>NC_134573.1:130541852-131226852 GCF_050947875.1 Dermacentor variabilis | reverse complement strand
CCGGGCGTGCTGGATAAGCTCTGCACCGGTGTGCGTTCTTGCATCCACACGGGGCGCCAAGCCACGCGCAGCGTGAGTATGTAGAGACAGCGCAGACGGTTAATCGAAACAAACTGCACCGCCGACGCCGCCGCCGCCGCTGCTCGCGGACTAGAACAGGAAACACTTCCTCCCGAACACGCCTGTTGCTCAGCCGTCTTCAATAGCCGCGGCGTCTTCCTTTGTTTCCTACACGACGAGAGCTTTTCACGGACACGTGGTATTCATGCCTCCGTTGCGTTGTGAAGTCACCCTTTCGTTTTAGCTTTTGTTGTCTGTTGCTCTCATGGCAAACTTTCTTTTTTTTTTCTTTTATTGCGCTTTGGGAACAGGTGCGAACACGCACATGCAGTACACCGCTCTCGAGAATGTGCGTGCAGTTTCAATCTCTCTCTCTTTTTTTGTTGTCTTTCATTTTTTTTCCTCTTGGATTTTGTTTGTTATCTTGTTTCTCTTTTTTTAATAAGTTTTGGCTGCGACAGAAAAACAAAAATAAATAAATCATGCAGTCTAAAGATAGCCTGTAAGGGAGGTGTATTCTTTGTAGCGCGAAAGAGCTGTTACAATGGTTCGTTTACGAAACCGCGCCAGTTAGTAAAAAGGCGCGGAGAGAGGGGAGTGAAAGCGTCAAGCCGGTCTGGCTGGGAGCGTCTTTATTAAGGAGCTATGTGGTTGTCTGCCTAAAACTGTGCAGTGCTGTGAACGCTATGGCCCGCGTTGGCCTATGAGGATGTCGAGCGCACTACTGCAGTGTTGTTTTGAGCCCGTGAAAATACACGTCCGTGATGACATCTTCCGATCCCTAAGATGGCTTGCGCAGCCACACAGTGCAGCACTGAAGTGGTCATTTCAAAAGTGTATTAATAAAGGTTCACTTCGCACTGCCGCGGCTGCACTGCTTCTCTTTGCTTTATATGCATGCAGCAAGCTCTTCGCCAAGACGCAGTACACAGTTCTTACAGCGGTGCATGGTTTTACGGAGATGTAGTCTAGTTCCTTGAACCGGCACGCGGTAGGAGTCTGAGGCTAGTGCTTGACTAAAACCCGAAAGTAATGTGTTTCCAAAGGTGGGCAGCATTATCGGAGCTCACGTATCAGAGCAAGACCAGTGGGTAGACTAATGAAGAAGAACAAAATTACAGAAAGCGAACTCACCGTAAGTCGCTGCAATTCATCACCAAGTTCTACGCGCAAAATACGAAACATCTACATTTCAATAACAGACCACGCGCTACAGTGTTTCACATTCGTCGAAGTAAGTGCCCATGGTTTGCGATCTCTCAAAAAGTAACAATAAATTGTAGATGTTCTAGGCTTGCTACAATGACACGCATGCCACACCTTGGTCGGGAAAAAGGAGTTTATGAGCACACTGAACACAATTATACGAAGAAAACAGACCCATGCACACATGGAGAGAGAGAAAGAGAGAGAAAGACAGATGTATGAATGGAACAAGGCCTTAGAAAATGTATGCACACACCAGAGCCGTTACGAGAAAAAAGCATAAGGGAAGTGACTATACAGGTAGTTATTGTTTCGTCGCACCCGGCTCAGATGCGGGTTATTGATTGCAACGGGTAAGACGCATCATAAGCCTATAGTGTACTAAATCATTCATACTGTGCTAGACGTTTCCCCGCCATTAATTAAATGGCGCCGGTCGCTAAACTAGCTCTCTTAATACTAACTGCTGATAAGTTTCATTTTGTGCCCCACGGCAGCCTTATGGAAATACCAAAATTAAGAGAGAGAGAGAGAGAGAGAGAGAGAGAGAGAGAGAGAGAGAGAGAGAGAGAGCAAGGGTAGGAAAGGCAGGGAGGTCAACCAGAACAGCATCCGGTTTGCTACCCTACACTGGGGGTGGGGGAAAGGGGAATAGAAAGAGGAAGAAAGGGAGAGAGTAAGCACTGAGTACGTGTGGGAGGGACACCGTACACAATGACACTATAAGCGGTCTCTTAAGCCCGTGCACTTCAAGTACCGCACTAGTGCACGAATCGCTTTTCGAGCCAGTGACGGTTGTGGCCACGGTCCTAGTATCTTTGACTCAGTGAACGGTCTCGAGTCTAGTCTGCATAAAGTTGCCCGCAGAAAGAGGCGTTGGACATCGTAGCGAGGGCAGGTACACAATAGGTGCTCGGTGGTCTCCTCGCACCCACAGGAGTCGCACATCGGGCTCTCGGCCATTCCCATACGGTAGGAGTATGCGTTCGTGAACGCCACTCCCAACCACAAACGACACAACAAGGTTGCTTCGCCGCGGGAAAGGCTAGATGGCAGTTGTAGCCGTAGCGTGGGGTCCAGTTTACGTAATCTGCAATTGAAGCCACTTGAAATCCAGAGATCTTGGGACTTCTTGCGCGCAAGTAGGCGAAGTTCTCTGGCAGCGTCCGACCTCGCCAAAGGTGTTGGACGCGTCTTGGTATCTTCGTGGGCACACCGGGCAGCCTTGTCAGCTAGGTTGTTGCCGACGATGCCACAGTGAGCAGGAATCCACTGAAATATAATGTGGTGTCCTCTTTCCAGAGCAAGGTGGTGCAGTTCCCTGATTTCAGATGTCATTTGCTCGTAAGTTCTGCGACGTAATGCGGACTTGATGCTATGAAGGGCTGCCTGAGAGTCACAAAATACGACCCATTTCTCTGTTGGTTCTTCGGTGATGTACATCATAGCGGCATGGAGAGCTGCAAGTTCTGCCGATGTAGATGTAGTCGTGTGCGACAATTTGAATTTAACTGTAACGTTCTTGGCTGGAACGACGAATGCGGCAGTTGAGCTGGTAGGTGAGGGCGAACCATCGGTATATATATGTATGCGGTCATGATACGTCTGGTGCAGTAATAGGAGTGTAAGTTGCTTCAGAGCCGGCGATGGATGATTGGACTTTTTTGTAATTCCAGGAATAGCAAAATTCACTTGAGTCTGTCGCAGGCACCACAGGGGGGAGGAAGGCTTCGCCGCCGGTGTAAAAGATGCTGGTATGTACTCTTGATGACCGTTAATCACTCGTGAAAAGGTCGCTTGAGGTCTCTCGGCTGGTAGGGAGGCCAAATGGTGGTCGGGGATCCTTGACAGATAGCGAATGTGCGCTCTGCGAGTCGACAGCTACATGTGTCTGGATTGTATGGTCTCCTGCGATGGCAATTGTTGCTGCTGTTGACGTGCACCGAGGCAGCCCCAAACACGTGCGTAGGGGTTGACCTTGTATGCTCTCCAAGGCGCGAAAGTTCGTCTTGCATGCATTTGACAACACTGGCAGGCTGTAACGTAGGAGTCCGATAAACAAAACCCTGTACAGCTGCAACATAGAATGGACTGGTGTACCCCAGTTTTTCCCGCATAGAAATTTGAAGACCTGGGCAATGGCGACTAGCTTTTTCTTCAGATAGACGCAGTGAGGGCTCCACGAGAGGTTGCGGTCAATGATGACGCCCAGAAAGCGATGCGTCTTAACATAGAATACAGCTTGACCATTGATGGTAACATGATACGATGACATTTGTTTCCGCGTAAAACCAAGTAATGCGCACTTTTCAGTAGACACACTGAGGCCTCGTTCTCGGAGATAAGAAGCCGTCATGGTTGCCGCCCGCTGAAGCCTGGCTCTTAGCTGAGGGCGAGTCACCGCAGAGGCACAGATGTAAATGTCGTCGGCGTATATTGAGACATGTACTGTCTGCGGTAGGTAATCCACTAGTCCTACCAGGACGAGGTTGAACAAAATAGGGCTCAACACTCCGCCCTGCGGCACACCACGGCAGATGTAATGGTCTGAAGTTGGGCCGTCTTCGGTCTGTAAGAAAAAACGCCTTTCAGTCAAATAGCCCCGAATCCATTGATACATCCGGCCACCAACTCCAACAGCCTCAAGTGAGTTTAGTATGGCCTCATGGGCGACGTTGTCGTATGCTCCTTTTATATCCAGAAAAAGTGCCGCAGACAGGCGCTTGAGGCTTTTTTGATTTTGGACCCATGTTACGATGTCAATGACGTTGTCGATGGGCGTGCGACCTCGACGAAAGCCTGTCATGGCGTTTGGATAGATGTTGAATCGTTCTAGGTACCATTCCAATCCGGCAAGAATCATTCTTTCCATCACTCTGCCGACGCAGCTCGAAAACGCAATCGGACGATATGATGAGATCTCAAGCGGAGACTTTCCAGGTTTCAGAATGGGGATCAAGCGGCTCGATTTCCATTGTTAAGGAACGACGCCGTTCTGCCAAGACTCATTGTAGTAGTTGAGCAGCTCATCACGTGCGTCATGTCCAAGGTGGCATAGGGCAGCATACGTGATGCCATCAGGTCCTGGTGACGAAGAACGCCTGCAGGTCGCCAATGCAGCATCGAGCGCTTCGAGTGAAAATAGCACGTTCATTTCTGGTACACGTGCCTCAGGGATGTCATTCAATGCTGCGTCAGTAATGATGGCCACGGACCCAGCAACCCGTGCACAGAACTCTTCATCTACTTGAAGTTCCGAGCGGAGCTGGTAGACGGCCAGAGCAGCGAAGGGCTTCCTTTGATGCGGAGATGAGCGAAGACCCCTAACCGTTCTCCATATGCGCGAGAGCGATTTTCGGGGATCAAGCGACTGACAGAATGTTTTCCATCGCTTATCTTCCAATTTATCCATGCGACGCTGGACTTTCTTTTGTATGCGTCGTGAAGCCCTCAGAAGCCGGCAGACGTGCGGGGTGGTCCACTTCCATTACGACCGAGCAGGGAGCGAGGACCAGCGGATGAACTTAGGTTTTCACAGAAATAAACCGGAGCTAGAAATAACAGCGCTGTATCAAAAGACACTTCGTCGTCGTCTTTCAACAAAATTAAGTATTAACGCACCTAACTCAGGAGGTCACTCCCTCGCGTAGCTCATTTTGTTTCTCCACAAAAAAAAAAAAAAAGTACAAGAATAAAAATGAAGAAAGAAAGAAGGAAAGGGAAATACATAAAGGAAGAAAGAAAGAAATCGGACAGTTGCTTAAACAGCAAACGTTAATCGCATTAAAAACAATACGAATTCCAACGTAACTTCTTCTGGGGCGACTTGGCGTTTACCGTAAAACATGATTTTGCAACGCAAAGCTACAGATAAAAAAAGGAAACCTTTAACGTGTTACGGTCGCGCGACCTTTCACCGAGAAAGGAAGCCCCCCTACACACCACGTAACGGTGACGACTCGTAGATATCCGAGTACTTCGCGTACGTCAGCCGATTACATTCTGCTCTCGTCACGGCATCGCGGGCTGTAGGGAGCAGAAGCATTCTTTAGCTGCCTGACGTCGTCATTGACAGATCACCTTGGTCACACCTGTTCCTCCCATTTACCGCACGCGTAGGTCCGACCGACCTACCGTGCGCATTACGTGGAAGACACGCGGTGCCGCTTTCAGCTGACGCGGAGAGTCCTCTCTGTGTTCAGCATGGGGGGGGGGGGGGGGGCCTTCACCTTGGCGAAAAAATACCGGAAATTATTCTATTGCATCTCAACAAACATTCTGTTGAAGCCACTACGCAGCGCTTGTGTCTGCCCCTGTTATTCGTTCTTCGATCGTTTCGGCGTTGCACGTCGCTTCAATGAAGATTACACCATGTAGCCAGTCTCTTAATGGAGTATCGCTCCGTACTCGAAACTTGAGTATACGAAATTTGTTCAGGGTCCAAGAAACGAAACGTCGTATACGAACACACCGTGTACAACGTTCAGGAGAGACGGCTGGAAATGGTGCGACGTGTGCCCCGGGCGTTCATTTCAGCACTGTCGGTACTTATTTAAAGAAGTACAGGGCATCCGAGGGGAAGTGGTCAATGCTGAATTTAGGGATGGATATAGTCTCAGAACATTTTTATATAGAATGCTGATCGAGTGCACCACCTTGGTAGCCCCCTTGTCTTTCTTTCTTTCTTTCTTTCTTTCTTTCTTTCTTTCTTTCTTTCTTTTCTCTCTTTCTTTCTTTCTTTCTTTCTTTCTTTCCCTGTACAACAAAAACAAACGGAGTAGCCGCCGCATCTCCTACCTCAATGTGATCACCCGAGCAACGCTCCTATATCAGAACCCAATTAGTTTCTATTCCGCAATCTCGATATTTTTGCGATAATTAGAAAGTAGCGAAGCTTCCTTAAATAAAGGGCTTAAATCGACAGTTATCGCGTTCAATTCTAGTGCCCGCCTTTGTTATGTGTCTTCAGCGACAAAAATTTTTTCTTCTCGATACGTAAATATTATTACGGGGCAGTTTCCCTTACTGATGCACCTAGTAAACCACATCATCGATAATGGGTGTGTGCAAGAAAGGAAGGCGTACGGAGGTACCTCTACCTTCTTTTACCCCCCTTCGCTGCATATCGGACAATCTTTCGCTATCACCACTATATAGGCATATAACATGGCAGCAGGGAGACGGTTGTCGGCAGGCTGTGGCGGGCGCGTGTACGGTGGCCTCGGGCTGCCCAGATCACCGCTTCTCTTTTAATGTTCTCTTTCAACTCCTGCGGCGAGCTGCTCCCGCAGCCTCAAAGGAGCCGCGGTTGCTCTCCGCAGGAAAACCGGGCCAGGCGCAGCAGTGGAGGAAGAAGAAGAACCACCGTCGCCGCCAACGCCGCACGTTAAATGGTCCAGGAAGCTGCTACGCTCGTTGAAAAATAGATAGCGAGAGAGGAGGGGGTGGGGGGGGGGGGGAGAGGACGGCCGAGAAGAAAACTATATCGCTTTCGGAGCTGTCGGATCGAAAAGCAGCGCGAGCCACAGATGCATCGCCTCTCGCAGCGTTCGTGGCGTCTTTGGGCAATGCACAGCTGTCTCGTGCCGCGCAACTTTCTTTGTTCAGCGCACAGCCCCCGCTTCCGATACAGGGCTTAGTATCGGACAGCTGCGAAGCAATGCATTACGTCTCACGCGATATTATTGTTATTTTTTTCGAGGGGGAAGTGTGCGATCTTGTTACATTTGCGCTGCAGGAAAATGAAGTGGTGGCTCGGAGGGGCGGCAGGGAGTGGGAATTTTAAAAAAATAAATAACGAGAGAAATGATGAGCTGTTGTGTTCATATGCCACGAAGTGACCAACGATATGACGATTGACATGCATCCGCCGTCTGCCATGGGCTGCCCGAAATGAGCCGGCCAGAAATACAGGAGAGATGTGCTGCCGAGCATGCGATTTCACCGTACCAAGGGTGACACTTCGCCAAAATCAACATTTAACTGCAGGTTTATAAGTTTGCACGCAGTCATGTAATGCAGCGGCTCGTGTTAAGCATAAGTCAAAACATTTCAATGCTAGGAGTACTTCTTGTTGGGTCAGTTGCTAACACGTAGATATTAGACGGGGGAGCTAGGCAATGGCATTCGCCCTGTTTGCCTCATCTGCGTATGTCTTAACTTGAACCCCTCGTCCGATAACTAATTCGGCAAGGTGATAGGCTAAATTACCCACACACAAGAAAACACCAACAATGAGGAATGAGCAGAGCACATGTTTGTTGTGTGCATGTCGTTCAACATTTAACACTGCTTTCATGCCAGGCAAGCTTGCATGCCGTTTGCCATAACGGATGTCTCTGCATCTTTCCTTCAATTCACTGTATGTATAGAGCAGATGCTAAGAGCGAGGAGAGACGTTTACTATAACGAATGCATTTCTCATACCGCGTATATAGTAGCGACGTCCCACAATGCTATACGTGTCATCAGTATTTGTGGAAAGGATGCCGGACAATGCGACGCGCTTTCCGCTCCCTTCGATTCAGCGAAAAGTGTTCCCACGCAACGCAACTGTGCCTAACAATGCCGCAAACTATACTACCTTGGCTGCTGCCGTCAACTTTACTTCAGCGGTATATACACCGGTCCTAACGCCAGTGCAGTCAACAAAGAGTTCAGCCTTTTCATTTCCTTTTTGCTTTCCATCGCTTTGCGCTCTGGAAGTTCTTTTTTTTTTTTTTGTGCGTGGTGGTGGTCGCATTGTATTCTAATAAGCGCTCGTAAGTGGCATTCGTTACACTTTCTTTTTTCCCTCTATACTCGGAGTTACGTTTTACGATTACAGGAACTGACGCTGTACGGAATATACAAAATTTCACTAAACGCTATCGGCTTATAGCCTATATACATGAACGAGAAGAAAGGGGGTTAATCGAGGGGCCCGATTTTTATTAATCATAACATAAGAAGCCAACAAACAAAGACGTTAAGGACAACACAGTGGAAATTGCTTGTACTGATTAACTGAAATAAAGAAATTATTAATTATTGGAATTGAAAGTGGACGAAAAAACAACTTGCCGCATGTGGGGAACCGCCCCACGTCTTCGCATTACGCGTGCGATGCTCTACCGATTGAGCTACCGCGGCGCCGTCTTTTTTATCCACTTTCTGGAGTATTTATGTGTTACTACTAAAACATTAATTTCATTACTTATAACTTTAACAGTAATTCCATTAATTTATAACTTATTTACTTCAATTAGTCAGTACAAGTAATTTCCCCTGTGCTGTCCTTGGTGTCTTTGTTTGCTGGCTTCTTATGATATAACCTACATGCTGCACTAAGGAGTATTGTATTCTAATACGATTCAGGAGAAAGGAAAATCTGAAGTAGCGCGTCGTATGCATCGCCTTTCAAATTGAGATTAGAAATTCCTAAAAAAAAAAATTCGCGAATCGCGATTATGTCTGCCGTTGAACTAATTGAATATGTCCCCTTTATTAAAGCGTGAATGAGTACGCATTGTGCGCAGTGAGGCTCAAAATAGAAAAAAAAAAAAGAAAAGACGACATACATGATTTCTGAAGATTCTCTTAGGGCTAACAGCGTGTGATCCCTGATGTCGCGGTCGCCGCGTTTGTCAAGTAGTAATCACAATTCTTTCCTACAAGGACAAGGATCGCTGCAAGCCACTGCGATGTGCGCTGACATTTTGCCTGGGAAATAAATGTCTCGCGCTCGCTGAAATAAGTGAATAAATGGAAGGAAATAAATGTTGCGAAACTGCAAAAAAAAAAAAGCTAAAACAAAAGAAAGAAACTGCAGACGACCACTCTCAACGTATCGCGCTCGAAATACCATCGTCATTTGCCAGAAGTTGATGGCGTTTTCGCCCACTCAGTTTCTTTGCCTGAAAACAAACTAAGCTGTTTTCTCTGCCACGAAAGTGCGCAGGCAAGAACGAGAGAGAGAGAGAGAGAGAGAGAGAGAGAGAGAGAGAGAGAGAGACCTACGGCCTCCTGATAGCGCTCCATGCGCTAACTGAAATTCGAAGCACAAACGCCTGTTTCGTGGCGATTGTTCTGCGACGCATCCTGTGCGTTGATCGGCGGAAGAATTGCTTCTGCCTGCTATTCGCGTATTTGCGTTTCACAAGGTCATTTGCTGCGTCCAAAAGGCGCAGTCTTATGGCCGCACTTTCCATGCCCGTCGGCCATGTTTTGAACAAATCCCGCGTGAACGGCATTTAAGCGTGTTTGTTGGCACGAAACTCGCGAAATACCAGCAGGGCGGTCGTTGCGCTAAGGTTTAGTATGTATGCCGATTGCAAGGGTACCGAGTGTTCCTTAAAAAGAAAGAACGACGAATTTGGACACTCTGTAGACTATCTACAGAAATCAAGTAGACTACTTTGTTATCTTACTGCCATGTCTTCTTTAACTCTGAGAAGCATACACGCCACCCATAAACAAGAGGCTTTAACAATAACATCTATTGTTTTGTTTGGGCACTCCAAAAAAGGCGTTGTTTTCAGAAAGTTCCGTGACAATAAGAAACAAGAAATTTCGCAGAACAGGAGCGATTCTCTCGGCTCCGAACTCATTTATTGCAATGGCATACAGACTCTTGCAGCGCCTTGCCCACGTCTCCGCTAGCGTCCAGCATATACGTCACAAGTCACCATCGCCATAGAGGTTCGAATTCCACCGTCCTGTCTATAGCGTTCCGTATAGGCAAATAGCTTTCGTACGCCAATATCTTTCGCGTGACGATACCCTTGACTCTATCATTGTCACGTGGCGCTTAACTACAGCGGTTTTCACTGCTGTCATCTGGCCTTCGGGAATATTATTTTCGTACCTCACGCGCGGCATCAGTTCTTCCGGGACCATTTTTTCCCCCCATAATCCCCGGAAACACATCTGTGTGCAGCTTCACCGGCCACCTAAATACAGGCAGGCAGGTCTCACGTGCGTAAGATAATTGGTGTTAATTTCTGGAAAAAGGTTACAGCTGGTCACCGGTCGAGACGTCACTCAGAGCAAGCCAGCATGGCTAGAAATTGTGGTAGAGGTGAAGCTTGGGCGTGTTGTGTAGTGCCCAAGTGTCCTGTAGTGCCCGGGTATCCTGTAGTGCCCGGGTGTCTTGTAGTGCCCGGGTGTCTTGTAGTGCCCGGGTGTCTTTGTTTGTTTATTTGTTTATTGACAAAACAACGCTCAAGAGCGGTTTGTCTTGTAGTGCCCGGGTGTCACATCTCACACGCTCATTGGAGCGTGCTTATTTGGACTTGTGTTGATCTGTTACTGATGTCATCCCTGCATTTTACTCGTTCGTATTGCGCCAAAGCGGCAGTCGTGAGGGGAGTAAGTTACTGCCACAGAAGTGTAATGTATAATACATTGTTCCTGTAAAATGGCGGAAAAATGTAATGAACAAAAAAAAATTTTTTTTTTGTACTGATATGATATAAGGAGATGTTGACGCACAATTTATGATGCCGGCTACTCCTTAGCTTTTGAATGGGTCTAGCTTACAACATACAGGGTTCAAGATTACATATCAAATAACCTTTTCATACGAGTACCAGAACTTGTCAAGCAACGTTTTCACAGCAACACTGAAACTGCAGAAAAATTGAGAAACAGAAAATAGGAGGAGACAAAAAGGTTATGGTAATAAAATTGAAGTACACTTTTTTTTAACAACAATGTTGTACACTGTGTTGTGTAATGCGCGCACACACACACACACACACACACACACACACACACACACACACACACACACACACACACACACACACACACACACACACACACACACACACACACACAACATCAAGCGACAAGCGACAAACATAAACATAGAGAAAAGTGAATCATGCCCAGCAAAAGTAATGAGTAAAACCCAGCACAGACCGAGTGATTGTTAAACTATTCGACCGGTGAATGTCGTGCATATGTATACCTTTATGGTTACTGTATTAAAAACCCCCGACTTGAGAAGTACTTGCAACACTGGAAGGCTTACCGTCGTCCAAGCGAGACGACAGTAGAATTAGGAACAGTATACGTGCGCTTCAGATATCGCCTTTGGACACAGCAAAGGCGCGGAAAGCACTGGGAATGTGCTCGTGTACGACTACATGTTTTTTCCGACCACCTTCGTAGCTTATTACTGACGCCAAAGAACGCACGGCGCAAGTGACATTGACCTGGCATTCTCATCCGTTAGAGTATCAAAAAGGCATATTAAAGAAAATTAAAGACACAAAAGCAGCGTCATCATGTACTGAGCATTTTCTGACAGTGCTTTAAGACCGTCGTTGCTCTGGCAGTATTGTTTTACGTGTGGGGAAGGCAGATACCGAACGGCCGCCGTCCCAGCCACGACTTCGCTATCAATAACCAACGTAATTTATTTCTCATTTGCATAACTAATTTTCTTCTAATCTTTATCACTGAGTAAGGGGTTGAAGGCTGTGAGAACCTTTTACATCCCCGTTGGCCAAACTAACCTAACCGTCAGAGTAAAATGCTAATCCATGCAACCAAGAATGAAGTGCTCAAGTGTAAGAAGGCGTCATGCTTCCACGGCTCGGTGGCTTGCTATCAACGTCTCGCGGTGGCCTCTAAATATACTCTGAGGCCAGATATTCTATTACAACTTCTACAACTCCTGCTACAACCTCTACTACAACTGATGTCAAGAGTGAAATGGCGCAGTGCCACATATGAGATCTGAGCGGTTTCTTTGCACATGTGTAGTAAGTAGTACTATATAGGGCATACGGCGCAGACGAATACCTTGCAGAAGGGTTGAAATCCGGGCCAGTTGGTACATAGATGAAGGAAAGAAACCATGGTCACAAAACACAAAGGACAAGAAGAGATGAAATCTAGTCGTGGTGTGAACCTCTCTTCTTGTCCTTTGTGTTCTGTGACTGGCTTTTTTCTTCAGCATATGAATACCATGTGCTACTGTGTGAGCTACGCGGCTTTGTCGCTGCGACGTCGCTGTTGGCATTGACGTTGTAGATGCTTTTGACGTTGTTTTGCGCCAACAACCTTATTCTCAAGGCATCCTATCTATCTATCTATCTATCTATCTATCTATCTATCTATCTATCTATCTATCTATCTATCTATCTATCTATCTATCTATCTATCTATCTATCTATCTATCTATCTATCTATCTATCTATCTATCTATCTATCTATCTATCTATCTATCTATCTATCTATCTATCTATCTATCTATCTATCTATCTATCTATCTATCTATCTATCTATCTATCTATCTATCTATCTATCTATCTATCTATCTATCTATCTATCTATCTATCTATCTATCTATCTATCTATCTATCTATCTATCTATCTATCTATCTATCTATCTATCTATCTATCTATCTATCTATCTATCTATCTATCTATCTATCTATCTATCTATCTATCTATCTATCTATCTATCTATCTATCTATCTATCTATCTATCTATCTAAAGTACCCGCAACGCCATGACGGCATTACAGTGGAGGGGGACAAAGAAAAGTGTGAGGAGAAGCAAGTGAATCAATACACGAAACACGACTAGCGTCGTGTTTCCTTTCAAGGGGAACAGCGGTGGAGGTTCGAGATGCTCAGAGGTTTTCTTCAAATTCTCACTGCGCGCAAGAGGATGGACTCTAACGGACGATGTATGTGCTCTTTCTCTCTCTCCCTTCCTCATCTTTCATCCCCCCACCCCGCTCCCATGTGTAGGGTAGCAAACCGGTTAAGCTAAACTGGTTAACTTCCCTGCCTTTCCTTCTCCACTTTTTCCTTCCTTCCTTCCTTCCTTCCTTCCTTCCTTCCTTCCTTCCTTCCTTCCTTCCTTCCTTCCTTCCTCACTGCGCGCAAATGTGGGTGCTCGCCGGGACGCGAAATATACGGTGGATGTGTAGAGGAAACCATCTGATATTCGCTTCTTTCTATCCTTCCTTCCTTCCTTCCTTCCTTCCTTCCTTCCTTCCTTCCTTCCTTCCTTCCCGCCCGCAAAACGAAAGTTACGGCTGGGCCGTGCGCATGGAGCGTGCCGTGAGTCACGTGTATACAGCCACGTCTGTCCCGAAACCCGAGATGCTACCACTTGTGAAACGTGCGCTGCCCCCTTCCCCTCACACACACAGCCCGCTTGCCCCTGGAATGAGGTGAGGTGGATGGAAGCGCTCGAAACCAGCGCCTCAAGCCTATCTGAGCACCACACCTCACCCTTTCTAGCTATCCGCGTTTCTTTCCCTCGTGCTTGCCGGTTGTTGTAAGCCCGTCTTTCGTAGTACTTACAACTTGTTCCAGTATGTTCACAGCCGTTTAGTGTCTTGCAGACAGTCGGTGAAAGTCGTGCTACATTTTCATTGCAAGTTGCAACTTGGATTACGGGACGTACTCGGCTTGTGAAGAAACACTGACTGCGCGTTGCGGACCTTCATGGCACTTCCGATCTTTCTGCAGCCTGTGGGACTTGACGAAACTCTGTAAACAGCCACAATCTGTTGGTACAATTCTGTGCACACTGCATAGAAAAGTGTGTACTTACGGTGTGTATAATCTAATATATCATCCAATACATTAAGTAACACGTCGAACTTCGAGTCACGCCAACACCTCTGCTTTCTGTTCGAAGCCTGCTTTCCCCCCAACCCCCCGAATCCATTGTAAAAACGACGAAGACGCCGAATGGATAAACATTATACTCGTTAAAACTAGATTCCACAAGCATATGAGTGTTTATGCCACTCTGCTTGAAACGTCGAGCTTGGGTCGTGTCCGCAACCCATTGTCATCATTCGGGCTTATATAGATATGAACAAATAGGTTTAAAACGCTAAACGACGCCGTTTACGAATGCTCGTTGTGAAGAGCGCATGGTAGTTATACAGAATGAAGAAATTCCAAATTAAGCCACGATACCGTGCCTTGCAGCGAAGCTAAAATTATGTTAACAAAGTCGATCACGTGGGTGTAAAGGCGTCCGAATAGGTCTACAGGAAAGAGATCTACAGCCTGAAGAAATCGTGATGAAGTGGAAGCTTGGGCGAGTTGGTCTGTCGATGCCGCATAAATCGTACTCCACAAATAACTGTTCGGGTTTCATAATTTCCCGACACACACCAGAAAGACGGCCCTTTCGTAAGTGACAAAAAAGGCGAACTTACCTTTTTTTTCCATTCTTCCGGTCGCAGCAATTCAGTGGAAATCCGCTGTCGCTAGGAGATATCCAAAAGCAAGCACTCCTTTTCGAACTACGCAGGCTTCCATTGCGTTGGCTTTCTTGGTACATTAGAAGGACGCGTGACACACATTCAGTGGCTTAACGCGGGTTCCTTGCGTTAAAATAAAACGCTGACGACTTCCTCCCGAAAAAAAAAAAAAGAACGGGTTTGATTGTATTGCAGGCTGAAAAATGCCACAAAACGCTCTGAAACTTTGTTGACATCATTTGCGTCGAACCAACGCAGAACCAAGGTGATATATACCGTACAGTTCCTTACTGAAAGCTTAGTGGAGTACGCAGAGCGCCGAAACATGCACCGAGGTTTTAACGCTCGCAGTGCGTCCTCAATGGTGCTCTGGCTCTTCCAACCACCATGTTCAACTAGGCACAGAGTGATTGCATACTGTTTACGTGGGCCAGCGGGCGATCCTTCTCGAGGGTGGTTAAGTTAATGCAGATACAGCTTACTGCACGTCGAGCGCTTTGTGTACACTTCGTTTGCAGGCACGCTTGCGTTCAATCCTGGGCCTTCCAGACTCTATGTCCACATCCATGGACAACAACCGCTTTCGTCATTTCCGAAGTTAAAGCAGGAATTCTAAGCTAAACAAGAAAAGCAGGTGTAACATAAAGCTAGACGCAGGAGACATCATACGTCAAGCGTGTAACAATTGATTACGCGGAGAAAAAGTGATGCATAACATGGAGACGCACTGCTGCATTGTGACCCACTACGTATGAATACGTTGTACACTACATACATTTCAGATGCCGCCAGATGACGTGAAAATCTAGGATGAAAAGTGAAGACGAGGAGCCATCATGTGATATTAAACCGGTATCTATGTCTTTAGTAAAACAAAAGACGCTGTTATGTGAACGAACTGGAGAAATCGGCTCTCTACCCGCATTTATGAAGGTACTGATGCGAGCACGCTCCCGTGCAATCTGATCGAGCAAGTATTTATTTTTTTTTTCGGAATCTGAACAGGCAGATTGACAATAAGAACGGACCTTAAAAGGTGTTGTGTCACTATAGAATCTTGCTGGGTCTGAGGAGGATAGTTCTATAGCGCCTTCAAGCTAGTGTTTCTGTCCTGTATTTGCTCTTTATATTTCTCCCTTCCCCTTCCACGTACCCCGCTTTAGTCTAGCAAACCAAATTTGCCGTTTCGGTTGACCTTTCCTAGCTTCCTCCTTTCTTTCCATTTTCTTTCTCTGTCTCTATTGTCTTGTGCTCTGATCACACTGGATTTCCCGTGGAGATCAAAGTTTTGGCATATGTTCGCATCTCTGTGTGTCCTAGCCCACTTCAACCGCAGCTGGCAACGTCTCCATCCACAGCACTTTCTCTCTTTCGCTCTCTATCTCTCTTAGCAGATAGAACTCTCAACTTTACTCGTATATTGCCACGCATGTTCGGATGGACTCGTGGAGCACGGCGGAATGCCCAGTCTAGGCCGCAAATTCTGGCATTTCGAAGTTGTGCTCGAGAAATTTGCGTCAGGATTCTAGCACACCTAAGGCAACTTCCTTGTACTGTTACACGTTGGGCAACATTTGGCGAAAGCGCAATCTTTATCTCGTATGCAACAAAAGTTCACTGCCGTTTGTCAACCAGAACAAGCCTTCCCGACCCGGTTCTGCAAGTGCACTCACGTCGGGAATAATGCGGCTTTTGTAACATTCTTCGCGTGAAAAGAAAAATGCATTGTTGAGAAAGCAACCGCGTAAATAAGAATAGAAGCGAGAATTGCGATGTGTTCCACGCATGCATATTCTCGACAGGTGTGCTATCTTTCGGCACGTATTGTGCATTGGGTGTCTTATGCGGCGCGTGCATATGCATATGGAGTTAAGGCCGCTGTATTTACAGCTCCCTATAACGGGGCGTCTGTGCCCCTAGCATTATTATCCACATCTGTTGCAGCAGCGCCCTCTGCTACGCGTATATAGAGTTCACGCGGCTAAAGACATGGTCACCCGTCTAAGCATCTATCCTTAACTAGAATTCAACCCCTGTCTCATTCCGGTATTCACAGACAACATAGAGCTGAATACGCATTACGGGCTCATAATGTTTCATATGCATCGCTGCTCTAAATGCACAGGAAAATAGGTACGTTATATATATATATATATATATATATATATATCGGTGGCATCAATTAGAGGTTGAGTACTGCGCCATCTCGATGTATTCTTTAGCGTGTCGTTTGAGAGAATCTACTCGTGGGCTATATTTATATGTTGTCCTTTGTCGCTACTATTTGGCTGTTATAATTTCCGACGTAACCTTTGCCTGCCAACCTGTGCTCGGCTGTCTGAAACTGGGTGTCTGAAGGGGGTGCGTTCGAGATCTTCCTTTGAAAGGAAGCGCGGTGAAAAACACCATAACACGTGTAATCCAGATTATCCCTGAAACCATATCCCTTAATGAAACACGAACAAGAATCAAATATATTCCCCAACAAAGAAAAAAAAAACCTTTGTCATGAGGAGCAAATCCTGTGGCGATGTCTGTACAGATGTGTGTATCCAGGGGCACTAAACACGCGTCCGACAGACCTCCGAAATCTCTTGACAATGTTTGGATCTCTCAGACAGTGCGTGCGATGACGACACTTCGATATCGGTAGGTATTTTACGGTTTGTGTGAACAGCACACGGTTGCAGAACAGTGCTTGCAAATTCTATGTGAACGTGCACGTGCATTGATGGGCGCGAGAAGGTTCGTGCTTACAATGTGTGCGAACTCGTGCTAGAATGCTCGTTTACCTAAGGCATTTGCAAATTCTAAATATGCCACGTGGGCGGCAACTGGGTCTATGTGTGCCACGTCCTAGCGAGTGTCGTTACAGCACAAAGAGAAAAGTGGCAACCAGTGTCGATCAGGAATGTTGACCATATTGACACGTGAACTGGTTCATCTTTTTATCTTTTGCGGGTGAGAGGTTTTCACCGTCTAATGAATGTTATCGCTCAGCGCGGTACGCGCCCGCATGTATCGGAAGTTTCTCGAATGTTATCGGTGGTTCTGTTGCAACCGAAGCTTGTGTAATCTGATTGTATGTGCGACGCCAATTGTGTAGAACTTTCGGGAAGACACGTGGGCACCACCGATTTCACTGGAACCTTACATAACTCGTGTATTAAACCGACGCGCTTGACCGGCAGATCAGGTTTTCGGCGATCGCCGACTGTGTTCGCCGCCGTCGCCGTTCGTTGAGTGTCGCTTGTTTTTGAGGGCCCAAGTTAGCCCAATAAGACGCTAGTTTCGTCATTCCAAGTTTTGCTGCTTTCTTCTCCTCCACCACTATACGTGAGAATATTTGTTCTGCGGGCATCTGATGTTCGCATCACTGAGGCACCAGGTATTTCAAACGGCAAGCACAAATTGTTTTCCTTGCGCTGTATTACACGTGACACCATATATTGTTACGCTGATCGTATTGAAACGGTTTTACGTTTTATATTATTGAGATAACCTTATAGCATTCTGAAATACGGTCGCATATGCGTGCAGATCATCACGCTTCAGTTTCACTTTCAAGCAATGGGGACTCGGTATGTCACCACGGAGGACATCTAATTTTCAAGGTTCTTAATCATCATCAGACATCGAAGGTGATTAAGCATATTGCTTGCCTTGCCCCCCTCCCCCCCCCCCCATTGAAGCTTCTCTTTCCTTGTCAGGAAGCTTAACGAATCCACAATGTGGGAGTTCCTGCCTAAACACAAAAATAGCCCGAACAGCAAATCACGGCGCCTTGCGAAGCTCCGCGATGGCTTCTCTGTAAGGCACCGGAAGAATCCGGGGCATCGAAAACGCGTGACAAGCTCTTCGGCAACGTAGCACTGTGAGATTTCTTTCTGGAAACCGAAAGGTCAAACGTTTGAAGGGGCTCAGAAGTTTATCTCGTATCGCAACCACCTGCACGCGCCAAAAGCCGGTTGACGACATCGTGAATATAGCGAAAGTTGATTGATTGGCTTATTTCTCTGGCACGGGGAACGTTGAAAACCTTTTGTCGTTGGCCTTTACGCGGCTACAATTTGTTCCAAGGTGAAACGAAGCCTGCAATGGCAACAGTAAACGAGGCAGCACGAGGCTCTAACATCACGTGACTCTTTTAAAAATAATAAATGGAATACTAAAATTGCTTCCGGGAAACCGTGCGCTGTGGCCACACAAACACAACCCGCACAAAAGTATTCAACGAGACTAAATGGTAAACAGGAAATATACTCATTACGTATTATTATGTCAGATTCGAATAGTTCGACTCACGTATAATCGTTTAAAAACTAATGTGGTGTTGCTTCTCAGGTTTCGTACGACTTTCCCTTGTCTCAGGTGCTTTTCTTAAGCGGACACTTTATTTTTTCTTTTTTTTCTTTTTTTTTTTGGCGAACTGTCATATCAAGGCCTCCGCCGATTTCGCTGTTGGAGTATGCGAGTACGTCGCTGTTCCGACGTTGGCAGCAAGAACAGTTTCAAAGAACATTTCGCTAATTAATTGAAATAGGCTAGTTAACTTAATAATGTCTAAATTTAAGCCGTACGTCGTACTCGTGAAATTGAAGCCGAGGAGTAATGAAGTCCTGTCGGCATAGTAGCAATCCTCGCACTATCACTACTTTCGAGACATGCGACCTTAAAATGTACAGCGAAATACGTGGCCGTTCCAGTTGACAGCTGCACAAAAGTGTGCCTCTAGCAGTTAGCGATTATCTTAACTGGAGTGCTGGATTTTTGGGACGGATATCTTAAATGTGGTACTAGTATTACCATGTATGCTAAGCAGATATGAATTCACTACCTCTCGGCTTTAACTTAGCAATTGCAACAAGTGCCTCAAAGTTAGCATTGAAAAAGTTGATTAGATAAGTTTAGTTAATTAACTATATACTCGCTGAAAATTTTCCTTGCTGCTAATGTCCACCTAGCCACATAGCCTATAACTGCAAAAACAGCAGGCGCCTAGATATGACAGTTTTTTTTTTTTAAATTGCGTTTCTCATAAAAAGAAACACCTGGTATATAGTAAAGCTAGGTATCACTGCACTTGCAGCAAATTATTTAATATGCGGCCCGCAAGCGAGCAACAGAGGTGCATTATTGCTAACAGTTCTGCAGTCATTCCAAGGCATTCAGGGCCTCCAGATTCCCATTATCCTTAGTTAGGACATCGCCTTGTACAACTGAATTTGGTTGTGAAACTATACGACGTCAGTGAGCAAAGGATAAAGTAAGCATCAGGCCACCTTGTTTTCTTCTTCTTGTGCAATGATGCATGGCTCTATTGTGCATTCTGCTTTGGCGGCGCCAACACTCCTTTCTCCTGATCTGTCTTGTTTCGGACAAGTCTTGTAGCAGAGCAGCTTTGCATTTCGCGGTCTTCAACTGAAGTTTTGATAACAAAACGAAACATCGAGTACTATCACGACCTTATAGAACGTATATGTAATGTAACGTTATTAGCATTAAGGAGACAAGGAAGGAAATACTGTATGTTTCGTCCTATTATGCATTGTTCAACGCATTTTCAAGAGCAAACCGCATCTCTTGTTCTTTTTCTCGTGTATCCATCGCCATCAACTTAGACAAGAGAGAAACAAGCGGTCACACGAAGGGCCGTACAAGTTGAAGTGCTTCATTATTCCATCATGCTCCGAATAAGTCAATGCCTCATGAATATGAATGCTTTCGTGACGAGTCGACAGGTCAATGCACTTTGTCGCTTTGTCGACAAGTGTTAGCAGCTTATAGCTTCTCGTTTTGCTGCGATGCTTAATAAACCTTTGTCGGCGCAACCTTCCATTAAATTCACTCAGCGTACGTTTACATCGTCAGGCAGTAGCTGATGACCCGGAAAGTGCACATCTGTTGATACTTCTGGCATCTCTGCGTTATTTTCGATGCCCTTCAGCCGCCTATGCAATGACTTAATGACGGTCTTCCGAAGTCGGTGGCATGGCTAAACATAATATTATCATATTTGCCTTCTGAAGAAGTGATGCTGAGGAGAGCACGCACTGCATATACCTGGCTATAGAAATCTGCTACATAAATTGCATTCTTTTTTAATGCGTAAACATTTATATGCTTATACGTCACGAGGAAACCCGTGCGTCCATCCGTCCATCCGTCCGTCACGTGAGGCGAGATTGCTTTCAATATAGGGGCCCGCAGCAGCGAGCAAATTGACCTTCGTGCTGCCTCTCGCTTTGACGCGAACTAAGCGGCGAGAACACCACGCACACGAAGCTATCAGCATCCGTCGCGCTCTGTCCTCATCGCAGATCACTTTCAAGACATAAATTATTAAGGAGCTAAAAGAAAAATATAAAAGAAAGGTAGTGGCCATGCGTCCACGCTATACGTGGCCGCCACCGGAGGACGGTTGATCACGGTTGGTAATGGTTCGCATCGGGAGGAGGCAGTGCCGTCAATTACGTCTACGTACAAGGTCTACAAAACGTGACACTGTTCAGTTACGTCACGTACTACAGCACGCGTCAGGCAGCGCTCCTCTTCCACGAAGCAGCGGCATCATCTAAAGGCACCATCGTATAACATGAGGGAACGTTGCTACTACTCGCCTCTTCGTCATCTCATGCTAGTCTCAGTTAGCATTTCAGTGTTTAGACCGCGCTTGTCCATTTCAAGATTAATTCGCGGCGTTTCTCACAATTATACCAGATACAGTAGCATGCAACGACTCAAACAGAAGGTGATTGCTAGCAAATGCTTACGCATCATTTAGATAACTCTAACAAGAGATTCTGCGTGTATATAAATATATATATTGCTTCGTCTTGACTAAAGATGTAATCTTTTTTATTTTTGCTCTTCCTTCATTATTTCCTTTCTTTTTGTAGTATCTCTTTTCTATTATCTTTTATTCTCATTGCCCCCTTTCCTCAGCACGGGGTAGCAGGCCTGTCTGAGAACTGGCTAACATCTCTCTCTTTTGCGTCTATTTCTCCTCCTCCTCCTCCTTAACGTCCGAATTCGTCAAAAACTACAACTATACATGAGCCACATTTCCCAATTATTGCGTTCTGCGATGGCGTCGCTATGTTCACCGCCAACAAGATAGATCAATAATTGTGCTCTCCTTCGCGCATGCCTACGCGCACAGTGTTTACCTATGGAAAAGACCGTTGGTTCTCATTCTGGGAATCACGCGTTGCAAATGTAATAAATATTCATGCCTCTGTCTAATTGCCGCCTAAGTGTGCAGCAAACCTCCATGAAGCAAAAAGACGAAGAAGGGCGGGTGAGAGAGAGAGAAGGAAACAACGTCATAATCCTTCATTTTACTCGGCTGTCATAACGACCAGCGACCCTCTTCCTTTTGGAATAGCCATTTCGAAGGCTAAACGTTAAAGCCCGAAAGTTTGTTTCTGCAACTCAAACAGAACTACGATGCCGCTGCTCAGTGAAACATTTTCGAATCGCTCGGTAGGATGATGAGAGCGAATCAATATATAGTGCGAGCACTCATCGTTACTCGAATTGTCAATACGGCATCAACTCAAACCGTCACTCAAGCCACCCATTCTCATAACGTTACTCAAACCACACATACGGACCGCATACGCGATCCCGTGCTGATACACGAACTGCAGCGCTCGAATCGCTCCACTATAGCTTTAATCGTGCAGAGGCACGCCAGCGCTACTACAACACCACACGTGAACCGCCGCCCAGCTTCCCTCGCGCTTCGCCGTCTGTCTCTTGCATTTTTTTTTCCTGCACGGACCAACTATTTCGAAGCCCGCGTTGCGCACTTGAACCTTTTTGTTTTGTCAGTTTGTGCATTTCCTCCAGCTCCCGCTACCCCTATCAGCTGGGGGATAACACCGCACAGCTGCCGCCACGGCGAGTCGCAAAACGTCTGTCTGGCCGGCCGTCTAGAGCGTTGCCTGCCTTGCATATATGAGCGTGTTGAGCAGCGCGCACGAGCGATTCATTCACCCCGCGTTCACCCAAAAGTAGCAGCAGCAGCAGCAGTCGAAGCGCCAGCTGCTTCGTTCATGTGCGCACAGTGGGCATGCGAGCTCCTAGCACGGGCATGAGGACTCATGTCGTCCGCATGTTAGACCCAAAGACAGGGCGCCTAACGCTGCATCCGCTTAGCGAGCGAATCCGTTCCCTCAACCGCGCGGCTCCCGCTGTGTGAGAACGCGTGTTTGCACTATCAGTGACTGGAATGAAGACAGATCAAAGAGAAACGGCAAAACAGCAGAGAGAGAGAGAGAGAGAGAGAGAGAGAGAGAGAGAGAGAGAGAGAGAGAGAGAGAGGCGCATCCCGTGCACAAGCTGTGACCTTGTTTGCGCATACGAGTGTACTAAGCAGGGACTCCCTGTTGGCAGGTGACATACCTCTGCAGCCCCTGGCCCTGCATACGAAATACAAGTACTCCCGCCGTATACGAGCGCAAAATATCGTGTGCGGCGTGTTTCAGTGGTGCATACTAGCAAAGCTTCAAGGACAATTCTGTAATGTGCAACAAACCTTCTGTCGCGTATATATAATAGCGCCACGCCTAGCGTTTATTCTTTCTCGCTGCACCGCACGCACAGCGCGAAAACAATTACGAATTGGCCCCTTAGACTTTATTTGAGGGCAGCCAAGAGCGAATATTCAGTTACTACCAGAAAACCAGTGGTGTGTACACTGTAAAGAAGTTGACACCCTTAAGGGTGTTTTCTTGTTGCACATGTAACACTCTTACCGTTAGGGCCCTTAAACTTAATATAGAATGACAACGAAGCTCTAATTATAGACGTGCGAGGACAGAAGACGTAGTTGGAAACTATGTAATAACTCTGATAGTCTTGTGCGCAAAGAATTATCCGACAGGAGAGTTTTATACCTCTCCTTGTCAAATACTCTTGTCAGATATTTCTGCGCGCACAAGGCTCTCAGAATGATTACGTAGTTTTCAAATACGTTTTTCTGTCATCGCATATCTAGCTACAGTTCCGTTGTCGCCCACTATAAATTTTTGTAAGGCCCTAGCGTTAAGGGTGTTACTATAGTGGGACAAGAAAACACCCCTAAGGGTGTAAATTTTTTTGCAGTGTAATCTCGGTGATGATCATTCTGAAGAATGTGTTTGTATCAAAACGGTTTAGGAAATTAAGTTCGGAGACCACTTTCATCTGCCTCCCACAGCGTCAAAACGTCTCTATAATACAGACAAAACCTGTTTCTTAGTGGCCTGCTTCCTGGTGTCTGCTGCTCGTGATAGCGATCCGGATCGATCACAAGAAAATAGCTGTGGGGATGGCCACTAGTGGACTGCGCAATTATGCAGGAGAAAGTTTATGAATACCCGCGCGTACACGTACAAGCATGCGGCATGCTGAACCAGACACGGTGGCTGAATTATGAATACGCAGCTGTGTCGCAGCATGAATGCAGAGTTCAACAACACTTCTTAATCCCTGCCAACCTCTGAGCTTCATATGACTGCACCTTTTGGCTCGGCAGAGGTGTATGGCAGAAGTGTTACACAGGAGTGTATTCATGAATATCGGTCGGTGCAACAAAATCCTTTTGAACATTGCACGTGTATGTGCATGCATTTCGCAACATACGGTCGCGAAATGGAATAAACTGCTAGTATTCGCTTGCTCCACGAGAATATTTATTTATAACGCGAATTGCACAGACGCTAATTTTAGCACCGGTCCATGTGTCATCGCACATGGAACACCAATTATCCTTAGGTCACACGACAATCCTAATTTGGTTTCCTTTTTTGCCTAACACCTGCACAGAGTGAAACAGGCTGCCCACCCCATCCGGTCTGCCTTGCCCTCGTCTGCAGCGTAAAAGAACGAGTTCAATACCAGATCAGCCTTTGTCCTGCGTTGTCTTCCTGCCCTCGATCTTTGGCGCTACTGTTTATTTCTCTTCTTCTTCTTTCGCTTTTTTTTTCTCTCTTTTTCTTTTTATGGGGTGGGGGCGAGATGACCGTGACAAGAGAGAATGCGGTAAAGAAGTGCCTCGTTGCATCCTCGAAGAGACAAAGCGCAAGCCCTCGGTGGCGACCACGATGCGGCAGCCGGTATTCGCATACATGTTCGCAAAAGGTCGTCACTGAAATGTCAGCACCGGCGTTGAGTAAGAGACAAGTGTGATTAAGCGTCGTGGAACGCAGCAAGGGGATGATGCCTCGAACGCCCTGCGGGGCTCTCGACTGAGGCCCAAGTCTGTTCGCGCACCCACTCCACTCGAACCACCAGGGGAGCTAGTACGTGTACGATACAGCACGTCACTTCCTAAGCGGCGCGTGAATTGGCAACCTAAATTGTTTTTCTTCGCTCGCCGCCTAATGAATGGAGCCTATGCATAGTGCGTCACCGTATTGTATATAGTACACATTCACGCGGATGGGAAAACCGTTTTCCCATCCTCGTAATTTGCGAACCGAACGTGCAGAATGGTATACGCATTTCTGGCTATGAGGCATTCATGTCCTCTACCTGTGGTGATGTGAGCAAGGTAATTGTATATATTAGATGTGATCTGACTTACGTGTTGCACCCAGTCCCGCCTCACGACGACAACCAGTACGTTTGTTTAATCGTGAAAACGAATAAGCATACGTTCACACTCGTCGCTGTGTACATTGCTCCTTCAAGTGGCTTCGACTCTAAACGACTGCACGACGTGCTATCAGCGACACCCTGCCCTACGATTCTCACAGGAGATTTCAATGCTCACCATCCGCTTTGGGGGAGATTGAAGATGGACTCCAGGGGAAGGCAACTAGCATCCTTTGACACACAACACGACCTTTACTGCCTCAACGATGGTAGTCCGACATATTTGCGCGGGCCTACGTACAGCAGCTGCCTATACTTTACCCTGGTTTCTCGGCGTCTTGAAAGAAACGTGCCATGGCTTACAGACATCGAATCAAATGGAAGCGACCATATTCCGACGTACCTGAAGATCAAGGGACTATCGAAATGCTCCTCCATGACCCTCCGGCGAATTGACTGGTCGGCGTTTCGGTCGAACACGGAGGGAGTATGTTAGCAAAGGAACCATTCAAGTCTGGAACACGAAATTGCAATTGAAATTGCTATTGAAATTGGAAAGCCATGCAAGAGGTTACGCGTAGTTTCCAGCCTTTCCCGAAATATGAAGAATTTGAAGCAGAACTGCAGCGACTACGAGCAATTCGCCGGCGGGCTGAAAGAAGATACAGGAGAACTAAATCCATCTATGATCTCCGGGACGCTAGGCGGATGCAAAAGAAGATTCAACGTCGCATCGATGTATACAATCTCAAAGATGGAAACGTTTCTGTGAGTCGCTGGATCCACGTCAGCTATTATCTCAGATATGGAGAACCGTGCGTGGGCTTCGCGCATCACCACAACAGCGTGTTCCTTTCAAATCCTTCGCTTTGCACCAAGGTCGCAGCGAAATAGACATTGCTCAAGAATTTCGCTCAAGACTTGCCAGCTCGCAGCTCCAACGCGCACTTACATCATGTTCCACTCCTGTGTCACGGGATTCCCGCATGGATGTAATGTTTTCGGTGGAGGAGCTTGAAGCGGCACTGGCAACTTGCAAGCGCTCTTCGTCACCTGGCCCGGATGATGTTACCTATGCGGCGCTCGCCAATCTTGGGCAGAAAGCACGACTCATGCTGCTAAACCATTACAACGAGTCTTGGCGCAACGGTTTGGTTCCACGTGAATGGAAATGCAGCCGCTTGGTTCCACTTCTCAAACCTGGTAAATCACCGTTAAACTTGTCATCGTACCGCCCCATCGCTCTGGCCAGCTGCATAGGGAAAATAATGGAAAGAAAGACTTTGACGCGCCTGGAATTGTACCTGGAAAATTACAACGTGTACCCAGATGCTATGTCTGGCTTCCGGCGTGGGCGCTCATCCATAGATAATATAACTGATTTGATTACGTTTGTTCAGCATCAAAAACGTCGGAAACGACTCACTGCTGCATTATTCCTAGACATAAAAGGCGCTTATGATAATATAGCACATTATGCCATTATAGATGCTCTGATTGAAGCCGGAATCGGTGGCCGCACTTTTCAGTGGCTGTGCAGTTATTTGACCGACAGGCATTTCTTCGTGATGACCGAGGATGGTGCCACGACTCAACACCAAATGTTCCGCGGAGTACCGCAAGGCGGAGTGCTGAGCCCGACGCTATTCAACCTAGTGCTCGTTGGCCTAGTCAGATGCTTGCCCAACACAGTTCAAGTATCAATACCTGCCGACGACATCTGCATTTGGGCGTCTGCTGTAACACGACTGCAGCTACGAGCACGGCTACAAAAGGCAGCTACGTTAACATCACTGTACTTGCGAAAACAGAACTTAGAGCTGCCTTCTGAGAAATGCTGCCTTGTTCCATTCACTCGGAAGGCAATGAAGCGTTACAATGTAAACGTCAATGGGCAGGCAGTTGCAAATGCACGGAAACACTGCTTTTTAGGAGTAATTATTGACCGCGACCTATCATGGAGCCCGCATGTCTCATACCTGAAGAAGAGATTATTGACAATAATACATCTCCTCAAATTTCTCGGCGGAAAGTCATGGGGCACTTCGGTGCGGTCAATTCTGCAGCTTTATAACGCCTTGTTCCTCGGCTTCGCAAGATACAGCCTCCCTATGCTCGGGAACACCTGCAAAACCTGCGTGTACTCCAGGGACTACAAGCTCAAGCCCTAAGGACGTGTCTCGGTCTTCCGAGGTTTGCGTCTACAGCGGCAACGATTGTCATAGCTCGAGATCATCCAATATCAACGTACTTGGCAACCGACGCTCTCAGGGCGCATATTCGGCACGTTGCCCGATTACCTTCTCACCATCTTGCTGCTCTACCCGCAGAAAGGCCACACACAACTTTCAGTCGTATAATTGATGCCAATCGTACCTCATTGCCATCGAACTACATGCCTGCAGCAAGACCATCCTCACCTTTATGGTGCCTGCACAGACCTGACATATGCCTCACCATCCCTGGAATCATGAAGAAAGCCAACATGCCGTCGTTTGCCCTTAAGCAGGCCACATTAGAACATTTACATGAGGTGCACAGTGACCGCGTACACGTTTACATCGATGGCTCAGTCACACCTGCAAGCGCAGCTGCCACTGTGGTGATACCAAGAAGATCCGTCAAAATACAGCTAAAGACGTCACATGTACCATCAACGACAGCTGCTGAACTGGTAGCCCTGCGTGCGGCTCTTCATTTCATTAAGGAGGAACCACCCCACGCATGGTCAGTCTTCTGTGATTCCAAGGCAGCCCTACAGAGTGTACTCTCAGCACTGCGCCATGGATCACATGAGCAGCTCGTCGCAGAGATTAGAGAAGTCCACCATCGACTAGCTGACGAAGGACACGATATAATATATCACTGGTTGCCTAGTCACTGTGGCATACATGGCAATGATCGAGCAGACGCAGCTGCCCGATCTGCCCATGACGGCGTCAACTGTGTTGCCATTCCTCTTTCGAGAGCCGACGCAGCGAAAAAACTTGCCGCACTTGCGCGTGACCTGAGATTAGCCCAATGGAATTCATCCGATTTCACAAGTGCACGCCTCCATACCCTGGACCCTAATTTACAGCTCCATATTCCGTCCGAGCTTCCACGACGTGACTGCACCCTTCTAGTCCGTCTATGGCTTGGAGTAGCATTTTCAAATGCCTACTCTTTCCTTATCGCAATGGCCAACAGCCCACTGTGTGACTTCTGCGGGTGCAACGAGACGATCGAGCATCTTCTTTGTCAGTGCTCTCGTTTTAACCCACAAAGAGCAGTCCTCTCAGCCACCTTAGACAAACTGGACAAGCGCCCAATCACCGAAAACAAGATCCTCGGAACCTGGCCTACGCGAACATCAGCGCGATCCGCTATGAAGGCGCTGCTGCGATACTTGAAAGACACGGGACTTTCTGACAAATTGTGACTATACACTGTGTGACGTAGGACCGTGACACTGCGTAAGACTAGGAACGCCTTTGCGGGCTGCGTGACAGTGCCCACAGAAATAGTTCGTGTGTACGTGCGTGTGTGTGCTTAGGTTTTCTTTTAAATCCTTCTTTCTTTCTCACCTATTGCATCCCCTTGCCCCTCCCCCAGTACAGGGTAGCCAACCGGAGATAATCTCTGGTTAACCTCCCTGTCTTTCCTTTGCCTTTCTCTCTCTCTCTCTCTCTCTCTCTCACGCGGACCAGCTGACGGGACAAAATAAATCTTGCAAGTTTCGAAACAACGTGCGCATCATAGTCCACATAAGATGTTTACGAGACACTACGTGTATTCAAGAATCTGCTGTGGTTTTCACTCTGAAGTACCGGTGAACGACCGCGGCGACAAGCTCACTATAACATGACGGCATTGTATCCGAACAGCCACGGACGTTCGCCGAATATGTGACGTTCGTGTTGGCGCCTTCCCCTCCGCTCCACCACGAGTCGGGAGCGACAGTTTTCGCGGAACCAACACCCATCACGAGGAAGTGCTATATATATAACTATACATACACGGCAGTACCGACTGTGTAGTCGTTTGATTGATTGCGAAATGTTGAGTGCATGCTAGGCATCTAATGTATAGGAACGAGGTCTCTGTGCATGGTAACTGCGTTAACGTCGTTTCTCGACGTGAACCTATTTCGCAGCGCTGCGGAACGGGTGTCTTTGCACATTTCACTGCATTCAACGTTCCAAAGAACTCTAGCGACGTTTGGATTCCAACATTGCATTGGATCCTCTTTTTGTTGTTGTTTTTACTCACGTACACCGGATGTAAACCTTACAGAAATGGTGGAACCACCTCCTTACCACCACCACGTACCATTACACAACGTCATTAAAACCTAAAGCTATGTATATTGACCACGTTGCGTAAGTCGATGTGAAAGTGCGAGTCACATTGCGCATCCGTTATGTCACAGCTGCACCAATCCATAATATCGCATGAAAGTCATTCTGCGTTGCAGCCTCGCAGCTCTGTGTTATATAGTGTAGACTAACATTGCTTTATGAAAAAGAGGATGTGTACCTCAGTTACACGTTCCTGTAATTAAACAATCGTGTAGGTTCGGCTATGTCAAAATACGTTAAAAAACATCCCTTTCCTTTATCACACTTGAATGTGTCTTCTTTCTATTTATTTTCTCTCTTTCTTTTACTTGCTTCCACTATGCAGCGTTATCTTCACTAAGAGGCTTTCAAACGCAAATGCCATTTAACGCACATTCTAAGAACTCAAGGCTCCGGCACCAACGATACTTACACGTTTACATTTTTAGCACATGTAAGTTTCGCTCCGAGTATGCCGAAGCAAAGGTACATTTTGTTGCACTCTGATCCCCGAGATGTTGTGCTCGAACGCCACCTAGAAGACCACTATGCCCCGGGGTACAATTTCACAGAAGCACGTGGATTTTTGCGCTCACGGGGAGCACCGAAGAAAAGAGACAAGGGAGTCAGGTGTTTTGCTTTTTACAGGCACAAATATATTTATGTATACGAACTGTGTCCATCATAAAAATGTCCGCATATAATCACCACTCTTCTGTTCACATTTCTTACATCGTTCGCTCATTTGGAAATGAAAGGGGGAAAAAAACAATAAGGCGGAAACCTAAAGAAGAGAGAGTGGAAAAGGGAGAGAAACAAGGTGGTTTGTGGAGGCCGGCACTTGCCTGGAGGTCACGTGCACGTCAAGGTGTGCAGACACGCACTTCAGCCGCGCGCCGATAGCAGGCGCTGCGACATACGGCACAGACCGAAGAAGATACGTTGGGAGGGAGAGGGAGCAGGGAGGTAGAGAGGCTGAGTGAGTTTGTTACAGACGGAAAGAACAAGGGATGTACACACACTCAGTCACACAGCAAACGCGACCATTGGCCATCCGCAGCGGCGAAAATGAGAAGAAAAGAACAGGGATGGTCATAGACAACTATATATATAGTATACATATATAGACCAGTCTTTCTCTCTCGCAGTCTCTTGTGTTTTTTATGTACACCATCGTCAGCGTGTGTATGTCGAGGGAAAAAAAAAAAAAGAAAGACAGCGCCACCGTCGTTTCACTACAGTTCCAGGCGCACCACGCACACACATATGCACTATGACCCATCACTTCGTCTTCTCGTCTTTTTCATACACATACACACATGGCATCGCGCGTCGCACTTACACACACGCACGCTTTCACGTTCAGGCGGTTCTATGTACACAAGCGAAAAAAAAAAAGAAATTTCAATGACTCGATCGAGACACGGAACACAACGCCGTGCTCGAGTGGGGGAATAGTTTTCTTTTCTCTGTTACTTTTCCACTTCTCGCTCTTTCTATCACGTAAACAAGTATACGTTCATTTCACCTGGAATGTCGTGATAAGCATGGAGCAAGAAACCAAACGTGACCGCACGCTACACGATACGACAACGAACGCAAGGATTCGAGCGTGACCACACCAGCGGCTCGTTCACTTGGTATATTAAAAAAAAAAAGCGTCAATTAAGGTGACAAATAAGAAGAGCAGGCACACACAAAAAACAGTAATAATAAAACAGGCTGAGTTGGCAAAAAAGCACTCGAGTGGCCATTTGCGTGATCAAGAAAAGTCACCGGAGCAAAACACCAGCTGCATAAAGAAAGAGAAAGGGGCGAGGATCACGTACGGCAGCTCGCGAAAATCGAGACGACAGTCCCAACAGCCAGAACAGCATCGGCGCAACACAATTAAGACAGTCACTATAGCAGACCTCGCACAATAAAAAAAGCACGTATAAGCACACGCAGAAAAGACCCGCGGTAGCAATAAGGTCCGCCAATTCGCATGCGGACAACGTTTTTTTCACGTGCGCAACGCAATCCTGCGGTCTTAATGTACACACAAGTCTTCTGTACACACAGTGCTACAACTGCTATTTGCATTTACTAAAACTCAGTTTAACCAGCGCGGCAACGACTCGAAAGAGTTTTAGTACATCGCGTCCGAAAGACATATCTTCTTACTGCACGAGGCTGCCCACGCATTGCGCCAGCTGCTCAATCGAAGGAAACAACGAGGAAACGTATAGGCACATTTATCGACACGTGCGATTCTGTCAGGAACTTAGGCTACAGTGAACTCCAGAGAGCATTAGGTTCGAATAAATCCTGCATGCCTTGCAATGCAGTAGCACGGGAATGCAGTCTAAGAATTCAATCGGAAAACAGATGCTATCCGTTTTCGAGCCGCCGCTAATTCAGCATAATCTCTTTTAACGCCTAAATCTCGCCGAGGCCTGCTACATGTGCCTCCTGGTACAACTGTTGGAAAACGCGTTAAATTCATCGTGATATATATCTCTGAGGAAGATACGCCGCTCACTGATGCCCAATCGCTAGGTTGCTGTATGCGGTGATGACGTGTAATTGCTGAAAATTTCGCACACGGTGAGGTAGGCAAATACGCGAGCGCGAACTGCACGAGACAGAGTATAGTGCGGATGATGCAAATTTTTTTTTTTTTAATGCGTGTGCTATTGCTACTGCAGAGATGCCGTTTCTGTGTTAGACGGAAAGTGTCATTCTTTGACCTTCGCACGTTTATTTCAGTTTTCAGGCCTGCGCACATATGGCTGCGCCCCCTCCTTTCGGAAAAAAGAAAGAAAAGAGGCACCAGATGGCTGAAGCACAGCAACGGAACACGAAGAATAAGCCGCGCAGAACAACAAAGACGGCTACACTTCGCGACGTGTCGCAATGCCACTTCGGGCACGAACATACAAGTGGCCGCTGGAGCACCTGTTAAATGACGTCCTAGCGTTAGAAAAATACGAAGTTGCCATTTCTTAATCCAAAATTAGATTCTTATGACTGTGACATATCGGTAGGTGCCAAAGTAAATGCGTTAGTATTTCTTTTGCCTAGCCAAGTTCCTTACATTTGCCACTTGCAGTTAAAAAAGAGAGGCAGAAAGAAAAAGCTCTTTAAAAATATCTCTTTTGCTGGCATCTGATGACCACGGACGCAGAAGTGTCCAAAGATGCGCAAAAGAGCATCACTTGAGTCATAACAGCGACTACCACCAGACGGCGCTACGTGCAGTGACTTTGCGACACCTCGCGGCCCGATAGATGCGTATTTCACGCGTATTTAGGCGCTGCGTCTCCGCTCTGCGTTCACGCTACCTTATGATACAGGCTGCGATCACGACAGAAACGCGTCCCGTATGGCTGCCGTTTTAACTTGTAATCAACTTATCGATACACAAATCAGCCCCGAATACAACGCGACTTTCGCGGGGCGTGAGACAGACGCATTGGCGCGTGAAATACGCTTCGTGTGGTTACCGCCTGAGGCAGCGCGCTTCTGGAGAACTATCCGCAGTTATAGAACACATCCTACGTCAACAAAGCGTGGACGACTTAAGCTTTGAGAGCACGTGTCAAACGGAGTACGTGCTAGACAGGCCAACAGAAATGAATGCGAAAGTTGAAACGGAATCCGAACACATGCGTCACCTAATGCGAAGACTGCCAAGGAAAACGGCTGTCGACAACAACTTGTTGCGAGAAAACCGCGGGCCCATTCTCAATCATTTTCTGTTTCTTTCTTAATCGGGACAGTTTCAGTGCGTCGTTAATCGTGCCCGAGCATGACCGAGTAACAGGCTTGCCCTTTGTGTACGAGCATATTTCCCTGAATGCAAGGTGAGTCTGTACACACATAATCGCACCTGTACAAGAGAGAGAGAGAGAAAAAAAAGGATGTTCACTCTGTCTTGTGTGTCTTGTGAAGTTTCAGAGGTGAGAAGTGACGGTATCCTTTAAGAAAAAAAAAATTGTAGCCATCCTGATCCTGCAAAAATGTACAAAAGCTATCCCATATCGCCGAACATGAGGGAGCACAGCCGAACAGAACTGGCAAGAGAATGATATGCCTTACAACGAACGTGATTTCCACGAAACAACCTGCCTCTAACTATGCGAACTGCAGTCCCATAAGGCCGACAAGGTCTTTAAAATTCCGTTGCAGTAATAGCTTAGGCCTCAACTGTTTTCAACCTGAAGATATTTCTTTCGCGCGCATCTTCAGAGAAATATACAAATTTGAAAAGTCGCTGCAGCTTTGCTAAATCCCTTAAATGATTACTGCCGGGAAAAAGACTTCCAAGATAGGATATGCGTCCGGCTGCTTACAAAATTCGTACAGCTGTACTTTTACGAACTCTGTGTCAAAGCAAACAGCAACCAAAAGAAAGGGAGGAAGCAAGAAAAAATATAGTTGTTACGTATTTCAATTTCATTTTTTAAATATTTTTTTACCATCCATTTATTGATGTCGCTGCGACGGGAACAATCGTCGTGCACGTCTCAGTTCACTAGTATCTCCTATAGCCCTGCTTTCATTTCACTTTCCCTATTCTCACCAGAAATGCGGGCCTGAATGCGGGCCGAAGCCTGACTATATTAAACTGGCATATAGAGACACCCGACTCTGGTATCGCAACTAAACATGACGCAACGAATTGGTCACTGACGGTCACTCAGACCAATCGTTTTGTAATGGCCAGAAATGATAGAGCAAAAAATAAAAGAAATATTTAAATGAAATCGCGAGGTTTATTGTCGTAAAAAAACTACTAAAGAGGTATCAAAGCAGGCTTCATGCGGGGCTCTTTGGTTAATTTCAACCAACTTGCGTTATTAACTTGCACTCAAACCACGGCAGACGAGCATTTCTTGTTCGCACTCAGCCATCCAATGGGATACGACCTCGGCGCATTCTTGGCTTAATTTATGTGTCTTTAAGCAAAATTTCAACTTTCGCAATGCTCGAAACACGCCTTATCTCTTCCCAACAACAAAAAAAAAAAAAGAAAAAGGAAAAGAGAAAGAATCGTGAGCGCAGTTCATATTTCTTTTACTCCGTCTCTCGCTAAGGTCAATGGAAGCGACGTAAACACTCCGGGGACAACAACCGCAAAAGGATGATCATATTCCATAATTTAGGCCATTCTACAGGTGCCTTGACAATGAGGTGGCGTAAATGATTTGCGAACGCGGCTTCGACGCAGCCTTTTGCCCGTCTGCGCACTTGTACAACGACCAGTCGCTGCTTTAATTAAGCCGTCGGAAGAGCTGAATGGGTTGAGCCATTCGTCCTGCGCGTATACCACGCCGCTTCGCCATTGAGAATTTCGTTCAATTTCGCGCCGATTAGACCGCAGCTTACGCGATTATAGTCACACAGGAAGCGGCGCACTGCTTATGCCGTACGCCGCGCAGATATCGCCACTCCGCACGTTCTCCAGTTTATCGCCCAAACTGGATATCACGTTCGCTTCGCGATAGGAATAGATAGGAAGAGAAAGCTTACAAAAAAAATAAACAAAAGAAACAAGAAAAGGGCAAGTATTAAGCTTCCCGTGATCGCTGCTAAAAAGAATTTTTTTTTTTCCCTTTCACGACCCTAAAATTTTAAGACGAAGACGGCAATTAACGGTCTGCTGATGGTGATGAAATATAGCCGCTCTATCATCGGTGATCATATCTTTAGGCTTCTTAGTGCGAGGCTTTGTTCAATTTCTGTGCTGAATGGCATCACGCGCTCCGATAGTGGCCGGTGCTTTTTTTAATGCTCTTCCTTTCTGACGCTTCGTCTATGTAGATCTTGCGCGCAAGGCTCGAACTTTCTTCCTTTTCAGTGGTCTCGGCAATATCGGTGGCTCGTCGACTTTTACACCTCAGGATGTGGGCTAAGTGGAAGGAGGAAGCGCGGATGCTACGGGCTCCTCTCAGCCGGCGTGGACTGCGTCAGCGCACGCAAATTACAGCGCACGGGCTCCTTTTTTTTTTTTTTTTTTGTCAATTTCCGTCTCAATCGGAATACGGCAGCGACTGTCTGGAGACTGATCAGCCGCTGCGGCAGCGTTTAATTGCGTTCACTACAGGATCAAAGCGTCTCTCGGAGACTTCTATGCGCCCGCACCCGACGTTCAGCCAACCCGTCAGTATACGACTGCAGATTTTGTAATCTCACAAAGCCGTCCGATGCCCCGCCTGCGAGAAACACTATACCTCGACGTGGCTCGTCAGTGAAGGTGCGAGAAGAACTGGAATAGGGCGCCTCGAAGCTGCAAGGCGGTTGCCGGCGGATGTTAAATTGCGGCCCAAGTTTTAGCGCGTTCTCTTAAGCATGCAATTAAAATTTTCACAAAGCAAATGAAGAAAGGTCAGTTGAGAGTGACAGAGGTGCGCTTCTTTCGGCTGAGCTTGAGCGCTTTCTAATTTAGAGCATCAGTAATAAGCGAGCGCCAGTAGCTTTTTTCGCAGCAACAATGCATCATGAACCGACCCTCGGTACGGTCTTTTCTTTCTTACTTACTTCATATATTTTTTTTTTATGTATCGCGCCTCCGCTAGCTTGCCGCTAACGTGCCGCTTTCCGCGTCGTTTATGTATACATCCACAGCCAACGCTTTCTGCGTTGGCCCGGCGACCTTTTGCGCTGGTATTGCTGCTATGCTAGCCCCTAACGTCACAGCCGTGCGACGGCTTCTCAGATTTCTCAGAAGCGCGCTCAAGTTCAGAAGCATTTCTTCGAAGTTACGTTCTTTTTCTTTTTTTGCTTTCTTTATCATCTTTTTTTTCACCTCAACGCGCCTGCGTGCAAACATTTAACCGCGGCCTGCCTGACGACAGCCAAGCTATCTGACACAGTGCAGATGTGCCGACCCCAGTCGATTGGGAAAGAATTGATGCTTGCCGCTATAACGACAGGCACAAAGCAGACGGAGCACATCGTTGCAGAATGTTTCACAGGGCGAGCGACAGAGAGAGAGTGTGTGCGGCCCCGAGGTGAACAAGCAGAAGGAAAAAAAGAAAGTTCAGGCGAAAGAAAGCCGGGACTTCGCCTAAATAGAATAGACAAAACGGAAAGTCGTCGCCGCGGCGCGATATCGAAATCGGCCGTGCCTCCTCCACAGCCCTAGGCTGCCACTTCGCTTGTTCGGTCGTCGTCAGTGTCGCATGTGGTTGCTACACAGTGTGATCGAGCACGTTCGTCTTTGTCAAGGAGAGGGAGAAAGAAATGCACGAATTTCCAAACTTTTGTTAAAGCTTTCTTTTGTGTCCTTTCTTCTTTTTTTTTTTTTTCAGCAGAGCGCACACGCAAACGCGCGCTGGTTGGTGACAAATCAGGCTCATTTCACTTTTCTGTCATATGTATTTCTTTGTTATATGCATGGGAGTGCGCACATTTTGGCGGTAATTACTAGAAAAAAGAAATGGCGAGGGAGCCGGTACATACAACACTGCTGAGTGCTTGCCTCTATCTGTTACTGGATCCGTTACATATTAACGTGGCATCCTATATAGTCATGCATCTAATGTTTCGTTGCTCCATATTGTATTTTGTTTTCTTTCCGTCAACTTTAATTAGCATCACAATACTGCACACGACACGCTACTGCGAAGGTATTACCGAAGCTGCTTTCGCCCTCGAAGTTTTGAGCACCCGGCATGCAGCTTAACGACATCAAGTTAAATTCGGCGGTTTTACGTGTCACAACCACGACACGATTATGAGACACACCATAGCGTGGGGCAGGGGATTAATTTTGACCACTGGGGTTTCGTTAAGGTGCACCCAGCGCACAGTTGTTGTTTTTCCTTTTTTTTTTTTGCGTTTCCCACCCATCGAAATGCGGCCGGCATTCTATCCCGCGACCTCGGGTCTAGCAGCGCAACGCAAAAGCTACTATGCCACCACGACGGATTGCCTTAACGACGTGACTTTAGTGGGCAAAGCTTTAGCTAACGTTTTGCGAAAAAGCGAAAGTGTATCCGGAAGGCCGCCAAATCTTCGAGCACAACTGAAGCGAAGCGTCAGAAAGCGAAAGAACGAGCGGGCGCGCGAACAAGCACACCTCGTGCGTTTATTTTGATCCACTTTTTTGCTCTTTTTAATCTCCGGATCACAGCTTCCAACGCGAAGCGACGCTAACAAAAAAAGGTCAGCCTTCTTTTCGAGACTCTCCGACGCTATTGTCCTCTCGCGTCGCAACTGCTGCAGGGCTCCATCTATCGCGTCTACAAAGTAGCACACAGTTGACGACGCGCGTGCCATATTCGCAATGGCCACCAGCGTTTAGCGATCGCCGCGGTACAATTACTCGCTCGGCTTCGAAGCAAGTGGAAGAAAGAACGACCGGAATTATATCTCTATACGTGGGATACGCACAGTTTCTCCAGGCGCTTAAAGAAAGAGGAATACGTCCCTTATTAAGCACGAACACTGTCGTATAGTAACGCGTTTATTGCTGTCCTCGTAGCCCCCCTCGAGGCGGATCAGATACTGTCTTTTTATAACGCCTTCTTTTTCGTTATCTGCGTCAGCGTGTTCAACGATGCTCCCGCCATTCCGGCCGAAAGAGGTTTTGCTGGGCGCCAAACGCAGCCATCGGCTCACTACACAAAAGGGAAGGCCAACGTCGGCGACGGAATTCACATGTCGGCTGTCTCCGCTTGCCTTCCCGGAGATCGGCACAAAGCCACTGAGAACTTTACACGTGCAGATGTAGTCCGACACACAATGCTCCATTCGTTACGCACACAATTTGAAAACGAATCGCCAAAAAAGGCAAGCGAAAAAAAATTGAAAGAGAGACAGATAGAGCGAACAGCTATATAAAGTATACACGTGAAACACAATGTAAGGAAGCGACAATCCATACGCGGACGCACACATACACAATCGGAACAAAATGACCAAACGAATGGGAAAAAAAAAGTCTTACATAGACGGGAGCAGCAGGCGAAGTGGTTTTTGAGGTATATTACGTCTCGCTTGTGAAAGACAGTGCGATCGTCCCCCGCACGTGCGGGACGACCGATGTGGACTGTTCGCACGGGCGCTACCCGCGAGGCACGGGCAATGAAAAATGAAGCGGGCTGTTCTCATAGCAAGACCCTCTGGAGCGAGCTCTAAGCAGTTGCGAACGCCACTTGTTGATATGCGTTTAAGCAAACGCGCTGGCTTCTTTCAAAAGGCACGTCTAAGTTTGATGCGATACCGGTGTGCTGTGATGTCACCAGCGGTCCGTCAATATGCTATTAAATGGATATGAACTTTGACGGGTTGGCTATGCTATTGCAATGATATCTCGATGACTTCTTCAAATTGCTACTTCCGTTACTTTAACCCACAGTCTACCCCACCGCCCCCAACCCTGGCCCTACTATTCTTTCTCTCATTATGAAAAAGGAATTCTATTTGTACGAATAAATGGGCACCTTTTTTTTTTTCTTACTCGGTCACTTGCGTTTTACACGCGGTCACTGTCTACTGATCGCTTGCGAGCAACTGCGAAGAGACGCATCCATTGGGCAGAACAGTCGGTAAAAAAAAAAAAAAAAAAAAAAAAAAAAATCGGCAGTAAACATAAATGCAGTGGAGTCATGACAACAGAGCTTAGTGAAAGGGTAAAACAAGAAGTACTATAGTAATGGACGCACCAAGGAGGAACGTGCATCAAAAAGAAAAAAAAATCCTTCGGCAGAGTGATCAGACAAAAAAAAAAAAAAAAGCCAAGCTCGTACAGGAAAACGCGCTCGGCTAAAAGAAGAAGAAAAAAAAACTGAAATAAAGACCCGGCGAAGTGAGCGAGAGAAGTGATGTCTGCCTACCTGGACTAGTTGGGCATGCCTGTCTCCGTCTCAGTGTGGGTGTCGAGGGGAGAAACGCGCCATAGTATAACGTGTGAAAACGCGAGTCGAAGTGGCGTGTCGTGAGTGTTGTGGTGTCGTCCAAGTAAGTGCGCGTGGTGTTGTGTGTATACAGGCTGTCGCGTCACTTTTGCTGCAAAACGAAGCGGAGGCCGCTCCGGCAGGACGTCGCGACCGTCGGCAGAGTCGTTGGTTGGCACCTTGTTTTCTTGCTGCAGCGTGTTGTCGCCCCCCTCGGAGAAGGATCGTGGTTCGCTCACACGGTGGCGAGAAACGGGACCGCGCACGCACCATCGTGTACGTACACTGCGCACCCACCACCAGCACACTGGAGGCATTCGGTCCGGTGGCGGGAGAAGGCCCCGGCAGGATCGTCCGCACACGGCGTGTGTAGTAGTTATGTACAAACAGCGGGGCGACCCCGTCCGGCCACACAACACGGCGGCGGCACCCACCACCACAGCAGCAGCAGCCGCGGAGCACGTGATGGGGTGCGGGTCGGGGGGAGGGATTGCACTTTTTTTGTACGCGGCGGGTGTGGCGCACTCGCGCACCCCTGTCCTGCAGACCGGCGACGGCTAGGCGTCGTCGCAGCTGAATAGGCAGGGGTACAGCGTGGGTCAGTGGGCCGCCAGCGACTGACCCGGGTGGAGTGCCGAGTGTGGAGGAGGGGGCGGCGGCGGCGGCGACTGCATCATGGCCGGCGGGGAGTGGTGGTGCATGTCTCCGGGCGATCCACCGTGGCACATCATCATGTCCGGCGTCGGGGGTCCGCCGGGTGCCCCAGCCTGCGGCTGGTTGATGGGCGGCGTCATCCGCTTCTCCTTCTGCCGCCGGTTGCAGAACCAGACGCGGACCACTTCCTTCTCCAACTGCAGGCTGTCGGCCAGGGAGGCGATCTCCTGGGCGGACGGCTTGGGCTGCTTGTGGAAGTGCGACTCGAGGGCGCCCTTCACCGACACCTCGATGCTGGTGCGCTTCTTGCGCTTGCGTCCCTGGGCGGCGATCTTGTCGATGGACGTAGGCGAACCTGTGGTCGAATCGGCCTCCTCGAGCCACTTGGCTAGCAACGGCTTGAGCTTACACATGTTCTTGAAGCTCAGCTGCAGAGCCTCGAACCGGCAGATGGTAGTCTGGCTGAAGACGTTCCCGTACAGCGTGCCGAGCGCGAGCCCGACGTCGGCTTGCGTGAAGCCGAGCTTGATGCGACGCTGCTTGAACTGCTTGGCGAACTGTTCCAGATCGTCCGAACTAGGCGCCTCCTCCTCGCCGCTTTCGCTGGGGTGCCGGTGGTGGTGGTGGTCCAGCGCGCGCGGGTCGTGCTGCCCGTGCATGTGCGGGTGGGGGGGCACCTGGTCGGCGTGAGGGACTTCTCGCATGGCCGGGTGGGCCGCGCCGCCCAGCATGCCGTTCATGCCGCCGTACGGGTGGTGGTGGTGTTGGTGGTGCTGCGGGTGCATGCCGCCCATGGCTCCCATGTGCGGCGACACCGCGGGGTGCCACGAGCCCATGTGCTGCGCGGTGGCCGCGCGCGCATGGTGGCCCCCGCTCAAGGGGTGGTGGTGGCCCAGCTCGGCCGCCTGAGCTGGCTTGATGTCGGCCATGCCGCCGGGCCCCATGGACCACATGGAGGCGTCCGTCTGCAACGACACCCACTGGTGGTGGTGGTGACTCGACAGGCCGTTGGGTCCTCCCTGGTGGTGCGGCTGCGGCGGCATGTACTTCATCTCCGGCGGCTCGCGGCCGTAGCCCGCCGTCGGCTGCGATGCCGCCACCTGCATGGCCTGGCTCGGCGGCAGGTGCACCGACGTCAGGCTGGACACTGCCGACGTGCCGATGTACGGGTTCGACGCTGCTGCCATGCCGCCCTCCGCACGGGCGCCGCGCACATCTGACTCGGCCGAGCACTGGCTTCGCTATGCGGCCCGAGGGGCCGACGCCGCCGCCGCGGGGGCGCCCCCACTGCTCGCCGGGAGGGGAGGGGCCCGCGGGAGGGCACCTCTCGTGGGGCCGCCTTCCGAGGGGGCCGGACTGCGCACGCGCGCAGGGGGCCCGCGGGCGGGACGCAGCGCCCGAGAGCACCGCGCGACCGACGCGGCGGTGGCGCCGACGCGCGGACGCCCCGTACAACAACGAGGCGTCGCGAGGGTGAGCTCGACGGAACGCGCGCGCCGACCGGCAGCGGTGGCACTCGACTATCGACGGTCTTCACTTTCGGGTCGCGAGACAGTCGCGGGCGTTACGGGACGTGTTCGACTTGAAGCTCGCGCTGAATCCTTTCATTTAAAGCGATGCGCGAATCCGTCAAATAAACTAGTTTTTTTTTTCTTCACAGCTGCTCTTGTCGGTTTATTTCCCTCTTGAAAATAGCAGCTAAATAAAAGCCTTTTTACAGCCTTTGGAGCCTCGTGTCCTTGTTGTGAAGTTCCTCGTGCGTCACACATTTGATGCATCTCTTCGCGATCGTTTCTCTAGAAGGCCCTGCATTGCTTGACTAATATCTCGCGTTCGTATGCCATACTATTCTATATAGCGGCGCAGCTGTCATCGTATCCCGGACGCAAATGTTGGCTTGCATGGTATCAAGACAGATGTGAATGAAGCCCTGCGTGCGTGGAAAATAAACACGACGATGGTGATCTGTTTGAGTGCATTTCCAGCTAAACTCTATATATATACACATCGCATATTTAACTCCAAAACATATTGAGCGCGAAGAAATGAAATGCGGGGTGGTATGCCAAATGCACATAAAATTTGCTACCCTGCACTGGGGTGTCACTACCATAATGCTTGCTTGCATCAGTTGGCGTAACGTGTGCCAGGCACAGTTAAACAAGATCCGAGCCCTGTATATCAGTGTGATTTTGCCAAGATCTGCGAGTTATCGAGCACTCCTTCCTGGGATGTTGTCGGAAAGGCGAAGGCAAACAATAATAATAAAAGAAATAATCTGTTTGCTTTGTTGATTTTAAGCACGTATAACTATGGTAAAGCTTTAGTGGCAGACCAGGTACAAGCTCCCTATTGTAATGTATTCGTAACGAATAATGCAATCCGGCTCATGCTCTTTTCGTTACAGGGTTAATTGAGCAAGAAGCATTTCACAGCCGCATACATATATATAATTTTTTTTGGGGGGGGTGGTATATCCTGTCCAGGATATATATATATATATATATACATATATAGCACATTAGCACATGTGAATCTATCCTGCGCCTTTCCTGAACTGTGCCGAGTATTCGTTCGGTTCCGAAATTCAATGCAAGCGAAGTGCTTACAGCTTTCCTTTGACATGGAAAGCGAACCTTGTACTGTGCTACGTACTATATTATATACCTGCAGGAGAACACCGGCTGACCTTCCGACTACACAAGAACGTGGCCGTATTAAGCCGCGCAGGCTGTGATGTTCGCGCAGCTCACGTACACAGGTGTGCACACTCGTGGCAAGGCGAGACTTCGCGCGTACGAGAGGCATTTTTCGTCTGGTCCCCGGCATTAAAACAACGAAACCACGAAAAAAGGTATCGCGAACGTGTGGGACAAGCCAACAACACGAAAGCATACACACACACGCTCATACAGCGTGCAAGTGTAGCGGCGGCAGCATTACAGTGAACAGCAGATCAGCTGCACGCATTATCCTCCGCTGTTTAGGCCCGTCGGAAATGTTTTATTAATGTTCGCGTCTCCTCCGGCTTCCGACGCGGCCGTTGCAGTGTTGTAGGCCTCGCAGGCACCGAACTGGCCAGCGCGTTTTTGGATTCCGATCAGTGCAAATAGGAGTCACTACGTTAAGCCGGGGGAGCACCCACTAGCAGGGGTGATTCCTGCGAATATGCCCCCCCCCCCCTTCCCTTCCTTTCTGGCTCCTGTGTCCCGGTCCTGCGCACACGCTCAGAGGAGACATACCCCGGAGGACATTCCTTTGCACACTCCCGCGTGTTTTGCGCAGTCACTGGCTGCGGCCGACCCAAGGCTGCTATACGCTCGTTTGTGCGTGGCCATGCTGTTGCGGACACGAGGATGTCGCAGAGACGACTGGATCAACGAGGTCTACTACCGGTGGTGCTCGGCGATCTTTGTGTGAAGGCTGCAGTTTATAAGGAGCGGACACGACATTATAGCGTTGTGCGGGTTGAACCTTCGGCGCTTGACAAGGTTTCCGGATCGTTTCGCTGTGAGACGATATATACGGAGTTGGCGGCGCCGGAGAACGGCCGCTTCATGTCTGGTGTCCTCCGCAGGCCGTGGATTATGCTTGTGGCATGTTTCGACACTGTCCTGTATGTACAGACCCTGACACGTACCAACACATACACGGTCGTCCGTGCCCGACTTTGTCGTGCACAATATGGACCACTTTCTATATCTATAGCGTTTCCCATTTCTTCCAAGTTGTCGCACAAGCCGGATTGACCTCGAGGGGCTTCAGAAGTGATAAAACGGTGAGAATTATTTTTCTTTGCTTACTGCTGTATCGACTTTGCAAGCTTAATGTGGTTACCTTGGGCTTTTTTTTAAATTCTTTTTTCTGATGCCCTTCAAATTACTAAGCGACGGCCGCACATGTCCGTAGAAACTTTCAGAGCAAAAGCGCCCTCATCGAAAGAAAATAAAATCTTTCAACTGACAACTTTCATCGAAACCGGGATCAGATGTAATATGGCGGTCAAATTTTTCATGTGGCTTTCGTGCTCGCGATAAAATTCTGAAAGCCAACTGTCCATTAGCTCTGCGGAATTCAGGGTATAAGAACCGTGAAAACTTTAACTCCAGTGGCAAATGGTCCTTCGCATGCTGAGCATTAATTAATCAATGTATGAAAGACATGCATTACGGTGTTATATATAGTCAGGTTTTTCAGCCTGCTCACGTTTCCACATCGAATAAGATTATTTGTGCCCTCTGGCCGCTTCAGATATATATGAAATGTCACGCCTTCTTCCGTTCGTGCGAGGAGCACGCATCGACTCAAAGTGACAAAGAGAAAACACTTCCTACAGAAAATTAAGAATTGCGAAAGGGAATGTTGCGGCCAGCTAGTCTTATACGCCGTATCTGCATGCTCTTTTCAGTGTCGGAAAATATATCCTCTCGTACAGTTCCCGCGTATGCTGGTCCTTCCTATTCCAGCGCCATATTGCACGATGTCATGGGCGGACGGATAACCGCATTCGCAAGGCATGCTTCAATTCTAACGAACCGATTACCTTTTTCTTTTTTCCTCCCTGTAGACATTTTAGCTATAATATACACACTGCAACTGCCGGATGAAGAGGACGCTCGCCTTCAGAGCTGTGGCGCTGCGGATAAACGCGAATTGTGTGCCACACGGAATATAGCTCGTTTCCTACAATTCGACCAGTCCAACGGCGACAATCGTAACGTCCTTGCGGATGAAAATTTGCTCAGACATCGAAATTCCGAACCGCCAATGCGGCAGGAACGCGACGCTATATATCTTATAGCGTCCGTCCGTGTCTAACACCTTTCCCTTGTGTGCGCGTCCTTTGTGTTTCGCTGGTACCCCCTTTTTCAAGCTATGTATCCTCCACAGTCGATCGTGGCGCCTCGCCTTCGCATGTCCACACACGCGCACGTATACGAGCGTGCGGTATATACGGACACCCAATTGGGCCGATCAATCGCGGAGTCTGCGCTGCGTGCCAGCTACAATCACGCACGGATTTCCAGATGCGCAAACACTTGCTTTTCACTTTCTCGACTTATTTTATATATATACATATATATATCCACACCTCACCTCTACAGGCACGTCACAACACACGCCGGCTGTTTCGTGCCGTCGCTTCGCTCCGGCATAAAGCTGCGTATACGTGGTTCGCGATTTCAATCACGCGATGCCTCCACGGTATATATATACTTCCAGCAACAACAGGCTGCCCATACATATACACTCGGCCTCAGAGACCCTCGCCGGTATATAATATTCAATAAGACGAAACCAAACACGCGCGGAGGACGCCGACGCGCCAAGTGTCGTGCACGACACTCAACCCACACACACGTTAGACGGAGCACACGTTTCCTATAGACGCATGCACTGCAGTCGCCGAAAAATGGAAACGAAACTTTGCGGCCGGCAAGCTCGCAAAACGCGCGCACCGCGTGAGCACACACCGACGCTTTATTGATAGCGCCTTCGAAGCCTTTAGCGTTTTCGTGGCTTCAGGCCCGAAAGTTTGTGCTTCCCCAAAAGAAGGAAGGGGGCCGCAGGTGGGGAGGGGTGGGGGGGTTGCTAGGTGTTCCAGACACTCGCAGTCGTCGCATTTGGACAGAATCAACTGCATCGATGTCGATGGCAAGCACTCGGTCTGTATCATAGTTTACTGAGACTTGTGGTATATACAGCCTGCATACGCACGCTTTGAGGACGACGCTGTTGGGTGAAAAATTGATGGCGCACATCTGCGTTCGTATGCGTATAAGACACAGTCAACGCGTTAGTTACGTCTGCGTGCGTGGTATACAAGTGGCGTGATACAAGGGCGCCGGCCGTATGTATAGGCATCAAGCCGCGCCCATTGTTCATTTCGGTTTAGCTCAAACGGGAATGGTTTTGGTTTGCCGTATGTATATATGTGCGGAGGCTTCCTGCAAGGCAAGCTTCAACCGCATCGCATGCGAACTCAGCTCTCATGAACGCGGTTGGCAACAAGCGCTTTCTCTGCTGAGAGAAGTTCCGTGTGTTCTTTACGGATGCGGGCTGTGTGAACGTCGGTTGGTACAAAATCGAAAGTTATTATATCAGAAAAATACAAACATCGTCGTTAAGGTAAAGAATCAGTGCAAAGAAGAACAGATGAAAAAATTATTGTTTTACCGTCTGCGAAATGTTTTTTTTTTAAGTCTTTATTTCTGCGTTTAACAGGCGAAGCCTTGCGGCAGAAAAGGGGTGCTCTATGGCGGAGGGGGACCGGTGCCCTCTTTTTCCTCGAGGTGCAGTGCTCCCGAGGTCGGCTCTGCAATGAGGCGGCCAGGCCCTTCCTCGTCCCTGAAAATGTCCAAAAAAGCCCGCCAAAGCTGGACTGAGTCCCTGGGCACGATGTGCGATGGCGGGTCGAGCCACTCCTGCAGGGTGCCAGGTCGGTTCCCGCCCAGGGAGTGTAGTGTCCTTTCTCGGACCGTGTCAAAGGCAGAGCAGCTCCACAGGAGATGTTCGGCCATACCTCTGGCCGGGCATGCCGGGCACTTAGAGCTCGGGTATGAGTGCGAGTTGATGAGTGTAAGCCTTGCTGGTAACAGAAGCTGGCCGGTCTGGTCTCAGCGAAGAAGAAATGTCTGAATGTACACTGGGCTGAAACCTTTACAGCGCTGACAAGATCCCGGTGTGCTGGAAAATTTGCAGGAGTATTTTTCGCGCGGCTGCAGCACCATGGTTGAAACGCTGCCAGAGACTCCTTTGTTCCCTAATGAACGAAATTCTGGTGGCGGCAACTGACACATTGTCGATGGCACGGATGAGAGAGGAGGACAGCATGGAGGAGCAAGCAGGATCGCCGACGCAGTGCCTGAGATGTATGCGCTGGACTTGAAATATATAGCGCTCTTCGCTGAAGGCCTTTTGATTCTGCTGCCCTCGTAGAATAAAGCTCCTTTGAAATTTATGAAGTGTTACGTTACAGTATGGTAGTCGTATCCTTATCTCCGCGGCCGCAATTCTTTAAACGAATCGACCCGCACGAATTGGATACCTCGGTTTATAGTGATGACAACTACTGCGAATATATTCCCCACGCTTTGTGGCATACGAGCATTTGCGCTGCATCACAGCGCGGCCACTTCGAGGATGCACATTTCATGGCCCTGATAATGCCCTGATATATATGCCTTTCATATCGTTTTCCTGCTGGCTGCTTGTTATGCCACGTTTTTCTTTCTTTTGACAAGGCAAGTGCAAAAATGCGTGCTCTAGTTCACAAAAGGCCAAGTTTTCTTGTAGACTGCCTCAATGTATATAGCACAACCACACTGGATTACATATGAACGGTCGTCTACTTGAACGTGACCGTGCAACAGTTGAATGAAGTGTATACGGCATACTGAACATAACTTTCTGTTAAATTATTGCTTTTTATGTTATGTTGCGCCAGGATGAGCTCACGCGTATTATATTGCAGTTCCTCCGATTAAACTGCACCTCCGTTGGATTTCCGAATCACCGTCTTCGATTCTAAAACTGCACTGAACTCAGTTTGAATGGCACGAATTTAACTGAGATTTCGGTGCCTCGATTTGGTATACGGGGGCTCCTAACTCTTCACTCACTAGAAATACGCCCACACTCAATCAAATGAACAAACAAACGCATATATGCACCTTATAATAAATTTCACGAAGTCGCCCTTTCGCTTAGCCCCAGTGTAGTGTATACATAGCAAACTGGAAGCTCGTCTGGTTGATCTCTTCGCCTGTTCTCCAATTGCTCTCTCTCTCTCTCTCTCTCTCTCTCTCTCTCTCTCTCTCTCTCTCTCTCTCTCTCTCTCTCTCTCTCCGCTTTGGTTCAGTGGCATGGCATTCTTACTGCTGAGCACTAGGTCGCTGGCTCGATACCTGTCCAAATTTCTATATGGGTGAAATGCAAAAAACGCTCTCGTACTTATATTTAGACGCACGTTAATGAACGCCAGGTGGTATCGACATTAATGCGTAGACTACGGCCTCTTTTATAGCGCCAGTGTTGCATCGGAACGTTAAACTCCATGAATCTTATCAACTAGGCTTATATTACGAACACCAAAATGCATAAGCCCAGGCAGAAACACGATTTCAGAGATGGACTGGTCACAACACTAAACAACGCGCGGAAATACACTGACGCATCCTTGTTAGTGCACGTCACTAATGAACTCTATTACAATCGTTTTTTCATTCATTTATTTACCCTCAAAGGACCTTTGGTCATTACATAGGAGGGGGAGACAATAATTCATGCACAGAAGTGCGAACACACATATGTGTAAGCCGAACAATCAAAAAGCACACCATTTACAATTAAATATTAGAAAAATGAACAAAATATGCGCCAACAGTGAACTGAGTTTGTCCTATTCCTTTACAATAGGAACGTTTGCGGAAGATTACGGCATGGTTACAATAATTTTGGGGCGTTCTAATAAAAAAAAAAGATGTGCACTAATATGAATGTATTTGATTTCTAATTTCCGAACGTTTCATGAAGAGCAGTTTTGTATGTATCACGGTCTCATATTTTTACTAGATTTCTAGGAAGATTAATTCCATTCCGATATAGCGAATGAATTAAAACCGCAATAGGTTAGTGAGTTCAAATGGAGATTAAACCTTACGGTCGTGATCAATTCGTGGGAAAATTTTTAAGCAATAAACTGAGACGTTGCGGACGCATACATAATCTAATTGCAGATAATTAACTACCTCGTCTGTAGCAGGGGGCCTTCATGATTGCGATACCACCTGAACTCTCACAGCAGATATGTGCATATTTAGGTTTCTTTTCTTTTAAGCCTCAGCCAGAAGCAACCTATGCGCCATTGTAAATTTTCTTCCATATCGCAACGTGTTATTGCTAAGGAAGCGGCGACACCCTATACGCGAGACGAACTCATCTCGTATATTGTGAACAATACCGCATTACGGCATACGAGGAAAATGCAAGCCGCTTTCAAACACGACACCTCGTGCACGCTCAGATATAACAACAAAAACATTCCAGCGACATACCATCGTATGCCTCCGGGTCGCCCAGGAAAAGATCCTCATAGACGTCTTATCACTTGGCTGCTTGTTTTGCAGGAAGGCGTCGAAGCTTTCACCGAATGTCGGCTCCTCTCTCTGTAAACCTCTGCATTTATCCATTCCTGTACATGTGGATAAGCTCCGCCGCATACAGGAAACTATCTGTCCACGTAGGATCAGTAAGCGCCCTGTGTAAATCCCCGAAACTACCGAACAACTACGCGCTCCGTTCGTAAGATCATCCAGGTCCACTCTATCTGCTGGCACAAAATTGTCACATCGGTAAGTCGCGAGCTTGATTAACATCTTGCGTTTCTCACTCCGATCGAGCAAAAGAGGGTCAGAAATGTGCCCCCTTCCATATAACCTTGAGAAGGTCCGAATGCGTATCTTGCGCGAAGGTTTCATAAAGGCTGTATACGTGTGCGATAGGAAATTCCACACCGTACATACGAAGCTGGTTCGAGTTTCAATCGGGCGATTAATCACGAAACAACGACTGACAGTTCATCAGTAATGTGCAAGCGTTACAACAAGTAAACTTTTGTGTTTCCGAAGGAGGCTGGCACTGGCATACGTATACACACTGCAGATAGACATACCGGATGCCTTGGCTTAAGGAAGTGGGCAAGAGAGGTTCACTTATCGAAAGATGCGCTCGCGAATAAAAGCATAATATTGTATACAAAGCACGGAGGAGAGAGAGAGAGAGAGAGCAAATGATAAATGAAAGGCAGGGAGGTTAACCAGGACTGGGCCCGGTTGGCTACCCTACACTGGGGAAAGGGAAAAGGGGAGGGAAATATTAAAGGGAGAAGACAACGTCCACTGGGGATATCGATCCGTCACTCAGTCCAGATCACAGACGGCGACTCAATCCGGTAGGTTTGAAATATCGCAGCAGCGCTCTTCTAGCATTTTGTAGCTGCGATATGCGAGGTCATGGTCCCAAGACCTTGCTCAAGGTGAACGGTTTTCTATCTAACTGATTTAGAGCTGTGCAGAAGTCATGTTACCAGAAAACCCGTTGATGCTTACTACATCTTCAGGTGAGGAACAAAAAAGAAAAGTGCTTGGCATTTACTCAAGGTATATGACCTGTACATTCCCATTTACACTTTCAGAAAAGAAAGCCTATATTTTACAATCGGGGTGCAATTAACGCAGCCATAGCACTTTGTTCTGAACTTCTGATACAGAGAAAACGATCGCTTGGTATTATGTTAGCACCATTAAGGTGATGTCTCGATCATGATAGAGAAATGTCGGTTGGCCCAAATCTAAGTCCGGAGTGGAATTAAAAAAAAAAAATCTCGTGTGACCTGTAACAACAATAAAAAGAACCTTTATATGGTCTTCAACACGAGCTATTTGTTCTGTTTTTCTTCTCGCTTACAATGTTACTGGTTTGCTTCTGTTGCTTTGTGTATATACAAAGTAAGCTTTCTACAGTCCACCTACTCCTGCTGCGCAGGTGCTCTAGGAAGACGAAGAGAGTTTAAATTATCGAGCTTCCCGTGCCAACACCACGATCTGATTATGAGGCACGGTGTAGTTGGGGGAAACTCCGGATTAATTCTGACCGCCTAGGGTCCTTTAACGTGCACCTAAATGTAAGTACACGGGTGTGTTTTTGCATTTCGCCCCCATCGAAATGCGGCCACCGTGGACGGGATTCGATCACGCGATCTTGTGCTTTGCAGCGCGACACCATAGCCGCCGTAAGCTATACCACGGCGGGTAACGAACATAATCGTCGCACGGTGTCATAAATAAAGCATCGCTTCGTGAGAGTTTCCAGGCCAGTTTAAACAAGCACACAGAATGAGGCCTCACAGTCTATCGACCACCCGCCGCGGTATAGCTCTGTCGCGTTGCGCATGATATATGCTCGAAGTCTAGGGTTCGATCCTCGCCGCGGCGGACGGATTTCAATAGGACCGTAGTGCAAATAAGCTCTTGTGCTTATATATTTAGGTGCATGTTACAGAATCGCAGGCGGTAGAAAAATTCATCCACAGTCACTTACTACGGGCGTGCCTCATAATCCGATAGCGGTTCTGGTGCGTCATGCCCGAGAAATTAATTTTACTCTTTTGAGTATATAGGAGGCTACCTTCAGTCCTTATGTTTTTATTTAAGATGTATCTTTCAGATTTATGAGAATTAAAAAAAATACTGAAATTGAAGCATGCAGGAAATTACACATTTTGGATAATGAGACCATATTAAAAGAAAAGAGAGAAACCTAGACGGAAACGAAGACATGGTGAGCACAAGTGCCAGCGTGTTCACCGCGTCTTCCAATCCATCTCTGGTTTTTCTGGGGTACAATTACCCAGGAAATGAATCAACAACACAACTTTCCATACTTCTGAAGTCATATATAACTGCCCTTTTCATTCAACAGTGTCATCACATAGCTTCAGTGAACTTCCAAGGGTTGTTTCAGCGACCTTATATTGAAAATCGTAAAATTATTCGTACTGGATGGCTCACAGCGCAGTAACGGGGTGCAGTGTTCATGTCATCGGACATGGATACAAAGGTCCACCTCGCTCATCTGTACACAAACTTCAGGCACATCGAAGAACACGAGGAGTATAGGCCATTAATTTTTTTGTAAGCAATGTTAAATAGAGCAAAAGGTTGTTTTGAAAGCAAATTTGTACGCAGAATGTTTTCCCCAATTTTCCTTAACCTTCTGCTTGAGCCACGTGAGGCCAAAGAAACTTTTTTTTTTTTTTGTCTTTCTGCGTTGACGTACGCATGACCTTTTTTTAATTATGGGTTTTACGTTCCAAAACAACTTTCTGATTATGAGGCACGCCGTAGTGGAGGACACCGGAAATTTTGACCACCTGGGGTTCTTTAACGTGCACCTAAATCTAAGTACACGGGTGTTTTCGCATTTCGCCCCCATCGAAATGCGGCCGCCGTGGCCGGGATTCGGTGCCGCGCCTGTGCTCAGCAGCCCAACACCATATAGCCACTCGGCAACCACGGCGGGTTACGTATGACCTAAAGCAACATGTCCAATCGTTGTATCGCTCTGGATCACCTATTTTGAAGGCGCCATTTCTGCAAGCAGCATGCTCTCGTATGTCCACAGAAAACAGAGATCCGAAACTCAAACAATGGACTGGGTCAGGGTTGGAATAAAACGCAGAGCACAGGTTTGAATGCTTGTGTAGCACTGCATACATAGTGGAAAAAGGGCCTGCTTCTGCATCCGTAACAGCGGCTGTTCGACCAATGAGTCTGTGGCCTTCATTTGGCCGGCCGGAGCACGGTTGAGCCTTTGTCTATTCAGTACGCGCGTGCCACCCTGACGTCAACACGTTTACTACGGCAGGAGGCTGCGTCCAGTTGGCAAAAACAATATCGACGAACCCCGCATATAGCTGAAAAAAAAAAGCTGTCACAAAGTACCACTGCGACTCGTGTACATTATCTCGTACATAGCATATAGGCAGCCTCACAGGTCCATGCATTTGCGCATGCAAGCGCTCACGAACGGAAATTTGTGCAATGCATTTGAAAGGTCTAGCACGAGGCAGCCATCCATAGAAATACATGGCGAGTGTGCTTACAGAGAGGCATATAAAAGCTTTTGTAGCGGATCACGCGTGGACCTCAAAAGTTCACAAGTTCATATATATAGTATATATATACAAGTATATATATATACAAGTATATATATATATATATATATATATATATATATATATATATATATATATATATATATATATATATATATATATATATATATATAGGAAACGTCTGAATAAACTCCGGCGCTCATCAGCATTCGCGGGCCGTTCCACTCGATTATATATATATATATATATATATATATATATACTCGATAGCCGGCTCGTAATACAGCCGCGACGCGAGCTCATCAGATATTCACCGGTTGCTGGCGTTCCTCTTGCCCTTCCGACTGTGCTCTATACAGTTCCAGCCAAGCACGTGCGTGCGCTGTGCATGTGCGACTACAGCGTATTCGAGACCCGACGTCTCGGCACTACAGACATGCCGCGCCGAGAGCGACCCACCAAACTCGAGAGCTGCGTAGACGAAACGAGAGCTGCAGCCAGGTTTCTCCTCTTCCCTGTATACCAACCGGAAACACGTGTAGCTGCCGCCGTGACCTTGACATACGGTGACGTCATCGCGGGTGCCCTGTTCCTACGTGAAATTTACAGGTCAGCGCCCCCCTCCTTCCAATTTACCTTCTTTCCCAATGAACCCGTTGCTTCTGTTTCACTCGAACGAAATTCCGATCCGATGTCTCAGCCATTTACGTATGCGGAAACGAGTATACATATATATATATATATATATATATATATATATATATATATATATATATATATATATATATATATATATATATATATATATAGAGAGAGAGAGAGAGAGAGAGAGAGAGAGAAAGAGAGAGAGATTTTCTTCGAGGGAACGTTTAAGATACAACGCTTGTATTTTGCAAGTTGCAGCGAGGAGGCGAGAGTTACGCGTTAGGTGTACGTGCACTATCGCATTCGAGAATTTTGGTTAGAGGGATTAGCGTTGCGACGAGGTACACGTATCGCGTATGCTGTATATGTAAAAAGTGAGCATCGGCAGGATTTCCATGCCACCGCGTGATGCTTGAGCAGCCGAAAGTTGGGATTACAAGATACCGAGCCTCTAAATATTGTTAGCACTTGAGATAAGGCAGTGAACATCCTTTCGTTTTTTTTTCCTAAGTGAATTCTTGATGTGCCTGTATAGTTAGCAGAATTCTCTGTTTTGTAAGAATAACTCAAATCAATAGCAAGATAGGAAAGCTTGCACAGCACCGCATCTACCTATAAGCAGTTCTCGACCGATACGCAAAACCACTAACCATCGCCATTGTGTTTCGCAACATAGTTTTTCTTTCTCGCTTGCCTCGACTACGTGCTGCTTCGTATACATATTGTAGATCGGTTCACTCTCTGTCTTTTTTCCTCTTTTTATTCCCCTTTCCCCCACCCTCAGTGTAGGGTAGCAAACCAGCAGCCCGTCTGGTTGACCTCCCTGCCTTTCCTGTCCTTGCTCTCTCTCTCTTTCACACACACACACACACACACACACACACACACACACACACACACACACACACACACACACACACACACACACACACACACACACACACACACACACACACACACACACACACACACACACACACACACTTGCATTTCCTATTGTTTAGAGAAATTACGTCACGCTTCAGAAGAGCGGCGAATTTGCTGCGCAACATGCATGTATATCCTGTATAGACATCGTTACCAGCGTTCTATAACAGGAAGGTTACGAATTGATTGTTGTATAACAGAAAATACGCGTCTTTTCAGAAAACCAGCACAAGCTAACATAACGGCGACCTTAAGGAAGTTTCAGAAGGCATAAATTATAAAACACATACGTGGTTTTCACTCGCAGGTTGCGTATTTAGATTCTTATTGAACAGGCCCGCTTAGAATTGAACAATTACCTTCGAACATTCGGCGCTTCTCTAGTCAGAAGACCGCGATCGACAGTCTGAAAAGTTGTTTGCCGCATGCAAGACGTATGGCTGCTGCACCTCGGGTACAACACGTTGAACAAGAAGAGACGGTCGGGTTATGCTGCTTCAACCTCACGGCACTCTCCACTAAAACACATGGACAAAGGGAAGACCGAGGGCCAACCTACGGCAGAATAAGGAACAGCTGTGGGCGTGTGTGTGCACATATGTGCCTGCGTGTCTCTCTTATCCTGTCCGTGAAGGCTGCAGATTCTTATTGCTAGGCTTACTTATTAGGCGGTTCATTTGTTGTCCTGTAAAACTCGAAGTGACCAGAAGAATGATGCGTTGTTCGTCTGTCTGAGATGTGTGGTCGCGAGGGATACTGATGACCGAGCTCGCCTTGATCGACAGTACGCGATCAAGGGAGACCTCAGCCGAGAGCTACCATTTTCTCAAGGCGACTACCCCTTGTCGAAATACTAGCTCCTGATTTAGGTTTCTCTTGTGCACCATGCAGAATACCGGTGCCACGCTCCATCGTCATCGTCATCGTGTCTACGCTCACTGCAGGACGAAGACGTATCTCAGCGACCTCCAATTACCCCCGTCTTGCGCCAGCAGACCCCATCTTGTGCCTGCATATTTTCTGATTTCATTAGATCACTCAATTCTCTGCCGTTCCCGCTTAGGCTTTTCTTATTATTACTATCATCATTTTATTTGAAAACATGTAGTCCCCCGCCATTGATCTACTTCAAATCTACAACTTCATGCCACCCCTTTGTCTCTTTGGGTGGCATGACATAGGTCGTGGAACTGGTAGTGATATTTAGTTCCTCGTCGGCGCGATGACACAACCAACGGTGAATTTCAGGCTGTATTCAGCCAGCTGAACGTTTCACGAGCATCGACTGTCGAGAAACTCTTCTTTTTTTATGCTTTCCCATTGCCACGATCACTTATACTGCAGTGAACTTTCACGGTTCGCCTTTTCTACAATATGTCCATCCAGTATGACGTATTTGCACACATCGGTACTTGCAGACAGGGACCTTAGTTCTTCGCAATTTTATCTCTATGTCTTAGATTTCGGTCCCTCTAAAAGACTAGAATGAAGAAAGAAAGCGCACCTCCGATTTTATTTGAAGATTTCACTTTTCCTACGTACCCCTTGCTGAAATAAACAAATAAAGAGCTTATACAATCTTCCTCAGGGATTAACCAACGAGTGGAATCCTCAGGAGCATTCAAAAAGATGGCTTCGCTTCGCAAAATCGTCATTTTCGGTGGAAGCCGAACAAAGTGAAGCGAGAAACCATTCGCCGTCACCAATCAATCGGCGTCACAAATTGCCGTCATTTCAGGCGAAACAAATGCCCTCTCTACGTCTTTCCAGGCGTCGCCTCCTAGTTACTAGGTGATGCATCCGAACGTTCGAAAGCCGTTTGCTCTATACATCTGTTGTCTCAGAATACCTTTCTTTATATAACCACGCACTACACACAGCTTTCGACTCGAGTTAGCCCGAGCCCGCTGAAATGTCGAAGCTTCGAACGCTGCGAAACGTCAGCGCTCAGCATCGCACGAAACTCGAGCAGCGCGAAGCGGCACGGAAACTTCGACGTCACGTGGGCACCCGCCAGGTCCGCTCGCGGGTGCGTCGCGCCATCTATCGGTGGGAGGCCGAACTGTACTGATGCTCCAGCGTAATATGTTTGCACCGTGTGCTTCGAAAGCACGCAGTCCTGGTTGTCCGAGGTCTCTGAGCGGGGTGGAGTGAGGGTGGGCGAGGCTTTCGACTGTGTCGCCCTACCTGCATCCAAAGTTCTGATTTACGCAAGAGAGAGAGAGAGAGAGAGAGAGAAATATTTGTGGATGTGTAAGGAGGAGCGAGTAGGTGCAATGCAAGAAACAAGGGGGGAAAAGGGAGGAGGGGACTCTAAATGCCCAGTCCACAAGGGAGAGTACAGTAGGAAAGATCGAGATATACACTGCCCCACCGCGGTTTCAATATATATATTTTATATTTTTTTTTACCTGCACAATTAGTCGGCGGAATAACTTGGCCTATGCCGTTATCACGAAACTCTTCCTCGGGCTACTCAAAAAATAAAAAAAAAGAAGAAGAAACAACAGTAATTGCTGGTATTTCCGTGCCGAAACCGCTACCTAATTGCGAAGCATGTCAAAGTGAGGGAACTGTAGATTAGTAATTTTGACCAGCTGGAGATCATTAACTTGCAATGAAATCGAAATGCACGAGCGCTTCTGCATTTCGTCCTCCATCTAAATGGGGCCTCCGTGACTGGTGCCGAACCCGCTACCTCGAGGCCGGCAGCGCGAACACCACAGTACCGTAAGTCCCCCTTTACTAGTGAAACGCCAAATTAATTCTTCATTACATGCAGTCACGACGGAGGAATGGTTATGCACACGGCTGTACCTCGCACTTTCAATTTTCACCCTCGATTAACACGAATGCCTGACGCACCTTTATGCTGTCGTACAATTTATTCCGCTTCGATCTCGCGGTTTCTTCCTCCTATCGTATCATCGTACTTGTACCCTTTGCTGTGCTCCCTGCAGTAGTGCTCTCTGAGTGCGTGTAGTATAATAAATAAATAAATAAATAAATAAATAAATAAATAAATAAATAAATAAATAAATAAATAAATAACACGTTAAAATCAGCTATGCTTCAATTCAGCAGCCCCTGAGCCGCTTTGATGACCACCTTTGCATGAAAAAAAAGATTTAAAAAATTCTGGTATAAGTGTTGTACGTGGTTTTCAGCTTTTGCCCTTAAGGGCTGAAAAACAAATATGATAGTAGGATTGGTAAATTTTGTAAGAACAAGAACTAATAAAGCGAAATGACGAAATTTTAATACTAAATACGTATATTACAATCCTACACACAACGTCGAATTGGAGCGTCTAAAGCCGGCAAATCTGACGCATTAAACTGATGGCGGTGTTTTGAGCAGCGCGCGAAGGGCAGAGATGAGCGAAAGTGTTCTCTCTCTCCCCTCTGTACTCTTTATTTATTTCTTTATTTTTCTTTAACCTAAAGCCATCCGTGCGGTGCGCAAAGCAGCGCCATGAACTTTTACCACTAGGCCTTAAGCCTCAACCTTTGTAGTATTAACTAATATTTTAAGTGTCTCTTATTACTCCGTTCACGTGAGTTTCGCAAAAGTGTCATTTACAAGCGGTTAAGAGCAGCAGAGTGCTCATATGTTACGCCGACAGTGTCGGTTTTGAACGGACATGGTATAGTGGGCCACACAGCCTCTCTCTCTGTCACTGCCCATTTCCCTTCCCACGTGTAGGGTAGCAAACTGGGCTCAGTCTGGTTAACCTCCCTGCCTTTCCGTCTTCCCTTCTCTCTCTCTCTCTCTCTCTCTCTCTCTCTCTCTCTCTCTCTCTCTCTCTCTCTCTCACTCTTCTGACGTGTCGTCGCGGTAACGAGCGCTTCTCGCAGCATTCCGCGAGACAGAAATGCCACCTGCAGAATGCGACACAGGTGACGTCACCACCCACCCGGCCTTCTTTACCGCTTCTAATCCCGCCCGAGCACTTCACGAGTGCTCTACAAGGCACTTCTCGAAGTATTGTTGCTCCCATTTGAAAAGCTCACACTGTATACTAAGCGCTCGCAAGGGACATTGTTCTTGATTATTATTTTTTTTTTTTTTTGCGCATTCAAGCCCGGAGTCAACATGGAATCACCAGCTTGTTGTCTCATACAGGTAGTGAAGTAACTTCTGCACTGGTGACATTACTTTTCATAACGTTCTAACGGTAACGAAGGAAAGATAGTCGTGTGGTACGGTGGATGATCACCTTCATTTGAATTGGTATACCTCCCAAAATGCTTACTGCAAATTCTTGTGTTCTGCATTAATGGCTTCCAGTTTTTTCTATCATCGCTAAAATAAATGTGTTAGAATAAAACATGTGAGAAACGCATTCGGTGACGGTCATTCACCGATTGCAAGATATATGACCTGCGAAAAACACAGATGTGCTCAGCGCAAAACTGCCGGTATAAAACACAGTCACCGTGCAAACAGGACATCTACATGTACACACAGGTATAAAGCAAAAAAAAAAAAGAAAGAAAAGAGAAAGAAAGAAAGGTAGCCGTGTATTTCTGATGAACGAGCTGATTCCGTGCATTGTGACAACTACAACTTATTATTTTTCTCCTTTTGGCTATGTATTTTAGTTTTAAGGGCAGGGTAAATTTAGAAGGCAAATAACAAGACAAGCGGTATCACGATGGAGAAGCACCAAGTGCAGGACCCGCTTGAAAATTTGTGTAAAGTTGGGCCTTTCACCGGCTCCGCAAAAAACGAAGACATCGATTCTCGATGTGGCACGGGCAGAAGGTCTGACATCTGAGGAAGCCGACGTGGCTTGTTTGGGAGATGACTGTTGAGCGAAAGCTGCAGAAGCGAAAGAGCGCTAAAGACCCGAGCAAAAAAGAAAAAAAAAAGAAAGCAAAGTCAGAGCAAGCTTCAAGCATTTCGATAGCGGCGAGCACGAGTCAATCTGCACGTTTTCACGACAGACGCGGATATCGTTAACTTTTTCTCGCCGATATTGAACAAGTTTGCTCAGAGGCAGGTTTCAATTGAGACCGAAGAAAGGCAGCATGACTGACGCGTAGAGGTAAAATGTGCACTTGACCTGAATGGCCCACAAATATTTCCAAGCATTTAGAGTCTGCTGGTCGCAGCTGCTAGATACGACTCCGTGGCCATTTAGTTCGTCGGGCCTTTGACACGGCCAGGCCCCGCGGAAACCTGAGAATGGGCTGCCCTATCGAGCGCGTCTGAATAAATGTGTTGCGGACGCCCACCTATTCCGACGTGACACTTTACGAGACTTCTGTCTTTTCTGCATGCGCTACGTTTATTTCATATCTTCTGTGCGATAGAGCTTACTCGTGCGTTGAATTGTCTGAGATGCGCAAAGAATAGCGCATTCATTAAGGCTGTTCGTCTTTCTGCTCAGGTTGGAATCAGAATTTCGTGCCTGTTTAGAGAACGCCAGCCCAGTAGGTTCTGAGAAAAATAGTACGATATTTGAGTCCCGTTTATGAGGCTATGCGTTTTCATGCCCTTTCTCTGAATTCATGAGTCACATTTTGCTCGCTTCGAGTGCCTCTTGGAGGCATATTTTGCAGGTTACGCTTGCGAATTTTATGTGAAGATATTTTGCAGATGACTTGACCTTTAGGATACTTTGTTATGCAGAAAGACTTGTGCTTTCTTCTGCTCGCGGTAGACGGAGACATTTCGCACTACTTTGATGTTTAATTTAGTTTTCACGAGGGTGACGTTGTCTTTTTTCTTTTTCTTCTTTCTCGGTTGTAGTTATTCCCGGGAATCAGGTGGCATCTCGCTTTGCAGACATAGCTTATTCTGCAGTTTGACTTTGGAAGGTGTCGGCAGTTCGTTCCTATACACATGCAAAGAGGAGAAAGCCTCGGGAAAAGGTCGCGCGGATCACCTCATTAAAGGCATATTCTGTAGCTTTATCTGTTTTATTCTACGTATTTTGTTAATATGTTTCGAACTTGAGTATACTTGGCAATACATTATGGCTTGTTTTAAGATGTTTGTATTTCATATCTGTACACGACAGAAGCAGGTTGCTTTCTAGTTCGGTGTTAATTAGAAACACGATATATGAGGCGGCGCTATTACATGCATATAGCGTTACCCAGAAAGAAATAGCTGGGTAGCTGGACATCGCGCGGTATATTGGCCAATTTATCTATATACAGTGGTGCAAAAATCCGCTACCTATGTGGTGCCTTTACTACAGCGAAGCTGTCAGGGGCTATTTTCCCCACTATCGTGTCCGCGTGTAGAAAAAAAAAAGAAAAAACAAGAACCATGAAGATAGTACAATGCCGGGCCGACCCGCTGCGGAAGTGCAGTTCGCAATTAAAGGCGTCACATACACAGTTTCGCTTATCATCCTTCTTCCCAGAAGAGTAGAAGGTCACTGAGCTTTATTTTTATTTTTTTCAAGCTCAAGGAGAACAAAGTTAACGGAAAAGTTCAATGTGGAAGAGCTTAAGGCCGTTATGAAGGTTCTGTTTTTTTTTCCAAGGAAAACGTGGGAAGCACGAGGTTAAAAACGCTCAGTACTTATCAACATCCTCTCGCATAGTTCTATCAGTGTGTAATTTCGGTTGCCAATTATTTTTCATGCCGTTCGCGTTAGTTTAGTGTCATTGCGTTCCTTCGGTAGCTTTTGTACCGTTTGATTTGCTTTTTCTACTGTAGAAATATTGTATTTGTTTTGGCGAGTGCGCACTGAACTGAGGGCTTGTCTTGAGTTGCCTCTAACAGTTGGCGGATATTCCGCCGTACATTGGCAAAGTGGCATGCGAGTACAACGCATAGCGCATTTCAGAGCACGGCCTACTGCGGGCAAAATTCAAACACATCCTCAGCAACTCCACTTTTTCACCAAACTGGCTTCTAGTTTATTTTTAGCAATGTAATGCGTTGACTATAAAAAGGAAGTCCGTATCTAGTAATTTTCTCTCAGATTCGCGTCACGCGTTTGTCGGGCAAAACTTAATTTTCACGTTTCTGTTTTAGCTTACACAGCGATGTTTGAGGAAAGGTGTTCAAGAATGTTGGTCTGACGATTTTTTTTTTTTTTCATTTTGAAGGGTCGTGGTGGGTGGAAGGGTAGGGGGAGGGGAGGGCATTCAGGGGCACTTGTTTTGGCTGGAGCGGTTTGGCGTCGGTCATTCTCCGTCGTTTACCGGCAGACCAATTTCGTATCATTAAACCTTTCTCTATCTCTCTCTCTCAACTCCGGGACGTGTGCAGAAGTGAGGACGACCACGGGCGGAAAAAGCGGCGAGGCCACCACTCCCTTCATCCCTTCGATGTCGTCACTCAGCCACCTCATACCATCCTCCGAGCTGCGTCGGATAGCTCGACCTGCGGGTGCATTGTGAGGCGGTGGGGGTGCTGTTGTGCCACACGACTTCCGATGCAACATGGCGCCGACGCGAGCGCTTCCGTTGCGTTCCTCGGCGAGCCTAGTTGACGCCTGCAGGAATGCCTTTCACTCCTGCACAAATCCGTGGGAAGTGGCCCAGCCAGCGCCCAGCGCCAATCTATTTGTGGTGCCTCTTCGAGCGAGTTGCTTCCGAAAAAAAAAGAAGGAATGCGACATGGCTGACGTCACCAACCCGCCCGCCGCGCCTTGTTACGTTCGAAGCTGAATCAGTGAGCCTGCGCCACCTATCTGCTGCCGTGGTAAAATATTTGTAAATGCGTATACAAAGTCTTGCCTTTTCTTTCGCCAACTCCGAGACTCCGTCTCTATTCCCCTCTAAAATCCCAACATTAGTGTCTCAAAACTCGAAGACATAAAATCGCAACAGTTGGTGGCAGCTCTGAGATTCCTCGACCCCAAATTCCAACAAGGGTTTGTTAGAGCATCTAGAGTCATGCTTCTTGTTGTACTTGCAGTGTAAAAAAAGAAGAGGAAAATATTCTTTCCGTTCATTTATAAAACATATAAAGAAATACATTGTTGACATTCTTTACGAGTATGTAAGGCTTGCTTCACGTAAAAATGTAGCGTACATATAATAGGAGTACGCGATTATCCAGAATTCGAATATTTATTTACTTATTTATTTATTTATTTATTTACTCATTCATTTATTTAACAACAATGCGATATACGTGGAATAGGCGTTGTTATTCAATTCGTTCGATTCGATTCCAAAATTCACTATTCTACACTGTCGAATACTAATTTCTGTTTGAATATAACCTATATAACACAAAATAAGTCTACAAGCGAATGAGGAATGCGAGTGTAAATATTCTAGGAAATGTTTGTTTTTCAGCCTTTTGGAGCGTTTGTGACACATGCGGTTTGACGGTCTTTTTCTTCTTTCTTTCTTTCTTTCTTTCTTTCTTTCTTTCTTTCTTTATTTATTTATTTATTTATTTATTTATTCATTTATTTATTTACCAACAGCATGCTCTTCTATTTTATTATAACCCTAGCCATATTATAGGATTCTTCCAAGAAGCTCTCTAATATTCATTCACGAGGTTTAATTGATTCTCTTCTGCATAAGCGAATAGGTCATTTCTACTGTTGTACGTTGATGTTCATAAACATATATGTATAGATGCTAATATATCCGCATTGATGGGCTCTTAAGTCATTCTGTGAGTAACCTATATTTCGCATCAAGCCTGCTTTGTGTCAGACATCGGTGTGTAGGCCTCAGTCGAACCTCTTGTGGCTATATTTCCTACGGATTCCGACCTAAGTGTCATGAATGTCTGATGCTTAAAATAAAAGTGACTTATTTTGTCTTTGACAGTTTGAATAATCCTAATGGGGTAGAGCCACGATTGTTAGACAGAAGACCAGCTTCTGTGCGGCATCAATACTGCTCAATAATCTCCCGTCAGCAAATAAGAATGGCTCGCTTTCTGGCAGCCTACGAATTTGTTGCATCGATTTAGGTGAATCAATTTATCACTGGATCAGTATCACCATGTTTCTCCTCATATACCGGGTGTTCCAGTTAACTTGGACCAAGATAAAAAAAAAGAACCCGAGAGCTTTAGACAAATTGTACCGACTGCATAGTAGCCTTAGTCATGTGTATTTACAGCAAGTATTTTTTTTATAGCGAAGTATTCATTAATTGTGTTTATTTAGTGAATGTTTTAATTACTGCTTGAATTGCAAAAATATCGATTACAAGGTTGTAGGGCACCTCAAATAACCTCCAAATCAAGCATTTGTTTCGTGCTCAGCTTTGCCTCGTTGGTTTTTCCGAGAAAAAAGAAAAGCGTGCGAAACATCCAAAATACAAAATAGATACGCGCTCGCGCGCCGCTTCTCAAGAGCCCCCAAGCGAATAGCCACAGATGCTGTTAGGGTTGGCGTCTGACACCACGTGGCGACAGGTCATTCACCCTAACGCCTGAACCGGAGCCCACGTGCACCGGAGGGGTCACTCACCCGACCTTCTCTGAACCGGAGCCCACGTGCACCGGAGGGGCCATTCACCCGACCTTCTCCCCGGATTCGTCGATGAGAGGATCGACCTCTCCTTGCCGTGCTTGGTATTGCAGGAGGAGGGGCCCTCTCTCCGTGCCTGTCACGTGTCATCGATGGAAGCAAGATCCCGCCCACACTTGTAGAGAGCTATTTAAGGGGCTCCGAAATGTACTTTGATAGACTTCATACTTGAGACTTCTTACTTCATGCTTTTCTTATTTTCTTTCAACTACCTTTGAATAAACAGTGCAAGTTTCGCACTAGCAAATCGTCTCGCCCCTGCTTGGTCGCCATGATCTACCGGATGCCTGCAGCCCGCCGACAACGCCACGCTACCCAATAAGTAATGTCGGTCGAGCTTCGTTAGGCAGGCGCCGCTACTTCTCGGCAGCAATACGGTACGCTACCCTGGAGTACGCAAATGCACGCTTTACTAGCGGCGGTAGCTCGATACAGGGCTTCACGCCATGTGATGGTCGCGGCATCATGAGAACACGCCGCTGACGCATTGATAAGCGTAACGGAGCCATAGGGATGAGGGAGGGGGGGCGGTGATTTCGAAGCCGGGAAAGCATGACGGCGCACTTGGGACTAATTTTGCGCACTCATCTTGTTCTTCAGATAGGCGCGCCCGGAACGTATGTTCATTTTGCTCCCTTTAGCAATAGAAACAAGCCTCGCGCAGGCTATGTCTATCTAAAGCGTTTTGGCGGATCTGTACGGCCAGCATATGCTGTTGTCGATTGCGTAAATCATTTTTGTTTGACATGTCAGTGCGTACATAATAACTAGAGATCTCAACGGTACAACGCCAGTGACCTGCTCTTCAAGAAGACAGTCATGACCTTCACGAATGATCAGCTATAAGGCTAAAATTATCCTGGCTCTGGCGGCGGCGTACGGCGAAAAAGGGATGGCAGCCAAGCTATCCCGGATGTTGCATTGTAGAGGACACTTTAGTCCGTCAGCAGTACTTAGAACGTACGAAGTCCTTTGCGAGATGGGTAGCTTCACAGGAAAGCGACACAGGACTGTGACGGTAGTTCAAGAAGCGGAAATGGATGTTTTGGCGTTCATTGCAGCTAACACTCACTGCTAATAACGCTGATTCTTCACCATGTTCTGTTACCTCAGGCGTGCCTCAAGGTTCGGTGCTGGGGCAGTTATTGTTCCTAATATATATTAATGATCTACCAAACGCTATAGTAATTCCACAATCAGACTTTTTCCAGATGACTGCGTTATTTGCCGAGTAAACTCTTCCGCTTCAGACCAGTCAATACTACAATGTGACTTAGATAAGGTATCTAGTTGCTGCAACACTTGGCTCATGAATTTGAATACTAACAAATGTAAAGTTATGCGTGTTCACACAGGTCTGCTAACGTGAATCTTAGTGTGGCCATATTTCAGGCTCTATACTTGAGGAAGTAACGACGTATAAATGTTTAGGGGTTCATATAACTGATAATCTTTCATGTCAACTTCACGTCGATCATATTTATTTTTTTTATTTATTCATATTACCTTACAGGCCCATTGAAGGGCATTGAGTAAGGCGGGCAACAGTAATTACTTGACAAAAATAGCAAAGCGCAACATCGTTAAACAATATGAATACGCAACGAATTCAGGTTATCACGGAGTGCTTCACGATTGGAGATGGATGCAATGTGATCCGGGAGACTGTTCTAATGTGCAATAGCTCTTGGTAATGGTGATGAATTAAATGCCTGCGTTTGACCATGAATGCGCATGAAACTAAGTACGTTGTGAATGGGACGAGATGTGCGCACAGGGAGCGTGAAGCTCCAAACAGTGAAAGTTCTTACCATAAGTGTTCCTGTGAAACAGACATAAAAGAGCAATGACGCGCTGATCTTCTAATGACTGAAATATTGTTAACAATTCTAACCGCATGCTTGGTCACTTGTGTCGTAACTTTTCTATGGCTCCATCTTCATTAAAGCTACTACTTTACAAAACCTTAGTGCGATCTATATTAGAATACGCAAGCCCGGTATGGGACCCGGGCCTCCAAACCTTTACTAATCAATTAGAATCGGTACAGAGTCGTAGCGTCCGTTTTAATTTGCCTAACTTCGCTCGAACTGCTAGCGTAACTGCAATGAAAATTACCTTGAACCTTCCTAGTCTTTCCCTTCGTAGAAAACTGTCCCGGTTACTACTTTTGCACAAGATTTATTACCATAATCACCAACAAAAAAGTGACCTTCTTGAGCCATCATTCATATCACCTCGCACAGATCATCGCCATAAGGTGCGCATTCCATATTGCCGGACGAATGCGTACATCTACTCATTTATACCGAAGACGCGGCCAGTGATTGAAACCACCTGCCCTCCTCTGTTGCCGATATTTCTGACACTTGTTTGTTTAAAACGGCCGCGGAAAACTTTGCATTTTAATAGTCTGCCTGGTTACCTGTTGTATTCTTGCGTTTCGCGTAAACTTGCGCTTCTTGGTGTTGTTTTTTATAATGCTTTCTTTTCGCTGTATTATGACTAAACCTTTTTTTTTTTTCACTCCCTTCTGTTACATACCGCTGGGACGTTGAAGGAATTGTAATAAATAAATAAATAAATAAATAAATAAATAAATAAATAAATAAATAAATAAATAGTGTGCGCGACATCTTCATCAAAAACTTGAAGACCGTGATTTTGAAAACAGACTTGAATTTGCCATTTGGATTTTCCCAGAATGTAAAGAAGAACCGGGCTTTCTCACTCACGTTGTTTTGACGGTTGCGGCTAATATCTCCATAAACGCACAAGCTAATCTTCACAACGCGCACTACTGGAGTGATAGGAATCACCACTGGCTGGCACAAACACGACACCAATACCAGTGGTCATTTATAGTGTCCATGGTGCGGTATTTTTGATGGGAACATCATCGGACCCATATTTTTTGACAACACACTAACCAAGCAACGCTATGTCAACGACATCCTCGAGGGTTCCGCGAACGACACCTTTTGAAACGTTCCACTTGCGCACCTTTGGAACATCTGGGTTCAACACGATGGTGCCCCTGCGCATAGTAGCAGTCGGACTCGAGCGTGGCTCGGCAAGCTTTTTCCTGGACAGTGGATTGGCCGGCACGGACCTGTACCCTGGCCTGCAAGGTCGCCGGACATGACACCACTGGACTTCTTCTTGTGGGGCTACGTAAAAGATCGCGTGTGTAGCAGTGAAACTACCACAACGGGCGCCTTAAAGCCAAAAATAAGCAGAGTCTGCCGCGAGATTCCAACGCCGTTGGTCAATGCTACAACAGCACATGTTTTGGAAAGAAGCAAGTGCTGTATTGCTTCAGACGGTGACCTGTTTGAGCACGTGCTATAAGTGGCAGTGAAAAATAACCGCTATAAACTGGTGTAAAACATGACTGTCAAACGCACCTTCTCGATGTCACCCTATCCTTACATAAAGAAAGCTTTCGACCAAGAAATTGGTAAAGAACTGCTTTGTTTCGCCTCTTTTCTGGAGCTCAAGAGACAGTAAGGATAAATGGCTAAACCAGTTGCACGTTTGGATGTTTCTTTGTGCGCGGCCTAGACGTCTTACGTGATTTTGCTTTATTCTTTATTGAAATAAACTCCCGAGTAGCTCTTTTCTGTTCTTTCGAGAGCTGCCTTCTTTTTTTTCTTTTTTGTGCTCTTTTACGCACTGTTATCTTTAAACATTGGTTAGAAATATTTTTGTATCTTTGTTTGATGATGGGCGAAGGTTAAAGCTATTCCGAGTGCCTCATGATCGAGCACAACATTCTTGCGTGCGCAGATGCTGACGCTTATCGCACCACGCTAGTTAAGTCGCAAAACCTTTCGAGCCATCCCACATGACGAATCCTTATACGATGCGGCTATAAACCAACGTAGCCGTATATCTTTCAAAGGTTACTTTGAGGTGTTTGAGTAGCGGCGCGTGAGCGCGCATCTATTTCATATTTCGCGTATTTCACTGGCTTTTGTTCTTTCTTGGAAAATACAATCAGACACACTTCAGCACAAAAGAAATGCTTGATTCGGAGGTGATTTAAGGTGGCGTACAACTTTGTAATTCACATGTTTGTGATTCAAACAATAATTAAGAACTGCACTAAATAATTGCAATTAATTAATTAATACTTCGCTATGAGAAAATACTGGCCGTAAGTACACGCGTCTGCCGCTACTATTTAGTCGGTACAATTTGTCTAGAGCTCTTGTTTTTTTTTTTTTCAAATCTTGGTCCAAATTAAATTATGGGGCTTTAACCACTTTCTGATTATGAGGCACGCCGTAGTGGAGGGCTCCGGAAATTTTGACCACCTGGGGTTCTTTAACGTGCACCTAAACCTAAGTACACGGGTGTTTTCGCATTTCGCCTCCATCGAAATGCGGCCGCCGTGGCCGGGATTCGATGGCTAGGTCAATGGGCTGCTACGCTGGCGGGCCGAGGTTTAAATCTTGCCGTCAGGCGAGCTTCATTTCTTTTGTTCTTTATTTAAAATTGAGATTGAGTCTACTCGGCGAGAACCCGAGCAGCAACCGATCGGACGGTCGGTTGGTGGTCTAGGTAAACCACAGCGACCCAGGCGAAACCATAGGATGATAGGGAAAGAAAGCTTCTCTTTCGAATTGACAAGCTGGACATGTCATATCCTAGGTATACTTTTACATTGTTTTGGTCGCCAGCACACAGACACTGACGCATGGGTCGGGATACGTGCACTGGCATTGACCGTGTCGTTATGCGTGAATACTAAGAGGTACTTACAGAGCGCTGGTGCGTAAAGCAGAATTTACAACGAAAGCAAAGATGGAAGAGAAGGATACTTCGTCGACAGCTCGTTGTGAAATCTCGGCTAATGCTTCCCGAGTTGTGACTTGCGGTGGTCGTTACAATTCTACAGCGGCATACATAAAAAAAAAAGAAAGACGCAGGAGAGAAAGAAAACGAACAAATGTCGTCGCATCGCGCGTCCTCTGCTTAGCTTCTCTCCCACTACATATAGGTTAGAGATTGTGCGGCACTTTATTCCTCGCAAGATATTCTAAACTTCCGCCAGCAGCACACATCCGGGACAATGCAGCTGCAATGAGCACTCGCGACACAACCGCCCTCGTTTTCTTTTCGGGAGACACCGAGGGCGCGTCAATCGTCTAACGCGTGAGCCACTTCAAGCGTACGCGCGGCCCGCGCACACTTCCGAGTCCTTCCCTCGCTGTCAGGCGCACATGTGTCGCGCCAACATGTTTACGAGACGCACTGGTCACGACCCCCGGTCTTCGCCAATCGCGTCGAAGCAACCGACCAGCCCGCTGACCAATGGCCCCAAGTCCGCAACGCCTGCAGGAAACCTCGAGACGCCTTGTCCAATAAAAAATTAGCGCCGCTACGTCGGCAACGGCCTTTGTTCTTTAGGGTAAAAAGAAAAGAAAGAAGAAAAGGAACAGCGGGCAAAGGATAGCGGAGAAAGTCTAGAGAAGTGGACCTTGTCGTAACGTATGTAACGTCTAAGGAACACGTGGTGCGGCTTCCTTAAGTGTCTGCCGCGCGATACCGGTGCGAAGAGGATGAAGGTGTACGCCGGCAGTAGAGACAGAAAGAGGGGGAGAAAGGGAACGGAGGAGGTGTTTGAGTGCGCAAGTGGAAGGAGGCCAGGCTTGGCGGAGTATACCTGTGCCTTCGTATGTTGCGCGGGAGGGCCGAGGAGACTGCCAAAATATGCGCATCAGGGCCCGATGCATCAACGAAAGGGGAGGCATCTGCATAATGAGCGGTGCTTTACGCGGTTGCATTACACCGCTCGCAGGTGAAGGAGAACACGCCGCCGGCGCAGCGGACGGGCCACGAAACCTGCGAGTGATGGCCGCGCGGGACGAACCAAATTACGATCTGACACCGTCGGCGTGGCGAGGCATGGGCTGCGGGGGTTTCTTCGGACGAGGGAGAGAGGCGTGTGCCGTGCTGGGAACGCTGCAAGGAGATGGCTTGTAACTACATGCAGACCCTTCAGGGTGATACGTCCTTCGTGACTGATGACTCGTAGGCTTAACAGGCGCTTCCTCTTCATTTTTGTTTCGGGCTACCTGTTTTTAACCGGCGTCAGCCTGCGAGCTGCCTTTGAAGGCGAGGCATGTGCCAGTTTCGGCGAGCTAACGGTGCCTGCAATTTCATCGGTATTTACGGCCTTTCGTATCCTAAAATTCGTATTCTCATTAATATTTCTTTTGAAAACTTATTCTCAAGATATATTTTGATTTTATTCCAATTAAGTATTTATGACCAAGAATTTACGCTTCCGAGGTTGTTCAAGGTCAGATTGGTGTCGTTTTGCAGTGGGTACTAAAAGTGCAGAGGAGGTGTTTTATGCTTTCCGTTCGTTATTGACTGAAACAGTAAAGAAGGAGAGGAAGTTAGGTCAAACACGCAGACAAGCTCGCTATCTGTATGTACAGCACTTACTGCATCTTTAAATTCAAGAATTCAAAGAACATTTCGTTCGATGGTACCTCCGTACTTACGGAAAGTATGTTTGCTTTGGGTACCGGGACATCGTGGCTTCCACTTGAACGAAATGGCCGAGTCACTCGCACGAGCGTTCCTCAACGGCCCCATCATATCTGTTTTGCCAACATCAGCTTATGTACAGAAATTTGAGATACAGAAATTTCTCTGTATCTCAAAATACTGCAATATCCATGCTAACACCGTCTTCTGAATTCGACCATCTTGGCTTCCCATGGAATAATAATTGATGTCCTTCAAGGCAATTGGAAGCTGATTTTACAAAATTGAGATGTCGTATACCTCCTCTAAATTTTTACTTACACAGGTCTGGTCTCACTATGTCCCCTCTATGTTCTTCTTGCAGTGCACCTGAAACTATCGAACATTATTTTCTCTCGTTCCGCCGCTTCCTAAGACAAAGAAAACTATTATAATACTCATTTATCAAAGTTGGGCTGTCGCTATAACCTCGCCAACCATTCTTTCTTTTGGGGCGACTTCACTGGGATCCAGCCACATGGATGCTTTTCTTGCAGTTTCCAATTTTATTAGAAAGACAAAAAGAGTATATTGCTGAATTTCTAAAATTACCATTGATTTCTATTATTTCTTTTCTTTACGTTCACTTATTTTATCAAAATTCTTAACAATATTTCAATTACACTTCTAAATTACAGTTCTATTGTCCCACGCTCCACTATTCAAATCTAGTTTCGCTTTAGTTCTAAGAATACGGAAAAGCGCCTGCTTCTTGGCCAACCCCAAATAGTGGGTATGCGCCACTGTTTAGGATACAAGACAAGACAGGACAAGACAAACGTCCAGCCTGTTGCCGTATACTGGGTAAGATGCGTGGAGGGATACTCCATTCAGTTGGATCTCTGTATAAATATATTGGAAACATAAGATGCCAATATCTCAGCGGCTGGACCACCACACAACACAAGAGCGCACGATGTCGTATTCAGAGCATTGCGAGCCACTTGGAACCACCTAATCGGGGTCATCCGCAACGTCCTGAAATATCGATACTTTTTTTGTTTAATTTAATAACTGGTGAGAAAAGGGAAGGCAAGCTACGGCAGAGCTGGATATCGCAAGACAAAGTTGAAAAAGACAGCCTACTCATTTCTCTGCTTTAGCGCGTGTGCACACTTGTACCACAAGCACATAAACTTGCTAAGTGTTATAAAAAAAGCTCAAATGTAAACAAGACAAAAGAAATTGAGAAAAATCTAGCCAAAAGAAGCGTTACCACGGATGTACACTTCCATCTCGCTCTCAGTGCAAGTGCACAAGTGCGGCTACCGCGATCAGTATTCGAAGCTCTCATTTCGAGCTTGTAGATCGAGAGACCGTCTGGCCGCTAATTAGTTTGAAAACGTGTGCAGTGTCCTTTCTCAACGGATGCTCACGCTCCAGACACTTCAGTCGAATACAGAACGTCCGTAAGATGGACCCAATACCGCGACTGTCTTCGTCTCAGCGATATAGGCTGCATACCTTCGTCAGGCTTGGGGTGTATTGGATCCACGAGAAATCCACCTGGGCATTCTATTTCAAGCGGCTGAATGGCCGGTGCTCCACAATTATCGGAGAAAATCTGTAAGAGCTGCATTTCGAGTTCTCTATACGCCGACGTCAGGAGCGATGGAAGCATCGTCCCGCCACAGTAAAAACCTAAATACATATCTGATCCCCTATTGGTCGATGTCTTGTGGTTTTGGTTAGTAACTGCAAAGTATGAGAAGCTTTAATCCCTATTCGAAAGCCTAGCCCAAGAGAAGACAAAGACAAGACAAAGGAGAAATAAAATACAAAAACAAATCGCTGTAGTCGCGACCAGGTTCCCCTGTTGCATCAGTTCCACGCGCTTGTAATTTTTAAGCCAAAGCTTTCTTTGCCCCCCGTTCCCCGTCTACCCAATTTCGGTGAACTGCGGTCCGTCCGAGTAAAGTGGCCCGATAACGAAGGTAGTGCAAAGTCACATCATTCACACGCTTCACAGCACTGACTAATAGGAAAACCTACGGGGACTCGCCGAGTTCCCTATATCGTTATAAATAATTAAAAAGCTATAGAACTGACGAATAAAGGTCCCCAGCAGCATATCTCACCACTTATGCCGGGAAGCTACATTATCCAAAAAGAGGTGAGGCGTGCAGACAGGACACAAGAGTAGAAAAGTGGACAACACGAACGGCGTGAGCTTGCGCAGATGAGTTTTGTGTCTTCTTTCTTTTTCAGTGCTCCCTTCAGTTGAACGGCGTTTGTGTTGTCCACTTCTCTACTCTTGTGTCCTGCCTGCACGCCTCACCTCTTACTTGCATAATGAATCCCTACCAAGTAGCTCAGCTTTCCGTCGGGAAGCTACAGTTCGACTTTGACAATGGTCCTCTGATGTCTCCTGGCCTATTTATTTATTTATTTATTTATTTATTTATTTATTTATTTATTTATTTATTTATTTGCTGTGATGTTGCTGCCTCGTAAATTATACAGGCATTCTTTAACCATCCAGCTGGCTGCTAAAAGGTGAAACGAAATTATGTGATTGCGCCCCCACCGCTTCTGTATGTGGGACAGGAGTCGCTCCGCGGTTTCGTATGTAGCAGGAAAACTTTCCGCGCACCCCTCGTTTTTACGCGGATGCTTGCGAAGCTGTCACGGGACGCGCGAAAAACGAGCGTCGCTCTGCGCGCATGTGCCACGTGGGTCCGGGTGCATCCTTTTGCGGGCGCGAAAGAATGCATAGCGACTCTCTCGCCCCGCATGCTTTCTCGTTTTGTTTTCGTTTTTCTCCCGCCACCCGTTACTTTGCGCGAGATGTTACACGGTTGAGCGAGAACCAGCGCCTATGTAGGCAACGGTGTCAGGGGAAACTAGCCGCAAGCAAACGCACCAGGCAGGCGCAGTCGGAAACAAACGAACGAAATCACGCGCACACACACAAACAAACGCAAACAAAATCTAGTCATGTGGCAGCTTCGCTGGGATACCAGGGGAAGCCATAAATACAGCAAGCAGGGTGAGAAGCGTATAAGCCGTGCGAAGTGCGCAGTCTGGCGCGTCGAAAGGTGCGACTATTCCTGGGGCTCTCTCTCTTTCTCTCACTCACTCCCTCTCACTCTCTCTCTCACTCTCTCTCTCACTCTCTCACCTTTGTATACACGAAAGCTGTTACTATATAGCACAAGGTCGCTAGTGAGTTGGTTAGCGAGTAATGAGTTAGTAACCTGTAATGGCTCAAACACAGTTTTATATCAAAACAGCTTAGAAGAATTCGTTCACCTTTTTTTCTGGCCATGAAGAGCACATTAGCACAGGAAAAAGAAAACAAAAGAAATGTTGCTAGATTTAAAACTTCATAAATGTAAGGTTTAAGTAATTCACAATTAATTTGTTTGGAGCTTTCTGCGACGGAAATTAGCTCTAGCGCATCGACAACGCTGTTACGGGTTATGCTACAAGTTTCCCTATGTTAAATCTGATTTTCGAGGTATTAGACTTGGCGTATTGCATATGCTGTTCCCACGAGCTCAGATGTACGCTGCATAGCGTGATGCGAGCTACTGGGCTCTAGAGTGTTAACATGAGGTAAATATAGTTCGCTGTCCTCTATTCGTTTAATTAAAGCTTTCGATGCGAACTTCCAGGACTTCCCTGATCGTGGCTGCTGGCCTTGTTTTGTACGGAACTGCTCAGTGGCAAAACAAAAAATACCTACATACCCTCACTGCAACAAATGTACGTCATCAAGAGCTCAATTCATTTAATAAAGCAAAAGCAAGCCTTTCAACTTTATATATATATATATATATGTGTGTGTGTGTGTGTGTGTGTGTGTGTGTGTGTACACATACGCAAATTACCTCTTTGGGCAGTACATTTAATATAAATCAGAAGTAATGAAAACATGCAAGGCAGTATAAGAGATGTCACATTGGGTACAGCGAGAGCCAATGCACGTGCTTAAGCTTCCTTTACGGAAGCGACGCAAGAACGAAATGTGGAAACTTACATCATATCGGTAACCGCTTCACGAAAGCTTCACTTTCACGCAGACACCAAAATGTGTTCACATAAATTTGACAACATATATCGTTTAAATTTAAATTTAATTATTTAGACCAATACAATGCCTGGAATGTCGGGGCTAAAAGCAGATAATCTTTGCCCGACAAATGCCTCCGTGACACGTGCGCACTGCTTACGGGCTTTGGAAAGCAAAAGGAATTGCTTAATTAACAAAATGAAACGATTGCAGCGACACGTCGAAATTAGAACATCAACATCGAATAGGACACTTAGAAGTAGCTAAATGTATAACACCCGCCGTGGTTGCTCAGAGAGACAGTTACTGCGCTGCACTTTACTCCAACCTTTCCTTCCCATCATCAAGAATCTCCTTCTCAGTATCTATGGTGTTGGGCTGCTGAGTACGAGGTCACGGGATCGAATACCGGCCATGGCGGCCGCATTTCTATGGGGGCGAAATGCGAAAACACCCGTGGATTTAGGTGCACGTTAAAGAACCCAAGATGGTCGAAATTTCCGGAGTCATCCACTACGGCGTGCCTCATAATCAGAAAGTGGTTTTGGCACGTAAAACCCCACAATTTTTTAAAAATAGGCCAGTGTGACGCACAGAGCGTCGCTGTCCAAACGGTCCGCACAAATGGGCTACAGCTTTGCGTCGACATCACGAACGAAGTCCTGCGACTGTCGCGGACAATGATATCGCAGTATTATGTATTTGCTCTTCTACTGCATGCACTTGTTCATTGTTGCAGTGTTACAAAATATTGCTGCGAGAAGTGGCTATAGCAATAAACCATTCTTTATAAAAATATTCTGCGCACGCGCAAGAAAGGTATTTTTCCAAGCAGAAGTGCTTGTCTGGACGTTTCTCCATTTTCTAAGAAACGGAATGTGCCAAAATATATAGATTAACGCCAACGCGATTGTCTATTTTTTTTTAAACTTGATTGAGGCAGCATAAGCGACTAGCCATTGGTAAAGATCGCGCGTTCTGGGCCACGTTATTGCTCGCATGTGACTCAGCCCTATTCAGCTGGCCGAGAAACGGCCAAAGGTCCCCGATAGCGGTAACGAGGTTGTGCCTCGTTTTCCCAACCAGGTATACCAGTTAGGTCGCTGCATGGAAGATGGCGCGCACTCTTTTGCAAGTCGTCTATTGCGCAGCGTTATGACTTTTCGGAGGAGCACTAAAGAAGAAGAATAAATCACTTTAGATTGACAAAATATTCAGCCAATCAACATGGCGCCTATCTTGGATCGACACCACATATTCGCGAAATTGCAGATACACTGCACTGACTTTTGTACGCTACTGCTCACCTTCGTTTAGATTGTACTAACGTCGCTATATAGCTGCAAATGACCTGAAATATATATTAGTTAATAAAATTTGCTGCTCCACGTCACATTTCGTCATCTCGATGAAAACGCAAAATTGCATTTGATGAAAATTGATGAAAACGCCCAAATTTCAAGGCAAGTGAGCTCTCGACAGCCAACAGAGAGTCGACATGGCGGATAATGTGCAGCCGCCATGCGTGCGCCAGCTTCTGGTCTCTGACGGAAGGCTCGTTTCGTACTATCGTCGGCTCGCGTCTGATCGCGTCAGCGCTCGCTCGCGCTTGTTTGATTTGCTTGGTTTGGACTCGTTCGGCGCTTGTTTCGATCGTCATGGTTTGTGACTTGCCAAGGTTGACGACTGGGCGTGTTGGTATAGCATATTAGAGGTTGGATTGCGCGACATTTTGACGAGACACACAGTTTCTCCGAGACACACAATTTTTCTGCACCGGAAAAATTGCTGAGCATGTGTGCAAAAGTAAACCCAGGTGCCACACAGAAAGGAGGCTGTGAAACACAACACAGAAAAGAAGTTCGTCGACTGCACTGAGGGTGTGGTATATTCCATTCCATTTCAGTGCGGCAAAAAGTACATCGGACAGACTGGACGATATTTGAACGAAAGATTAAAAGAGCATGATTATAACGTTTCAAAAGCAGTCGCCGGACACCTTGGGATACATTGTAGAGATTGCGGATGTCGGCCATTCTTTCAGAATTGTAAGGTTGTCAGCAAAGATGGCAGTCAAATAACGCGAGAGATAATCGAAGGCGCTGAAATTGCGCGTTTGGGAAGGATGTGCGTGAGCACGCCCTCAGTCTCCCTTAGTGCAAAAGAAATAGATTTCCTCAGGCGCTAATCTGAAATTTCGTATCCTGTCCCTCTTTTTTTTTTTTTTGCGATGTTGAGTGCAACAAGAACGATCACATGACAAAGCCGGCTTGGAATTGGTAGATGGCCATCTTTGTCAAAACATTTTTTTTTTTGTCGCTACCCCAGGTGGTACAAATTTCCGGAGACCCCCAATACGGTGTGCCTCATAATTAGAGCGTGGTTTCGGCGCGTGAAACCCCATAGTTCTTACCTTGTCTTCTTAAAGCTCATTCACACTAGGCAAACATGACAATGATTTCGGTCTGCCGACTGTCGGCGACAGCGTTCTTTCCTTCATGTCGGCGCCTCTGTCACGCTGTACCAACGCCGAGCTCTCCGCCGACTGTCGGCAGATTGTCAGCATCGGTACAGTGTGACAGAGGCACCGACACGAAGGAGAGAACGCTGTCACAGAAAGTCGGCAGACTGAAATGGGTGTCATGTTGGCCTAGTATGAATGAGCCTTTAGAAACATGTTCTAGACGGCAGAACTTATACAGAATGTCTAGGAACGTAACCCGATAACAAGTCTCTCACGTGGCCCAGTTTAGTTATAAGGGGCGAAACGGCTTGATTAGACAGCAATGAAGTCGCTCCTATACGGTCCAGTTTGGTCGTAAGCAGCGAAACGGCGCAACGGCAGCAGAGCTTCGTCACTCGGCAGACAGCACCTGTTGCGCGGCCCTATCGACCCCCCGCAGCCTAAACATAGAAGCACCCGTTCCCGGAGGCCACTGGCTGGGAAACGGAAATTCGGTGTAGGGGTGCGCGAATTCCGCGTGTAGCCCGGCGGGGGTGGCGCGCTCCGCGTGTGTCGACACAGTGACTGTCGACGGGACACGGAGGATTGTGTGCTGTCTCGCTAAATCCGTGCACTATCGTGCAAGCTGAGGCTGACGTCAGCCTACCCTGCGTCGAAAGTGCTGCAGAGGTTCGGGCACTGTGAAATGGTTCGCCATTTCACTACAGTCCCCGTATATCGTAGCAATAATGGTGACCCAGATTAGAAGGAGCAACTGTACCCGGATATTCCTATCCATTCGCGTCCCCCGATCGGGAATTCCTACAAGATAAGTTAAAGAAACCTGAATTTGTAATTCGGGTTCAGAAAGTGATTGACTAAAGCTTAGGAAGCGCTTAGAGATGCTCAGTTTCTTTTTTTAATTTCTAGAGAAAGTGAACAAGAGAACCTCTCGCGCAACAATCCATCTCGCTACTTCAGTTACACTGCGGGCGAGTTATAAAATGAAAATACAAGAATGTATAATTAACTTGTCCAAGGTATTTTTTGCCGTAAGCACTGAGAAAAGTTAAATGTATTGAACTACATTATTCCAGTTCACGTATTTGATTTTCGGAAACGCTTTAAAATAAATGGATGAAAGCAAGGTAATGTTTTTTCCGTCACTTGGAGATACTCGGACGATATTTTGCTTTCCACCTAATTACATAATTAGTCTGAATTAACTAATCAACTTCTCAAATATTATAATTAGATTAAGAATTTCAGAGAGAAACTTGTAGAGCAACATGAAGAACTTCCGGTACAACTTTCCGTTGCTCAATACGTGCTACATAAAAGTGGCTTTACGAGCCTGAAAGAAGCCCGCGAATACACGCTAAGTGCCTCGAGCGGCCAGTCGCCAGGCAGTTTTGCGTGTTCTCGCGGGCTTCTTTCACGCTCGGAAAAACACCTTCATGTAGGGTTGAGGATTGGGCGAGTTGGTATTGCATTCTAGAACTGGTACAATCCAACATGCAAAGGAAGAAACAAACCGAGCAGGCCAGTCTGTTCCTTTATCTGGCCAGTTCGGCTTGTTTTTTTCTTTGTATGTTGCGTTGTACCAGTTCTAGACTTTTATGCAGCCCGTATTGTGCAATAGAAAGCTGCATCGGGAGTTTTTCATGTTGCTCTACAATTTTCTCGTTGACACTTTTCATCTAGTTATAATATTTGAGAAGTTGATTAATTAAGACAAGTTATGTAATTAGGCGCAATGCAAAAAAAAAATAATCTGAGTATCTACAAGCGACGGCAAACAACATTACTTTGGTTCCGTCCAACAAGGTGGCATTTGCATATTTTTTAAACCTTGGTGCATTGATAGTTGGGACACCATCTATATGTACATACGCTGCAGCCAGTTTAATCGCTCCTACCGCTCGGCATTTTCCCTCGAGGGCTTATGAGATTTGTTTTCCCGTATAGGCGTATGCACAGGAAAAAGCAGCCCCCAATGTGCCAGCACCTCCCCACAAAAAATGGAGGCGGAGCAGAAGGACAACGGTAGCCTCTATATACGTGCACTGCGGGCCAGGGATAACGCAGCATGGACCATTGGCCTGATTAAGCCAGGTTCTGGGGCGTTGCTTTTTTTTCAGTTTCTATTAAATTTTTTTCTGCCGAAAGTGCGAACAAACAAGGGGTGCTTTAAAGGAAAAAAAAACGCGTGACCTTTATGTATACCGGGGTATTCCTTATGGAAGGAATTCAAACAAGGAAACCACTAACCCTTTATTAAAACCCTGTTTTGCTGGTATGGTTTCGACGCTGTCTCCTCCCAAGAACCACTGAAGCCGTTATCAATGGTTCCCGACCGCGTGGCCGCATTTCGACCGATACGAAAAATATGAAAACACTCGTGTACATAAATTTAGGTGCGTGTCAAAGAACCCGAAGTGGTCAAAATAAATCCGGAGTCCCCCACTACACGGGGTGCCTCATAATCCACTGTGTAGCTTCGGAGCATTAACGTCCCCCCCCCCCCTCCTCCCTTCCATACACACCATTTAACGCTCTGCTTTTCCCTGGGAACGACACACTGGGACAAGTGGGAAACCATGTGCGATGTATGCAGCCCGGCTATATATAGACTACAAACGGCCCGCATTATCTATAGACAATTTTTGGACTTACGGCCTGACACGTTTAATGACTTAATCTAAGACGTGTTTATAGATTATGCAATGGCAACATTTTTTTTCAAAGTCGGTAATGAGGCAAAAGAGCGTGTGGCGTGTCCAGAGATCATACGGAACTGTCGCTATTCCTACGACGCGCAAACTGCTTTTGCGATGAGGCCCCAGGACGGCTGGCACCTCGCGAGTGTAAACCTCTGACTTGCACAATATTGCACTCTTCTAGTAAGACAACGCGTACATTGTACGTGGCGCGAAAGAGAGAAAATAGGAAAGAGAGAGCTAGAGAGAGAGAGGAGGAGAGAGTAGAGAGATTCTGCACCAGCGGGACGCACTTTTCCTGCTGCGCGAGTGGCCCACACGCCGTTTCCGCCAAAGCGTTCGGCGAGAATCTAGTCCATCCGCACCGATCGCGATGCGGTCGGTCTCCTGCCATACTGCATGACGCGCATGTGTGTTTCAGAAGGCCCGTTAGACACGTGGTGACGTCATATATCAACAGTTGTCACACAATCAAGTGCCGCATCTTCGTGGGGACGAGCCAGTTTGCGATCGCAGGTTATTTCATACATTTGGAGCGGCAGGCTCAGGAGAAGTCACGAGTAAAGAGCAACAACAACAACAACAACAAAAAAGAATGTATGCAGAGCCACCGCCCATTCCTGAATCGATATTTGTTAAATGCTATACAAAGCGAGGGGATCCGCACAATTGTACTTACTTCCATTGTATGCATGTAATCGCATGCAAATTGATGCTTATGCACCCTAATCGTCGCCTCTTGGATTTCGTGCAAGTCGTATGTTTATGCGCTACACCTTGCATAAGCTATGCCGAAATGCAAACAAAATCAGGCAAATATGCTCATCCTACGCATTGATGTCGTGAGAATGAAGGCGATGTATGACGTTTGTCGACGATGGAATGGTGACGGCAGGTGTTTGCAGATAAAAGTAAGACACGTACCAAGTAATATTAGGTATCAGATGATCCGAATGCGCTAAATGAGTAACATAAACGTTGTTCGTGATTCATAATTGGTTTATGTGGCGATCGCAACTTTTATGCAATATGTGTAATTCTGTTCTGTACTTGCAGTGCATTACATGTGTTGTGTGTTATGGCTGTTCTAAATATCTGACTTTATGTATGCGTACGTGGACTGAACTAATGCACAGAACTTTGCGACTCATGTACTGTTGGACTGTATATTTTTTATTCATCCAGTGTTCTACTGAGTGCCATATATTGTGTCGCTATTCTCCCTTTCTACGCAAATTTATTTCCTTTGCCAAGTGACAAGGAGTAGCCGGTGCCACCATAAAGGCGCCAACCTCTCCTAATATTCACTTCAATAAAAAAAAAAACATTCAGATTTGTGCCTCCTGCGTCACAGTGGGACATACCCATTCCCGAGGATCGGCTAAGAACGTCACGCACTTGGTGGCACAGAATGAATGGCTACATCAAAGAAAATAAAGTATATCTGTATGAATCTCTTAAATATAATTTGCCACTTCATTATTAGGTGGCTGTAGTTTGCAGCCATATCTATAAGCCGACATTATATGTTGAGATATCATGTAGGAATTTGTCTTTTTATTACAGAGAAGACAGACCAGAAGTCGCTTACTGACGTCACTTTGTCGGTCAGCATACAGGGCTTATGTACAAACCTGTAGCCCGTTTGCTGGTACTTGCATTTTGCGCTCATACAACCTTTGTATGTATGTATGTATGTATGTATGTATGTATGTATGTATGTATGTATGTATGTATGTATGTATGTATGTATGTATGTATGTATGTATGTATGTATGTATGTATGTATGTATGTATGTATGTATGTGTGTGTGTGTATGTGTGTGTATGTGTGTGTGTGTGTGTGTGTGTATGTGTGTGTGTGTATGTGTGTGTGTATGTATGTGTGTGTGTGTGTATGTATGTATGTATGTATGTATGTATGTATGTATGTATGTATGTATGTATGTATGTATGTATGTATGTATGTAAGTATGTATGTATGTCCAAAAGCAGCAACAGCCATGCGGAAGCCGAGAGAGTACCATGAAGTCAACACAAGTAAACATAAATGACAGAAAAAAATTGCAATACTGTTTTTAGTTAATAAAGCTATACACACAATTATATTCGCTTCACTATTAATAATGAAGGACACGTTTCACCGTCACTTCACTCGCACACATTATCTGTGTCTTCCCGCGATACAGTGCTGAGAGACAAGTGATGTGCAGAGTACTGGACCAGTTGGACAATCGCCCACTTTCAGAACTAAAAGATTTAGGCCAATGCTCCCAAAGAACATCCGCGTTGAAGGCCTTACTCGCGCTATTAAGGTTCTTGCGGTCTACGGGGCTTCACGACAGACTCTAAGAATACCGCCCCCTACCGGTCTGTAGTGTACGCGCTTTGTTCGTGCTTGTCTCCCTTTCTTTCTATCTCCCCCTTTCACTCTGTTTCTCTTTTTATCCCCCTTAACCCTTCCCCTACGCAGGGTAGCCCACCGGAACTACCTCTGGTTAACCTCCCTGCCTTTCTCTGCATTATTCTCTCTCTTCACCATCACTTCGAAGTTCATTCCCAATTGTGATGCCCATGGAAACGGCCATAAGTTTTGCGTATATTTAAGTTCGCTTTGATACCCCGCGTTGTGCGATATCATTGTTATAAAGAAATTAATAAGCAGCCAGTTGAAGATCAATACAGCTTTATGCCAATATTACCATCTGGGACAAGACAAGACCGCGAGGGTCTACGTGGTTCGACCCTTTTCTTTTTCGTAATAGCCCTTGATGTGGTGGTATGTGGTATACAACACCTAAGATCATTCATTACAAATGCACTTAGGGAAATTTTAAATGCCACAGGTGCACAGTTAATCAAGATAGAGCGTTGGTGCGGACGCACGAATTATTCCAAGCGTACCGTTGAATGTTGCTGGACTACAGGTGGTTCATCTTTATTAGGACGTAAAACGACGCGAAACAATATGAAGAAATCACAGGACAGGAAAAAAAAATGTCACCCGCAACAAAGTGATCACTCAAAACTACGTGTCGTTTGCAAGATTAGAGACGTTCTTCGTCGCGAGTGACACTGTCGCAACGACAGGACAGGAAATAGCGTTATGTGTTCTTTCCTGCCCTGTAGTTTCCTCATATATCGAATTGCTTCTGTTACGTACTGAGTGTGTCGATGAGTTACAGCAGCTTCGGCCATGAGGTATGTGAAAGTATAGGGTATGTCACTCTGAAACATGCAGGGTGTTTAGAGCTGTTGGGATAATAACCAGTGATAACAAGAAGGCTGATAAAAAAATACCACTGTCGTTCATGAAACAAATAGAAGTCCCCGGTGCAGAGTGCCATATACATCTTGAAAAACATTTGTAATCCTCGAATGAAAGCAACTGTCACGTGTGCTTTCATATACAGGCCTGGTATATGTTATACACGTTCACGTAGTTTGAGGGCTTCGTATAGGGAGGATCGCACATGAAACCTATACCACGTATGCATACGGGGCTCTAAAAAAAAATGCATCCCACCTTTCAGCGCGCCGAAAACTTTGCAATGGAAAAACGACAGCTCTGCAAGCCCGGCACGAGAGAGTCTCATTACTCGTTCGCGAATCGTAAAACCGCCAATGCGTGCAGAGTGTATGGGTGTCACGGCGTTTAAAAAGTACGAATCGACACCTTATGCGCCGCCCTCCTCCTCTTCCTCCTCCCTCCACGCGTCGATACCACGTGGGGATAGCGGCGGCATTCCGCTATAATATACACGGGGACAGCGCCTTGTTGCACGCACGCCGTATAAAAACCGTTGCATATGCAATCCGATAGCAGGGCGCGTGCTCTCTGGCGCCATGCGCTCTCATCAAGTGCCCGTTCGGCGTTTGAATAATATCGGAATCCGGGGCATTATTCAAGAGAAAAAATCTCCAATTCGGACGCGGGCGCCGGGGGCACACACTCACGCACGCACGCGGCGCGAATGCGCCCGCTAAGGGCGTGTGTGTGTGTTCGTGCGTGCCTGTGAAAGAGGAGTGCGAGCCCGCCTCTTCTTGTTACCCTCACTGCAGTCAATTTATAAATTATTAAGCTCGCCATGTAACGCTGTTGCTGCTGCTGCTGCGTGAGAGTGCCGGCGCCCAGAGCAGCCGCAGCCGCCCGGTCTGCGGCTGTGCGGCCGGCCTCGTGCACGTACACACGCACGTGCACGCGGTGCGACGAGTCGCCCTGGGTGTCGAAGGGAGGGCGAGCCCCGGGCACGCAACCCGAGGGCTCGTGTGTGTTGGTTTGGACGGTGGCGTGTGAAGTGCGGGCGCCGGCCGGAGTGACGAAGGATTCGCAATAGCGCCGCGCCGGTGCACCGTGGGCTGGTCGGCTGTGTTTGTGTGCGTGTTTCGGGAGTCGCGATGGATGGATGGATGCTTCGCGCCTGCGTGATTGCGCCAGGTGAGTGTTGTTCTTGCAGTCGCCATGGTGAGAAGACGGGTCGTATCACGGAAAAGTGTGGAAGGCGCATTGTCTGACCGTGGCATTGGCACTCGTGAACTCGGCATATGTATGCGTATTTGCGATGTGGTCTTACATATAGTCCTAATATACTTACTTTAGCGTACCTATATATGAGTGGAGACGATCCGTCTGTCCCGGTTTGATGCTCTGTAAGCGGGGCTTGTCGATGGCGCTCCACCGATCTTTCTTATGGAAAAAAGAATGGTGCTCCAGAAAAGTGGTTCGTGAAAGGAGCCATCTGAAGGCTGCAGCGATCAGTCACTACGCAGGAGGGAAGGTGGATGAGCTGAACAAGACGCTGTGTGAAAGTAACGCAGAATATTCACGCTTCACTACCACCACTTAGCGAGTCTGCACAGCAGCCAGATGGTTACCGTCCGCAGCAGTTCCGACTGTTGACTAAGAGTACGCTTTTAGTTTGCCAGACACGAGTTTGAGGTATATCTGTTAGGTCGATGGTTGTCGTATCTAACGCTATACGCTGTCTCCTGACTACAAACAGCAATCCAACAGACAGGCGCGATCGTTTTGAATGTACTGCGAGTTTTCTGTCACGAAGACCAAGCGCACTCGTTGGTATAGGGTTAACTATAGGGAAGCAAGTGATTGAAAGAAATTAAAAGACCTCTCTGCAGCTCAAGCCATTGCTGCCTAGAACACCATCACTGTGTACAATAAAAATTAAAGTTATACTGTGCACACATTTTCATTAAAAGATATATTAATTGGAAAGCGCCTCATTCACGTCGACCGTACCTTCGTATTTCGCTACTGCACTGAATGATGAGGTGTAGGAGAGGAAATGCTGAAATAGAATGTGTGATGGCTCACCGCAACTGATATCTTTCGCCACCAGCATTACATTTCGTATTAGCGGGCAATAATCAAGCAAAACACGATATTTCGCCTGCAAATTTTATTTCACAAGGAATCGCCACAACCTTTTAAGTGTACTCAGCCTCCCAAAAAGGCTGCGCATAGTTCCTATACATTCTAAGCGCTCTCGTTTAGAACCGTCACGGATCTTGTCTCGAAGCAGTGCCGATGAAGTCGCCTTCTGCGCAACAACGAGGGAAAAGTATGACACAGTCCTATAGAAAACGGGAAAGAAAGACACTACGCATAAATGAAGTTTAGGATTAGAAGAAACAACACGGAGTAACTTACATGAAGCGGTCACATGTGAGAATATCTCACACGCAACGACGTGAGCGTCTAGTGCGCCATTAAGTTCAAACAACACCGCGCAGCTTGCACAAAGTAGAAAAAGTCAAATGCATGGTGGTCGTGATCAAAAGCAAACGCACTAACGAAACGGAATAATCTTTAGTGGTTATTAATGGTTCCTTGTAATAACTTAAGTTATGGGATTTTACGTGCCAACATCACAACCTGATTATGAGGCATGAATTACTTTCTACCATCTGGGGTTCTTTAACGTGCTCTTAATGCTCGGTTGACCTCTCTGTCTTTCCTGTCAATAAATTCTATTCTATATTAACGCTCAGTATACGGGCGTTCTTGCATTTCACCCCTATCAAGATGCGGCCGCCGGGGCCGGGATTTGATCTCGTGACCTCGCGCTTAGCGGAGTAGCGACAAAGCCGGTAAAGAACCACGGTGGGTTTCCTTCTTTGCAATAAGAAATAATGAAGCTGAATGGCCATATGAAAATCACACTACTTCACAGTATTGTACAGGTTACAGATAGAGCGATAAGAGGAAAGAAAGACAATAAGCTTAACCAGACGCACGTCAAGTTTTCTACCCTACGCAGGAGAGAAGGCATTAAGGGATAGTAGGAAAAAAACGTAGAAGGAAAGAAAGAAAAGAGAGGAGGACATTGAAGACGCAATCCTCCGGACGTGCACTGGAGACTACAGTGGGCAACTGAGGCCTGTACAGCCCAAACTTTCGATACAGCGGCAGTGAGGGTACTCCGGCACATGTAGCCCGGGACAACCACGCTCGATGACAGATTTATTTAGCTGACGTGGCAGGAAACGTTGAAGACGCGATCGCGGTTTCCAGTTCCCGCCCGAAGATAACTTTACCTTTTAATGTGAACGGAGGTCGAAAGTGAAGTACACTAAAGAACTAGGTGGATGAACAAAGAAGCATCACAGTTCGCTCGTTGCGTCTGACAAGACACCCCCGGTGCACAAAGCACATCGCCTATTGTGACAATCATGCACGCTGGTATAGACAAGTTATAGAAGTTCCCGAATGCAAAGCATCGAATTCACCCAAAGCGAGAAAAAAAGAAACGGGGGGAGGGGGGATCAAAACCACGGAGCAACACTTGCACCCGCGTGCACTGGAACACCGCCAGGTGGCAGCTGGAGCGACCGCCCACTTCGTCGCGATTGCACAAACCAAGAGGGGGCAAGAGCGCAGCTTTCAGCCGCCCCGTCGAACCTCTCGGCGGCAGAGGAATTCCGCATTAAAGGGAAATGACTAAGCATAAAAATAAAAAGGAGAGCCATAGCAGTCATTATGCATATACATATACGGGTCTGCGACAGTCGCAAGAATCTAACGCATTGGGAAAGGTGCAAGCACTGACTGCTCTCTTCGCTGTCTCGTGTTTGTACGCCGTTTCCTCTTGGCTGGTGCCTAGCTTTCTCTAAGTCGCTCTCACTCTCCTACACTCCTTTACGCACACACGAGTGCACACATCTCGTACGCGGCCTGGGACGCGCGCAAAAGCAGCCGCACGAACATACTCACGTACCAACGGGTACGCACGTACAGACACACACACTCCCGCAGTGCACTCTTCCTCGCGCACACACATGCGCAAACACAAGGCTGGACACGTACAGGCACGCACATACACCTGAGCGTACCTGGAGACGAGGCGGGCAAGGCGGGCGACGTGGTCCGTGAAGATGCAAGCGCCGACGGACCAAGGAGAGAGGGAGAGAGAGAAAGCTCGGTGGAGACGACGCCCTGGTTGCGACTCCACCCAAGAAGCGGGGCCACGACAAATCGCCGAAAGATAGGCGGAGGCCTCCTGCGCTCCTCTCTCTCTCTCGCTCTCTCTCTTTACCTCCCCTTTCTCGAAACAGAAAAGCTCAGCAGAGACATGCGCACGCAGAAATGTTCACACACACAGACACATTCGTGAGAGAACCTGCGGCCTGGAGGTGAACCACCGGGCTAAGAATGGAGTGGCAGAACTCGCCACATTTTTCACTGTACCCGTGCCATCATTACAAACTGCTTAATAGCCATAAGCACTTACTTCGTCTTACTTACAGCCATAAGGAAACCGACGACACATTGGCTGTGAACATATTGAAGAAAGAAGTAAATAAAAAACTAACTAACTAACTAACTAACTAAATAAATAAATAAATAAATAAATAAATAAATAGAGCAGTGATCGCATATAAATTTACAGGAGCATTGACATGCGACGACTTTTCATTTCATTGCGTTAACTGAAAGTACTGGGCTTCGAAACCATGGAAAACACATTGGCAAGCTTCAGAGTGCCCTAAATAATTTACGGAAATCGCATTTCTACAGGCAGTTTCGGTTTAGTTTGCCAAACGTGTGACGATACGACACAGAAGGTAGTCGCGTGCGAACAGGACATCGCGACGTCCAGCTCCAGCTATCGCGGTCGTATTTCTATGCTGCTACTAACTGAACGACAAAATGTAGCAGCATAAGAGACCAGACTGTTCGAAACTGTTCGGAAATGTGCGGAGATATAACGGAGCACGCGCTGTAGCCATGGAACGAGTATCTGAAAGAGCGTGAGAATACACACACCACATAAATTGTCATAACGATATACACGTGCACATCTTCTTCACATGTCGGAGGCGAGTCTACGCCTCACGAAACGATGAAAACAAAAATCCAACACGAATATGGGACTCCGAAAACGTATAAAGCTCCTACACGATGCGTATTGGGACAATATCTCCCGACAAAGCTGACATACATGAGATGTGACAAACTCAACAATATATTATTACATTTGGGAACAGCCTGGCACCTTACAAGGGCTCCTTTAATGCAGGCAAAAACTGAAACAGCAAATCTGCAAGCTGGTATATGGCTACCAGACTCCCGAAGGATCTGTTCTAACATTAGAAGCACATAGAGGCGTCATCTCACCTTCAGCATCCCAATTACACAGGTCCATAGCCTACGAAAGCTCGACCTTATAGTGCCGAAATTATGCCTGAGGAGCGGAAGCAAGCGATAGCTGAGGCCAAATCCAATAAAACTTCCAGCCTTGATTAAATAACGATATCACAGCTTCGAAATCTCACCAAGGTCGACTTCCGTTTCCCATGATACAAGAAGCGGCGACAAACGTGGGTGCCGGCAAAGAGCCGCGACAAATGGCGGCCGTCAGAAACCAACAGAATCTGTGGAGTACACTCGCGCTTTTCTTGGAAACTCGAACTAAGCGGCTGCTGCCTTGGCAAAGTCCTGCCGCTTTCATGCTGCAAGATGTTAATTTAGAGCGCGAACACAGGAGGCAACTCCCGGCACAAATGCGGTCCCGTTGGTGTTTACGTGTTGGAAGCAGCACATCACGTAGGCAGCCCCATGCTTGACATATTGCATTAGCCTAGTGTTAACTACGCGAACGGTGGTTCGATACCCTAGAGAACAAGCATTTAAACCACCTACGACATCGATTGATGTCCGACGGGGACTTTCGATCACGGCCAACCCAGATAAGTATAGAGTGCATTTACAATCGCGATATTGCTCAAAATGCATTTAAACGTGATCTAGCATCTTGATCGCGATCGTACGTGTCAATCGACTGCATCCCCAATGCTCAGTGAACTCAACTGCACATGTACGCACATGTAAGCTTTAAGCTCGCGCTACGACTCCATTGCTCCCGTAAAGCGTATGGTCCAGGCGAGTTCACGAGGTAGCGCAATCGCGCTTGGCATTGCGCTCGGCGCGACGCAGCACGCAAGGCGACTCCTGTGGCGTAGAAGAAACAGTCTCCTGGCGGCTACCAGGCATCTTACAATGCTGGCGCGACGAGCGCCGCCAGTGGCGTTGCAGGCATCGCATCTCGATGGTGCACTCGATGAGACCAACGGGAAACCTTATCAGCGCAAAGAAAAGATTAGACAGATTTTGTTTGACGCTTGCTGTCCGTTGCGCATAGAGCAGTGCATATACGCAGCAGCTCAGCAGGAACGCTAGTGGCCTATATGTAGTGCGCATGCGCACAGCACTCATGCACGCCAGCAGAGGAAGCCAGACGGCCACTGTGCAAGCGCCGCCATGCACCGAGCTGATTGAATGGAGCTTTCACGGTGGTTCTACCTTGCAGCGTCGTTTTTTCATCCAAGCGCATTCTGTGTCTCTATATACCCTCCAACTCCCATGCTCGATTCGCGCATGAGCCATCGATAGCGGTATATCCAGCTCGAATGCGCGTCGAGTGTTCGTATAATTGCTATTGCGATGAAATTTATTGATTCACAAACGAATAGTAACAGTATATACCAAGTGTCTCATGTAACTTGTGCCACAATTTAAAAATATGCAAGTGGCACGTAGTCGGACAGAGTCAAGGTAACCTTGGTTGCCGTCGCTTGGAGCGGGTTAGAATATTTCAGTCAGAAGTACACAATTAGTTATCAATTAATCAACTGCCGAAATATAAATGTTCAGAGCAGAAGTATAGATGAGAAAGTTGTAAATCTTCATGAAAAATTCCCGATGGAGCTTTCTGTTGCTGAATACGTGCTACATAAAGGTATTTTTCCAAGCCTGAATGAAAGCATGCAAAAAAAAAAAAAAAAAAGAAGTGCCGCCGTGACAAGTCGCGCGGCACTTTTTCGCATTTCACAAGTTACATGGGACACCCAGCACCAGGACCTCAGCACCAATACGTAGTATATAGTTCAGTGACACGTGAATATTCGAAGCGTTCGAATAACGAATCGAATGGGTTACTATTCGACTAGGTCTTCGAATCGAATACTCACTGTTCATAAATGCGAATATTGTTCGAAAACTTTTCGAACATCTCAAAACGTCCACTGGGCCCAAATAAACATAATATTGGTGCAATACTGCAGTAAATTTTCACCCCCGCGGGCATGCGTAGTAGAGACATAAAACATGAGAACTTGCGCGGTGGAGCAGGCATACGCCGCTTAGGTAGCCATACATTGCATGCTATACAGCGATCATTCGCATTCTCTGAAGAGTCCTGTGCATTCGAATGAACTACTGGTTGCTCCTAATGCTCCATTTGTGTTTTAATAAATAACGCTGCTATGTAATTGCAGAAACTTACAGACTTTAGGAATACTGGGACGGGAACATCAGACCATTGAGAATGCAATAACGTCCATTCACTATTCGGAAACTATTCGATATTGAATTCGATTCGCTTATGGCACTATTTGATTCGTATTCGATTCGGCCTCGAAAATCACCATTCGCACACGCCTAGTACGCTATATGTACACGGCGATATGTAACAATACGATATGTGCACGGCCAGGGAAACGTGGCATCGGCGTACGGGGACGCTGTCATAGCACTGCTGTATCGCCACGAACCGACATCGTCGAGCCTTTTGCCAGCAATGCCCTCTTGTGAACCGGCTCTTATAGTTCACTCCATTCAGAGTTATACCTTCTAAATTGTAAATTATTTATTACAGTACGTCCGTGGTTTTCTTGGCTTGTACGCGGCTTTTTATTAACATTGGGTCAAATTGTGCTACAGTGGCACAATACCTAGGATCAGAAGGTTATATATGTACGCTGTACAACTTTAAAAAAATTTACATAGATGCGGGAGCCAATTAGGTTCGCTTACTTCCGCGACGTCAAACGGTTTTCCGTGTTTAAAACGGCTGTTTTGTAAATATCTGCATTTTGTTAGGGGCTTTAGGATTAAACCTGAACAGCTTGGCAAATTTTATGGGTGATCCCTGTATCAGTGTTCAGCTAAGGGCAATATGTTAACTCGAAACAATGAGCTTTTATTTTCCGGTTACCCTAACGTTTACATTAGCAGAGCGAAGTCATTAGGTCGTGAGCGGACTCCAGCTGGTTCGGCTCTCTTTTAGAGGATAAGGGCAGCTGCACTGCGTTTTTGTGGGCGGAGCTCGTGCTGAATGCTTAGGTTGTCACCTACTATAGAATCATTAATCGCAAGCACCAGCTTCTGAGCATTTCTTTCCTACCTGTATTCTTTTCTTAAATTCATTATCTCTCGAATATGAATTCGTTACAACAGCTGTGCAAATCCACCGATCTTATGGCGAAAGACTGGCGAAGTATTGAACGAGATGCCCTGGAAGCACGTAACCAGAATTGCCTACTAAAGTTACTTGAGACCCTGTGATCCCAGAGCTACCATGAAAATGCTGGTTAGTACGTCGATTTGTTTCATCTTCGTGCTTATATAGCTTAAACGTTCATGTGGCTTTGTTTACTGCGCTTTATCTTCCGTTAGTGATCTAAATTTGTACGCAGTTGTATTTTTCTAAACGCAAAGGGCAATAAGACTCTACGAACATATTCAATGCAAATTGTTGCATCTATAACGCGACATTTTCCTGAAAATGATCATTGTGCAAAATCACAAAGCCATTTGAAGCCCTAACTAAGAAGTTTAGGTAAATACGTGTACTAATCAGCATACCCACGTTCGCTGGACTGCCATGAGTGCAGCTCCCATAGACACCAGCGAGAGAGAAAGAGAGAGAGAAAATGATAAATGAAAGGCAGGGAGGTTAACCAGGAGTGAGCCCGGTTGGCTACCCTAAGATGGGGAAAGGGAAAGGGGGACGGCAAGATTAAAAGAAGAGAAAGTCCACTGGGGATATCAGTCGGTCACTCAGTCCGGATCACAGACGCTGACTCAATCCGGTATCTTTCAAATATCGCAGCAGCGCTTTTGTGACCTTTTGTAGCTGCGATACGCGGGGCCATGGTCGCAAGATCTTGTTCAAGGTGAACGGCTTTCCATCTAGCTGATTGAGAGCTGTGCAGAGGTCTTGCCTTTCATCTTCAAAAGATAGTTTTAAAAAGTTATGGGGGTTTTAGGTGCCAAAACAACTTTCTGATTATGAGGCCCGCCGTAGTGGAGGACTCCGGAAATTTTTACCACCTGGGGTTCCTTAATGTGCACCTAAATCTAAGTACACGGGTGTTTTCGCATTTCGCTCCCATCGAAATGCGGCCGGCGAGGCCAGGATTCGATCCCGCGACCTCGTGCTCAGCAGCCCAACACCACAGCCACTGAGCAAACACGGCGGGTCGCGCGAGAGGGAAACTCTATGCAAGAAACAATTTTCACAATAAAGGTGCCACAAGCAGCTACGACACACAGGGAAAGGCTCCGAGAATGGGCGTGTCGAGCTTGTAGTCCAGCAACGGTGTAATGTCTACATACAGGCCTCTGGCCCGCACCAAGTGTCCTGGGCTTTGTGAAAGTGGATGATGACGACTTCCCCACGTGCCTGAACAACGTGAACTGCTGACGAACAATGGTCATTGTTTGGCAGGAATTTGCTTTAGGATCACGTAGTCTAGAGACTGACGGTGAGCAAGCTTCGTCAGCCTTCCTTGCGAGATCTGCGTCATCCATTCCAGACCATGCCAGACGAGAAAGGAAAATATAGGAATCGCAGTTTCTCCATTCACGCTATAACAAGACACCAATCAATGTCTTTTTTCTTCTGTCGAAACAAGTGCACGTATATTATAAATGTGAAGTTGTACTCCCGGTTGTGTTAAAGTCATTTTTCATAACAAAGTGATGGTTTCGCGATGACCGTATATGAAAGAAGCTAACCAAACCCATAAATTGCTAGCGTGTTTTGTTGTTTCATTTAGTTTTTTTTTTATTTAGCAAGCGGCGACAACTACCTTTCGCATTTCTTCGAGATATAACTGCGCGTACATTGGCGTGTCTCTAAAATTAGTGTATCAATGTAGACGATCTTTAACTCAAGTCATCGAACTATACGTATCACGTAGCTACTTCACATGCATAATGTGCAGCACGTTATATATGCTTGTCAGCATTCACCTACGGACAGCATTCTATCAGTAACGAAGGCAGTACAGGAACTGTCGATAGCGTCTGTTAGCAAGTCTCCAAAAAAGGTTTCCATACAATCAAAATGGGTGCCAATGGAAGGGAAGCGCAGTCGAGGAGGGCAGAAAATTAGGTGGGGTGATGAAATTGGCAAATTTGCAGGCGCAAGTTGGAATAAGCTAGCGCAAGACCGAGATAACTTGAGATCGCTAGGAGAGGCCTTCGTCCTGCATTGAAGATAAAAATAGGCTAATGATGATGATGGTGGTGACGACAGCCAAAATAGATCGCCTACGCACTGCACTTTCATACTGCCCAACGAATTATCGATGCTCCCCTATCTACGCAAACGACCAAACACGCAAACAAAACGCTTTATCGATTGATTCACGTGCCCCGAAGCAACACCTGCACTCCGAGGGGCGTCCAAGATTGATATCTGTACACCAGCTGCGCTTCCATAGCGTGAGCCGATAATTCCGCTTGTACGCACCCGATTCTGTACGTGCTGCCCTCAACGAAATGCGGCCTCTTTTTCTCGCAGGAATCAATCCGGAGATCTCATGTACAGCATCCGAACGGCACTGCACCGTGCCATCACGCCAGGTACAGGCACATGTAGATTGCGCAGTGCCCTCACACGGGCTCATTTCGCAAGGGTGCTATGGGGAAACGCCGCGGCAGCCGCCTACCCAGAGAAAGAAAGAAAGAAAGAAAGAAAGAAAGAAAGAAAGAAAGAAAGAAAGAAAGAAAGAAAGAAAGAAAGAAAGAAAGAAAGAAAGAAAGAAAGAAAGAAAGAAAGAAAGAAAGAAAGAAAGAGCGTTCAGGAGCACGTGAAATCCGGGCACTGCCACTACACTTTGCGCCACAGTAGGGAACTCCACTTCAAGCCGCGGCGCGACACCAGCCCCGACACCGCCGGTGTGCATACTATTACAGAGAGTGAGAGAGAGAAAGGAGTAGGTGCTCGGTCTGTCTCTCGCCCTGTCGCATGTACAGAAACAGGCAGACGCAGCACGCACTCACGAATCGAGATTCGCGTTTCCTGCTCGGCATACAAAACGGCGGCACGCAGCCGCAGATGAAACGGCATGCAACTCAACTGAACACTGGGAAATGATCGGGGGGTTGGGGGGGTGGGGGGGCGCCGGGGCTGTTTGGGATTTCTGAGCACGCAGCAGGGGTGATTGGGTCGCCGTCATTAATGGTCAATTAGGCGCCACTCTTTACTTTTGCGCTCTCAGGACGCCGGCTCGCGTCGGCACGGCAATAATTGCCGCGCGCGCGCGCGGTACTCATGTCTTTTGCGATAATACCCGCCCTGCCACGGGCCGAGCACCTTCTCATCGCTGGCATGTCGCTGGGGTAATTTGTGCTTTCATTCCGCCCGACTTTTCCGACACTTATGCGCGGGGAAAGCGAAAGTACGAGAGCAAGAAGAAAGAAGAAGAAATGAAAACAAACGGAAACAGATTACCGTTATAGCTATGAGAAGATTGTCTAAGCCAGTCGGCTTGGGTAGACAGAGAAGAAAGTCCCTACATTGGTCTTGGCGAAACAGTTAGAGCTAAAGCTTTCTTAATACGCGAGTGTGAGCCATTAAAGAAGCTCGTTAAATAGCCGGAAACCCGGAAAAAAGAAACGATGATCACAGTGTTTAGTGTTTCTATCGAAATTCAATGTTCTTTCCGCCCTCTGGCTTGACTAATTTCACCTGCACGAACACAATCAGCTTTCCTCACCATCCGAGCGTTCTTGACAGCTTAGTTATTCCCGTTCGAGTGTTACTTTCTGTTTCTTTAATTGAGACAGCCAAAATAAAGTGACAGGTTTTCGGCGAACCGTGATGGAATTATTAACATGACGATATAGCTGTTAACTGCAGGGGTGGATCTGGTACTATGGTGCTCTAGCGCTAAGCACGAGGTTGCAGGTTGGATACCCGCCCTCGGCAACTGCACGCCTTCTCATGGAGCATGGAATGCAAAACATATGCTCGTATACTAAGATTCAAGTGCGCTTAAAGAGCCCCACGCGGTTCAAAGTTAAGCCGGTGTTGCCCATAACCCATATTGCATTTCCTGGACGTTATTCCTCGTAACTTTAACGTAGCTTTTCAACGTGGTACGTTACTTATACTAGCGGCTATCTCATAGCTAAGCAAACCTTTTTAACGTTTGTGTCGCAGAACGTTATTCACGTGAAGAAAAAAAAGATATTTTGCGACCTGTAGTAACAATTTGACATCAAGAAAATTCAATTTGATGGTACTGTGTATACTTCGGCAAAACTGAGTTATGTGATCCGCGAATATTCGGACGAGTAGGTGTGTTTCGTTGTCGTTGTAATTGTTATTGAATAATTCAAAATATAAGAGAAAATCTTCTGCCGAAGGCACGGATATAGGTGGAGTAAAAAAAAAATAAATACAGTACATCATTACATCATATGGTTAACTATAGTGTGGTTGCTGGTATATTAACTACGTCAATTACAAAGCATAACTGCTTGTAAAAGAAGAATAGGAAGCTAACAAACAAACAAAAAGAAACTGGAAAGCCGTCACGCAAACGCCCCACAAGTATATAGGCTACGCAAAAATAGCAATATAACGAAACTATAGAAAGCCGCGCTGCGTCTTCATACACACGAAATTAAATAAGTTCTTAAGATTCCACGTGAAAAGCCCACGCTAGTATACACTCACAGAAATGATAACGTTGTCGCACTTTCCTCCTTTCTTTCCAACCCTTAATCCCCCTGCATTTGCGCAGGGTAGCAAATCAAACGCGCGCCCGGCTGACCTCCTTGCCTTTTCTTCTCCTTTCTTTCTCTCTCTTGTCCTTGTTTCAATGCGTCTGTTCAAGTGGGAGACCACTGAACGCTGCGCACATCATACGTCTCCGTTGCTCATTGAAACCGATAGCAACAGTGAATATCGAAAGTTACTGGGAAAATGTTTTATCATTGACGTAAACCACGAAGAACAACAGCGATCGTTGCACACGCCCCATTATAACCGGCGCTGTACTGTTAAGTTTACCAGACGCAGTGACTCGGAGTCTTTTCCCTCCTTTAGCTAGCAAATATAACTATGGTTTTCTTTTGACTGATGCCTTGCGCGAACTAGCCTAGTTCGTCCTGTCGCAAAAATTTGTTTTTGCGTCTTCAAACGAGCATATGTTAATGAGCCAAACTCGCCCCCCCCCTTCCCCCTCCTCCTACCCTCCCTTTAGAAACGTGCCTTGCATGCTCAGGTTAAAGCAGATGGTATAGCCTTGCAGTAATATGCGGAAAGCCTTGAGTAATTACGTCTCCACCTTTAAAGTGGTATGTTTTGTCTTAATGCTGAAATTCGGAAAAAGAAAATCAAAGAAGAAAGGCGCACACGCACACACAGAGAAGGGCCCACTTACGAAAAGCTCCAAAATTAAACCGCAACATTCTTCCGTTACCGCGGTGTTCGAGGAAAGCCATCGCGCCCTCTTTCGACCCATCCCGAAAGTTCGGCGAAACTCGTCAATTCGAGATCTTTGTTCAATCCATCAATCGCTTGCTACGACACGTCGTAGTAGTGTGGCCATCGCAGGTATTTCAAAGACGTTCGCGTCGAGTAGCAGTGGGGCAGTTTAAGAGCAACGAAAAAAAAAAAGAAAAGAAAAGAGAAAAGCAAAGGAAAGAGAAGCAAGGAAATGTTTAAGGACAAAGCACAATGTTGCCACGTCCCGCAAACCGCATACCGAGCCGTTCTCAGTCTTCTATTCATGAGAAAGGGCTCCAGCCCGTCGGTGCTAATACCCAAAGAATAGCGCTTATTTGCCAGACACTGTTCTTATGCCTATAGCTGCGAGCGGCACGGCTATGAAAGCACCGGGGTCATGCTAGCAAGGCAACATGACGTGTTCCGTCTTTCTCTACGCATACGGATGACTGTGCGTTTGTGTGTGTGTGTGTTTTTCCCTTCACGCTAATGTGGAAATGAAGCTAAGTGTTTCGAGTGCTTGCAGAGTCTGGTTCTCCTTAGTCTTGGTTTCGTACTTTATTTCTGGCCCTGTCACATCACAAGTCCGCTTCAGAGGAACTTTCACTGTAAATACCACACCCGCTCCCGACCCCCACGTTTTTTTTTTCTTTTAAATTATACGCATTTTTATTTAGCACGTGATTCGCCCACGGTAAATTTAAACTAAATTGCGCGGTTTTACGTGCCAATACAGTGATCTGATTAGGAGGCGCGCCCATAATGCGGGACTCCGGATTAATTTTGACCACCTATAGGTTGCTTTGACGGGCGCCTAAATGTAAGTACGAGTGTTTCTGTATCGTCGTCAAAGTACACGTGATGGTATTTCTTTGTAGCAAACATAATGGTCTATCAAATGGTGAGAATCAGGCGCATTCTTTCATGAGAGACTTGCTGTAGCATATATGGATACTTGGCGAACATGCAGGACAGGTCCCTGAAAGTCATACTGCGGCATACAGGCTGCTCAGACAGAGCAATTGATTGATTGATTGATCGATTTATTTATTTATTTACTTATTTATTTATTTATTTATTTATTTATTTATTTATTTATTTATTTATTGCTTGATTGGTCGTACTGAAGGTGTTGGCCACAACTACGTTACCGTCTTTTCCACAGTGTCAAATTATGGCATTATTGGGAGGATACTCCGTGATGAAATGAGTAAGGAAACCAAAGTTGCTGCTCACTGCTGCGTTTATTACTGTCATTTCATCGCACAGCCGACTATTAAAAGCGTGCTACTAGAAAAAGAAAGAAAGAAAGAAAAGATGGTGCCATGACCGCTCCTCTTCAAGCATGTCGCTGAGAACTGTAGCACTGTTGTCAGGACAGTCTCTGACTACCGTGGACATAGCGTCAACGAGGTTTAAAATTGGAATCCTAAATTTAACATGTTTGTCGAAAAATTCGCCGTGAGCACAAAATAGGCTGACATATTGGAGAGCAAAAAGGTGTCCACGGGCCTCCAACGAAGCGACCCCATCGCGTACCTGCGTTATTAAGCGCCGACATCTTTGTTATTTATTTCAGCAACATCAAAAAAAAAAAAAGGACATCAACGCCCACGTAGAAAGCGCAGTAGCTGGTCGGAGAGGTATCTTCGTTCCGATCGTAGAGGCGTCGATGCGCTCTATATGGCCGGTATTTCATGAGTCAAGCGACGATCGTGCTGATATCTTGGCGTTTCAAGTCTGCGCCTGCCGGAGTTCGTGAGAGACTAGAGTACCTTGACCGGGCCGCCTTTGATATATAGTCGCTACCTCTTGACGTCCGAAGTACGTCGCTATCTGGGAAGACCACGTACCCGGCACCTGGATCAGCCGCACCTGATCGTCCCTAACTATAATGTTCAGGGGCAGGGCGGCGAGGGGCGTTCAAAGGATCTCGCTTAGACGACCGTCTACAGAAAGGCTGCGAGTACGCGCTGCGCACGCGCTGTAGAAGCACTGCGAGCTACGCACACTTCACGAGAAAACGCCGGCGTCGCGAAAGAAACAGAATTGCGCAGCACGGAGCAGCTGACCGTCCCCGTGGCCGGCCCGAAAGCCAATCGAAGAGCCCAGTCGAGGCACTAATGACCCTCAAGGACCACTGGCGTCCAATCGACCGCGCAAAAGAAAGCGTCGCGACTGGTCAGCTCTCGGATATTATTACGGCCACCATTAATCTGCCTGGCCGGCGAATTTTGACAAGACAGTGAGGAAGTACGCGGCGGCAGAGCGCGCACGAGCGCGAGGCCCAGAGCTTTCCCCTAATTCTTTTTGTATCATTTCCCGCCGTTGCACTTGCTCCTTTTGTTCTTGCTCCCTCCGACGTCCTTATACGCCGGCGGCACGGGCGGCACTTAGGCCTAAAGACAGCCGATAATTGCGGCTCTTCAACTAGAATTTCACTGCAGTGAAACGCACCCCGACGTAATGCCGGGGCTCTTCGAACACCGGGGGCAGCGGGGGCTGCGTCGTGGCGGGAACCATTAATAACCCGCAAGATATCATTTGGACCACACCTTTTGGCAATGACATCTTGTCCCGATGAGTAATCGTTCTTGAATAGCCAACTAAGAACGTATACAGGCCCCTCGCATGGCCTCGCGCGGGCTTCCCTGCGTGGCCCTGCACTGCAAGCCGACGAGCGCATGCACTAACGAACCAGACTCTCTCACGAACAGCGCGCGGTTTCGGTGATCACGCTATACGAAATACGCGGCGTTCAATTTCTTGGGGGCATTCCCTCAGAAACGTTATTACCCGGCTTTTCACGCACGCTGAGCTAATGAAGAGCTCACGTGCAGAGTTTCAGCTCGGTTTCGCTGCACAGTTTTGAGCGAACCCCATTGCCTCTTGCGAGTCAGATGTAGTGCGCATACAGTGTTGCAAGTTGCCGCCACGACGACGGCATTACAGCCGTCCTCGCGAATGCTGGCATAAATGCACGCTACTAGAGGCAGGCAATCCAAACTTCAAAATTAAGCTGTTTGCAGATGAGGGCATAATTTACCGCAACATCGACAACCCTCACGACCAGGTCAAATCAAATGAAGCTCTTAATCACGTAGACAAACGGTGCGAGACCTGGCAAATGAAAATTAATTCAGGAAGAACAGTCCTCTGGAGAATCACTGGAAAGCGCTCACCTTTACAATTTAACTACTGTTTAGATGGAAGCTCATTGTCTGAAGTAAAGAATTGCAAGTATTTAGGTGTCTTATTTACCTCTGATTTTCGGTGGAACGAGCGTATTTCTAACGTCAAGAAAGAAAGAAGAAAACTTGGGTACTTAAGAAGAACATTGCGACAGGCACCGCAAGATATTAAACTCATGGCATATAAAACGCTTATGCTGCCAATCATGGAACATGCGTCAATATACTGTGGGACCCGCACACGGAAGAAAATATTGTCCAGTTAGAGGTATTAAAAGAAACTCGGTCAGATTTCTTTACAGTACCTACCGTTGACGCGCACAGCCTTGGTGAAAAAGCCTGAACTAGATTCATTATAGCCCCTGCGTCGTGCTGATTGGTTACAGTACCTGTATCTACTTTATCACACTAAAATATCAATAAAAAAGGGTGATATTACTCATTCTGTCACCAAACAAACCAGTCGATCTCGCCACTCAAAAAAACTGCGAGACTTTTATTTTCAAACCAGTATCTTTAAAAATTCATTCTTTACATGAACTGTCCGAGAATGGAACAGGCTCCCCTGAAGCCGACGTCGCGGAACGCTCACCTTCGGCTGCTTTGTTTACTCTACTGTAGGCTCACCTGTCGACAGAATAATTAGTCAGAAGACATTAGTCCTTTTTTTTTCTAGATGTAAATATTTCCTTTATTGCCTTGTATGCGTTTGTTTCACTCTGTATGTTTCCCAGTCTGACATAAACCCTGTATTGGTGCACTGGCCAGCAGCGTCGGCACGGTAATGGAGAGAGTGTTCCTTGCATGGTTAGAATTTTACAACGTCTATCCAGATGTAATAGCTGCTTTTGACGCGGACGCTCTTCAGTTGATAGTAACGTAAGCACAGCCTCAGAAACACCTGAAATGAATCGCTGCGGCCTTATTCCTTGATGTTAAAAGCGCCTGCGACAATGTAGATCACCATGCGATTCTGGACGCCTTAAAAGCCGCAGGAACTGGTGGACACGCCTTTCGCTGGATACGCAGCTATTTAAATGGAAGATCTTTCTTTATTTTGACCAACGCCGTCCAGCTATACCAGTCGTGATGCACCGCAAGGCGGAGTACTTCGCACAACCCTGTTCAACCTGGTGCCTGCTGGTCCCGCCGATTCGTTACCACAAACTGTACAGCTCTCCGTACATGCAGACTACATTTTCATATATGCTTCAGCTCTGACACACATACAAGTCTGCACACAACTTCAAAAGGCTTTAACGACTGTATCAACATGCTTAAGAAGGCAAGGCCTGGAGCTTTCACCGAGAAGTGTGCACACGTTGCTTTTACTTGGAAAGCGACGGCCCCATATATTTTGTGGATTGATGGCCGAAATGTACCTTAAAGACGAATGCACCGATCTCTTGGAGTCATTATTGATAGAGACTTATCTTGTAGCCCTCACGTCTCGTACATAACAAAAAGTTTGGCCGCCATTGTGCACCTTCTTGCGTTTCTCGGCGCTACAGTACCACCAATTCTGCACATATATATATATATATATATATATATATATATATATATATATATATATATATACATATATCGTATCGTAACTGATACGAAAGGCACGGACAAGAGAAAAGAAGGGAAGACGAAGAGGACGAAGCGTTGGAGAGGCCGAGCTGCGCTACTATCACGCTACGATCATCATCCATCGCCTGTAAATAAAACCATTTCTTCGCAACTCTTCGTAACAGTTGTGGTGGAGGGTGCGGGGTAATCGACACCTGAAGACGGAGGCTCAACCAGAAATTCTTCGACGGAGCCGTCGCCTTGCTGGACTCCCACCGTATCTACCGGAGCCTGCGTATCTGCGTCCCACGACGCAGACGAACAACGGCCCATTCCAACAGCTGCGCCGACAAGTTCCGTTCTGCAACTGAGAGATGCGCGTCCTTCGCCGGAAGATCGGACGAAGACGTCGAGGAATGGCTCATCCATTATCACCGGGTGAGTGCCGCCAACAAATGGAACAGCGCTTCTCAGCTTTCGAACGTCGTGTTCTTCCTAACGGATACTGCGTTGCTGTGGTTCGACAATAACGAGGAAACGTTCACAACATGGGGAAGATTTGTTTCCGAAATCAAAGAGAGATTCGGCGACTCCGCGACGAAAAAGAAAAGGGCGGAACAGACGCTACTGCAACGTGCGCAAGTGCCAGGCGAAACCTGCACGACCTATATTGAGGCGGTAATAAAACTGTGTAGGATGGTGGACTCTGGAATGTCTGAGGAAGATAAAGTCGGGCACATCCTGAAAGGAATTGCCGAAGACGTCTATAATTTCCTCATCGCAAAGGACAACCTGGCTTCCGTCACTGACATCATTCGGCATTGTCGTACTTTCGAGCAGCTGAAAACGAGGCGCATCACGCCGAAGTTTGGCAGGCTAGCCAATGTGACAACAGTTGCAAGCGTGGACAGCAACCAGCCCCTCGATCTTGCATCAACGATCAGACAAATAGTTCGGGAAGATCTCAGCCTGCACGCACAAGCGACACATTCAGGCACTCACAGCTTCCGCCTACCACCAGATTTCGAGTCAAACGTGGCATCCATCGCCCCGTATCCTGCGGCGAGGGGCACCGAGGATTATGAACTCGCGCCCCGACAGCAGCCACGTCTCTACGACAGAGGCGCTACTTATGACGCTCGGCCACAACGAGAGCTGCCGCGTTTTTACCCCCGAGGTCCTGTGACTTCTGTCAGGCCGCGACAAGAAGGGCACCGACCCTACTACCACGACGTGACTTATGAACGATATGACGGATTTCAGCGAGGCGCAGAGACACGTTATCCACATGACAACGAACTTTCTCGCCGCCCGCAGCAGCCTAGCATCCGTTTCGAGGAAGATGCTGTGCACCGCGACCCTCCCGTGTGCTACAACTGCGGTTCCACAGGCCATATAGCACGGTATTGTCGCCAAGGCCGTCAATCACGAAGGACACCACCAATGTTCTCGCCACCCAGAACCCGTACTTCATACGAATTGCGGACGACCGATTCCCTTCCAATGGACCACTTCCCACACGAGACCAGACGCAGCGATTCGCCAACTTCTGAACGGAGTTTGACGCCGCCAAATCATCGTTCCCGTCGCTCTCCGTCCCCTCGGCGCCGTTCTTCGTCACCACCGCCGGGAAACTAGCATCCGCGGCCAATGGAGGTGAGGTCGCCGGACGGTCTTTGCCAGAAATTCCTCTGCCTGTTGTGATGCTCAAAAACAAAGTGAACGTCTCGATTGACGGAATACCGACCATGGCATTAGTTGATACTGGGGCGACTGTGTCTGTGATGAGCCTCGCTTTCAAGAACCGTCTAGGCCACAAAGTTATGTTTTCTTGGAACGACGGTATTACTTTTCGTGGAGTGGGCGGCGAGTGGCTTCATCCCCTTGGTGTTTGTGCTGTGAGTGTTTTGTTGGCTGGGAAAGTTTTTGTGCCAGAATTCGTTGTTCTTGCTCGTTGTTCGCACGATGTTATTCTTGGTATTGATTTTCTTGAACAGTGCGGCGCTTCCGTGGACTGTGGTTGTGGCGAAATATCATTGAACAAGTTAATTATAACAACAGATTCCGAACAAAGCTTGCGTGGCGGTCTTCCTGTTGCGTTCCGTGGTCCTTCGTCATGGCCCACCACGTGTCATCATCAGCGACCGTGGTCGCCAGTTCACTGCTGATGCCATTGAAGAGTTACTTCGTTTGTGCACTTCACAGTTCCGTCATTCCACGCCGTATCATCCACAGACCAATGGCCTCGTTGAAAGGACGAACAGAACGCTGACCAACATGCTTGCCATGTACGTCTCCTCCAATCATAAGAACTGGGACGACGTGCTGCCCTTCATCACTTACGCATACAACACGGCGAAACACGAAACCACGAACTATAGCCCATTTTATCTCCTCTATGCCAGGTTACCGCGAAGCCCTCGGGACACTTTCTTACCGTTTGTTCTGCACAGTGACGATTCTGTATCGAAGACTTTGTGTCTCGCCGAAGAAGCGCGTCGAATAGCTCGTCTTCGTACTCTGGCCTCGCAAAGTCGTTCGAAAGAGCGATACGGCAACCGTCACGTACAAGTATCGTTGGAAAAAGGTGACTTGGTCCTTCTTTGGACACCGCAACGCAAGCGTGGATTGTGCCAAAAGTTATTGTCGCAATATTCAGGCCCATTTGTAGTTGTGGGCCGCCTGAGCGAACTCACTTACGTCATATCTCGCCTACTGTGCAACGGTCGGCGATCAAGCAGAACTCAGCTGACTCACGTTGCTCGCCTGAAGCCTTTCTACCCTGCTTGTGCATCCTGACTCGCCCCACGGGCTTCGTCTGCTTGCGGGGAAATGTAGCAATATATATATAAAGCCTTATTTTTCGGCAGTTTTCATAAAAAAGTACTAAAGACGAAGAAAAAAAGGTACACATACGACAGGATGGGCGCTGAACTTCCAACTGGCGTTTATTTCGAACGATTATTTAAGCACTGCGCATCAGGTACATCATGCACACATCATCATGGGAAAGATTGTATAAGTCATGCAGTTCATACATACTATTGTAGGGTCAGTCAATTCACGTTCCTAGATACCTCGAAATAAATGTCACTTCTTTTTCCTGCAACGCCAAAGACGTACAGCTGACGCACTTGTCACCTGCCTTCCTCATAAAATACGCTTCAACTATTTCGCGTTCTGTTTTTGTTTTTCCTTTCTTCAAAAGGTTGATTCGCCAAACATGGGTTTGCATGTGCACATTTTGCAGTGTTCAGCCAGACACCCGTCCTGTCGTATGTGTGCCTTTTTGACTTCGTCTTTGGTGCTTTTTTTTATGAAAACTATCAAGATGAACCAACTCGCCCAAACTAGGGTATTGATATTTTTGGGCTTCCTGCGGTACCGCTTACGTGTACTGGTAAATACTTGTACTAATGAATACTTTCCCCGGTGTAGGGTAGCCAACCGTACGTTATTCTGGTTAACCTCCCTGCCTTCTGCTTTACTATTTCCTCCCCCACCCCTCACTTGCACTAAAAGTATCCGCAGACTTGAGAGTGTGCAAGCCCAAGCATTCGTAACTAGTCTTGGTCTCGCAAAACTAAGTCATCGATTGTGACAATGGCCATTGTCAGAGAGAGAGAGAGAGAGATCCAAATGAGAGAAAGGCAAGGAGGTTAACCAGGCCATTGTCAGAGATTCTCTATTGTCAGAGATTCTCCTTTGTCAGTCTAAATTGCTACAGATGTCCTGAGAGCACAGATCCGATGCCTGGCTCGGATTCCCTCACACCATCTTGCTTGGTTGCCAGCAATGATGCCAATTTCAACTTTTCTCAAAAGTATTGTAAGACATCAGTCCTACTTGCCAGTACAATACACACTTGCTACACGATTATAAACCGCATTGTGGTGTCAGCACCGACCGCGAGTACAATTGGCAATTCCGGGCATCAAAAAAATAAAGCTGGAGTGCCGTTGCCAGCTTTCAAGCAAGCAACTATGGAACACGTCTACAACGTCCACAGGTTCCGCTAACATGCCTACATAGATGGTTCGGTAAAACTCAACAGCTCTGCTGTTGCAGTCGTCATCCCGGCAAAATATGCAGAAGTCAAGTTAAAGGCTTCATGTGTTACCACCTCGACGGGTGCAGAACTCGCGGCACTCCGTGCTGCACTTGATTTCATTAAGCAGGAACCACTACAACAAGGGACGGTCTTTAGTGACTCCAAGGCAGCCCTTCAGTGAATACAAAAGCCCAATGCACCACGCACCCAATGAAAATCTTGCCTCAGAAATTCGACACATATATAATCACTGCCATGACAAGGGACACAACATAATCTTTCAATGGCTTCCAGGACATTGCAGAGTCAGTGGGAGTGACCACGCTGAAGAAGCCGCCCGATCTGCACATGAAGGTGGTCAATGTGTTTCGATTCCACTTTCGTGAACAGACGCTGCAGCTGGGCTGCGATCGATGTCCCGTGAATGTACTTTGCCCCTGTGGGACTCCAACGTCTTCACCATGTGTCGTTTGTGCTCGTTGTCTCCGGATATACGGATGCTCCTACCACCTGGGTTGCCACGACGTGAACAGACCATGCTGTACCACCTGCGGCTAGGCGTTGCATTTACGAACTCATGTGCCTTCCTTACTGGAATGGCAAACAGCACCACGTGCGACAGGTGCAGCTGTGAAGAGACGTTCGCACACATTACCTGTGCCTGCACGCGCTGTGCAGGCACAGGTAATGCAAGACAAGTGATGTGCAGAGTGCTGAACCAATTGCTCAATCGTCCACTATCAGAACTAAAAGCTGTGCGCCAGTGCTCCCAAAGAACATACGCGCTGAGGGCCTTATTCGCGTTACTAAGATTCCTACGGTCTACGGGGCTTCACGACAGGCTTTTAAGAACACCGTCCCCAGCCACTCTATAGTGCACGTGATTTGTTTGTGCTCCTCTCTATTTATATATCTCTCCTCCTTCCACTCTCTTTGTCTTTCTATCTCCCTCTCCCTACTCCTTCCTCCAGTGCAAGGTAGCCAACCGGAACTACCTCTGGTTAATCCTGCCCCCCTCTCCCCCGCCCCGCTTTCCTATACATCGTTTCTCCATCTCTCTTCTGTATCCCCACTCCTGCTCACAGCATTTGCAGGCTTGCAGTATGGCTGAAATAAATAAATAAATAAATAAATAAATAAATAAATAAATAAATAAATAAATAAATAAATAAATTGACTAAACCGGCCAGATGCAGTTTGTACAGTGTGTTTCACTACAGTGTCCTTGCTGTTGTCAAGACACCAAGTATTCCGTACGCCCCTAGTATGCAGGAATTAATTCTGACGAGCAGAGTATGTATGCCTTGCTTCAAGTCAAGTGCTAGCGATTGCGAACAAGGTTCGTTTACGACAGTCGCCGCTTATATAAAGGCCCTGCATACTCAGCGATGTTGACACGCTTCTTCTGTTTTTCTAGAAAGTGCAGAAGATTTCAACATTGCGATGAGCGCACGAAAAACAAGTCAGCGGCTTTCTCTAGCCATTTCACAAACATGCTTTTCAACGGATCATCTACGCCCAAAGCCACATTTCAGAGCCATGCTTTCTACACTTTTCGCGACATACATATGTAAGGACTGTTCTACATCTTTCTCGTAACCTGTTTTTTCCATCCTTTTATTAGAGTCCGATCCCAGGATTATCTGATACTAAGCCTTACTGGGCTCGCCACCTGAATTAAATTTACCTTCGCACACGAGCCTATACACCATGTTGCTCACTACATGCGCGCTGCTAGCTATCATGACTGTATATGCTCCAACTCGCGCAGTCAGCCATCCTTGTACAATCAAATCAATTAATTTTTGGAGTTTTACGTGCTAAAACCCCAATGTGATTACGAGGCACGCCGTAGTGGAAGACTCAGTGAGAGAGAGAGAGAGAGAGAGAGAGAGAGAGAGAGAGAGAGAGAGAGGAAAGGCAGGGAGGTTAACCAGACGCATGTCCGGTTTGCTGCCCTGCACTGGGGGAAGGGGGTATGGGGATGAAGAGAGAGAGGGAGAGAGAGAGAGCACAGTTTCGCGTACTGTTGAAGGCTCGCACCGAGTCTACACACGGTTCCCCAGACCTGTAGACTTGAGGTATTTCTAGAGTGCTTTCGTGGCCTTCTGTGCCATCGACGCGTACAACCAGGGTGCAAGGATCTTCATTACAGAAAATGGCCTAGAGTCCAGCTGGTTCAGTGCTGTCAAGAACTCCAATGCAGAACGAGTGGGCCTTCGTAAATGCCACCCCGAGCCAGAGGCGCCACAATACTGTCGCCTCGGAGCGGGACATTTTTGATGGCACTTGTAGCTTTAAGCATGGAATTAACATTGGCCTACCTGAGGTTCTTTCACGTGAACCTAAATCCACATCCGCGAGCGTTTTCGCCTTTCGCCCCCCATGGAAATTCGGCCTGCCACAACCACGGGATCAAACCCATGACCTCGAGCTCAGCAGTGCAATTAACGTCACAACCGCTAAGCTAGCGCGGCGGGTATTCTTGTGCAGAGCCTGTACACTATGTACAACCGTTGCTGGACATCGCGCGCACCACGCTCTCGTCGGGCCCAACGCAGAAAACACAAAAAAAAAAGGGGGGGGAGGAGAAACGGCGTACAGAGTGAAATCCTTGCGCCGAGGTCACACAGGAGGCCAACAAACTCGGCCTCAGCCGTCCTGACACCCTCTGGGTTTGTCGCCGCTTCAGTCAACCCTTATCTTTTCTTTTCCCCGACAGGTGCACCTTCAGGGACCAACATCGCAGGACAGAAAGAGAAGCGCGCCAGAAGCAGCAGCCGCAAAAGGTGTAGCCAGGGCCGCGGTTTCGGACGAGTCGGTCGCGCGCCAGAAACGCACCAAGCGGCGCGCACGCCCGCGGAGGCGCTGCCCTATACGTGGCGCGTCCTGTTTCGGTAGGAAAGCTGAGAGATATACGACTTGACCCCTGCGGGTCTCGAAAACGAAACTCCGAGGAAACCCGCAAAAGAAAAAGGAAGAAATAGTCACGAAGACAGAGCCGCGCGGCGCACAGATTCTTATTTTCCGTTTTCTTCGCTTGTTTCCCCCACCTGCGGGACAGGGCGACACGAGACGCGAAAAGCAGCACATGAGACAGCCGCTTTGCCACCGCGCACGCTTCGTTCAAAAAGATAAAACGCTGCTAAACGCACTCGAGATGGAATATTCACACCCAAAGGACGGGGGTTGCAGCGACGCAAATACACGCACGCTTAAACATACACAAGCGCGCACACACACACACACGCACACGCACACACACACGCGCAAACACACACACACACACACACACACACACACACACACACACACACACACACACACACACACACACACACACACACACACACACACACACACACACACACACTCTCTCTCTCTCTCTCTCTCTCTCTCTCTCTCTCACATACACACACTCACATACACAGTTACGCACGCATATGCGGCCTACCATGCATGCGTGTTTGCAACGAGGTGAAAACGAAAATGAAAAAAAGAAAAACAGTTGCGCAGCGCTGGAAAACGACACGGGTGTACAGTGAGCGAGCGAGTGAGAGCCTAGACACACCCTGACGAAAGCCTAGAAAAAAAGGCTCAACAGGAAAGCGAGTCCTCCCGGAGAAACGTCGGCACCCCGACGCTGATGTGACGTCGCAGGCGCGACGGCTGGGCGGCAAAGGCGGTGGCGCCGAGGCGAGTGCATTCGCGTGAATCGTCGGTCGCCGAGAAAAAAAAAAAAACACGGCCCTGCCACGTGTGAAAAACCTTGCCCGAGCCAAAAACCGACCCGCCGCAGCGTGTACGTTCAAAAAAAAAAAAAAAGAAAGTAGCAGCAATACAAACAAGACGCGTGCGAAAAGACGATGAAGCCGGGTTTCGCCATAGGCCACAGTTCGAAAGCGCGTGCGTGCTCACCCTCGTCAAGACGTGGCCCTAGCAGGTGGTATGTGCCAGTTCGGTAGCTCATCTCTTTTTACCATCGCGTTCTGCGATGCCTCGTTTACCCAAGTGCACGTCGTCGCTCGGTTGCCTTTCAAGTTCTTACAGGAATGACGACGACGACGACAAGAAAAAGAAATTGCTAGGTTCTGTCGGCGCATGGCGTAGTATAAGCTCAAAAATGAACGTTGATAGCCCGCCTGTATGAAATTTCAAGATATGACAGAAACAAAGAGGGGAGAAATTACGGCGTTTCCGATAATCGCTGACGGCGAGCTCTAAATCTGAGTAGCGTCCCTTTGCAAGTCTAACGAAAGCAGACCGATTCGTTCGTTACTCGTTAGAATTAGTCCAACTTAATTCACGTCTATATTTATTCGTCTTTGTCCTTTCCATATCTAGATATGCCTGTTTTGAAAAAAGAACTATGAGACCGAGAGAGAGAACAAAGAGAGGAAAGGCAGGGAGGTCAACAAGATGAGCACCCGGTTTGCTACCCTACACGGGGCGCAAGAGAAAGGAGAATAAAAAGAGGAGAAGAGAGAGAAAGTGAGAACTCAGTGAATGTGGGATGATATACAGGGACACTATAAACAGTTGAGCGGTCTCTTAAACAAGTGCACTTCAAGTAATGTACTATGAACTTACCATTTATTTATTTGTACTGATATAAGCAATCATGATTATGTTTTTTTACAAAACTTCTGAATTTCGACGGTTTTATAAGAAGTACAGAAAAAAGTTAAATGAGAGCAAGAACGGAGAGGACCGGGGAGCGCGCCTCTTGCCTGCTGCTCCACAGGGGGATGAAACGTAGAGGAAAACACGGGAAAGTAGAGCAGTGTGAGGAGTGATTATGGAATAGTACAACCTGATAAGTATCTGCTGCTCGATAACGTATACTTGATCAGTGTCGCCTGGCAACTGCCCAAGAAGGCGCACACTAATACACACAGTCACTTCCTAGGCAGACACGGCTATATGTATGCACCTAACTATACATGAAAACGTGTGTACACACCATTAATCTACATGTATCGCCAGTTTCAGAAAGTAACAATTCATTGGAACCAATGACATGCATTATACTCACAGACGCTCACACATCGCAGCTACTTATGTAGACCGGCTTTGCATAAAAAAGCTAGAGTAGATTTCACTCAGGAGTTGAACACACGCACGCACGCAGGCACGCACGCACGCACGCCCCCCCCTCCCCCCCCCACCCAGCCCACACACACACAGGCTCATTTGCTCAGTTTTCTAATTACGGGTGCGGTATAATGGTGGTTATGATTTGACCCTCGGCTTAGGTCACGGTATATGAGGCTCGGTTGCTCAGTTTTCTTACTATGGACGCGGTGCTAAGGAAGCCATGAGTTAGATATAGGGTAGCGTTTCTGTCAACGGCGAGGACGTGACTGACACAGCATGTTAACGCGGTAACATCCACAGCGCTTCGACTACATCTATGCCACATTTAAGCGTACGGTTCCTATAATACTCATCAGCGATTCAATTACTTCTTCCCGTATTTATTTAGGTATTTATATTTAATCAGTTCAATTAGTGAGCTTTTTGGTATGTAAATTTTATGAGATGGCAAACAAACGTTGTGGAAAAGCCGGAGACGAAAGTTTCAAACATTTTGGTGCCAGCTAGCAACCAAATAAGTTAACAATTATAATTCTCACAGAAAACACACCCACGCATAAGTAGAGTCCGTTAATTAGGCAGTGAAAACGGGGGAGTTTTCATATTCACCTCCCAACGTGCGCAATTATGGCCCATACAGCCAACGGTAAAACCTTAAGCAGTGTTAATACAGCGGAGCACCGTTGCATGCTTGCCCTTTACTCATATTCTGCGGCAGTAATATTCCCTTAGCTTTTCTGGCCAGAGAGATGGAAAGAGAGAGAGAGAGATTGAGAGATAAAGTAGTATACATCTTGTAATGCAGAGGTATACTCCTCCAGTGGAAGCCGACTATTCCAAAACACTTCGCGCTTTCATAACTTGGGGACTACTTGTGACAAAGGGCATAAAGTGGTGGGGTGAATTAAAGCGACTGAAATATCACCCACCCCACCATAAGCTATACGCGGTGTTTGTACATTATCTACAGTTTACGTTAAAAGTTTACAGCACTGCGATCGACAGATTTGAGTTTCTGCTCTGTTAGGACATACCGCTTAAAATGGAAGGATTCACTGTGTGGGTCACGCAAACAGCTCAAGCATGCAGCTCTGAATTCTGCGTTCGCTAACATTTTTTACGCCGCTGCAGTACAATACGAGTAAGTGTTGCAGATCTGTTGAAGAAGCGCTCGCGCGTCTCTTTCTGGTCTGCTGGAAAAGGAGGTCAGCTAGAGCCTCAGAGCCATATTTTTACTCCAGCCGCGAACGTTAACGCAAGGGCCCAGAAGCTTAACTACGGGTAAAGGGAGCCAAAAATATTTCGGCGGTATCCTGCACAGACAAATTTTACCGAAGTGACCATGTGAGACGCTGAGCTTGCATCCCAACGTGAGCCAGCAAAGCTGTCGCCAGCTCGAAGAAGCACTGCAAACCGAAGAATTAAACAAGGTCGTGCACTTCTCCTAATCGGGAATTACACTCGTGAGCACGTTTTCACAGAAATGTGACTTGTTTATCTGCGCACTCACTTACACAAACTTGCGCTGCATTTCAACAACTTCTGTAAGGAGAGCTTGCAAGGGACCTACGCGAGGAGGTATAAATAACGCCAGAAAGGCTCCTCTCATCAGGTTAACCAGTAATGGCTTTCTGAAGTTAATTGATAATGGACTCCGAACTCGTAATAACAAGAAAAACGCATGGTTAACTTAGCGAAGGTTTTGGTCTCGGGTCACGACATCATTCTGCCGAGCCAAGGAAGCCAAGCCAAGCCAGCTCGTGAGCAGAGTGACCTCCCTGTAGCGGCGACGTACGCCGTCATTAGAAATTCCAAACAAGACGGAGCAACTAATTGCTTATGCGTTGCGAACGACTCACGACGTAATAAAACCATCAATTCGGTCGCAATTATTCAGCGCTAATGAATCGAAACCGGTTGCTGTGTAACGGACCTCCCGTCGGCGCACATATCTTGTCACCACGCGCTCGCATTCTTAATTCAGCAGGGTTTTACTGTGTGTTTTAGTGGCGCCATGCCATCATAAATTTACTCCAGTAGCCTACTAACTTCACTTGGGACGCTGAGTGAATGTCGTCAATTTGAATGCGCGCTACATCTCGTATAATGTGGCGTTTTCTTTAACTTATCGTACGCTAAATCATAGTATAGTGCACGAAAGCACGCTTCCAAAAGCGCAATGAAGACCAACTGTGAAAGCTGGAGTCAAGCACCAACAACGTAATGATTGTATACCAAGCAGTGATCAGGGGCAATGGGTCGAACGTGGAATGTCTCACACTTGAGCCAGAGTTTGAAACAGGGCATTAGCCTTCGTCAGGACTTGTATGATGCACTTCGGCGTGACGTTAGGTGCTGAACGAAGTGTCGCTACTGAACTTCGTTATTTAAATTAGGGCACATTACTGAATCTTTGGAACTGTAGCTGAACAGCGATATCTATTTGGCATACATCCGGAGCTTAAGCTCAATTTCGAGATGTCCTCAAATGCTAAGCCGAAATGCATGATGCGACACTTATCAGCACTATATGGGAAAATGCAGTGCTGATAAGTGTCAGAGAAAAAAAAGTGAAGGGGGGGTGGGCAGCATACGTGTTGTGCGCAAAATATGGATGCGTCATGGGCAGAATCTTTTTTCCTTGGGACATTTTTCCGGTTTGTATACAATATGCTCAGGTTGTCGCAAAAAAAAAAAGAAAAAAAGAAAAAAAAAAGCGAAATGACGTTCTCCCACTGAATGTTGTTTCCAGATCGCGACTGTTGGGGGCGCTGGTTGTCAACGCCACCAATTACCTGAGCTTGTTTGGTTCTTTCACTGACAGTCCCGTCGAGAACAACGTAACTACTAAAATGCACACGGCCTCAAAAAATATATGGGTCCTATGCTTATCACGAGTACTGGCAGCTATGTTGCATGAATAGAGAGAAATAGAGATAACGGAATAGAAAGGCACGTTGACCAGATGTGAGCATCAAGTTTGCTACACTCCACTGAGGGAGAACAAAAGGAAAATGGAGAGGTAGTAGAGCATCCATTTTAAAACCCCAACGTATGTGCGAAATAAGAAAAAAAAAACACTGAAGTGTTGTAGACATTCGCACAGGCCAGCTGTTCGAAGGAAGCGCACCATCTCTATAGTACTGAGAATTTCGGAAAGCGAAGATAGGCACCAAAAAGCTGCATGCATTTAGTAGAGCACAGTGAACTGGAAGTTTGGTCGTGATGTAGTACAGAAAGAACGTGCTTCCTTGTGCAAGAGCATAAAAATCAGGGGTTTCACGAAAAAGCAGATTTTCTACTCCGCCTATGAATGTTTATAAGTTGAAATTTGAAATGGAGGATTGCAGCGAGCCCAAACGAGGCATTGCAAACTTAGTGCGTATGAATAAGAATATATATATATATATGCGAGCTGCGGTCCGTATACGTCCATTCTTGAGCTTGTATGCGCTCTCGAAGCGTTGTCTGACAAAAAGTACCGCTATGTAATTCAGAGAGTGAAGAATGGCATGATATGGTGGATTACAGAATATGTGAAGGATGGTATTAAGAGGAATATGGAAGAGGACAAATTTAGTTGGTGCGAGAATAACAGACGGCTCGCAAGAAGCTCACAAAAAAGAACAATATCTAATAGAAAAGACGGTAGAAAGTTACGATCAATAAATTAAGAACAACATCAACAACTTGCACAATACAAAAATGCAGAAGAAAAAGAAGCGGCAAGTACGTAGGTCTGAAATGCGCGCTGCTATAACGTTTCTCTTTTGTTCTTTTTTTTAAATTTTCTATCTCCTTCTGTGTGTTCAGTTCCATTGCGCGTGAGTATGAGACATGTTTTGAGGTCGCAACAACATCTGCCTCAGCGCTGCCGTGAACCCTGACTTGGCGCAAAGCTTGTAAGCTAGCGCTGTCCCTCCGCGCGAACTCGCTGGTAGCGCATGAAGCGGCGGCTTCGGATGCAACCATGTGCCCGTAACGAATGAAAGTGACTGTGGAATTAGGGGCGAAATCTTGTCTAAGTGCAACGCTGCGCGCGGTAAAGAAAAAGAAAAGGAAAGCGCGAGCTACGGAAGAAAAAAAAGAAAAGACTGAGAAAGACAGGAAAAAGGCAGCCCGCATGTGGCTGGAATCTCAGATACAGCCAAGGGCGTACGCAGCAGTGGAACCTCCACTCTTCCCAAAAAGAAAACAAACAGATGACAAGAAAACAAGTTGACGAAAACTAGTGTTCCGCGAGGCTCTAGATGAAGAGAGAGAGAGGAGGCAGGAAGAGGCCTAGCTGAGGACCGTGGCGTGCGTCGCCCTGCTGTGTCCTCGCGCGTCCTCCACTTTTCGTTCATTACGGGGCATCATAAATTACGGCCGCTTGTCAGCCGATGTCGTTTACTTCGCATATTTTTCCACAGACGAGCGTCCAAGCGTTCTCTTGTCACCCACGATGCAAGGCTTCACTGCGTCCACCTCCTCGTGTTTTCTGCTTTCTTTTCTTTCCCCTCTCGCCTTCCCTTGTGCATCTCCGTTTTTTTTTTGTTGTTGTTGTTAACGTTTTGCTTTGTCGTCGTTCGCTGTTCCTCGGGTACTCCTGTCCTACGTGCACGTAGTTCGGGGCCGACATCGTCCTGACTCTCGGTTTTGTCGCTCTCACCGACGTCGTCGAGCGCACACGCATGTTCCTCAATAGCCACGGCCCCCAGGGGAACCTAATTTCTCGTGCTCGTCCGGAGTACTGAGAAATGCGCGTCTCAAAAAAGAAAAAAAAAATATAGATAGATGCCCGCGTTTCCCCTGGCATCTATCTGTCATTTCTCTTTGAAGGACCAGACCTGCGGCTTGCCCCCTTTATGTTCTTATCGGCGGTAGGTGCGTGATGATAAAGGACAAACGAGAAGAAAGCCTGAACGAAAGGCCAAACTCGCCGCATGTGTGGATGCAAGCACAGGTGGGCGAATACGTAAAGGTCCTCGAATTGTGTCGTTTTGTGCATTAGTGCTTGAATGAGGATTGGTAATGGCGTCAGTAACCGCTGAGCGGAGTGCAGAGTTCGACGAAGAGTTGGTTAACTTGTCTCCGATACGAAATGTTACAGCTTTAAAGAAAGATGTACGCCCTGTAACAATATGATAAACACTTAATCTGCGTTCAAATAGAGTTTTTCTTTTGTAAATATGTAGGTCATAACTTCAATCGGTGCTCTTTGCTATATACCTAATTTTAGGGTCGATGAATTCGGCTTATGGAAATTTATGTTAGCGCATGATCAAGAAAACTTAACCAGCTTTAAAAGAAAATGTCTTGCTTCCATTCACTTTGGTTAACTACGCGAACTTTTGCCCACAGTCAGGAACACGGGGATTCGGCCTGCGTACAGGTCGGGCAACACCCTTGACTAGAAGAATATACGAGGACTGCTTAAATTAAATTATGGGGTTTTACGTGCCAAAACCACTTTCTGATTATGAGGCACGCCGTAATGGAGGACTCCGGAAATTTCGACCACCTGGGGTTCTTTAACGTGCACCTAAATCTAAGTACACGGGTGTCTTCGCATTTCGCCCCCATCGAAATGCGGCCGCCGTGGCCGGGATTCGATCCCACGACCTCGTGCTCAGCAGCCCAACACCATAGCCACTGAGCAACCACAGCGGGTATACGAGGATCTCATACTTATTTCTTAAACGTTCTTCCATATATATAAGTGAGCGTTCGTATGCTACAGATTGTCTTTAACTACTCCAACAACACATTAAGAAAAAAACTTGCAGTTCACAGCTTTGAGAAGCAACCCGCAAAAAACAACTGATTTACAGCTTCATGTGTATCGCCGTTTCTTTCGGTACATGTTCCTGCATGTTTATCTTGTATTGCCGAATCTCTCACGCTTTCTTTTCCTTATTGAAAGCGCACGCCCAAACTTTCCCTGCGTTATCTTCGGAGCCCTTCTCCCCGAACACGTCGCTAAGTGAACGAAGCAGGAGCCCGGGCTGCTGTCTCACGGTGGGTGCTTCTCGCGAGGTTGTTGTGCAGGGTGGGCGTAAATTTTAAGCATGGCTAGTTCTGCGCGCCGTCACAGCAGATAAGAAACCTCACAGCGCATAGTCTGATTGATGAACTCGCGCCATGGAGCGATGGGTACGGGCCCCGTGTCGAGGTCCGCAAAACGTTTTTCTTTTTTTTGTCCGTGCTTTGTTTCGGAATTTTTTTTTTTTCCTTCACGGGGCCGTCTTGTCCACAAGCAGGCGACCTCAGCGTGTCCCGACGTTTCGTCGCCACGAATAGAAAGCGCCGAGGAAGCGCAGGACGTCCCATCTTCTCCAGAGTTAACGACGATACGACGAAGCGTGCTGTTCAGTCAACAACCCGGAGGTGGGTGACAGCCCGAGCTCCTCCCCAAATGCCGGGCTTCACTCGCAATCAACGCAAGCAATTGCGTCGCGCAGGAACACTAGATATATTCATCAAGCGCGACCGTGTTGATCATGACGTGCGTCTTTTGCCTTTGACGTACGGCGAGTGGTGGACTGAAACGTTTGTGAGAAAGGGAGAATAAAGGAAATACTGAAAGAAGAAAACGCCCGTGGCCCGCCATTGACGGCAGCGCATGCTCACCCGCGGAATTACGGTGTAGTGCGGCAAAGCAAAGCCGGAGCATTCGGAAACCGGCGCAATTGCGTCCATGGGGTCAGTTGGCTTGGAAAACGTTCAGTACAAGTACAATGGGTCAGTTCCTAAAAATATATCGGAAATGTCAAGTGATCGGTTAAATTGGTGGCGTGAAGTTGTGGCTGCGGTGGTAACGCGGTTCGGGACGTTAAGAGGTGCAGGGGCTTAGATGTCCGCTTGCTGGAATCAATTAAGCATTGCATCCTCTTTTCTTGGAGTGCCTACGCACTATATTTGAGGACATGGCAGTAGACGCGAATACGCACCCTGTGAAAAGGGGCGATATCGCTCGTTAGAAATTGAAGACAATGCCATGCGCGATGTACTCACAAGAGTTGCAAGGTTACCCGATAAGCATTTGTAGGTGGTGGTGGTGGTGGTGGTGGTGATGTTGAAGCAGGCGGGATTAGCCTGGCATACATAGCCGGCAATTGTTCCGCCTGATCCTCCTTCAAGTTGAGATCAGGGATGTGCCTCGAATTCGGAGCACGGAGCTACACAAACAAGCAGAGCATGCATACAGCAACAATCAAAATGGATTGTGCTTAATCAGTGGACAAATAGTGTTTTACAGGTCACTTTAACAGCTTCAACAGTGAACGGCGATATTGAATATGAGATCGCCATTCACTGCATCGTGACACGTTGCACTATGTTATGGTATCGAAGGAAGAGGAGGTGGAGGAGGATGAAAAGGAAGGAAGGAAAGGTAGGGTGGTCAAGGAGACACACGTCCGGTTTGCTACCCTACACAGGGGAAGGGTTTAAGGGAAGAACAGAAATGAGAGGGATGGAAGAAGGTACTATCGGTGTGAGCACATGCGGATGTCCATAACTTCACGCCTATAATCGGTCACTGAGGTCAGTCGCTTCCATGAAACGTAGCAATGCCCGCGTCGCTTTGTAAGCCTGCGACGCATGGGGCCATGGTCCTAGAATCTTAGTCTCTGAATATAGTCTGTTATCTAATCGCTTTAACACCCTCTGAAGAACGTCGCGTTCGTTGTCACAGAGATCACAAAAACAACACCTGCTCAATCGTCTCTTCACTGTTGCAAGAGTCTCAGATCGGTGTGTCGGACATTCCAATAAAGAATGAGTAGGCTTTCGTAAAAGCCGCCCCTAACCAGAGGCGGCACAATAAAGTTTCATCACGGCGGGAGAAGTTCAATAAAATCTGCAGCTTAAATGTAGGATCCAACCGGGGGAGACGGCAGTTGGAGAAAATCAGGGTGTTCCAGAAAGCAATTAAACGAAGACCCCTCGCAGCATCTGTCCTTGATAAGGGTATAGGAAGTGTCAGGGTTTCTTTATGGGCTGACCGCGGGCGGCATCGTCAGCAAAGTCATTTCCGACGATGCCACAGTGCCCTGGAATTCATTGAAAGATGATGTCATGTCCGTTTATGAGGGCTTGATGGCGAACCTCTCCGGTCTCAAACACCAGTTATATGGGTCTTGCATCGTAAGGCTGACTGCAGACTCTGAAGGGCTGCCTTGGAGTCGCAAAAAACGACCCACTTTCGAGGTTTTGCTGGCGCGATGTAATTAACAGCGGCATGTAGAGTGGCAAGTTCTGTTGCAGTAGAGGTCGTTATACGGGACACTTTGAAAGTAAATGGAATTTATAAGGCCGGGATGATAACAGCGCCTGTGGAGCTGGTGGCTGAGAGAGATCCATCGGTGTAAATGTGCGTTCTTTGTTCATATGCCTCGTTCAGTAATGACAGTGTGAACTGAACTAGAGCCACTGTTGAATGACGGGTCTTCTTCGTTATTCCCAGAATCGTGAGGCGTATTTGTCGTTGTCGTAGGAACCACAGGGGTAACAGTGGTATTGCTGCTGGTGTAAAGACCGACGGAAGGTAGCCTTGATGTGTCGCAACAAGTTGAGAAAATGTGGCTTGTGGTCTTTGTGCTGGCAAAGCAGCAATATAATGAATGAGTGCGCGACACAGGTGTCGAATGTGTGCTCCAAGGCTGTCAATCGTTGTATATGTTGGAACCAAGTAGTCTCTAGCAAGCATGATTGTTGCGTGAGTCGAAGCGCATCGTGGTAGTCCAAGACATGTCCGTAGAGCCTAGCCTTGCAATCTTTCGAGGGTACGAATGTTTGTTTTACATGTGTTCGCCAAAACCGGCAAGCTGTACCGTAAAAATCCCAGAAACAGTGCTCTGTACAGTTGCAGCATGAACCGTACCGACTTGCCCCAGGTTTTTCCGCACAGGAACTTCAATGTATGTACAATATAAATTAGTCTCCGCTTCAGGTAGATGCAGTGGGGGCTCCATGAAAGGTCCCTGTCGATGATCACACCTAAAAAGCGGTGAGACTAATCGTATTTGATAGCCTAGCCGTTGAGAGAAACAGGGTACGGTGCCATGGGTGTGCGCGTAAACGTGATTAACGCGCATTTTTCGATGGACACTCTGACGCCTTGTTTGCGGAGATACAAACAGGTTAGGGTGGCTGCCTGCTGAATTCTTGCGCGGACTTGAAGACGAGTCACTGCTGAAGACCAAAGTCAAATATCATCTGCGCACGTTGATAGGTGAATTGTCTTGGGTAATATTTCAGCATAGCCAACCATGGCTAGGTTAAAGGGAATTGGGCTCAATACCCTGCCCTGTGGGACGCCACCGTGTGTTAACTAGTTAACAGTCGGGCTATTTTCGGTCAGCTCAAAGAAGGACCTTCTGGTCAAATGGTCGCGGATCCACAGAAACATTCTGCCACCGATTCCAACAGCCTCCAATGACTCGAGGATCGCTTCATGTGTAACGTTGTCGTACGCCCCTTTCGCATCAATAAAGAGCGCCACTGATATACGCTTGATGCATTTTTGTTGTTGTATAAATGTTGTGAGGTCAATAACATTGTCTATTGATGACCTGCCTCGCCGAAAACCTGTCATGGAGTCAGGGTACACATTGTGGCGTTCAAGATACCCTTCCAGGCGTGTAAGAATGATATTTTCCATTACTTTCTCTGTGCAGCTTGCCAGGGCAATAGGGCGATATGACGTCAGGTCGAAAGACGAACTTTCTTGTTTGAGTAGCGGTACGAGCCTACTAATCTTCCATTGCTGAGGAACGATGCCTTCATGCCCATGAGCGGTTGTAGTAATTTAACAGCTCTTGCCTGGCCTCTTGTCCAAGATGGGCAAGAGCTGAATAGGTGATGCTGTCGGGCTCTGGTGAAGGGAAGCGTCGAAAAGCAGCCAAGGAGGCGTCCAGTTCTTCCATAGAAAATGGAATTTCCATTTCTGGGAAGCGAGACACAGGGACGACACTCGCGTCTTCGGGGTTGGGGGTGACACACACGCCAACGATCCGCGCACAAAAATCATTGGCCACCTCAAGTTGCGTCTGGCAGTGACGCAGGGCTAAGGCCATGAAAGGACGTCGCTGTTGCGGAGACGAGCGCAGGCCACGAACAGTCCTCCAGATGTATGAAAGTGGTTTGCGAGGGTCGAATCATTCACAAAAGGGCTTCCAGCGTTGTTTCTGCAATTTGTCCAAACGGCGCTGGATTTTCTTTTGTGTTCGCTTTGCCATTCTGAGGTAACAAACTGACTTCGTGCACCTGTATCTCCTTTCAGCTCGTCGTCGAAGCGCAGTTAGCCCCTCCAGTTCTACGTCAAATTGGGAACGGTTTGCTGTCAACGTTAGGAGGCTTCTCTCATTGCCTTTGTGATGGTATCCACCAGGCTGTGGCGGAGGTCTTCTCGGCATGCATTTTTCATGTGTAGCCTAAATTTAGTCCAGTCGATTCTTCGTACTGCATTCGACGAGGTAGAACTGTTTAATCCTTTGATCCGCAAATAGGTAGGGATATGGTCACTTCCGTGTGTTTCTATGTCTGAAAACCACTGAAATTGTGAACTGAAGCATCGTGATACCAAAGTCAAATCCAGGCAACTGCTGTACTTAACTAAGTACAGAAGTTGCTGGCTGTACAGATCTTGCAGGTATGTAGGACTGCCATAATTCATGACACAGAGGTCGTGATCAGAGGCGAACGACACCAGATTCCTGCCTCTGGGATTGATTGTCGAGCTACCCCACAGCAAGTGATAGGCGTTGAAATCTCGTTAGTATCGAACAGTTGTGTTCTCTTTACCTGGTGTGTTGACGAGACCGACTGGTCCCTTCCGGACGCAAGATAGAAGTTCTCCAGAGACCAGTGACTGCTCCGACTAACTCATGTATACTGCGATAGCAGCAAGCTTTCACGACGTACGCTGCGGCCTGTGTGCTTCTTTAAATTATTATTTAGATGTAGAGGCAAAGGAAGGTAAGCTAAGTCAGAGTAAGCTAGACAAAAAAATCAAGATTCGTTATGCAAGAAAAACAAAAACAAATAAAAAGAAAGGAGAAAAATTGAAAGAGAAAACATGATACATAAACAAACTCAAGCGCACAAAGATTGTCTCGTCTACGGGCCCCAGCACCAAGAGCACGGTCCAGTAACTATAGGATACATCACAAGAGTGGAGAAGACGCCACAAGTCTCTTCATATATACATGTATGGACAACAACTCACCGCGAGATCAGTTCTTTAAATATAACCACAATATAGAAGACAAAGCAGTAATGTCACTTATATGGTGTGGTTCTTCCTCAAATCATGGCTCAATTGTTGTTGTTGCTCCTCTGCACAACTGGCGCATACCCAACGTGGGAAATCTTTTTGCGCTTCATCCACCAGTTTCTCCGCTATACTGTATTGCCTATTATTGTATACCGCACACGCCGCCACTCTCAGTGCCTACGTAGCGAACAAAATCCCGCGCAAATTGCCTTAAGCACCAAAGCTGTGCGATGCGGTTAGTACGTCCGGCTCTTAAGTGCACATTGCTGAAGGCACATATGAGCCTTTGGCGTTTTGCGTCATTTTTTCCATCATCCGTACTTACCAACTCGGTGACGATCCAAGGCGACAACATTATAGTTCTCGAAGCATAGTTTGAACAGCGCGAATAAAATGAGACGAAAGACGAGGAATACAGACGAGTGCTCGTCTGTGTTTGCGGATCATGAATAAACTTACTCGCGCCAGAGTCCTAAGTTATAGTTTTCACTTCTCGACTACTTCTAGAATTAATTAGCAGTGGTTTTGGCGACATTAGAGTAGCTGACGTGCAGCACATCGGTGGCGATTCCGGTTATCGAAGCGAGATGGTAAACCTGCATTGCGGAGGTATATATGGAAGGAATGAGCATCGCTCTTCTTTGTGTTCTTACGATTGTTGCGCTTGATTTGACCGTGCCTATGCTCAACAAACCAAGCACAATGGGGGCTATTAAAGTGCATTCACGTCCGCCCCAAAATTTGTCTCTCAGGGTAGCCATCGTGTGCGCGTACTAATTAAATGCAGACAGCCCCCCTTCGCTGGACACGTACGCCGAGAGGTGCGCATAAATCCTAATGAGCAGTACGTATCGTTGGGTCAGCGAGCCCAGCCCCTTTCAAATTTGCGACCGCCTCCCAGGGTACGAACTTGTGACCCCCGGGTCACTAACACACGCACAAAATGAAGAGACGCTCATTAATTTACCCTCGTAAGCAGGGAGCCCCTCCAGGTTTTCAGCACACAGAACACAGGAGTCGGTTGCGAAACTGACCAAAGGGGACGCGTAACTTAATGCGCTGCTTCTTATCGCGTCTGTGTTAACGCCCCTAATTGGCCACGAAAGAGATGAATCGCGAATCGCGTTATCAGATGAGAGAAACTCACGCCGTGCAAACAGACGCGTGCGGAGGGGTACGGATATCATTCCATCGCAAAATAAGCTTGCCGACAGGTAGTAGCTCAATTGCCACACGGAATTGTATCGATGATACCTCTATCGTACAGACGCACTTACTGCTCATTTGGGCCAGTTTTCAGCGAAATATCGACCAGAATTAGCGCGTGCGTCGCTCTGGCCCCTTCTACTCAGTTTTAACTAAAAAAACTAGGTCCGTATACGCGTCACGTGGAATCCGGCGCCAGACACGTGGATCATTTCGTTTGCAGTTTGCAGCGGCGATTTTGCCAAAGTAAACAGCGCGGAAAATAATTTGCGACCAAATGCGAGCATGTGTAATATTTCATATGCTGCCTTATTGTTCATAGGGAGAGATGAGTATGGTGATGACGGCTGCTTTCATTGCCGCTCGACGAAGTTGCATTCCCAAAAACCAGCTGAGTTAAGGTAAACTTGAACAACACAGACGACGTCATTTAAATGAAGCTCAGGAATGAAACGCGGGCAAGATAGATAAATGCGATAAATTTTTACACAACTGGTTGCTTCCGGTGATACTGTGTTGTCGCTGACGACGGTGGAGGAAAATTTCTTTGGCGTCAAATTAGTGAAGGATCTGAAGAGAGAGAGAGAGAGAGATAAACTTTATCTCTGAACAACACTTAGCCCGTGTCGTCACTGCCGGAGTCCAGCTGGCTCACCGATGTTCGTGGTGAGTCTATTTGTCTGGGCTTCTTAACGTGTTCTATGTGGACAACCAGCAGTGACCAGTGTTTGTAGTTCTTGTAGTGGAGTGGTCCAGATTCACCAGGTGTGAAGAAGGGACGGTGTGATGTTCGAGCGACGTAAAAACTGAGGAAAAGAGAATACCTGCAGCGGCAATTGGCGTTAATTAAACTTTCAGTGTACCTCATGTCACAGCGGCGTTATCATTATCGATTGAGTTTTTCTCGCAAAATAAGAATATAAGAAAAAAGGAAAGGAACTACGTCCGTCTTTACGCTTCTTCTGAACGTCGTGTATTGGAGGAGCTGGCGCGCGCTTTGCAGCTATTCACGACGCTGTACTATGAAGGGTGTCCCAGCTAATGTTAACCAAGCTGTTCAACGAAAACAAAAATATTTAGGGAACACATTTTAAGACCTACGGAGTCCGGTCGTCCGAGCGCTGACGACCGAACGCCCTATATATTATAGTTGTAGCTTACACCGTTTACCGGCCTTTGTGAACGTCTCTATCTGGAACGAAAAACTCAATCAATATCGATTGAGTTTTTCTCGCAAAATAAGAATATAAGAAAAAAGGAAAGGAACTACGTCCTTCTTTACGCTTCTTCTGAACGTCGTGTATTGGAAGAGCTGGCGCGCGCTTTGCAGCTATTCACGACGCTGTACTATGAAGGGTGTCCCAGCTTATGTTAACCAAGCTGTTCAACGAAAACAAAAATATTTAGGGAACACATTTTAAGACCTACGGAGTCCGGTCGTCCGAGCGCTGACGACCGAACACCCTATATCTTATAGTTGTAGCTTACACCGTTTACCGGCCTTTGTGAACGTCTCTATCTGGAACGCCCTTCGTGTTTGTGTCTCTGTGTGTGAATTTTTTAAACCGTTTCCCCTTTGTACTCTTTCTAACCCTTATCTCCTAACCCCAGAGTAGGGTAGCAAACCGGAAACTAATATCCAGTTAACCTCCCTGCCTGCCTCTTCATCTCTCTTTCTCTCTCTCCGCACCATGTTTTCTTTTTAATTTTTTTTTTCGCTGACCAGTTTGACTAACGTTAGCTGGGACACATGGTATAAAACGCCATGTAACCATATGCGGCGTTACACATTCACTGACACGCAAAGAACGACATGTAACGACCGTCGAGGTGATACACAGTGAAAGGTGATAAAAAATGGAACGCAAGCACGGCTTCCGAGATTGCAGGCGCTCGAGCAGTCCCGGATGCCATAAAGCAAGTACTGTTTACATTTTCCCCCACTGCCTCTCCCACGTCCTCGGCACGTGAGAATGCAGAACTTTGCGCAGGCACCCAACGCCTCTTGAACACAACGACACGAAACCGTCCTTAGCATATATCTGCACCTGTCAGGGATACCTTCCCTAGGTACGTCAATGCAATAACGGGCGACTCGCGGCGATTTTCGTTGCTTAATTACTGTGCGCGCTATAGTGTAGTGTTGTTGATGCCCAGAAAAGGTTTTGGGATGCTTTAGAATTGGCTTATGCTGTTTATACGGTTTAAGTCTGAGTAATTGGTGCTGACACGGCCTCTATTTTATGAGGTGCACGGTTTCGCACACTCCGTGCAGTTCGTGCTGCCGACTCACACTACGACCCTGCGCTGAACCTACTGGCTCCTCCAATATACTGGCTTTACTGGCTACAACTATATACAACATACGACAATATACAACCATACTGGCTCCTCCAATAAAATTCTGAGGTCGCGCACGTACTCCCCTTACGCGTGAAACGTATTGTGCCATGAGATATTTTTCGGGCTTGGCGTCTTATTTTAGAATAGGTTCGACATTTTGTGTGAAGTCAGTTCGACGGCACATATCGCTGTTCCCACATCGATGCTCGTGTTGTTTTACCCCTGTCTTATTCCAAGCTACATTCTTGCCATTCACATTCGTGTACGTTAATTTACTTATAATGTTTTGCTTCTGCTCATTGCTATATACTGTAGCTTCCCATGCGAAGCTTCTACTATGAGCAAAAGGGATGCTTCCATAGTGACCTTCCACAGTTAGTCCTATAGTATATACCTACCCTTCCCGCTACTGATTTCCCCAAATAGGTCTCCAGTCACCATCATTTAACTATATTGTTACTAATTCAACTATATTGTTATGGCAGTTCTCGCTTAGGCCTCCAGCGAATGGCTTGCCTTGCGTGCTGGCTTGTCATGTATAACATACCTCATGGTAAAAACAGCGCAAAAGGACAGCAGCACAGGACAGAGAAACACACAGGACAGGCGCTGAGTCCTGTGTATTTCAGTTTCTAACAGCGCCTGTTTTGTGTATTTCCCTGTCTTATGCTGCTGCCTTTTTACTCTGTTTTTACCATGAAGACAAACCAACTCGCCAAGTTTTACACCCCATAATATGCTATAGTGCCATGGCTGCAGCTAGCTGTTTGCCAATCGTTCGTCCATATCTTCAGGCGGTAGTCCAACCAAGTGCCGGCTTCGCCTCAGGGTGCGTAAGACGACAATGTTGCCCAGAGCGATTACCTCGCACCTCTACCGCAATTGTAACGCATGAGGTGGTTTTATCTACAGGGTGAAAACGAAGCAGCACACAGACACGATTGCAGACCTTCAATCTTTTTTCGGCTCCGCCGCGCAACGTAACAATCTTATTCCGACCAAATCAGCTCATTGGCTAAACAGGGCCTCTAAGGTCTTTTGTAAGTATAACTAAAAGAACGTTCTAAAGCCGTGGATTATATAGCGTAACGGAAGTCCCCGTGTGACACGGCCTATAATTCGCTAACCACGAAGTTCGTATACGTGCACGATCATACAAGACAGACTCGCTGCATCTGGAGGAGCCTGTTCTTGGTGTCCGTACACGCATCTACACTCCCGCAGCGAACAGCAGCGGCAGCACCGCGTCCTCGTGGCCGCCAGAGCAGCAGCAGCAGCAGCAGCCTCGGGGCTGCGCGCGAGTCCGTGACGTACCGGCTGGAAACGAGCACCGACAGGTCTCCGCGACGGCGGCGGCGGCGTAGCCGTATAGTGGGCGTGATCACCCCCGCGAGGTTACGCCGAGAGCATGAATTAATGGCGCGCGTGGAGGAGCATCATTAGCCCCCGCCAAAGCGCTGGGTCATCGGGATCGCCTCTCCCGGCGTCGTCAATGGCCGCTGCTGGCGCGCTAAGACGCGCGCGTGCGTGGCCCCATCCGCGTCTGCGTTCATGAGGTTGCGCAAGAAGACGGGAGAAGAAGAAGAAGCCGAGAAACGGAGAGGACAAGCGGGCCTAGCTCCTGCCCACTTCATACAGGCCCTGCAGGGTTCAGCCGAGTTCCTGAACCAGGATCGCCGCGCGCACACGGTCTATCCCGCCAGAGAATTCAAGAAAGATGAACGGACCGAGCAGGGACGGCACGGGCATGTGGTGTACACCTCTGTGGCGCCTGTACCGGCACTCGGTGAAGTAGTGCGTGCAATGTTTAATGCTGGGTTGCTTGTTTGCCCTTTATGATGGCAACATACTCATTTCATTTCATAATGTAGCTGGTGTCGTGCTAGCCTGAACGCGCACGCTTTCGAAATAACGCTTTCGAAAGTCTAATTGAAATCGTTTGAAAGAGCGAAGCAAATGGACTTTTTGGCGACTCCTGTCTATATCAACCTTTCCAAAGAGAGGTCGTCGTGATAAAACCTTCTGGTCTGTTAAGTGTGAGGCCACGTGACCACGCGCTCGAAAGCGATAGCGAATGCAGCAACACGTGCACTTCTACCCGCGTACAACGTTCAAGAGTAGGCACGTTCTCGCACCCTTATGCAAAGGTCAATATACTGCACATCGACTGCATATAGAAAAAAAAAAGCCCCAACAGTGCAAAACGGTCTACAATAAGCGCACATATAAGCTAATGTATATAAGGAACCACTGAACTCCGGAAGCGTAAGTGCCCAGCACTCGCGTCTTAAGTGTCACGACCTCTAGACGTCTACCTATGAAGGGAATACCCAAGGAGTTTTTACAAGCAATTGTACGCCATGCAACCAGACCGCCGTGCAGGTCGAATTTCGTGCCGTCCTTTATTTTTTTCTTATATTCTTCTTCAGCCATTCCGAGCGCGCCGACTTAACCGCCCCCAACCGAAGCCGGATTCGGTTTAATGCGCGACCGTTAGCGCCTGCCTATACCACGGCTAAGTCATCACGGCGGCGGCGGCAGGCAGTCAGACCCCACTCTACGAAGGAGCGCGCGCGTCTAAAAAACCTGCGCGCGCCCCTCTTCGCAGAGCCGAGGGTAACAACTTCTCCTGGGCGGCGTTTTCTCGTCGGCTCCGCAAAACCGAGGCCACAAGAGGGGAAGCCGCGAGCGCCGAAAGACTCGCGCATGGCCGCAGCGCCGCCGCGGAGCCAATTACAAAGAGACGGACTCGCGGCGTACCATATTTCATAGCCGCGCGGCGTGGCAAAACTGGCCGACCTAGAAGCCTCGCGCTGCGCCTCCTTCCTGCAGGGTTTCCGGGGTGCCGCACCGACTGCGGCGTCGGCGGCTGCCCGCACGGGTCACTCCGCGCGAGACCCGAGGTCGCATACAAAGCGCGAAGGCTGCCTGCCCCCCTGCCTGCCGCCGCCGTTGCAGTGGACGACCGAGGGCGACGTCGGAGAAGACTCGCGTTATTTCTCGAGGGTGGAGAGTGCGCCCAATCGGCGTCGTGTGCCGCTTGTCCACACCAATTAGGGTTGCGCGAATGAACCGTTCCGGCTGCGGCGAGCTCAAGCACCCTTCGCATATGGCCGAGCGGAGTTTGAAGATGCGGGAGGTACTCGCGATGAACTGCGCCGTCGTTCCGTGCACTGCGCTGCGAGCGAATCGCTCCCGCTGGCCGCTTCTTTTTGTCGCTAGCGTCCTTGGAGAGAGAGAGAGAGAGAGAGAGAGAGAGCCAGATGCGGCGCATCGAGATGCCCTGCGGACGGCGAGACGGTGGCGAACGAGCAGGGCATTCGTTCGCCAAGGCTGCGAGGAGAAGGACAATATGAATGATAGAGACGTTCAGCCACTGTTCAGGTGGTGCTTGGCATGCTCTCTACCTTGTGTTGCGAGGGACCATTTATTTGAAGAGCGACGGCCTCGGTGCCATGGCAGTGGAGGCGTTGGCGCACTGGGTCGTATCCGGCGGAGACTGAGTCATACGTCTAGGTAGATAGATAGAATAAACTTTATTGTCCAACGGATAAGGCGATCTACCCACCCCCCGAAACGCAGGTCAGGGGGCAAGTGCCGCCGCCTCAGATGCAGGGTGGGAGGTCTTGGGTCCCAGCAGCCTCTTCAGCCAGTTGGACGAGCCGGAGCCAGAGCTCAGAGTCCGAGCTACGCAGCAGGGTTTCCCAGGTGTCTCTACTACCTATTTTGTGCGTTCCCCCGGGAGAGTACGGACATTCCCATATTATGTGGTCGAGGGTCCTTCTCGCCCCACAAAGATTACATCTCTAGCTCCTGGCCTCGGGGAACATGTGGTTCGCCATAACCGGGTGCGGATACGTATAAGTTTGTAGTCGTCTCCACGTGACTGCCCATCTGTTGTTTAATTTTGGGTCTGGCGGGGATACCAGTCTACGAGCCAATCTATAATGCTGCGTGATCTCCCCATATTTTAGCATGCGCTCTCCACTCCCTCGGTCATCGAGGGGCCCCTTAGCGGCTCGGCGGTAGAGATCTCGAGCCAGCTCGTTTGCCGCCTCGTTGCCGGGGACGGCTTCGTGCGCTGGAGTCCAAATTACTTGAATTTTTCTATCTAACTTTCTCTGGCCTAGGATTCTGGCCGCTAAGGGAGAGATCGTTCCCTTGCTAAAATTTTGTATGGCAGTTTTGCTGTCACTGATCACAAACTTCGCGTCCGTTCCAGCGCAAGTTAATGCGATCGCAATTTCCTCGGCAACTTCTATCTTGCGCCCGCGTAGAGTGACAGCGGTCACGGGAATACCCCGGCCGCTGACGGCCGTTGCCACCGTAAAACTGCCGCTACCTCCCGCTGCGTCTACATAGGCCACCTCATGTTCCGAAATTTTACCGAATCTAATTTTTAATGCTTCGGCTCGTTTATGCCTCTTGTCTTTGCTATGTTTCGGGTGCATGTTTTTTGGAAGGGGGGAGGGGGGATAATCAGATTTTTTCTCACTTCCCTATCTACTTCCACCTTTTGGGTGGGGCCTCTGTCCGGATTTATTCCAACTTTGGCCAATAGGGCTCTTCCTGTCCTCGAGGTGCTAAGTCTCTCAATTTGAGAGGTTCGCACCGCTTCCGCCAGTTCTGCCCATGTGTTGTGCACTTTTAGAGCCATCGGTCTCTCTGTTGATGCGTACATGGGCAGTCCAAGCGCTCCTTTTACGCATTTTCTCACTAGAGAATCAATCTTTTCTCTTTCTACCACTTTCAAATCGAGATATGGCGTTGCGTAGCTCACCCGGCTGAATATGTACGCCTGTATTAGTTTAATTAAATTTTTCTCCTTTAGCCCTGGGCCTTTGCTGGCCACCCGCCTAATTAGGCTCAGGGTCTGTATTGCGTGATTCTGCAGCCTCTTGACGGTCTCGCCTTTGTGGCCGTATGACTGAAGGATCAGGCCCAAGATTCTAATTTGCTCGACTATTGATACCTCCTTACCCGCCACTTTAATTTTGATCTCCGACGGTGTCTTGCACCTTAAGTGTTTCGGATTGTATATAAACAATTCTGATTTCTGCGGCGAGCATGCTAGGCCTCTCTCGGCCGCGTAATCGACTATGATGTCCGTGGCGGCCTGGAGCAGGCTTTCGACGGCTGAATCACTTCCACTGTTGACCCAGAGGGTGATATCAATCCGCATATATACTAAATTTTAATCCCTCGAGCTTTGCCGATTGCTCGGGGAGTTCTCTCATAGCCACGTTGAAGAGTAGGGGAGACAGCACTGATCCCTGGGGCGTACCCTTACTCCCTAGCTCAAATGTGGGAGATTCCAGCGTTTGGAACCTCATGCAGGCAGTTCTGCCCGTCAGGAAGTCCCTGATGTATCTATATGTCCTGGTACCTACATTAATCTTGTTCAGCCCTTCCCGGACCGCCTCATGCTTTACGTTGTCAAAAGCCTTCGCGAGGTCCAGTCCCAGAATTGCTTTTGCATCTTTAGACCTTGAGTCTATTATATCTTGTTTGATTTGGAGCATGACGTCCTGCGTACACGAGTGAGGTCGTAACCCGGCCATCTCATGTGGCCACAGATCGCCCTGCTCCATGAAGCCCATCAGTCTGGTCTGGACGACGTGTTCCATCAATTTCCCCACGCATGAAGTTAAGGAAATTGGCCGTAAGTTTTCCACTTGCGGAGGCTTCCCGGGTTTCGATATTAAAACAGTGGAAGACGGCAAGCACTATTTTAATACATCTAGGTATTCCATATAGCCAAGTGCGCCGATACCCTGTTACCTAGAGGGTACAACAGATACTTTTGCTCTATGTTTAAGGTAATTTCAGATAAGAAGGGAGTAGAAAAAGTGATCATAAGTGTTAATGTGCAGAGTAATGAAACACAAACGCAAGCGCGCACTCGCGCACATGGCAAGGCACAGCAAGGACACAGTGAGAGAGACAATGGGTTAGAATGAGCTAGAGTAGCGAAACAAGCTCCTGAAAGGTGTATATATATTTGTCACGGGCTGCAAATGTCACAAGCATAAAGAAATATAAAGCTGAATTGAAAGACAGCCAACACTTGATAATGTCGACATGCAACTGAAGCATTTACACGCTGATTATTCCATTGTTTTAGAGCAACGAGTGGGAATCTATAGCGGTGGTCAAGCTTGTTCAAAATGCTGTTCCTGTAAGGAGGCTAATGTAAATGACAGTGCTCCAAGTACCGAAGGGCAACGACAGAAGCATCAAGAAGTAATTGCTTCATGATTCCGCCCTTCACCACCTGCTTGCCACCTCAGGTCGCAGGACGCCATCACGTACTGTGTCGCAAAATCTATGTATCACTATCACGTAATGCGTCGTTTGGAAAATTAATGAGAACAAAGCGCAACTTGGCATCCGTTTTGCAACGTTTCACTCGGCACATGAGCGCCTTGAAAGCAATGGGAATTATTTGTTTGACGATCCACGCCCGTCACGGATCGAACGGGCTGGTAGCGTCGACAAAAGATCATTCTTCGAGCTCGCATGACTGCGCAGCGAGGTTGCATCGGCGATTGCACAGCGTCGCAGTTTTAACTTGTTCAAATTCCTTTCCAGTAACCACCTGTTCCTATCCATTGAAGGGATCGACAACTGGCCGGAATGTGCTGTGAGACGGTAATAGAAATGAAATGACCGCGATTTATAGTGATAGAATCCAGCACGCTGTTGGCGATTTAAGTAGGAATTATAAATTGAAGTTGGCAAAGAAAGTCTTAAAAACCGGTAAGTGGCGAGGCCTGGCGGCTAAATCTTGGTACTTCGGGTGTAGTCTCTGAGATCATTGTACGTAATTTGGCTGGCATTGAGTACAACTTAATTATTGTTTAAAATTACAGTTTTATTATTAGGCACTTGCGCTTTATTCTATGCTTCGTAAACCAAAAGCGCACGCATGGCTATGGCAACACGCGGGAGTGCGGATCACGTGTAAATGTGTTTCGCTTTCGAATCGATTGGTTTCATTTTGTCTGGTTAAATACCAAAGCAGTTGGACAGGAAACTAAGAAAACATGTACCTATTATCGCAGAAATACTTGAACATCTCGGAAAACATGAACCGCAGTAACACAGACTTAATAAACAAAATAACACTTTCTCACAAATACGGCCGCACTTGTCGTCTGCCTCCCACTAATGCCGGCGTAGAATCGCTATCGCGTTCACCTATCACCGTTTTCAGCACGCTGCCAGTGAACGACTACATCCACACTGCAGATCGAAAAATACTGATAAAAAAAATGTACCGCGGCAATTTTCGCGTTCCCACTTCATAATTAGACACTCTGACCGGCATGTTTTCCATTGTATTAAAAAACTATAGGTACCATAAAAATTGGTTGTCAGTCCTTTCAACAATGTATAGTTCTATACCAAGCACCTACACCACATTTTGTGACAGGACCAAACCAGCTTGTTTACCACATGAAACTTTATAGCTATGCAGTACCATGCACGACTATTTGCTCATCCGTGCAATTATCCCTGAATTATTGTTTAACGCTAGGAAACGATCCATGCATACTTTGTTTAGCGCAAAACAAAGTATTCGTGGATTCGCGCCAACTAGCCCGCCAACGCATTGTGCTGAACTAGGAGACGAGTCTTAAGCCGTTGCTCTGCATGCTAAGCTTACGACAAGTCTGTACGGCCTCGATCGTGAAAAGGACCTGAAATGTGCCGCATTCCAAGCACTAATAATACTCGCTTACGCTGACACGCGATTGCAATGAACTGCTTTCCAAAATAAGGCGAAGGCCGTACGGGTGCCTAATCTTAACGACGACCTCAGAGGCAACGCTTATCTGCAACGTGTCAATTTTATTCGCAACGCAGGGTGCCTTATGCGCTGTCTTCCCGTGATATTTATGCGCAATTACAGACGCGTAGGTGCGAATCACGCAAGCGAGTGGCATCCGTGCACTCTGATAGCGGGTTGTGCGTGATTATGTGGCGGAAAATGAGGTGATAAGGTCAAAAGTCAAGGCCAAAGCAAAACATTCGTCTTCAAGCTAATAGAGCGTGCGGTATAGGAACGATAAAAGAACTACGTTCGTGGTATAGCATCATCATCATCAGCAGCAGCAGCAGCAGCAGCAGGCTACGTTATGTCGACTGCAGTGCACCTCTCCCAGCGATCTCCACTTACCCCTGTCTTGCGTTAGGCGATTCCAACTTGCGCCTGCAAATTTCCTAATTTCATCACCTCACCTAATTTTCTGCCGTCCTCGACGGCTCTTCCCTTCCCTTGGCACCCATTCTGTGACTCTAATGGTCCACCGGTTACACGCCCTATGCATTGGCTTCCCCTGGTTCATCTTTTTTCTCTTAATGTCAACTAGGATATCGGCTATCCCCGTTTGCTCTCTGATCCGCGCCGCTCTCTTCCTTTCTCTTAACGTTATGCCTTAACATTTTTATGCAAATAAATAAAATGGCCTGTTGAGAAAGAAGCCGGCGTCTGTAACAGCGAAATGGTACCTAAATCCCCATTGGTTGCGACGCAACGTGACGCGCGCGCCACGACGCAGCAGAGCGGGCGAAAGGGAACACCTGCTGGCGCGCCGGGTGTTGCGTGAGGGGAGAGGGCATCACGACGACGATGCGTCACCCTCGCTCGCAGAAGCCTGTGTTATCCGCGCGTTCCTTGTCCTCGCAAGTTCTCGCATGCGTTCTAACTTTGCCTCGGTATTCGATAGGAAGAAATTAATGTATACAAAAAACATATAATAGATTAGGAAGAAAAAACGTTGGCGGAAGTGAGTTTCCAACCTATGACGCCACGCTGAGAAGCCAAGTGTCTTATCCACTGGGCTGAGCCAGCGCTTCCTAGACAGCAGGCTTGTGCACTATGCTTTGTAGCATGATGCTACTTGGAGCGAAATTTCCATTGCCAAGCCTCGCGTGACGAAAGCGTTGACGTCAAAATCACCGCGATTAACTCGAGAGCGTCACCATTAGATTCTATGGCAGTCGGGCAAGGTAGCATCACGTCACGAATCGATGTACACCGGCCTTGTGCTATCAAGAGGCGTTGGCCAAGCAGCTCACCGCGCTCGCTTGCCCGCGAGGAGTTCGTAACTCGAAAGACGACTCAGCGGCGTTCAATTCGACATTAATGCTTTCACATTCAGAACTCATAAGAAGTGCTTAGGTGTCCTCGGATTTTTGTTCCATCCCACTTTGTGCGGTCTTTGACTTGTTCTCGAGTTTCTTTGTTTTCCTGCCCCATATAAGAGTACCGGTAGAATGCAATGGTATAACCCGTCGCGGTATATACCTATGGTCTATAAGACCACGATAAACGAAACGAACAGATGCTCGATACCCTAAACTTATAAGTGATCGCAGCTTATGATTTGCCTGCCGCACTACCACAGTCGATACTGATAGCGCCGATACTACCTTCAAACACCGACGTATCAGAACGAGATATTGCTCGATAAGTCTATAAATTGGTAGCCTCTGGGGCTGAATTCACAAAGCTTTTTGTTCGTAAGTGCTTTTTGTCATTGACCGGTCGTCTCCACTAATGATATCCCCATCACCACGATTGGCAGAATCTGCTCTTACGAACATGTTTTAGCGGAAGAACAATTTTGTAAATATGGGCGCTCGCCTTTGGGAGAGACCAGACAGGAGTCGCGGCTCACCTACGCCGAGGCGATTTGCACATTACAATTATTCACCCCCTCGTACGCCTAGCTGATGACAGAACATGCATTTGGCATAACGCAACGCCGTCCATAAAGTTCGTTCACTCTGTCCCCATCGCTCCCACCTGCGAGAGACGGACAGCGATCCGTGCTTCGTCTTCGTCAGCAACACGCCGCCACCGCAGCGGCGCGCTAAAGCAAATCGCAACGAGCTATCATTACAAGCGCAATCATCACGCACCGGGACCGCTCACCCCTGTCTCTCCTCATACACAAAGCGATCGCAGCGCCACCCTCCTCCCTAGAGGAGGAGGAAGGCGATGCTCGCGCCCCTTTCGCTGGCTGTCGTCCCGACAGCGTGAGCCGCGCTGCCCTTAAATTTAATCAAGGGGTCGCCCCAATCGGCGTCGTGACCTGCGTAATAGCCCCGTCTCGGCGCGGGCCGAACGCTTCTTGCGCACGCGAGAGCGGCGCGCGAGAGGCCCTTTTTCTCGCCGCCTGCACGAGCAGCCCATCGTCAACAAACTCAAACAACAAAAGAGAAACGTCATCATCAACAACGAAACGACGAGAACAACAACAACAACACTCGTAATACGCGCTCGTTGTTCTTACAGTGCAAGACAAAAGGACGGCGCAAACCAACTACACCGAGGGAGGAACGGCTCTCGGGAGTCAAAGAGGGAAGCGAGCGCTACGATGGGCGCATGGCCGCGTGTATTCGTGCGTACGCACGCACGTACAGACACACAAAACTCGTGCAGAGCGCGGGCCGGAACAACTTCATGGTGTAACGTGACTATCACGACAGGTAGCGAAATGCGTACGCGCCTCTCTTGAAATGCCCTGCCCCCACCCCCTCCCGTGCCCCCGCTGTTCTCCGGCAATCTCTTCTACTCTTCTTCCCTGGCTAAACTGGCCTTCGGTCTGTGAACGTTCGTGCTGAAGCGTACACGAGCGATACGGGCGGGAGAGCGCGGGGAGGAACCCGCGCGCCGCCCATGGGAGTCCTCGGGTACCGCATCTGGCTGCTATGCAGTATGCATTTCCCTTCAATGTGGACCAAGTCGTACAAGCTAACTTTTCGAACTTTGTATACATATACTCTGGGGCTGTATAGTTCGTTTCACATAGTTCGCAGGCGCGGAATAACACACTAACAGCGTGACGATATATAGTCTGTCCTTTGATCGTTCTGTCTTGTATATACTGCGTGCTCCTCTCTCAACATTCGCCATATAGACCAATGTGCAGTAGCAGGGAAGCGACATGGTCATCTAGCCAACATATTTTCGTTAGTATACCCGTTAAAAGCAACCGGTTCTCTTCAGAACGCACAGGTTACCGTGAAGACGCGTGTCCCGTTCCACGAGTGCGTTAATTTACGCAAATGTTCACAAAACAGTGAAAAAGTTCGTGACCGCAGTCTGGAATGGCAGCGTGCATAGCAGTTTATTGAACGAATGCTGTAATCTGGAAACACTTCACCCTGCGCGCGGGCTCATGATATTCATTCGAACACTCACTCCTCATGACTGGTGCATTAACGCACTGAATGCATACAGACATGTCACCGAGGCCAATTCGCTTCCTAACATCCCCCCCCCCCCATGATGTTCTCTCTTACTCGCCTACTTATTCACTATAGGTATCATTATCATCACCATCACCACCATCATCATCATCCCATTTTATGCTCACTGCATGCAGGGCTAAGGCCTCTCCCACCCATCTCCAATTGGCCCTGTTTCCCTCCAGATGAGCCAACCTTTTGCCTGCAAACATTTTAATTTCACCACACCTCTTAGTTAAACTCTTAAACCTCTCCAACCCCACTTCCTCGTCACAGGGTATTCATAAACCGATTACATATATAGCACAGATTTCACGTTCGCCAAGTTAATTTGTAAGAGTTGTTTGGCATTAGTCGGCCGCCATCAGTAACTATACGTCCAACATCGCGATTGACAAGTAGTTCCTCTTGCAAACTTTTTTTGGGGATATGGGCTCGGAGGTTAAATTCACAAGACTTTACTCTGCAAGCGCGCCTACTCATTTTTCGAGCTCTATCCGGTCACGATAGCGATCGACGGGATAAAGCGACGATCGCCCTTCGTTATGTCCAATCCCGGACGACACCTGCCTTATTTGCCTAAGAGAAGCTCTGTAAGTACCATACCGGAGGATGTATCCACGTATAGCTTTTCGTCCGCTAACGCTGTTTGCCATTCGCCAGCCGCCTTTGCGCAGCATCACGACTGGCTGCAGCACCTGTACTTACGAGCAGTTCTAGTGTAACAACCTTTCTGTGAGCAGTTTCCCCAGGCAGAACTTATATCAGGCGCTGCTGAAACCACAACGGTCGTGAACTCTACAGCGATGGGGTGCGGCACGGTTGCCGTAAGTGTTAGCTTGAAAGAAAACGGCCGCCACACGAATCTCTCATGCCCGTTATAAGAGGCGCCGGGCACCGTGCGGTCCTTTACTTACAAAGAGCGCGTGGCTATCCCTCCCGTCGTGGGGGAAAAAAAAAAAGAGAAGGGTTTCGGGTGCAAGTTTGGAATCACGTGCGGACGATGGTCGGAGGGGTGCGGAAGCACCGCAGACAGACGCCGCCGCCGCCGCCGAGCGATTTGCCGCGTTCGGGACGCAAGATCGTCCGCAACACCGGGGCACATCGATTGGCGTTCCGCGCCGCGGCAATTTGTTGCCTCCCTATGCGAAGACGTGCACCCACCGCTCGCACCACGCGGCGTGGTAGAAGGGCGCGAACTGGCGGGGATGCGAGAACGCGCTCGTGACGAAAAAACTTTTTCTCTCTCTCTCTCTCTTACATCCTCGCGTTCTCACGAGGCTGTGTTATAAGCGGCTAGTGCGAATGGTTTGACCTCATCGGCAGCGTGTCGGGCTGGTGCGTTACCGCGCATGCATCAGGTGCGGCACGTATGATGCAGGTGAGAAAGGGCCGTCCATTCTCGGCCCTGTAGCTGTTATAGTCGAGAGGATCGTCGCGTGTTTGAGTCTTGACGACTGCGGTGATGCGCCGCTGAGGGTCTAACGAGAAAAGAGGAGGTGGCTGCTTGGTGAAACCAAGTGAAACAAAAAACATCCTTCGCGTTATCCACTTTGTATGCAGGGCGAGAGAAGCAGGCAGACTGAGCTGCATGACATATTGCGGAAGCGCGTATATTGTGACGGGAAGCATTGGGCAGACGGCAATTCCGACTGTACAGAAAGCGGATCCGACCCCAGAATGCCCTCGTCGTCGCCATCTTCCCTTGCTTGGAGGCGGCGCAAGCATGCACAAACTAAAGCAACGTCCCAACTGTCACAGCGCACAGAAAAACGCACAGAACGCATGTGTTGGTATGCTATTACGGGTGTAAACACGCCTTTATCCGAGTCCAGGTATATATCCGCTGTTCTCGAGCAGAGCGCGCATGCTCCTTAACTTTATGACGTTAAAGACACTGCGAGGCTATACTCCTGTTTGTCCTCCGTATATGCTGTGTAAAAAACTCCCAACACGAAGACTCACCTGACAGGCATGCGGCGGCTTCCTGAACAGCGCTCACGTTTTGCGGGAAATGCAAGGTGGCATGCTTGGCTTCCAACCCATCTCCGCAACACCGGGCAACCTCGGAAGAGTAGCTAACGGACCTCTATTTTCCCAATACAGGCCCTGCTCGACCTTATCAACATCTTCCCTCGATCTTGTCGAATGAGGAAGCGACAGGCCCGGACTTTGGTTTCTTATTACTAAAGTTATCTGTCTCTCTCTTGTTGCCCGCCTACTTACGTACTTACAGCTCGGATATGCATGAAGAGAGCAGGCAAGCCCACGTATTACACAATGCAAGTGCATCAGCCATGGTTACCGACAGAGGCAATGCGCATAAGTGATGGTGATGATTTGTAATGGCATCTTATTAGAAATGGGGCGCCGGAAGATAGTCACCTACCCTTCTTGAGTTAATCAGGGCCGCTCTCTTGTACTCGTTCGAAAAGCCGATGTTCGGTTTAGTCTCACGCGATTGTCCAGGCCGCACCGATATCGCGGCCTAGGCCAGCCTAGGCCAATCTAGGCCAATCGGGTGAGGCGAAACGAACATCGGCTTTTCGAACGCGTTCAAGATAGCGGCAAAGGTGTTATGTACATGTGTTGTATGTCTGGTATTTTGCCTATCTCTTACTGATCTTTCATTCATTCATTTAAACGTTTCTGTATTGTTCAGTTACATATACGCCTGTAACGACTGCGGTTCTAACAATCTCTTCCCTGCTATTTTTACACAAATACACTAAACGCCTCTTGCTTATTTCGATTGCCTGACCATTTAATACTCCCATTTGCTTTGTATGCCGGGGCATCTGGAATGTGGACGTTCCCTACACGGTTCTTGCTGTGTGAACATATTGGCATTACATCACCATATGCTGAGTCGTCTCCGGACTTTTGCTGCAGCAGACACAACGAGAAAAAGAAGCGCCACCTACCGTAGTTCTTGTGCTGCAGAGCTGGGCGCTTCCCGACTAGCCACTGTGGAAAACTCGCTTGCGCCGAACGCTCGACTGCCTGCACCGAAACAATAGAGGACGGCCAGACGGTCATTGCCGTTACGGAGCCATTAGGGATTTACACACATGCTGCGATAGGTGTCATTGCTGTTATTTTGTCAAGGCTCAGTAATTTACGCTTGCGCCCAGTAGCTTTGTCCTTCTCAAAACCGGCCAAAGCAACAGGGGAAATCCACGGGACCTAGAAGAGAGCAACCCATGAATAAACGGTCACGCTCAGTTACAGGAGTCATCTTATCGAAAGGCAAAACGATGGTGCGGCACATGGCATCTGGCTAACTCAACTTATTAAGCGCACAACTTCTAGTTCATTGATAGAATCATACCAATTACTCAAAGTGATACTAATAGCTGCTTAGTATCACCCGCGAAGCCTTACAAGCTGCATCACAGTGTTCGGTTGCAGTGGCTGCCCGGCCACTGTGTTCATGTTGACCGCCTTGCTGCCCGGCACACGGCAATCTGACAGATACAAATTTAAATGAAGTTCTCGAGAAAGGACAAGACGACTTGAGTGCACGGTTGCGCGACGTTCACAGCATTCTGTGTGGTTTGATGCCAGTTAGGCTCAAAGTGCCTGACACTAACCAGCTTATTAAATGCTAACCTCTCTTGCTAGGCTCACCGACGTGTTAAGTGTGCAATGTTCCTGAGGACTTCCAGCATGTTTTATGCGACAACAGTTGTTATACATCAGACAGACACTCTCTGAAGGCTGCGCTATGTCTGTATACTGGTACTCGAGCTTGAAACTGCGGAACACTATTGACCCGTGGTGAAACACTGTTTGCGTACTGCGCCGAAAGAAAAAAAAAGCTTCTAATAGTTTTGAAAACTACATGCCTCCTTGTTCCTTTATGAAATTTGGGTGCGTGTGCAGGTATAGAGGTGCATGTGCAGTTTGTGTGTATGAAAACTACATCTTTCTTAAGCTACTTCGCCTGTATACTTTGGATGAACGTCATCCGATCCGGCGCAATAAGTATAAATTCCGGCAGAATGCACTTCACGATGAATGTCGACGTTAATGCGATTAGCACTGAAGTAATGTAGCAACGCACAGCATTGCCACCATACAGACGCGTCATAAAATCCAAAGTTGGACGGCACACCGTCTGGCCTAAAAAGTACGTGAAATACGTGGAGCGAAGCACCGACCATTAAAGAATTGAGATTTAATTACATTTGGGCTCTCCGAAACGGGAGCCTCGTTCACAACAAAAAACCAGTGGCAAGAGACGCAGCGCATTTAAGCACACATCAGTACGTGGCGCTAGGAGCGAATCGATGTATACATCACCGGATATGTCCCGTCATTCTATTCAACGTGTGTGCCATGGTCTGAATATGCACAGGTTCTAGATGCAGGCGCGATCTATAAGAGTCTTTTCCTTAATGTTGTGACAGCGTCATTGTTACAACTGCGAGTGCTCGTAGGTGTTCGGCTGAGATCTGTTCATCTTTTGCCTGTTCGCGCGTGACACGGTGCCTGTTCATTTAATATGTAAGCGGATGTTTACCGCGATTCACACGGCCGATAGAACTGCGAACCTTACTTTGTGTATTTATCTTATGATTTGCTAGCGCTATCACTTCTTCGCCTTTCAGGCCAAACTGCGACATTTTGTTGGTGTTAATTGTTGTTCTTGTTCTTTCTTTATTGTTATCACTACATTCTTTTGTCACCGACGACCTGAAGTAGCATGCCAGGCCATCAACTGACCTAGCAACTGCAGCTTTTCTTTTTTTTTTCCATTAAAAGCAGGATATGGTCTGTCTCTCGAAGCTGTGCACATTGCTGAAGGCACTGAAAACCACTGCATCAGTGCTCTCTTTTATAGTATATATATATATATATATATATATATATATATATATATATATATATATATATATATATATATATATATATATATATATATATATATATATATATATATATATATATTACTATGGAAGCTGCTAGTCTCTAGTTGGTCGTGATTTTTCGTTGCCGGCGTGCGCGGTTTTGCCGACACAAAAACAAACGGTAGCTGGAAGGCACCGTGTTTGAGTTTCCGCGCGACAGATATAATGTTTTTTCGTACATTCGAATTACAATTCCATGCGATCACGTCTGCAAGTTGTGCGTAAGTCGTATTCTGCGAATTGGCTGAGACCCCCATTTCGCTTTGAGAAATTCAATAAAGTTCAATAACGCACTTGCGCTATAAGGCGGAGTGCCTACAAGAATGAGGAAGATCTGTGCTGCACTAACGGTTCGGCCACCGATTCGAATAACAATCCGAAGATAGATTTGCATTTTTTCTCTGACGCACCTATACTTTTAAACATTCACTTATATCAACAATGCGCTTGGCGGGGGGCCTAGAAGAATGATGATGCACGCTGCACTTCCGGACACGTGCGTGTGGGTGTGACGTACGTCACTTGTGGTGGTGGTGGTGTGTAACGACGGCAACAGCTTAGCTGTACATCCACTTTCACAGCATGGAATGGCGGCGGATTTTTTTCATTATTATTATTTTATACCGTTTTAGCATAGCGTCACTTTTACGCTCGGCCCAACTGTGATTCCACGCGCCGAGCCAGAGCATGGAACAACGCGTAGACTTCAGATTTTTGATTAGCGCATTCCTGCCGCGATGCTATAGCGACGCGCTCTCAGCTTGCTTGCGAAACAACCGAGAAGCCGAGTTAACGCGCACTTCGCGCTCCGCTAAATCGGCTTTAAAGCCGAGCGAAGGAAGCGTTCTGCATACGTTCCGCTGCCGTCACGAGCATTGTGCGCGCGCGCATTGCCATTCCCGCTATGCGATCGTGTGCAAATTAGATAGTACACGCACACGGGTGTATAAGCGGCGAAAAGCGTAAACCTCCTGCTACAATCTCTCTGTTGTAACGGCACAGTTTTCAACTCTATCGCATCGCAGCGTTTCCTCTTGTTTATATATATATGCTCGCAACCGACGCTACATGTCATCGACAGGTGGTGGCGCACACGTCCCCTGGTGTCGCAGCAGTATGATTTCATTGAGATACAGCTAGCATTCTCAGACGAAGGGGTACAGATACACTCGGCTTGGAAAGAAGGCAAGCGCTGCCCAGTTCCGCCTTCGGTCGGCAGGCATCAGAGCGCTGCGCTTACGGCGTGCAGGCCGAACGCATGTACGCACACACACATGGGCGCTTGCGCGCGCGCGCACGGCGATAGCAGCGCGCAGCAAGTTGGACGAGCTGGTTACGTGCAGCCGCTGCCGCCACAAGACACGACCCGGAGCAGGAAGGCGGTCGTTCATTAATTGCCATTAAAGGGGAGGAAGACTGGTCGACGCACGCAGGGGAGGCGCCTATGAACCTTGCCGGCCCGAACGGCCGGCTTACACAACGCAGGGTGGGGGGAGGTGAGGAGAGGGGGGGGGCGGCTAGATATGCGCTCGCGGCTCGTGAGAGGCGTGCATATCTACGAGGAGCTCTTCCTCTTGCTTCCGCTGTTGTACTACGTGCCGTCTCTCTCACACTACACAGTGAGTACGCGGTCGTCTACGTCTACGGCGGTTACAAAATCCATGCCTCCCGGCAGATGTAATGAAAAGAAAGAAAAAGAAAATATTAGGTAAGGTTGGTAAGTTTGCGGCGCTCTGTAAAAGTGCGATAAAACGCAGCAAGGTCTCCGAAAATCGGGGGGTGCAGTCTCGGCGCGGATAAAGACAGATTGCGGAAGAGAAGATTATTGGCGGTTTGTACTTCATAGAGTAGATAAACACAGAATCTGCAGCTGATTAGCCCTGAATGAGAGATTACGGAAGAACGAGAGGTTACAGGAGCGGTAGCAGTGACGTCATTTGCTTTACAGGCTTGTTATCAAATCAGTGATATGTCTCGAAATGTGAGACAGAGTCAAGCACTCAGTGATACACATCGCGAAATTACCATAAAAGAACAGAAGCTACGGAGTAATAAATTTTTTTTACTTTTTTCGCAAGACCAGCATAATAACCAGTAGCTAGCTACGGTCGTAGGTGTTGGGTAGTATATTTATAGGCATAGTTCTTATGGGATCCTTTCTCCATTCAAGATGACACCGTTATGGCGGTCGTCTATATTGCAATGCTTGAGCTGAAAATTCCAGAAACGCGCCAGGACTGCCTCAGAATTCGGTATTTGTTTCCCTGAGACTAAAGCGAGCGGACTTACCGTTAACTCACTGTCAGCTCTTTGAACACAGCGTATGCAGTGTAACCCCGTCTGTAGAGCACAGCGCCTGCGAGAGGGCTACTGTTGACCAAAGAGACAGTGTGGAAGCATAATAATGGATGGTTCTCGAAATTATGTACGCTGTATACAGCTGTAACTGCTGTGCACTGTGGTGAATCTGTGCACTTTGGTGAAGCTTTGGTGAAGCTGAGCACGGCTGTTCTCAATTGATGCTTCGGCTATGGTCCATATTTACGCCATGGGTGACGTCACTTCCTACAGATGCCTAATGATACCGCCTGAGACATGTATATGCATAGAAAGCGCGTGCATTCAAAGAAGACGCGATGCAGCGCTGTGGCTTGATAGCTTATCATAATTGTAGAAACACAAACTGTACAACTGCACTGTTATTAACGTGTACGTGTTTTCTAAACGCCAAGCCGACGCGAAGTTCTACGCATTTGTCATCTCCGACAAAGAAGCATTAAGCGAAACAGCTGTTACACGTGGTTCTCGCTTCGAGTAGCGCATTCCCGCATCGAGAACTGCAGATAACGCGTTCAGAATCTCTTCTTTCTTGACCCGAGAATTATCCTCACAAAACTCGGTACTCCAGGTGGGTCACTTCGTTGTGTGTACTTTGATAAACTGTGGTCAAACAAGGGACGTGGCAGCGAAGCCAACGTTTTGACAAGTTACCTTGTCTTCGTCAGGGCCAGATGAAGACGAGTTCACTTGTTGAAACGTTGGCTCCAGGTATACTCCTCGTTGTATCATTACTGATCACTTCGAGCCTCCATCTTCCGCTCGGCATCTGTCTTGTTCATATTCGTGCGTGTAGGAGTTATTATGCGCATTTATATGTGTGTCCGTGTGTTTGTTCTTCGCTCGAGTGCTTGAAGTTGACGGTGCGGATTTATCTAGCACTGCAGATCGACTGTTTGCTTCTCCACCTGTCGTCCTCTTCCCATAAAGCTCTACCAACAGCGTCAGCGAATGATTGAATCCCTATCCATCCACATCGTTGTGCTTCACGTGATTCTGGGTTGTGGTAGTGTGCGGTGATCTTAACCGGCTGCCATTGTCTGTAATAGTTCCTGTACTCTTTCACTCTTTCTATTTCTTTCTCTAACCCACCGCAACAGCCCAGTGGTTATGGCGTTGCGCTGCTGAACTCGAGGTCGCAGGTTCGACCCCGGACGTGGCGTCCGCATTTCGTTGGAGGTGGAATGCAAAAACACTTTTTTACCGTGCATTTTATTGCACGTTGAAGAACCTCAGATGGTCAAAATTGATCCGGGGCCCTTCACTATACGGCGTGCCTCATAATGAGATCGTGGTTTCGGCACGCAAAACTCTGGAATATATATGTTTTGTTGTATTTCCTTCTCATCATTCCACCACCCCTTTCCCTCTGCCCCAGTGCGGGGTAGCATACCAGATTTTCCGTTCTGGTTAACCTCGCTGCTTCTCTCTTTTTCTTTGTTCTTTCTCTCTCAACGACACATAACACTACATCGCCGTAGTCACAGGAATGTACTGTACATCCAAAAAAAAAAAAAAAGAACTGGACAAGAACAAGTCCTGCTCAAGCATTGATCTTCGTTCCGAGTTTCATTCCTCTTTCTTTTTTTTCTTTAACGTAACAGGCCGCGCAGCAACACACTCCATTACAGCGTATTGCGTCGCCTCACGAAGCCAAGCCTGCATTGTGTGCTAGTGCGGACTGTCACATAAGTGTAACAGCGACAGCTACCACTGGATCGTGCTAGTATGGAGACATCGCTACGACCTACCTACACCACGTGCGCAGCAGTTACAAAACAGAAACTCGCAAAGGACACAAACGTTCAGCGCGTGTCTGCGTGTATACCGACACTAGGAGTCGATCGCAAGCGCCGCGACCAGCTCGCAGCTGCCGCGCCGCATGGAGCCGGTGTCATGCGGGAAGCCGTCGCTTCGCTGGCGGTGGCCGACGAGGGGCTGGCGGCGGCGACGGCGGCGGAGACTTGCGTCCGCACGCGGCAGACCCGGTTGACAAATCGCAGCGCGCGTCACGACACTATGCAAATCACTCGGGTGCAGAAGAGTCGCACGCAACAAGCGAGCCTCGGCAACTGGCTCCGTCTCGAGGAGGGCAAAAAAGAACATCGCAGCGGGGAATCAGGTTTTTCGAGTCGACCTGATAGCGTGCGCATTGCAGCGACAGCGTCAGAGCACACGCGACGGAGATCTTTCGGGGCAAGGGCCACAGACTTTCTCCAGTTTCACGCAGGTTCACTTCGCGGAGCGTGAACGAGCGCATGCAGTCGAAGTGCCAATTTCATTCTTTCCGTTGTTTTATACCATCTTCCAGTCCTAATTTACTGTTACACTAGTGCGCTTCCCGTTCAAGCAAGGACTGTTTGTAGCCGGTGAAACTGCTCCAACATTAGATGAAGGAGCGCAATTCGTTTTTCTACCTTAATTGAGAATTGACGCAAATCGGCATAAAAGCAAGCTAGCACACAATATGACGGTCCAGGAGCGTTGCTCCTTTGATATCACACACCGTCGTTTGCATTTACTCGACTTATTTATACGAATGTAGCTGAGCCTGTAACCTGGCCTGCCTCGGTATGAAGAAGCACTTTGCAAAGAGTTTATTTTTGGTCTTGTTCGTATGACGACTTTTCTAGTGCTCAGCGCAGAAACATGAGACTAGACCGACTTCTCTTGTCCCCGTCTTGTCTAAAGTTTCTACTCTAAGAAAAAATAAAATAAAAACGAGAAAGCACTACTGGGTGTCGCATTCGCCGACACTTATTAACTCTTGAAAGTAAATACTGATAGCGCAGATTGAAATTCATGTGTTTGTGAAGAAACCCTAGAACACCTGATACGCTTCTGCCAATAATTTGAAGATTAAGGGCTTGCCCTCCACAGCGCTCTAAATCAGCCAGGCGGAACACCCTTCACTCTCAACAAGATATTGAGAACATGGTTTCGCGTATCACAGCTGCAGAAAGCCACAAGATCGCTACTGCGAATCTTCAATGTAACCGGATTGAGCGACCAACTTTGAGACAGAGCGGGGAATTCCAATACGTCGACGTCCATAGCGCACATAAATTCTTGACTTTGTTTCGTTCTCTAAATATCTGTCGCTTCTCCTCACCCTCAGTGCAAGGTAGTCAACAGGCCCAGCCCTGGCTAACGTCCTTACCTTTCATTTATCCTTTTATTTGCTTATCGTCAACAGGCACATTGTCAATTGTGCAACAGTAAAGCGACACTAAAGTGAAATGATTTCTTCTGCATCAGTAAATTACCGTTCTACAACACCAATAACACCACTCTTACAGCGATAAGACGTTTGGTAAGCCAGAAAAAGCGCAAGAACGAAAAACGGGTGGCGACGCCTACTTGAGTTCCCGCACCTGGGGGCTGTGACGTCTTGGATTTTGATGGTATCTTCTAGGGCCTACTAATTATATATAACGATGCAGATTGACCACATTGTGTTCTAAAGGAACCAAATATTAAACATGGCAAGTTTCGGGAACCCTTACTCAGCCAACGCGGCCCAAATGCGAAAACATACTTTGGAATCCCTGACGTCACGCTGACGTACCGGCGCTGGGGTTTCGGCGCGAAATTCAAATACTGATACTTGGACCTTCATTTTCTCATCTAATATTCAAACTATTTTTTCGAAATGACTGCCAGCAGGGTTCTCAAACAATGCTCCATTAGTCTAAACTGATTTATTGTTTCGCTTTAGTGTCCCTTTAAGTTACATATCGTTAAAGGACACATATTGAAATCAGTGTTGAGGACCGTGCTTTGATTGTTCTCCCTCCCCATTTCATCAACCTTTAGGTAGTTACAAGTAGTGTGCTAAAGCCATTGAAAAAAATATATATATTTTACATAAGACGAATCGAATTTTCTTTACATTTTTTTTTCAACTAAATACTCCACTTGTTCTCGCTATTATGGCACAATCCGCGCTGCTTATTTGGCATCACTTTCGCATAGTTCTTCGCTCGCTTGCCTTATCTGGTCAAACTTTCCCGTCTTATACTATGATTGCTACTAAGTTCGGTATCGTCAACCAAACGCCGCTCTGGCGACTTTGCAGGTCATTATCCAAAGTCGCCAAAGGTGTCACCGATGTACAGTGCAACGCGAACAGGAAAAGCTACGCCTGCCTCCGTACTACTCTTAAACGACATGTCTTGGTGGAGCCGGGGAACGCTGTGCAACTAGGTAAAGAGCTATACATTCGTTGGCGCTCAAGTAACGACGCACAACCAAAGAATTCACGGCGCGAGGTGTCGAACTGGAAACAATCGAGGGCATCAAGTAAACTGGTTTCATTTTTTTCCACCTAAGGGGGCTTCATTTGTGCTGCCTTTGCCACGTACTTTCCTTCATAATCAGCTTGTTTGTGCCCACTGCAGGATGTAGGCCTCTCCCGAGTGATCCCAAATTACCCCCGTCTTGTGGCATCTGACACCCCACCCCCATCCTATCCTTGAAAAATTCCCCATACTTTCATCACACCACCTAGTTCTCTGCCATTCCCGACTGCGCTTCCCTTTCCTTTGCACCCATTGTGTAGCTCGAATAAACGATCGGTTATCTGCTCCACGTACGCGTTGCAGTTTTGCATGTCCTGCCCAACTCAGTTTCCTTCTCTTGATGTCGACTATAATATCGGTCACCTCCGTTTGCTCTTCAATCCACAGCGTTTTCTTCTTGTCTTTTAACATCACGCCAACCACTTTTCTTTCGATCGCTTATTGTGCGCTTCTTCTCTTCTCGAGATTCTTTGTTGACACATAACGCCCCCTGGACACAACGACGCGAAACTATCACCTGCTACTACAGCTAACGGCGACACTGCTCCTAAATACGCTGGGCAATCAGGGAGTATTGCAATATCGGAACACCTGAGAGGGTTATGGGGCTGCTCATGTGCATAAACTGTTTTGTGGTACTTTTCTCGTATAATTCGCTTTCCTTGTTTACGGTTTCTTTCTATGTGTATTTGGTGCTAGAGCAGCCTCTCGTTTCTACGACGTTCTTACATATTGTAACGTCGATTGAAGACGGAGCCTTGCAAAATAGACGCTTCTCCTTAATGGCGGGCCAGAAGAAGAGCGCGCGGCTTACAGGGTCCACGCAACTTGAGCCAAGAATTTAAAAAATGAAAGGTGCATCGGAAGCGAATTGAACCGAACGCATACTATTCGCAATAGCCTATAGTAACTCAGACATTCTTTTGTTTCCCCTACAACTCATTAATTAATTAAGTTTAATTACCCAACTTTCTAATTATTGGCTGAGAACCCCAAGTATGATACACAGATTTGTAGAGCACCTGCAGAAACCACCGATCGAGTTGTTTCCTTTACGATACGTCTCACGTAGTCGTTTTTTTTCCCGGGTTGCAAAAAAAATCCCGCGAAACATGAAAAAAGCCACGTGACGGAGCGTTTGCGCAGTGGTATCGTGCTGCTCTCAAGCGTGCGTTCGGTGAACAAAATCGGCAGCATCGTGACTGGCGACGAGGAAGCGGTAGGGTGTTCTTTATCTCATCGGCAGCGCTCGGACAGCAGCATGCATTTTCGCTGTCATCCGACGGGAGCCGACCTTGTTCATTGAACGCACGCTTCGTAGCAGCGTGATACCACTGTGCAAGTGCTCCGTCATGTGGCCTTTTTCATATTTCGCGGGCTTTCTTTGCAACCCGGAAAAAAAGGACTACGTGAGACGTATCGTAAAGGAAACAACTCTATCGATGGTTTCTAAAGGTGCTCTACAAATTTCCTCAGCCAATAATTAGAGTTGGGTAATTAAACGTAATTAATGAATGAGTTATGGGGAAAACAAAAAAATATGTCTGCGTTACTATAGGCTATTGCGAATAGTATGCGTTCGGTTTAATTTGCTTCCGAACCGCCTTTCATCTTTAAATTCTTGGCTCAAGTTATGTGAGACACCTTGTCATATATTTCTGGCTACTCCGAAGAGTAGCTAAAAATTTCGTATGGGAAGTTTAGCGGTGCAGAATAGCGATTGCCCGATTTCTTTTAATTTGCCAGAAAAGCATCAATTTTTGTTCGACACACTCGGGCGCGTGATATGAAATTCGGCAGCAAGCTTTTTCCGATGCCACACTCTTATGCAAAGTGTACTGCCTGATTAAAATAGCGGTGCCTTTTCGGGCATCCTCACCACTGCCGTCTTCTTATTGAACTACAGTAGGTGGCCGCACATTCGGCCTTGTAGTTACTGCTCACTAGTCGCATGACCTGCGCATATTACGGAGCCCAAAAACGCAGTACAGGTTTTGATTCCTCGACTTCTTCAACGCCTTCTGGGAGCGAACACGGCTCAGTGCTTCCAGCACACCTCCAGAAAGCAACGCGACTTGTCGAGACAGGCTGTGTAGCGGCGGTGGGCAGAGACGAATGACGTGTCGAACTGTGCAGCACCGCATCCCTGCAGGGTGTGGCCCGCGTCATGTTTAATGCATAAGCGAAATAAATAAAACAAAACGAGAGGAATGCTTGGATTTCCTATACGACACCGCCATAAATCCTGCGCATCGCAGTTTTTCTTTATTTTTTCTGTTTCTGCATCTACTCACCGTGTGATATTGTTTTTTTTTCTTTCTTTGCAGCAGACCGACTGCACTGCATCCTCGACTACCGAGCCTGATAAGTCACCTTCCGCCGCAAGACGTGCGGAGTTGCGAGAAGTAAAACAAACAGGCAAAAAATAAAATAATAATAATAAAGACGGAGAATACAAAACAATCAGAAGACGAAGAAGCGAAGCCACAGACTTGCTTTCCTTCTTGTCATCCGGCGTCGCTAGAGTGTGACTCTCGACTCAGTCACGTGCCTGCCGTTCTGTAGCGCTGGTCCGGCGTTTCGCGGCTTTGGCGTGGCGTTACGGCGTGCACCCCTCCTCGCACACCACGTACCCGTGTTCGTTCCCATCATCTTACTTTCGCGGGTGAGCCTCGTTCGCTTCTTGCTTTATGTCCCGCATCGACGGCGTACATCACCCCGGCGCGAGAAGCCCGCGCAAATGCTCGCGTTTCCGGCGACACCCCGGAGCCTGCAGTCACCGCCTATAAGCGTCAGTTTTAGGGTGGGCTTTGGCGCGCGCCGGCTTTGCCCGAAAAAAATATAATAAATGAAGTGATTGGTGCGCGTTTCCGGTGCCAAGTGGCGTGTCGAGTTCGCCGTGCGACGTGGGGGGTGGGGTGGGGTGGGGGGATGAGCACGGATCATACTTTGGAAGGAAAATCACCAGCCTTCTCAGCCCGTAGGGTGGTTTACTGTGCCATAGCAATAGGCACCTCTGTGGTGCCTCCATATGAGTCATTAGCTAACCCATCATGGACATATACTGATTTTGAATATCGGTGCTACCGCGGAAAAGAACGGGACAATGAAAGGGGGGGGGGGGGATTACGATGTCTAGGGTCTGTGTCCACAACAAAAGTTCCGGCAGAGCCGACCTGACTATGAATGTCGATGTTAAGGCTATTACCATGGAAGCGATGCAGTGAGACACCCCCGCATCGCCAAACGCGTTTCCTTTAATTTAGTGTAGCAGACTCCAATTTTTCGTTGCCCAATTTTTTTACTTCTTGCCTTTTGCTTTGCTTGTCTTTCTGGGCAGTGGCACATATCCATTCTAGAGGATTAGTCAAGAATGTTCGCATACCTAGTGTCACGTGCCAAATTGACGAAGAATACCGCGAAAAACAAGGGCAGAAATCTTAAGGGACGAGGAAGAAACATGACACAAGCTAGCGCGGTATATACCGGGTGTCCCATTTAACTTGGACCAAGATTTAAAAAAAAAAAAGAGCTCTAGATAAATCGTACCGACTGCATAGTAGCGGCAGTCATGTGTACTTACAGCCAGTATTTTTTTCACTACGAAGTATGAATTAATTGATTTCAATTAGTGAGCTTTTTAATTATTCCTTGAATCGCAAACATGTCAATTACAAAGTTGTATGCCACATTAGATAACCTCCGAATCAAGCATCTATTTGGTGCTGAAGTGTGCCTGGGTGTTTCTTCCATACCCGCCGTGGTTGCTTAATGACTATGGTGTTGGGCTGCTAAGCACGAGGTCACGGGATCGAATCCCGACCACGGCGGCCGAATTTCCATGGGGGCGAAATGCGAGAACACCCGCGTATTTAGATTTAGGTGCACGTTAAAGAACCCCAGGAAGCCCAAATTTCCGGAGTCTCCCACTACGGCGCGCCTCATAATGAGATCGTTGGTTTGGCACGTAAAACCCCATAATGTTCCTTCCAAGAAAAAAACAAAAGCCCGCGAAATACACCAAATACGCAAAATATGAAATAGATGCGCGCCCATGCGCCGCTACTCAAACACCTCCAAGCAACCTTTGAAAGATATGCGGCTTTGAAAGATATAAGGAACCCATACGGGTCCCGAAACGTCTCTGCGTTATTTTCACCTTGACTTGGTCAGTGACCGCAACTTCATCATCATGTTACCTGGCCATGCAGACGAACTTTCGTCGAACTCTTGACTGCATTCGTTTATCGCCGCGTCGTACTAGGTTTCGTCGTGTACGATGGCTCGAGAGGCTTCGCGACCTAACTAGCGTGGTGCGATAAGCGTCAGCATCTGCCGACGCAAGAATGTTGCGCTCGATCATGACGCACTCGGTATAGCTTTAACCTTCGCATATCATGAAACAAAGCTACAAAAAGAAATTCAAACACTGTTTAAAAATAACTGCGCAAAGGAGCAAAAAAACGAAGAGAGGCAGCTCTCGGAAGAAGAGAAAAGAGCTACTCAGGAGGTTACTTAAATAAAAAATAATGAAAAAAAAACACGTAAGGCGTCTCAGCCGCGCACAAAGAAACATCCAAACGTGCAACTGGTTTAACCATTTACCCTTTCTGTGACGAGCTCCGGAAAAGGGGCAAGACAAAGCAGCTTTTACCCATTTCTGCCTTTGTTCCAAGCTTCTTTTATGTAAGGATAGGGTGACATCATGAAGCTGTCTTAAACAGTCACGTTTTACACCAGTTTTGAGCGGTTGTTTTCCACTGCCACTTATAGCCCGTGCTCAAACAGGTCACCGTCTGAAGTAATGCAGCACTTGCTTCTTTCCAACACTCGTGCTGTTGCAGCTTTGACCAACGACGCTGGAATCTCGCGGCAGATTATGCCTATTTTTGCCTTTAAGGCATCTGGTGTGGTAGTTTCGCTGCTATACACGCGATCTTTCCCGCAGCCCCACAAGAAGTCCCGCGGTGTCATGTACGGCGACCTTGCAGGCCAGGGTACAGGTCCGTGCCGCCCAATCCATTGTCCAAGAGAAAGATTGTCGGGCCACGCTCGAGTCTGACTTACGCAGGTATCACTATGTGCAGAAGGACCACCGAGTTGAAATTATATGTTCCGAAGGTGCGCAAGTGGATCGCTGCAAGAAACGTCGTTCACGAGGCCCTCGAGGATATCGTTGACGTAGCGTTGCGTCGTTAGTGTGTTGTCGAAAAAATGGTCCGATGGTGTTCCCATCAAAAAGACCGCACCACACATTAAACGATCGTTGGTATTAGTGTCGTGCTTGTGCCAGCCAGTGGGGATTCCTGCCACTCCGGTAGTACGCGTTGTGAAGATTAACTTGTGCGTTTCTGAAGAAATTAGCCTCATCCGTCCCAAGCACGCAAGTGAGAAAATCCGGTTCTTCACATTTCGCGAAAATCCAATTGGCAAAGTCGTATGCCTTCAAAATCTTGGTCTGCAAGCTTTTTTAATGAAGATGTACGTGATACGGGTGCATATGACCTTTTTTTTTAAAATCCTCCACACTGATAACCTCTAGGTTCCGGCCTCCACACTGGCGTCGCGCACACTACTGCGAGGATAGAAGGCCATAACATCCGTTTCCGCATCTTGAACTACCATTGCAGTCCTGTATCACTTTTTATGCGAAGCATATTACTAGAGCTCAACCCAGCTCCTCAGGCGCGGCGGTGTCGCCTTCAATGACCTTTAGTGACCCCATGCCATACCACGTGACACCGTGACGTCACGACAGAGGAGAAACGGGGCTCCAACTCGCGCCGTCGCCTTCAAGGTGACCACGTGACACCGTGACGTCACGACATAGGAGAAACGGGGCTCCAACTCGCGCCGTCGCTCGCGGCGTCGCGGCGGTATATAAGCACCTGCGCTTGTTTCTAGGTGGCTTTGGCTCAACTCTTGCAAGATGGTCTGGGTGGGAATCGAACCAGGGCCTCCGGAGTGTGAGACGGAGACGCTACCACTGAGCCACGAGTACGATGCTTCAAAGCGGTACAAAAGCGCATCTAGTGAATTCGGTGTTGCCTTAGAAACGAGCTGTTTCTAAGGCTCAGGCGTGCGTCGCTTGCTCAGGCGCACATTTCGTTGCCGCGCCGAACGCTGCGTTGCTCGACGCTCACCGCGTCCAATGCGGGGCGCGTAGTCGCTGCGCCGTAGCCCATTGTCTTACACCCCTTGGCGGGTCGACGGGAACGCTGTCGCGTTCCACTCTTGAAGGCGAAGCAGAGTAACGCATGAGTTGTTTCTTCGTCTAGCCGAACCAAATATAGCCAAGCAACAGCAGTTCACCAGGCTAAACAGTGGTTCAACAATTAAAATAAAGGCTAGTATGCTTCGCATCCTGGGCTTAACCTTAGCTAAGCCACAGCCATTTTTTGTGAAGCTACCCGTCTCGCGAAGGACTTCGTACGTTCTAAGTATTGCTGACGGACTAAAGCGTCCTCCACAATGCCACATCCGGTAGAGCTTGGCTGCCTTCCTCTTGTCGCCGTGCGCGGCCCCCAGAGCCAGGATCATTTGAGCCTCCTGATCATTAGTGTAGGGCATGACTGTCATCTTGTAGAGCAGGTCACTAGCGTGGTACCGTTGAGATCTCCCATTATTACCTATGCACTGACACGTCAAGCAAAATAATTTACGTAATCGACAACAGCGTATGTTAGCTGTACAGATCTGCCAAAACGCATTAGATGGACATAGCTTGCGCAAGGTTTCTTTCTATTTCTAAAGGGAACATACGAAGGCGACGGGCTCACGAACCTAAATGAGACGGCGCGCCGGACGGCGCGAGACATGACCCGCCGCGACGAACAGGGCAACGCCTCTCGCACGATAGCGAACACTCCTCGCGCAGAAGGGGACAGGCTCACCAGATACGACGACATAACCAGTGCATATCTAAACGCCAGAAGGATATACCCCCCGCCGAGTCCCAAATTCAACAGGAGGCAGACCGTCGCCTGGAGACAACTCCAGACGAACACCTCCCCTAATTCATTCCGTCTGAAACGTATCTTCCCAGATAAGCATGAGGACGACACGTGCAAATTGTGCCAGGAAGGACCAGCAACACCCAAACAGATGTTATGGGAGTGCAATGTAGTTATAGAAAGGATGGCAGTTGCTCCGGAGACCCTGTCGTCGAGGTGAGCCGCCGCTCGACGCAGCTCAGACCTCGAAATCCAGACGTGGGCAGTCCGGCAAGCCCGTGAGGCGGCGTTGAGGCAGGGCCTTGACGTTCCCCCGTGAGAGACCTGAGCCCGGGTCGCGTTAAACCTTGCCGGACGTACAAGAAAGTTTTATCCATCCATCCATCCATCCATCCATCCATCCATCCATCCATCCATCCATCCATCCATCCATCCATCCATCCATCCATCCATCCATCCATCCATCCATCCATCCATCCATCCATCCATCCATCCATCCATCCATCCATCCATCCATCCATCCATCCATCCATCCATCCATCCATCCATCCATCCATCCATCCATCCATCCATCCATCCATCCATCCATCCATCCATCCATCCATCCATCCATCCATCCATCCATCCATCCATCCATCCATCCATCCATCCATCCATCCATCCATCCATCCATCCATCCATCCATCCATCCATCCATCCATCCATCCATCCATCCATCCATCCATCCATCCATCCATCCATCCATCCATCCATCCATCCATCCATCCATCCATCCATCCATCCATCCATCCATCCATCCATCCATCCATCCATCCATCCATCCATCCATCCATCCATCCATCCATCCATCCATCCATCCATCCATCCATCCATCCATCCATCCATCCATCCATCCATCCATCCATCCATCCATCCATCCATCCATCCATCCATCCATCCATCCATCCATCCATCCATCCATCCATCCATCCATCCATCCATCCATCCATCCATCCATCCATCCATCCATCCATCCATCCATCCATCCATCCATCCATCCATCCATCCATCCATCCATCCATCCATCCATCCATCCATCCATCCATCCATCCATCCATCCATCCATCCATCCATCCATCCATCCATCCATCCATCCATCCATCCATCCATCCATCCATCCATCCATCCATCCATCCATCCATCCATCCATCCATCCATCCATCCATCCATCCATCCATCCATCCATCCATCCATCCATCCATCCATCCATCCATCCATCCATCCATCCATCCATCCATCCATCCATCCATCCATCCATCCATCCATCCATCCATCCATCCATCCATCCATCCATCCATCCATCCATCCATCCATCCATCCATCCATCCATCCATCCATCCATCCATCCATCCATCCATCCATCCATCCATCCATCCATCCATCCATCCATCCATCCATCCATCCATCCATCCATCCATCCATCCATCCATCCATCCATCCATCCATCCATCCATCCATCCATCCATCCATCCATCCATCCATCCATCCATCCATCCATCCATCCATCCATCCATCCATCCATCCATCCATCCATCCATCCATCCATCCATCCATCCATCCATCCATCCATCCATCCATCCATCCATCCATCCATCCATCCATCCATCCATCCATCCATCCATCCATCCATCCATCCATCCATCCATCCATCCATCCATCCATCCATCCATCCATCCATCCATCCATCCATCCATCCATCCATCCATCCATCCATCCATCCATCCATCCATCCATCCATCCATCCATCCATCCATCCATCCATCCATCCATCCATCCATCCATCCATCCATCCATCCATCCATCCATCCATCCATCCATCCATCCATCCATCCATCCATCCATCCATCCATCCATCCATCCATCCATCCATCCATCCATCCATCCATCCATCCATCCATCCATCCATCCATCCATCCATCCATCCATCCATCCATCCATCCATCCATCCATCCATCCATCCATCCATCCATCCATCCATCCATCCATCCATCCATCCATCCATCCATCCATCCATCCATCCATCCATCCATCCATCCATCCATCCATCCATCCATCCATCCATCCATCCATCCATCCATCCATCCATCCATCCATCCATCCATCCATCCATCCATCCATCCATCCATCCATCCATCCATCCATCCATCCATCCATCCATCCATCCATCCATCCATCCATCCATCCATCCATCCATCCATCCATCCATCCATCCATCCATCCATCCATCCATCCATCCATCCATCCATCCATCCATCCATCCATCCATCCATCCATCCATCCATCCATCCATCCATCCATCCATCCATCCATCCATCCATCCATCCATCCATCCATCCATCCATCCATCCATCCATCCATCCATCCATCCATCCATCCATCCATCCATCCATCCATCCATCCATCCATCCATCCATCCATCCATCCATCCATCCATCCATCCAACATACGTTCCGAGCGCGCCTATCTACATAATAATATGAGTGCGCAAAATTACAGTCCCAAGTGCACCGTCATGGTTTCCCGGCTTCGACATACACGGCTCCACTACGCTTATCAATGCGTCAGCGGCGTGTTCTCATCATACTGCTAGAATGCCGCTACCATCACATAGCGTGAAGCCTTGTATCGAGCTGCCGCCGCTAGTAAAGCCGTGTATCCGTGGCTATTTGCTTGGGAGCTCTTCAGTAGCGGCGCGCGAGCGCGTATCTATTTCGTATTTTGGATGTTTTGTTCACTGTAGCTTTTTTCTCGGAAAAACCAACGAGGCAAAGCTGAGCTCGAAATAGATGTTTGATTCGGAGGTTATTTGAGGCGCCCCACAGCTTTGTAATTAATGTTTGAGGTTCAAGAAATTCATAAAAAGTGCACTAATTAACAGCAATTAATTAATTAATATTTCGTGATGAAAAAAATACTGGCTGTAAGTGCCCATGGTGACGGCTACTATGCATTCGGTACGATTTCTCTAGAACTCTTAGGTGTGTTTTTTAAACCTTCGTCCAAATTAACTGGGACACCCGGTATACAGTGACGGGAAGGATTGGGGTGTATAACTTTCCCTTGTCATGCGGGAAGTGGTAGATCGGTCGAACCGGACGGTGCTTTGATTGCCGCTTAGTGGACGACAGAGAGGGCGGCCGTAGTATAATGTGTGCCTGCATTGCAAATAATGCAAATGTAAACCGTCGCCGAGTGATACTAAGGTGATGTCGAGGCACAAAGATAATTAAGACTTCGCTGGAGATCGCTGAAGCGTTCTTTATTCACAAGTCCGGTGACACGTTCGTTGCGAAGCCGTCTCTGATGCTGCGTAAGTTAGAAATTTATCGTTCAGCCGCTAATCTTTACGCTTCTTGCACGAGTTTGTGCCATGCCACACGTTTCTGTTTCTGACAATAAACAGCGGTTGCTTGACTGCGCTCGTGTCGTGTTTTTTTCTCGTCACCCGTTTTTCCTCACGCTATTGTTCGTCAGTATGGAATACCAACCCGCCCAAGATTCGGTACTTCTAAGTCACGTGCCGAGTTGCACATACACAATGGCACAAGTTGTGCAGTTCCAAGCGCCAACTTGGGCCACTGGTGATGGCCACCCAGTGACACATATACAGCTGTCCATGCAAATTGGCGCGAAGGAGGTTAAATGCACATAGAAAGATGAAATAAGCGCATGATGCTCACAAAGATTGCTAATCGCATTAAAGCTTCGTATACTAGGAACCGTACGTGAGCACAGGGGCCGGCAAATACTGACAGGAAATATGCGAGGTGATCAATTTTAAGCTTTACAGAATTCTTTTTTTATTCTCCTGTGCCAGATACTATAATTATAGTCCTTGAGATAGATTATCAAAGAGGCGGACATGACTTCTAAGAGAAATCGAAACAAGTATTAATCTAATTAACAAAAACCACTAATTATAGGCTCAATTAACCGCAATTTAGGATTTGTAACCGATGAGTTTGCGAGACGCATTCACTTGGAATAAATTTCCAGTATGTCACCAGTTTCGTGATAGCAATTCCTAAAGTGTGGGATGAAAATATGGGAATTCCAGTTACTCTGGTGCTTCGATGCATAAAAGAGCGTTTCGTTGAAGAAGTAAGTGCAAGAACACTGCATTTTTATGGTGAGTTTGGTGGCACATATCTCGAAACTGGTGTCATCCGGGAAATCCATTCCAAATGAATACACTTTGCAAGCTCACCGGCTACAGCTCGTGAATTGCAATATGTGGAGTAGTTATTTAAATAGGAAGTTAATTAGTAAGGTCTTTGTAATTAGCTTATATTTGTTTAGGATTCTGTGCAAGTAACTTCCGCCTCTTTTAATGATCCAGCTCAGGGACTAGAATCACACTACTCGCCACAGGCGATTTTTAAAATTCTGCGAATCCTGCGATGATCACCCCGCATACTATTCATAGCAAAGGCTGTCGTCGGAGAATGCAAAAATGTTCCTATGAACCAAAGGCCCTCTGAATTTAACATCTAGAACCCGAAATCATGAAGCCTTTCGTTCGCGACAGCAATGTGAATTTTCTAAATACTGCCGCCTTGGCTAACGTTGAACTCTGTGTCAAAATTTCACACACCTAGTTGTACGAACCACCCTTGCGTACATGAGCGGCTTTGTTAATTCAAACACGTTCACAGAACTTCTCTCAATCACTCGCGCTTTATCGGTTGACAATACCACGCCAATCAATCAGTATCAAGATCAATACCAGATATGTTCATATACCACTGTACCTATATGCGAAGGACCAGAAGCTTTGCATAAGTTTCCGCTCATACTGAACTATAAGAATGCGAGAAGCTACACACTGCAAGAAAAATGAGGCTAACTGTCCGCATTAAGCACACTGGTGACACATTAGCTTCAGTAAGGTGGTTCATAGCCAGAAACAAGAGTATTAGACAAATACAGACAGTGACCGTTATTTTCATTATAAATGAACGATCAATCTGGCAGTGCGTGCGGACACTAACGCCAGGTTTCCCCCTAGTATTGTTATTATGAAGCTCTATCGTGGCTGGAGCTTTCATCCCTGCGCCAGGATACTGCAAATCATAGCACAGTGTCGAAAGGCCAATTTCCTCCATATCTTTGGCAATCGTTTCATTTCCCGGCGCTTATTTTTGCAACTGGCTGAAAAAATAGCAGCAACAAGTTACACTTAACTACAAGTGCCTCTAGAGTCTGTGAAGGAGTACGCTTACCTAAGTCAATTACTCACAGGGAACCCTGATCATGAGAAGGAAATTTAGAGAAAAATAAAAATTGGTTGGAGCGCATACGGCAGACATAGTTAGACGCGTATGCGACTGGAAGCTTACCATTATCATTGAAAAGATAGGTGCACAATTAGTGCATTTTACCGGTGCTGACATATGGGACAGAAATTTGAGGACTGACAAAGAAGCTTGAGAACAAGTTAAGGACCGCGCAAAGAGCGATGGAACGAAGAATACTAGGCAAGGGTTAACAGACAGAAAGAGAGCGGTTTGGATCCCTGATCATAGAGCAAACGGGTATAGGCGATATTCTAATTGACATTAAGATAAAAAAAATGGAGCTGCGCAGGTCACGTAATGTATTAATGTATAGGTTAGATAACCGGTGGACCATTAGGGTTACATAATGGGTGCCAAGAGAAAGGAAGCGCAGTTGAGGACGGCGGAAGACTAGGTGGGGCGATGAAATTAGGAAATTCGCGCGCGCTAGCTGGAATCGGTTGGTGCAGGACAGGGGTAATTTTGGAGATTGCAGGGAGAGGCCTTCGTCCTTCAGTGGGCATCAAATAATAATAATAATAATAATAATAATAATAATAATAATAATAATAATAATAATAATAATAATAATAATAATAATAATAATAATAATAACAATATGATGATGATGATGATGATGATGATGATGATGATGATGATGATGATGATGATGATGATGATGATGATGATGATGATGATGATGATGATGATGATGAGGACGACGACGACGACGACGACGACGACGACGACAAGTGGTTTATTTCGTGTTATGGGGGGGGCACTGTGGTCCGAATATTACTGGCACTACAAGTCTAAGCATTGAATTGTGTGTCATTCTCACTGCACCAAGAAGGTACGAAAAAAACGCACTGCTTCTAGAATATCTTATTTGAAGTACGAGGCGGATAAACGTTCTCCATCTGGTTTATCGTTTATTTACCACTCGCCAAGAATACTGTTGTCACCAGAGTATTGTTATAGGTTGAACACTCAATGTCTCAGCATTCCCAAGTGGCCTTCTTCTGGAAACGCCAGGCGCCAGGTATACATTCTTTACGCCCGTCTTTATAAAGCAGGTGGAAGTCTGGTGACGGGGATCGAATCAAGCACTTCCCCGTAGCCGAAGCCGGGTGCCCTAATTACTGAGCCACGACCCACGACTCGCAACTATATGCTCTTTAATTACTACCACGACCCGTCTCCTCCCGCCAACCCCACTGGACTGGAAAACTTTATTATTGTCCTGCAGGACGCGCTTATCGTGTCGCCGGCTTCTCCCACGTAGGGACCGACTGCAACCCCATCCAATAAACGTTCTCATTTAGGATTTCTGACCGCGCACTAATCAAAATGAGACAACCAACGGTCAACTTCACCCTGAAGTATTGCTGTACAATATCGCTTTCTCTGAGTGTGTATCATACGTACCATTAACTCGACCGCGTCAGAACTTACATAGCGATGTCATGTCTTAAGATTTTCTGTATTATTTCGCAAAATGAAGGATTAAACCGTCGTTATTGTTCACTTTCTCATTGCCCCAGTACTATGACTACATTACGCGAACAAACAAATTGGTTAACAAAATTATCAGGAACATATAGAGTTTGAGTAAACTATAGATTCTTAACGTAGTTCTTCAACACGATTATGTCTTCGGAGCAAGGCTTTGCAGTTTTCTTTTTCCTTTTTTGTTCATTGTCTATGTATCTTAGCTCTCCTGCTGCCTTCATGAGCACAGAATGATCGCTCGGAAGCTAGAGGTTAGGCCAGTACAAGCGCTACTGTAGATTTTTTTTTTTTTTTTTTTGTAAACGCAACGCCTAGCCACAGACGGTAAAGCATGGTCTGTTCACGTCGTGGTAATCCAGGCGGGAGGTGCATCCGTATGTCCGGAGACAACGAACGCAACCGACACATGGTGAAAACATTTGAGTCCCACAGGGGCAAAGTACACTCACGGGACATCAATCGCAGCCCAGCCGCAGCGTCTGTTCGCGAAAACGGAATGAAGACTCGTTGACCACTTTCACTTCACTTCACTTTATTTCCTTAAAGACCCCACAAGGGGGTGTTACATAAGGGGTGGGTTGTACAGAGATGTTACAAATGCCACAGGTATTTAACAAGACAGGTATATGGATACACTTTGAATAAAACGTGATGGACAGGTGATTGAAACAATGTCGTGGGGAAGGCCATTCCATTCTGAAGCTGCGCGGCAAAAAAATGATGCAGAAAAAGTAGTGGTGCCAGAACGGGGTCGGGTGACTTGAAGTGGATGGCCCGTGCGGGGGGATGTGCGAGCGGCGGGAGCGATGTAAAGTGGATGGCTGAAAGAACTGTGATAAAACTTGTGGTAAAGTGATAGTGTGGCGATCCTGCGGCGAGACGAAAGAGTGGGCAGACCAGAGTCATTCTTAAGGGATGACACACTGATATCATATGAATAAGAAGAATGAATGAAGCGAGCAGCACGATTTTGCACTGCTTCGATAGCGTTAATCAAATAAACTTGGTGAGGGCTCCAGATTGGTGATGCGTATTCAAGTTTGGGTCGAATTAACGATTGGTAAGCCAAAAGTCTTACGTGGTAGGGTGAGTGACGCAGATGACGTTTTAGAAATCCTAATGATCGGTTAGCCGATGAAATGATATTCGTGACATGGGTGCGCCAGGAAAGATCAGGGGTTAATGTTACACCAAGGTATTTATAGGATTCACTTGTTCCAACTGGTATGTTAGCGATTTTATAAGGAAATTGGAGTGGGTTTTTGCGGCGGTGGAAGGAAACTAATTTACATTTGTTAGGATTAAGGGTCATTAGCCAGCGGTTACACCAGTCTAACACTTTATTAAGATCATTTTGTAGGGCTGTTTGGTCAGATATGTTAGTTATTTTGCGGTAGATAACACAGTCGTCAGCGAACATGCGGATGTTACATGATAAATTATTAGGCAAGTCGTTGATATATATTAGAAATAAAAGTGGGCCGAGGACAGATCCCTGCGGCACGCCGGACGTTACAGGGAGCGAGTCAGACTTGACATTGTTAAGGGAAACAAACTGAGAGCGGTTAGTCAGAAATTGGGCGATCCAGTTTAGAACGTCGTGTGGCAGATTTAGTTGAGAGAGCTTCATTAGCAGACGCTTGTGTGGTACTTTATCAAAAGCCTTGGTGAAGTCAAGAAAAATGGCATCTGTTTGTAGGTTAGTGTCGAGGTTAGCATTCAGGTCGTGAAGAAAAAGGGCTAGTTGGGATTCGCATGAGAGGCCTTTTCGAAATCCGTGTTGAGAGGGATTAAAAAAGCTGTTAGAATCAAGGAAATGCATGACCTGAGAGTATATGATATGTTCCATGAGTTTGCAGCACACACTGGTTAGAGATATGGGGCGGTAATTTAACGGACAGTCTCTGTTGCCTGCTTTGTGAACTGGAATGACCTTCCCACACTTCCAGTCGTAAGGGAGAATTCCTGAGGAAAGTGACTGGGAAAACAGTAACAGTAAAAATTCGGCAGATATGTGCTTAGTGTTTTTCAAGAGCTTGGAATTTATTTCGTCCGTACCAGTAGAAGATGACAATTTCATTTTTTCAATTAAGGAGAGGATACCAGCGAAACTAATGCTTATGGGTGGCATTTCTGGTAAACTAGCGGAAAACGGTTCTGTTTCAGTAGGGTTAGGTTCATTTGTAAAGACAGACGAAAAGGCTGTATTAAATATATTGGCACTTTCTGAACAACTTGCTTCTTGACCAGATTGATTAGTAAGGATAACGGGAGGGGTGTCATGTGGGTTTAGAATTTGCCAGAAACGTTTGGGTGAATCAGCAAGGATTTTTGATAGCTCAGTGTGAAAGAATGAGTATTTAGCGTTGCGCACTTCTGTTAAGTATGCTTTTTCTGCAATGTTGTATTTGTCCCATGCGCAAACACTGTTTCTAGTCTTGGCGATACGAAAAAGACGTTTCTTCTTGTTTTCAAGCGATTTTAATGATTTAGTAAACCAAGGTTTTTGGCGGGTAGGACGGAAAGTTACCTTAGGGATGAAGTCATCAGCTAATCGGTTCATTTTGTTCTTGAAGAGTGACCAGTTTTCGTTAATAGGTCGTTCCCAAAAACCATCTTGAAACGAGGGAAAAAAGGCATTAAGTTCACTAATGATGGCCCCATAGTTCCCCTTGTCATATAGTCGAATTGTTTTCCTGCAAGCGTGGCGTATTTCGGGGACAAAGGCAAAATTAGCATGAATTACTTTGTGGTCACTTATTTCTTTTAGAAATGTTATAGAAGATAGGCTCCCTGGATCTGTTGTTAAGATTATGTCAAGAATATTGGCGGTATCGGAAGTGACTCGTGTAGGTTGTGATACTAGCTGAGTAAGATTAAAGTTTAGGCAAACGTCAAGAAATTCGTTAGCTTCTTTCGCATTGGGTGCTGACGAGGTTAGGGTCATCCAGTCGATATTCGGAAAGTTAAAGTCTCCAAAGAGAACGACGCGAGCATTAGGGTATTTAGTCGAAAGTTTGGTTAAAATATTATTAAGTTCGCGTGAAAAATCTGGAGTGTGTCTAGGAGGCCTGTAGCAAACTCCCAAGAGCACAGACTGTGGTGCGGAACGACAGATTAACCGTAATATTTCAAGGTCGGAGGATATTTTGATAACAGAACACGAAAGCTGTTTGTTTGCAGCAATGAGGACGCCACCGCCACGTGTGCCGAGACGATCCTTTCTAAAAAGATTAAAGTTGGGCAAGTCGGATAAAACTTCGCCGTCGGTGACGTCAGAGGTCAACCACGTTTCAGTTAGAATAAGTAAGTTGCTACTGGATGAAGATACAAGGCTTGAAAGGTGGTGGCGTTTAGAAAGAAAGCTGCGAATGTTTGTGAAAATAATCGAAATAGAGAGATTAGCTTTGTGACCAGAAACGGAACCATTTAATGATTTGGGGCGGGGAGGGGGTTGCTATGATTTTTCTTCGATAGTTTCGGTTGCATTGTCGAATACGTAGCGTTTGGAGCCCATAAATAATGTTTTATATCGTAAAAGAAAAGGACCAGATTTTTCTTTAGCAAAAGCGAGAAGGTGCTTCCGTGCGTTCCGAACGAGAGGCGAGAAATCTTCCCCAATGCTAAAATGTGTATTTTTGAGTTTAGAGCCATTAGCGAGAACAGTTTCCTTGGTTTTAAATGAGGTAAATTTTACTATTATGGGGCGGCACCGGTCTTGCAAGTGGCGACCAAGACGGTGGGCACGCTCGATTTCCTTAGATTCGATGGCTACGTTGAAATGGTCCCTGCAAAACGCCGTGATTAGCTCCTCAGACTGAGCGTTGGTCTCGGATGGCGTTTCGTCCGCTATGCCGTAAAACAACAAGTTGTTTCGTCGGGAGCGGTTTTCCATGTCGTCAAGCCGAGTCTCCAATATCGAGACCTGTCGAGTAGTCTGAGAGGTGGTGGTTGCAACGGTGTCTAATTCCGTTCGGAGCGTTTGAAGCTGGTGGTAGTGAGATTCTAAACTGTCGATTCTTTTGCCTAGTTCGCAAATGGTTTTATCGGTGCTTGAGAGCTGGCTCTTTAGGCTCTGCACGTCTCCAATGAGCTGGGATTGACCAGAAGACAAGCCTTTTAGTTCATTTAGTATTTCATTTAGGGTGGGGGGTCCTGGGTTAGTTTCAATATCTCCGGATAACATAAGTAGCAAAGAACAAACGCTGTTAATACAATCAGACATAATACAAACACAGCACTGAGGGCTCGGTAGCAGAATAAGGCATCTATTGCTAGATTTTTTAGCGAAAAGGCGACACTGGTTACTGACCTGCATGGTGAACAGAAGTGGGTTAAGCCGTGTCGTGGCACAGCTACCGAGCCCACAGAGCGCGCCCGGCTGGCGGGGATGATTTATACGCAGTGTGCCTGATGAAGTCGATGACGGTGTGACCATGAATTCCTCTTCGAGCGTCCAGTTTCCAGGTTCCAGCGCCGCAGAAACTACAGTGGCCAACGCTGGAAGTAGGCGCCAGTTGTCCACGGTGACGAAGCAAGCCGGGAAAGGGTAGTTCACGTGGATGGCTGATACCGGGCCCAGAAGAACGGGGAACAGCACGCAGGAGATAGCGCAAACGAAATCCTGCATGGTGAACAGAAGTGGGTTAAGCCGTGTCGTGGCACAGCTACCGAGCCCACAGAGCGCGCCCGGCTGGCGGGGATGATTTATACGCAGTGTGCCTTCATGTGCCGATCGGGCGGCTTCGTCGGCTTGGTCATTCCCGCTGATGTTACAATGTCCGGGAAGCCACTGAAAGATTATGTTGTGTCCCTTATCATAGCTTTGATGATATAAGTGCCGAATTTCTGAGTCCAGTTGTTCATTGGGTCCGTGGCGCATTGGGCTTCGTATGCACTGAAGGGCTGCCTTGGAGTCACTGAAGACTGTCCATTGTTGCGGTGGTTTCTGCTTAATGAAATCAAGTGCAGCACGGAGCGCCGCGAGTTCTGCACCCGTTGATGTGGTCACACATGAAGTTCTTAACTTGATTTCCTCAGATTGTGCCGGGATGATGACTGCAGCAGCAGCCTATGCTTTCCTCATAGGAATGGCCGACAGCCCCACGTGCGACACATGTAACATCGACGAGACGCTCGCACACATTATCTGTGTCTGCCCGCGATACAGTGCTGAGAGACAAGTGATGTGCAGGGTACTGGACAAGCTGGACAATCGTCCACTTTCAGAACTAAAAGCTTTAGGCCAATGCTCCGAAAGAACATCCGCGTTGAAGGCCTTATTCGCGCTATTAACGTTCTTGCGGTCTACGCGTGGCTTCACGACAGACTAAGAATGCCGCCCCCTACCGTTCTGTAGTGTACGCGCTTTGTTCGTGCTTGTCTCCCTTTCTTTCTATCTCCCCCTTCCACTCTGTTTCTCTTTTTATCCCTCTTAACCCTTCCCCCTGCGCAGGGTAGCCAACCGGAACTACCTCTGGTTAACCTCCCTGCCTTTCTCTGCATTATTTTCTCTCTCTCTCTTTTTTTTTTTTTACCAGAAGTAAACATGTTTCTTTTTGCAAACCGTGGACAACTGGCTTTCCTGAAATATCCACCTGCGCAAACGAAGGAAAAACGCAGAACAGCATGAAAAGGGGGACCGGGGGAGCAGATAATTAAAAATAAATGCATGAAGCTTTGTCCCTCTTGCTCGCGTATAGCAAAATCAATATTCCTCGAATCCTACAACTCACAATAACATTTGCTCTTAGCACTTGCATAAGTTCAATGCCAGAAATGGTCGACCGCCTTTAGCCAATCGATGCGACCGTCGCTTTCGTCGACAACAGCGCGCGCTGGAAGCCTTCACGAACGCTATACGAGTGTGAACTTAACTGGGACGAACTTCTCGAAAAGCTCTTTCCGTGCATCTCTGGTGCTTCAGCGCGCTGTCCCTGACAGTGGAAACAAGTACATCCGAACAACCTACTTTATATGAACAAGCCTCACCAGCCTTTTCAAGTAAGCGCCGTTGCGAAAAATAGGAAGTACAAAGAGGAACGTAACCACGTCTGTTCAACCGTTAAAAGAAAAGCGTCCAGGTGTGTATCTACTACTCGGAGGTTCGACTACGTCCATCCAGCGTAGACTACAATGAGAGATACTCCACTTTTTTCCATAAATAGGTTAGTTGTAAAAAAAAAAAAAAACCGGCGAATTCGCCACGCGAGTACAACCTTCTGGTGCACCGACCGCTCGCTTTGCCCCAATGCGAGTGGCGCAAATTCGGAGCCATACTTAAACTGAATTAGACGAGTGACAAGCACTTTTTTTACGTGATTCTTTCTTTTTTATTGGCTTCCTTGCCTCGTGCCCGTTACTTCCAGAAGCTTCTCAAATGAGAAGTAAGTCTGCAATGAAAGTGGGTGAAGGCGGTCGACCCGAAACTCGCAAAAGCTGGGCAAGCAAAAAATAAATAAATAAAAAGAAGACAAACAAACGAAGAAAAAAAGATGAGACGTGCAAAAGAGAAACGAAGCCGGAAGGAGTGCGGTGATAAAAGGACGCAACTCACTCATCAGAGAGGGCCCCAGTATGCCAGGAGAAGTTGGCGAAAAATAAAGTGATGAACATAAGCTAAAAAATGAAAAAAAAGAAGCAAAAGAATAATCAGTCAACACAACGTGCCAAACGAGGAGTGCGGCTATAGGCTAGGCTATAGGAACTTGGTCCGGAGTGGAGCCATACCTTTACGCCTACTCGAACCTTCCAAAAGTGGCCCGGAGGGCCTCTACACGTGGGACAGTGAAGCCTAAAAAAAGGAAGAATGTATAGAAAGACAGCGGTCCCTTCTTGTGGTCTAATCTACTTTGACTTACAAAGAGGCAAACGGGGGACGGTCGGTGGTGCCGCGCACTTTCAAGGCGAAAGTGACGAGCGACCCGCGACACTCGCGGAGCCAACTCGCAAAAAAAGAAAAAGAAAAGCTACGGCGCAACAATAAAAGAAACAAACCATGGCTGAGTCTTCGCAAATTTAACTCCCTGCGCGCGCGGGTCCGAGGGTCCTGCGATGTACGCCACGCGTGTGGACGCGACAGTACCGCAATAGTGACTGCGGTGACCCGCCTCCCAAGATGCAGAGAAAGAAAAAGGAAACACTGCACATATTGCAAGAAACGGAGCAAAGTGGACTCGCACCCCGCTCGAGGGGCCAGCGACGGCGGCGCAGCGTGCATACACTATGCATGCGCGACATTTCCAATCCAAAGTGTTCGAGCGGTAAGGTTCAAGAAAAAAGGAGCTTCCGCGCGCGTGGGCCGTGTCCCTTCCCGTCATCGTTAAGGGAGCAGATGGTAGGACAGAACTAGAGGGAGGAGGGTTGCGCTGCAGGTGAAGTTACAGGAGGGGACGCTTTCGACTTTGCGGTTTCGAGCGACTCTCCCACCGATGCTTTCTTTTTTACTTTTTTCATCGTTTCCTTGCGTCTGGGGATGGCCCGTGGACCCCGTGGCGCACGCGGCGCGGTGCCGCCGAAAACTGTATTCCTCGGAAGCGCGAATGATTGCATGTGTAAGTTAGTACCCGAGAGGTCGTCGCTGCATGCGGCCGCGCGGTGCCGTCCCACTCTTTGTTCCCGCGAACTAACCCACGGCGGGCATCTTCGTTCAAACGGCACACCGCCTCCTCGGCGACTGATCGACCCGGTGGGGACCGGACCAGCAGCGATACGCATGCCCACAGCGACAGAAAGGGTGGAATGGAGGGGGGCGGGGTGCAAAAAAAAAAAAAAGAAGAAAAAGAAGTCACACTCGCACCCTCCAACCGCGCCACCTACAGTCAAGAAGAGCCGAGCGAGGTCCTTAATGCAGTTTCGGAACTTGGGGAATACGTTCCCCGCCAATATGCAATGCAAGGCGTAGACGCTGGCGGTGAAGAAACGGGGCAACGAGGGAAGCTCTTAAAACTTTGCGTGGAGTCGCCGTCCTGGTCAGGTGACCGGAGTGGCTGTCGCTCTAGGAGCATCAAGAGGGAGCGCTGCGACTGGAAAGAGCCTGAGCACAGCTAAGGTGTTCAGGCCTGCCTCGTGGAAGAGTGCACGCGCTGCGGCCCCTGCCCCTCTGGGATTCGGATCATCGGTGAGTGCGCTGCCGTTGGAACGATGAGGTGGTTCGAAGCCATCGCGAGCTCCTCTGTGCTAGCGAACTGTGGGCCTGCGGGGACGCACGCTCTGCCGGCACCACTAGTCGCTGCATATACGATTCGCAACGAAAATCATGCGGTGCCTGCCTTCTGCCACTTCATCTTTATTTTTATTTTTATTTCAAGGCGTTGTGAAAATGCTTCCCCGCAGAGTTGGAAAATTTGCGAACCGTTTTGCGTAAGGACAAGGCACGCATACTTTAAGACCGCCTACTTTTCGTTCACTGGAAGCTTCGTCTCTTCGTTTTCACAGGCAGAATGACTATGTAGGTCGAAGGAAAAGTTAGGAGCTTCAAGTTCTGTGTCATTTGAATTGTAGAGAAATAGAAGCTTTCGGATTGCAGGAACCTCAAAGAATTCATTGACTCGGGAAGGTGATCGGGGCAAGAAAATTCGCAAGCGAGGAAGAAGAAATGGGGGAATTAAGAAACGCACAACTGATACAGGACGCTAGGCATGCGGAACTTAAGTTTCAATATTATCTGTTTTGTTCCATCATATATAGGAAATAGGCAGAGGCAGAACACGACAGAACTCAGACGTAGGCCACGTCACTTAAACTGGTGTATGATTGAATCAGCGAGTTCAGACTGTCGGATGTTAGGCGGTGTCACAGATAAAATGTTTCTACCACCACCACCACCACCACCACCAGACGGAATCCTGCCTTGAAAGTTACGACGGTTATAGGCGCTAGAACAACCACGTGCCACACGGCTCAAAGAGCAACGTGATTACTCTACGGTTGTCATCGAGCGCAGAAATGAGTGCATTCTGCACACGAACGCGTATCCCCTTCATTCGTTTAAGTTCAATTTGAACGCTGCGCTTTTCTCCCCGATGGCCGCAGATGATTCTGTCTATATGATCAGCACTTTATGATTGAGATAGAAATTGTATGTACATTTTATATGCGTTCGCGTCTTCGACGGCGCATGCGCGGACAGTGCTTGGAGGGGGAGGTCTCCAGAGGAGCGCAGTGCGTTTGGCTGTGGAAAAAGAAAGAAAAAGAGGAATCCTATAGCGGAACATAGCCAGCATAGCCAGTGCATAGTCCGCAGCATAGCCAGTGCAGTGACTTACCTCACACTCAGCACAAGCACTGCACGCACATACACTAGTTTTCCTGCTGAACAGCCGTGCACATACCACGCCATAGTGCATACTCCACTGTATACGCCACTGTACGGGTGAATTGTTTTTCCTGCATTCGCGTCACATCTCATGCGCTCGGCGGTGTGTTGCTCAGATCGACAACTCTGCCTAACTTACGGCACTGTTTCTTCGCATTCCTTTCTTCACGTGACAAAGCAGCCGTTACGCGCGCACACTCACCTGGGTAAAGAGGTAAAACGAAAATAATGTTAGACTTTCTATCCAATTTTGGCGAAAAGTGGAATATGAATTGGAAAATAAAAAAAGAAACAGAGAAAATCAGCACTGCATGCGTCAGACAGAATACGCGGCGTACTCCACGCGCAACCGTGAAAATAAGTGATCGTCAACAGCGTGAAGATGCTTGGCATAGCTAATGATAGCCATGGTATGAGTCAGCTAGTGAGAGAAGGAGGATGAGGAGAAGGAGAGGAGGAAATAAAGAGAGAATGCAGGGATGTTCAGCAGAAATGCGTCTTGTTGGCTACCCTAATCTGGGGGACGGGAAAGAGGCAATAGAAAGAGAGAGGAAGGGGAGAGGGAGGAAGCACACACGGCCATAGAGCTGAGCATATGCATTAACGCTACTCACACGGTCTCCTTAAGGCCTGTAACACTCATTATAACAAGAAGCACTTCTTTGAGAGGGGCGCCAAGTTGTGCTTTTCAAGGAGCTGAGAAATGTTTCGCAGATTCAGGCGCCAATAGCGATGACAACTGCGGACAAACTCCTGTTCGGTTGGGCAGGTGCATGCACAGTAGGATTTAACATTTCATTTTTTCGACGTAAAATATTTTTCATCTCGGTCAGCATAAAGCGAAGGTGGGGGGGGGGGGGGTTAGCTTGCTAAAACCGCATGTAACGCTACACGTATCTAACGGAAACATGTAATCCTAACATCGCTTACACACGCGCATTACTTAGGCATCCTTGTGTAAAAGGAAGAAGCCATCACTCGATCAAGCAGGCATCGCATGCACAGATGACGCCTTTGCCGCGCCTCGCATGACGCAAGCGGAGCTGAATTCAGCCTCTCGCTCGGCGTTCAGAGAGGCATGGTGCGGTAATGTCGATACGCGAGCGGGAGTGGTCGTGTTTCAGAGACCTCACCCTGCAATGACCATGGTGCATTATAACCCATCAAACTCAAACCTGCGATCGTCAGGAATCACAAGGCTCACAAGTGCGTGCCGTTCGTTGAAGCAACTTGACTGTCGCTCAGCTATGGCTCTCCCACGTTCGGCACATACAGGGTCCAGCAGTGGCCCGAAGAGACTCGCGGGCAGCAAGACAGAGGGACGCCAGTCCGCGCCCACCGCGTTCGACGATCGTGGTACCCAGTAAGAATAGGGAGAGAGCACTTATGCAAGATTAGACCGTGTAGGACAACCACTATATAGCTGCATCTTAAGCATTCCAGCTTTGTAATTCGTGAATAAATGGTCCCTGTGTATTTGCTAACGTAATCTCTGCACCGTAGCGCCCATACACCCTCAGCGACACGCACAAAGCGTATCACGTACCCCACTGCGGCTGAGCCTCTGATACAGCATACGCAATTTTCGTCATCCTACGTTTGAGAGACGTGATTTCAGGTCGCCCGCTCTCTCGAAAACATCAATACGTTGCGAAGGTCTCAGTGAAAGTGTGTCCTTCTGATATCTGTTGTTGCTGTATATGGGAGTCCTGCTTCAGTTCAAGTGCCCACGCAAGGCACTTCAAAACCAACAGTCCACTTGAAAAACCGAGAGCAATATTTACAGCTAAGCTGCAAAACTCCACCTCCCAATCGGTCTGTCGTGTCTGTGGTCAAAATCTGTGGGAGGCATGGTCCGCGTGCGCCGCTGGGTCCCTTGCAGCACTACAAGGTGGCGATTGCCTCCGTGCATCCGCGCCGACTGCGCGGGGAAAAGAAAAAAAAAAAAAGAACCAGACCAAAAAAGCGCTCGCCTTCGCGCGTAGCGTTCGCCGCAAGCGTTTCACGGTATAGATTTCGGTGGCATAAGCTGTACTTACCGGGAGGCGGCAACTGTAGCATACGAAGCAGGGAGTGACGTAACTACACTTGGTATGCAAAAGAAGAACCCGCCTAGCAACTGATTTGGGTTGTGGCACTGGTGTGGGAAGGCTATAGTGAGGACTCCTGTAGAGCAGCGTGCATACGAGGCGATGTAGAGCATTCGTCTTCTCTCTGGTCCACTCTTTGTAGGTACACGAAGTAGCGGCGTAAGCCAAGTCGCCGGCCATTGAAACGCATTAGGCTAGTAATCAGATAATGTGCGTGTGAGTTTTGTCATGTGAATGACTTCAAGTTACGTCACAACGGGTAATCGTTCTATTTATCGTTTACAGCTTAGCTGTACGACCACCTTCACAGCTTGGATTGGAGACCGATTTTGTATTCTACGACGTCCAATTAATTATTTAAAAGTAATTGTCACACTTTTTCATTGTTGTTCTAAACACGACGATGTCAATCAGAGAGGGAAAGACAATCGTATGAGACATCCAAATGAGACGTTTCCAACCAGGTACACATCGCGTGTTTATTTTTTCCAGCAAAGAGAGAAAGCCCATAACTATGAAGAATTATTTCTTTGCTTGGGTCTCATCGACCTTAGTGAGATTAGAAGAACTGGTGAGGCTTATACATTGCTATGTCCTCTGCTATATTGGTCTGCCAGATAAGCAATACGGGGTAATATTCCTAATCCATAAGGATATAAGGGGCAACACTGATGAATTCTGCAGCATTAATTAGAGGTTAGCTGTAGTCGTAATCAAACTAATAAGAGCTATAGATTAAAGGTAGTACAAGCCTACACTCCAACATCCAGTCACGATGATGAGGAAGTAGATGAGTTTTATAAAGATGTTGAATTAGCGATGAGAAAAGTGCCAACTCAGTATACTGTAGCAATGGGCGACTTCAATACAAAAGTGGGGAAAATGCAGGCTGGTGAACAAGCAATTGGGAACTACGGCGTCGATCCTAGGAACGATAGAGGAGAGATGCTGGTAGGATTCGTATAAAGTAATAAGCTTCGAATAATGAACACCTTTTTCAGGAAGCGTAGCAACAGGAAGTGAACCTGGAAAAGCCCTTATGGTGAAACAAATAATGAAATTGACTTCATACTTTCTGCTGACCCAAGCATAATGCAGTATGTAGAAGTGACAGGTAGGGTAGAGTGCAATGATCATGGGTTAGTGAGCGCTAGGATTCACCTCAATTTGAAGTGAGAAAGAGTAAAATTGGTCAAGAAGAAACAGGTCAACCTAGAGGCAGTAAGGATAAAAGCAGACAGATTCAGGCTGCCTCTTGCAAGCAAATATTCATTCTTAGAACAGAAAGATGAAGCCGACATAGAGGTAATCAATGAAACCGTAACTAGGTTGGCTTCACAGGCAGCAATCGAAGTGGGAAGCAAGGCACCAAGGCAACCTGTAGGCAAGCTCTCCCAAGTAACAAAGGACCTAATACGACAAAGAATGAAACTGTCCAACTGAAGAGATAAGATAGAATTCGCGGAACTGTCATAAACTGATCAAAAAGGCGAAGTGATATTCGAAACTATAACATGAGAAAGACTGAAGAAGTCGCACAAAGTGGACGCAGCCTGAAATCAGTGAGAAACTTGGCATAGGTCAAACCAAGATGTATGCACTGAAAGATAAGCAGGGTAATGTCATCAGCAATCTCGAAGGTATAGTAAAGGAAGCGGAAGAATTCTATACTGACCTACATAGTCCCAGAGGAGTCAGGATACCTCCGTTAGAAACAGTAATGAACAGGATACAGAAACTCCTATAACTAGCGATGAAGTCAGAAGGGCCTTGCAAGACATGAAACGAGGAAGAGCCGCACGAGAAGATGGAATAACAGTCGATTTAATCAAAGATGGAGGAGACATCATGCTTGGAAAACTGGCGGCTCTTTAAACGCAGTGTTTATCGACTGCAAGGGTCCCAGAAAACTGAAAGCATGCAAATATTATACTTATCCACGAAAAGGGAGACGTTAGATAATTGAAAAATTATAGGCCCATTAGCTTATATATATTATGTTACTATTATAATGAATATTTACCAAAATAATCTCCAATAAAATAAGGGCAACACTGGACTTTGGTCAACCAAGAGAACAGGCTAGCTTCAGGAAGGGATAGTTTATAATGGATCACATCCATGTCATTAATCATGTTGTCGAGAAGTCCGCAGGGCACAATAAGCCTCTCTATATGGCTTTCCTAGATTACGAAAAGGCATGTGATTCAGTAAAGATACCAGCAGTCAAAGAGGCATTACGTAATGAATGACTACTGAATGCTTACGTAAATACCCTTAAAGATATCTACAGAGGTTCCACAGCTACCTTAATTCAACACAAGAAAACCAGGAAGGTACCTATAAAGAAAGGGGTCAGACAGGGAGACACAATCTCGCCAATGCTATTCACTGCGTGCTTGGAAGAAGTATTCAAGCTATTAAACTGGGAAGGCGTAGGAGTAAGGATCGACGGCGAATATCTCAGCAACCTTCGGTTTGCCGATAACATTGTTCTATTCAGCAACAATACAGACGAGTTGCAACAAATGATTGAGGACCTTAACACAGAGAGCATGGGGTTGAAGATGAATGTGCAGAAGACAAAGATAACGATGAATAGCCGGGCAAGGGAACAAGAGTTCATCACCAGACAGCCTCTACAGTCTGTGAAGGAGTACGTTTACCTAGGTCAATTAATAAGAGGGAACCCTGATCACGAGAAGGAAATTCATAGAAGAATAAAAATGAGTTGGATCGCATACGGCAGACATTGTCAGCTCCTGACTGGAAGCTTACCATTATCATTGAAAAGGAAGGTGTACAATCAGTGCATTTTAACAGTGCTGACATATGGGGCAAAGACTTGAAGTCTGACAAAGCTTACCATTATTATTAAAAAGGAAGGTGTACAATCAGTGCATTTTAACAGTGCTGACATATGGGGCAAAGACTTGAAGACCGACAAAGAAGCTTGAGAACAAGTTAAGGACCGCGCAAAGAGCGATGGAACAAAGATTACTAGGCATAAATTTAAGAGACAGAAAGAGAGCGGTTTGGATCAGAGAGCAAACGGGTATAGACGACATTCTAATTGACATCAAGCGAAAAAACATGGAGCTGGGTAGGTCGTCTAAAAGCGCGGCGATTAGATAACCGTTGGACCATTAGGGATTACACAATGGGTACTAAGAGAAGGGAAACGCAGAGCAGGACGGCAGAAGACAAGGTGGAGCGATGAAATTAAGAAATTCGCAGGTGCTAGTTGGAATCGGTTGGCGCAAGAGAGGGGTAATGCGCAGAGAGAGGCTGGCTGGCTGGCTGGCTTGCTGGCTTCCTTGCTTGCTGGCTTGCTTGCTTGCTTCTTGCTTGCTTGCTTGCTTGCTTGCTTGCTTGCTTGCTTGCTTGCTTGCTTGCTTGCTTGCTTGCTTGCTTGCTGGCACGGTGGCTAGAAGACGGTACGGTGACCTTATAGCCACCATATTGCTGGCTTGCTAGCTTGCTTGCTTGCTGGCTTGCTTGATAGCTTGCTTGCTTGCTGCTGATGATGATTATTATTATGTTGATGATGATGAGTACCTTGCCTGTCCAACCTTGCATGGTGTAGATGTTCTCTTCGTCTCCTTCTCCATCCACATTCCTTTCTAAAGGGCCAGGTAGCCACTAAATATATTTAGTGGTTATCTGAAACGTGCCCTTTCGTATGCACATCGCATATGATGAACCAGCTAGTTTCCGTTCACCTCCACGCACTCGCTGTTTATCGAGCGGCACGAACTCCTCAGCAGTGTCTGGTGGCGACGCACGCTTAGATGTCAGAGGTTTCCCCAACCACTCAACCTCCTTTGACAGTCGAACGCTTCGTACTCATTCGAACACTCAAACACGCGCTTCACACGCGACGATCGAAAAGAAAGCGAGCACGCCACGAAGCCAGTGTCACAGTAGGTCTGCTTTTCCAACGTGGGGAGGCAAAGGGAGAGGCAAAACAAACTGGGCGAATGAAATCGTGATGGATTGTTTCGCCTACACGAAAGATCTGGGTTGGGCATGGCTTGACGTCGCGCGGCCTTTGCGCGCTAGACAAATACCGACGGACGCCTTTCGGCTGCACACGCCCTCTCGTCGCTGACGCAGCAGAAGTATCTTCTACTTTGTAATCCTGTATTCATTTTCGTCGGTGCTTGCACCACTGAAGGGACTGTGCTGGATCTCAACGTTAATCATATGACATAGATTGAAAGACCAGAAATACGACACAAGCAGAGAAGAAAACATGTTATCCAAGAAGCACGTCTAAACAAAAACAGTATACGAAAAGAAGAAAAAGGTGTCATAAATAAGTGCTTAATAAAGGGAAAAGCAGACATCCACCGGTTCGTAGCAATAGCTACAAAGGAAGCCCATACGGGTTCCTCGAAAGAAAAGCCTCGCAGTGGAAGAAAAATTTGTCCTGGTCCGGGACTCGAACGCGGGACCACCGCCGTTCTGGGGCAGCCGCTCTACCATCTTAGCTAACCAGTCGGCCAGCAGATGGTAGGGCGAAGTCGAATTTGTCAACAACTTCATTGATTACTTCTCTCCACCTTGCGGGTTTCTGCAGAACTATTACGTCAAACGCTTTGCCTTTGCTTCGAGTTGTTGACAAATTCGACTTCTCCCGACAACCTGCTAGCCGCCTGCCTAGCTGAGATGGTAGAGCGGCTGCCCCTGCAAGGCGGCGGTCCCGGGTTCGAGTACCAGACCAGGACAAATTTTTCTTCAACTGCGAGGCTTTCCTTTCGAGGAACCCGTTTGGGTTTCCTTTGTAGCAATTGCTACGAACAGGTGTATGTCTGATTTTCCCTTTATTAATTACTTCTCTCCACCTTGCGGGTTTCCCGCAGAGCTATTACGTTAAATAAGTGCTGATTTCACAAGGCTTTGTGTGTTCGGGCTCGTTACTCGGAACCTCCAGTTTGCAACGCCGTCATATGAGTCCGCGCTCGCGTAGATATTAGGCTTTTTATGCATTTTATACGCGTCCACTCCTTTTACATTAACCAGTGGCTCCATAGGACATTAGTATTGTTCGTGTGCGCCATAGGAAAGTATCTCTATTTCAAAGGCACGTTTTAATCGACGCGTTCATTGCTGTAGCGAGCACAACATTGAATCAGAATGATGCCCGCCCCCTCCCCGATCGTGTTCTCAAAACAATACTTCACCAAGACACGCAGTGTACAGCAATTTCACAGCCGATGCCTCCAGAGTGCGGCAGAGCCTCCGGCCCGACCACCCATGCAGTCACCACCCACCCCGACCAGTCACTCCACGAGGAGTGACTGACGTGTACCACGTCAGTCACTCCCCATGTAAACTGTCCGTTTGATGTTCATCGTAACCATATTGTGTTTTGTTTTTAAACACCACGACACAGTGCTCTCATGGCTGAATGCTAGCTTGTAATAGTTGCCAGCGCATAATGCACGTGCACCCGTATAGGCATTAGCACTTTGTAACACGCAGGCTCCCACTGTCCTGATTACAAAGTCAAACGAACGCTATCCTCAGGAATCAGGACTGAGGTTCGAGCCAGGCCGAAGGGATCCTGTTGCAGCATTACTCGGGCACCAGTCCCAGATTTCTGCTAAGAGCGAATTTGCTGGATCTGGCCTGTAAACGTCTGTGAACCATCCTTTCTTTTTTATTGCAGCCGAACGCATCGAGCTGTTTCGCTGCCACTTCTGCTCCGCACTTAAGTATAAGGAATGCTTCCAAATTTAGCGAGTATACCCGCCGTAGCGGCGTAGTGGCAATGGCGCTGCGCTGCTAAGCCCAAGGCCGCGGTATCAAATCCCGGCTATGGCGGCCAAATTTCGATAAGGATGAAATGCTAAAGCGCCCGTGTAGCATCCATTGGGCGCACGTTAAAGAGCCCCAGGTAGTAAAAATAAATCCGGAGTCCCCCACTACGGTGTGCCTCATAATCGTCTCGTGGTTTTGGCATGTAAAACCACAGAATGTGACTTAATTTAAGTTTAGTGAGTCATTGTAACACTCGCACAATACTCTTGTGCATGCGTCAGTCTCATGTGGAGCTAGAACGCAGCAAGAAAATGCTACCACACAGCAACACAGATGCCACCACGATATATTTAGCAGGAAAGCCTGCTTCTTGCAAGTAATAATCCTGGACTGCAACGACGACGCGCTGAGCACTAAAGAAACGATAGTGCGATAATAAGGTAATCGAAGTTATACAGGCTATCCAGCTTCACGAAAGCAACGATAAAAGAGCCCTCAACTCCAAACACGAAGCACGGTTTGTAGACGGTACATCAGGAACAAGGCTAACCACGTTGCCCACATAAAAACCTGTTGTTAATCGCAGCTCTCGTAGACGCCTTGTCCGTGTACCAATAACGGCGCTATCTTTCCCAGACTAACACAGAGAGATTGCAAGGCACGTCGTCGATCGAACCAAAGTGCAACACCTCGGGAATGCGCGCTTCGCCGATCCTTCCCCTCTCGAGAGAGACAGCGCATGGCTAGCATGCGGCTTCTTGGGGGGGGGGGGGGGGGGGGGGCAAGGCGCGAGTCGTGCTCTTTCCCACGGGTCTTGCGCAGTTGCGCCCCTGTACCCGTCTGGAGCAAAAGAAAGACAGCGGAGACCGTGGAGAAACTGGGACTGCCGGCCCGCGATCGGCGAAAATCCGTCTCGAGAGCGCCGCAAGCGCGAAGACTGCGCGCGCTCGCAGCGAACGGGTCTTCCCTCTATGTCTCTGCGAGCACCGCTGGCTATCTGTCATGACAGCGAGAGCTCGAGCGGAGAGGCGATCGAGTCCGGGGCCAAGGAGGCAGCCAGGAAGGCAGCCAGGAAGGCAGGTTGCACACACACCGCCGCGACAAAGCGTCAGCGATCTGTTGCTGCTGCTGTTGGGGGCGAAAGAAAGCGGTCGCTTTCCTCGAAGAGAGAGACAACACGGCTTGTTCTTGTCGGTGGCGACGTTCTGGCCGCGCTGCTGCCGAGCGACCGAACGTCCGGCGCCTTGAGAAGCATTCGACGTCCGTGTCGTCTCTCCTGCTGCCGATGTTGCTGCACGCAACGTTGGCTGCATACACGCTCGACGCGGCCTGGCCGGCCGGACGCGAGGCAAGAGAGAGAACCGCCAGAGACCAACTCTATGTCTCTCTCTCTCTTACGTGCGCTGGGTTGCGCGCAATTGAGAGAGTTTGAAAGCGCACGTAAGAAGACGCAGAGAGAAAGCAAGAAGAGACAGGCGGGCTTCGACGATCTAACTGTCACGTTCCTGACAGTCGGACACGGCCAGAATGGATGGCCCTATCACGTTGGAATGTTCGTTTGCTCCACGGACCGCGAAGGGGGCGCTTCTTAACAGTTCCTCTCCTTCCACTTCTCCGCGTCTTTCTGTCTCACTCGCGGTCTCGATTTCGCGAAGACTTTTTTCCTCTGTGCGCGGCTTCCCCTACCTCTGTCGTACCGCTGCGTTGTGTCCCCCATTCTACGCGATCGCCTTGTTAGGGCCACTCACGAGCTTTTTCATCATCCACCAGGAGGCGCGCGCGCGCGTGCGAGCGTTTCAGCCATCGACTCAGCTTCGGTAGTTTCGGCGAAGACGATCACTTTGAAGTGTTTATTATACTTTTTGTATCTACATCCAACATCGACAGAACGCCTTCCGTCGGTCCGGTGCAACAGATCATACATGTCTCGTCGGATGGTTGAGTCTCGGCAGGGAGAGCGCCGAGAGGAGGGGGGTGGCGACCGGGGCCACAGCATGAGTGCACTGGACCTTACGTCTGGAACGCGGAGGAACCTGTAGACGTCATGTCCTCATCCGCCACCTTCCTGCCCACTCTTTCTTGCCCACGGTCTTTCCAACTTTTCAGCCCCTCGCCGTCCGCCTTTGTTCGCGTTCCGCAGGTGGGCCGTTCGGATTAAGACGTATCGCTGGCAGGCAGCGCAATCGGCTCGCCTTGGCTCGGCCCTCGCCATGCGGAGCGACCGCGTAAGCGTGCTCGAAGTATAATTGAAAAATGAGAAATGGTCTGCTCGGCTGGCGCCCCTCACTACAGTTCCTGGGATGCCTCTTCCATTTAAAATGTCTCGACTTGCGCTGCGCTGCGCGTTCGAGCGTGCGTGCGTGCGCTGACGAATTGCTCGCGTGCGCCTCGTCATCGCGCTCGCCTCCGCGTCAGCTAGACACTGATTACGTGTCGATGTCGGGGCGTTCCCGTTCTACGCTTCACGGACGCTTTCCCGTTCTTGCGATACTTCACGGACGCTTTGCTGGAAGTAGCCGTAAGATTGCTCGGATCGTAGACGCATCGCGATGACGTCCTCTCGATTGAAATGTTCCCGTGCACTTTAACGGCCCCGTTTTCACACTTTGATGCTGTTTCAGTTTTTACCTGGTACAACGAATGACAGAAATGTATCTGGCCCGTGCACCTCTACCTTTTTTCTTTCCTTTTCTTCTTTTTTCGCGTATGCATACACCGCAAAAGATTACCCGCCATGGTAGTAGCCTCGTGGCTAGGGCGTTGTGGTGATTAGCTCGAGATTGCGCGTTCGATACCGACCACGGTGGCCGCCCTTCATTGAGGGCGAAATGCAAAAACGCTCGTGTACTTGGATTTAGGTGCTAGTTAAAATATTCCACGTATTCGAAATTAATTCGGAGCCCCGCACTACCGTGTGCCTAATAATCAGTTTTGGCGCCTAAGATCCAAGAGTTTATCTTTTTTTAGCGCAGAATATTAAATGGAAGCGTCATTTGGCTACTTACTGCGCGTCTTTGCTCCTCAGAAACAAATGAAATCTGCACAATAGACAGCACCTTTATTGTTATTTTTTTCTCAATACGAGCCGTGAAGGGCTGTCACGGACTGCACAGAACTCTTCAAGTGAGATACAAAAATTATGTACTATTGTTCTGGCAAGAAATAATGGACTCTGATAGGACCAGGAAGAGAACTTTGTCGCAAACAATTGTCCGCCGTCGCCTACTGTCCACCTATACCTTTTCTCAGCTAGGTGGCACTAGTGCTGGTTTCTGCGCGCCCAGTCTACTGTCACACAGAGCACATGGAGTGAATGCTTCTTTACAAACTCCCAATACATCACTGAACTCATCTTGGCACGCAGTGCGTATAGCATATTCACACTGCAACCTCATATGCTTCTATATCGCGTTTACCTTACAATGTACACAGTTCGAAATTCTAGAGCCCAGTATAGGCGGGTGATTTAAGCCGACTTCTAGTCGTGTACCATGCAGTAATTTGTCTTCTCAGTACTTTAAATTCCAGGAGAACGACGGCAATATGTTTACTCCCCTTCCAACGCCTTCACACCTTGCGAACGCTACAGGAAGCACATTGCAATTTCTCGAGGCAGCTTCGACAACACCGCTTGTTTGTCTCTGAACTCGTGACAAAACATGTGTGCGCTACAGCATAAGTATGTGGAGTATGCGTGCTCCCTCGAAGTCGCTATAGTGTGTAGACGAACAGTACACCTGTTCACCTGTTCACTTTGTGAAAGACGTCACTGTAATATTCTAATTACATCGCACTTTTGAGGTCCATTGCCCCTGACAATCAAGGCTTGGCGTATACTTGCAATCAGAGATAAATAACGAACACAAATTCAGAAAAGGCGTCAACCATGTGACAGTGTCACCTTATTACAAGCATCATTCGGTTGCCTTTAGGTAGCAGGCTTGAAAGAGGCTTGCACCCAAGGCAGCCATTTTAATGACGTCCGAACAAAGTTCATCGTGCTGGTTCACAAGGCAAGCAAATTTTTGTCTACTTGCTAAAAAAATAGATAGTTGTTCTTTTTATCTTTCATTTGCAGGCGCTATATAGCCGAACTGGACGCGTCACTGTAATCAATGTTCATAAAGGCCGTGCAGCTCCCAGGGCGGCTCTGTAAACGCCTTCTGCCGTCCCCCCCTTGAAATCCAAATAATAAGCCTTCGAGACAACCATTAATTTTATGTATTAGCCCACATGTAAGCCATGTCTTACAGTCTCACGCTGGCAAGTCTTGTTCAGAAGCTGTACCCCGCGTATCACTTACGCTTTCCACAGTGTTAGCAGTAAGAAAGAAAAGAGGACACAGAACGATATGTTTTAATAAAGTGATAGCGAGCTAGACGATCAAACTAATGAAAAAAGAACTAATAACAAGCCCACAAGGACTACTCGCGAGAACAAAAAAATTCGAAACACCATGCTGTATTTTGTAGCCGCATTTAGTGCGAACAACAATAGGTGGCCCGTTCCACACGAAAGTTTTCAAATCACAAAAGAGAGGCTGGTGAGCACTGTAACAATAAAAAATAAATCATTCAAGCGAGAGAAACTATTCGAAATATAATGTGGGCTTGCATTACAGAAGTTCACTGTACTGCCGTATACTAGCAGAAAGGACTGTATAACCCCACCGTGCCGACGACAGGAAATGCTAAAACGCCGACCATTAGCGAATTGGGCCTCCTTTGTGCGCACCGCCAACCATTCCGCCGTGTGTCACGACAGACCGCTTCACAGCGCCAACATCCCGTTCAGGGACAGATGGCTGACCACCGCAAGAGGGCTCGGGGTTGTACCCCCGGGAAACCAAAATAAACCGGGCCTCACCGGAAAGGCATCCCCTCGCTTCGGGGTCTCAAACAAGGCGTGAAATCACAGTCCCGGCCGGGGACCGACGCCCGACCTGTACTCGTCCACCGCCTCTGCCACAAGGACGCACGCGCGGTCAAGCCGTAACCAGAAGGGAGCGGCGACCAGACAGCGTGATACGCGGCGTGGCTGTATACGTGGCTTGGAATAACACGGACACAAGTTGCGCCGACGGGGAGGATGAACACTACTGTGTTCCGCGCTCTTGGTGAACACTTTGAGGTCGCGGTAATATGCGCTGACTCACCCGCCGTGGTTGCTCAGTGGCTATGGTGTTGGGCTGCTGAGCACGAGGTCGCGGGATCGAATCCCGGCCACGGCGGCCGCATTTCGATGGGGGCGAAATGCGAAAACACCCGTGTGCTTAGATTTAGGTGCACGTTAAAGAACCCCAGGTGGTCGAAATTTCCGGAGTCCTCCACTACGGCGTGCCTCATAATCAGAAAGTGGTTTTGGCACGTAAAACCCCAAATATTATTAATATGCGCTGACTCGTGCGTCGAGAAGCTGTCGCTTTCCGGATGATGTTCGTGAACGAATATACTCGACAGCGATGGAGCTTTACACAACGAATCGTGCGAAAGTTGTGGTGAGGAAATTTGCGCATTTGCAAACGATGGAAAGGACGCGCAAGGTCGTGGAGGCTTAATACAGAGGTAGTATTTTATTAGCGTTAGCTCCGTCTATAAGGGACGCATTCAAGAACCGCTTGTTGGAAGAAGTTGCTGAAACAATGGGCTTTAATGCTACATACATTTCATACTTCTTTTTAAGTGCTAGAGGGCCCCTTTAATACAACAAACAATAAGGCAAGTGTTAAGCAAACAGTAAGAAGCCAGAACAACTTCATGCAGTGGTGATCACTTTGCCATTTAACTCTGCTTAGGTGTAAGTATTTTCAGCGCAATTGCGTACGCTGACCTAGCTGTCTTATACATAGTGACCGCTTTCTAGTTTTGACGCTGGCTTTTAAACTGGTGCGTGATAAGAAACACTGCGCAGTCATATGTAGGGATGTGGCTTATTTTATTCCTTGTAGTTACTGTGACTGTTAGGCGTTCTAACTATTGCACATTTTGTTTTCGTTCAAGCGACAAGACCTGCGACATTTCAAGGAGCCGACCACGTAATCCTCGCATTCGTGTCGGTACTAGGAATACGATGCAGATAAAACGGATGCTAAAGAAGAAAATTAGTTAAATTATGCTGTATATGAGTAATTAATGCGTCTACTAGCCAAACGGCCACTCTTAGCGCCACAGCAGGCTTGGTAGATCATAAGAAACACAAGAGCAATTGTAGGTGGCTACGCCGCTCTGGCGTATTCGCACCAGCTGGCCATGACGTCATAAGTCTGAACAGCGCCATGGTCTAGATAATTACTTGAAGGTAAAAAAAAAAAGACGTACACTGCACTCTAAAGGAACCTAAGACTAAGACTTCAAATTTCGTGAACTTACGCTGCAAAAAAAAAAAAAAAGAACAGCCTAAATAAGAGAGAGAGAGAGAGAGAAAACTTTAATTATATCCTGGAGATGTTAGCCTGGCTGTTCGCCTGATATGCTACTCCAGGTGTTGGGGACGATTATGATATATACAGTGATAACCGCTCAACATTTGTTCCAACAAGCGAAGGAAAAAAAATTCCTCTCATAATATTATTCAAGAAGTCCCAAAAGGCAGTGTCTTGTCCGTTTCTCTTTAATTGTGCGATGGCGGATTTACCGTGGAGATTTCCATCTGCACTATATGCGGATGATGTTTGTATTTGTGCCTCTGGTTCAAGTACCAGCCTTGTTCAATCAACTTTGCAGGAAGGCCTAAACATTGTGGACAAATTCTTAAAGGAAAGAGGCATGGAACTGTGTTACAGTAAGACGGCTGTGTTGCCTTTCACCAGACGAGATCTAAAGGATTTTCAGCTGTGCCTTGTGGGACAACCTTTAGACATAGTGAAGCAACACAAATTTCTGGGGTTTATGCTTGACAGGCAACTTTCTTGGAATTCTCAGATTAAGGTGCTCGAAGAACAAATAAACTCATTAATAAATGTTCTTCGCCGCGTAGCAGGCACGACATGGGGAGGGTTGGTTTCATCCTTACTAAAAGCACATAATGCACTTATAAAGCGAAACGTAGCATATTCTTCGCCTTTTCTGCACAGAATCTCCGGGTCATCTGAAGAGAGACTCCAACGATTAACAGTTAGGAGTCTTATAGTATGCTGAGGCGTTCATCGAATATCCTCAAGTTCCTTAGTAATTGCAGAGGCACATCATCCTCGATTTCCTATTATGAGGATGGTTGAAATTGAAACCTGTCGACACTACTTTCGCGTTTCAGTGCAGCACAAAAGGCAACCACTAGCAAGTGCACTAATTGAGAGAGACAAAGCGAACATTAATTCGGTGATTCAGGTGCACAAAGATCCACTACGACATCGAGAATTTGGGTTCTCAGATATCTCCTACCCTCTATGGCGACCCGTAGCTCCAAAAATTGAACTTTCGGTTGAGGGAATTATTCGCAAACGAGATATGTTTATGCTAGCAGCAAAACAACTAGGGCGTTATACCAGATATACTCTCGATATCCTGGCTATATTCAAGCGTGTACAGATGGTTCTTGCCAAATAAATTCTTCTACAGCTGCCTTTGTATTCCAGAATGGAACCAAATACAAACGTTTAAACTATCTCACACGACGTCATCAACAACAGCAGAGCTTTTTGGAATATTTTCTCTGTTACGCTACATAAATTCAATGCAAAAAGGGGAACAATGGGTCATCCTTTGTGACTCGCCGGCAGTTTTGCCTTCACTTCATAGCGACATCGGCAATTCACGAAACATGGCGTTAGTTTACGAGACACTAAAGGAACTCACAAAAGCAAGTGAATAGAATCGCGCAGTAATGTTCCAATCGATACCTGTCAACTGCAATATCCCTGGGAACGTTGCAGCAGACAAGGCAGCCGGTAAAGCCCATGATATTAACGCCACATATGGTCTCCCTCTAACGCAAGACAAATTGCAGCACATACTAAGACAGACCTCAGCCCATGCTTTCAAAGTGACATGGTTTGATCAGAACTCGAAATCTTCAGATTTATTTCACGTTGACCGATCACTTCAATTTAAAATCCCGTCCACATTAAATACAACCAGAGCCTTTCAAACGCTGATTCACCGTCTGCAGCTCGGTACCGCGTAGACATAACACTTTCGACATGAAATTTCAAGAGCTGATAGTGCGGAATGCATTTGTGACTACGCGGATGAGGATGTACAGCATCTTCTGGTAGAATGTCCGTGACATGACACACACAGACAATGCTTAGCAGTCGATTTAGCGGCATTAGCTCGCAGGCCTTCAGCCTCAGGAAGATCTTAGGTCCTTGGCCAACATACGCTTTGCAAAGACGAGCGTTACTGGCCCTTCAAAGATTTCTAGAAGCGAGCAATATTCTCGGAAAGCATTGAGTAAATTGTTCAAATGTGATAAGCACACTCCGCATATTTCTTTTACCCGACTTTGGCCAATCCGATGCCTGGTTTATATACATTTACATAAATTTAATCCGTGATTTCCTATGTGCCCTGATTTCAGTCTAGCTAATTGACCGGACTTTGTGTTTACTTTAGTGCACATATCTGGCTGGACTGGTGCTTTTGTGATTTGGAGTTTACTTTCAGTTATAGTGTAGTACTAGTGTACTTATGTGACTGGAATTTGTGTTGGCATGATTTCGTTATTTTTATGATCATTTATTCTGTCTTTCTAAATCCATATGTGAAAAGGAGTAGTTGGCGCCAATTAAAGGCGACAACGCCTCCTAAATACCATATAATAAAAAAACGCATAACATCATATAGAGTCACACGCACAAGTATATACATTATATAGAGATATTTACTAAGTTTCGTTAAGGCTCGTGGCCCGCAAGAACGTGAGCAGCGCTTTCGTGGTGCGTAACGTGCAGGCGATACTTTGACATGGGCCGAGAATGTACCGCAGTTCTAAGCTTGAGGTTTAAATAAGAAATAACACATAGAAATCCGTGACGTCACACTCACTTCCAACGCTGCAGTTTTTGAACGAAATAATAATATATGTTTGCCTTCATTTCCTCCTTTAGTAATCAGTCAATTTTCGCCAAAGGTTAGGAAACAGAATTTTGATAAAATAATTTCAGTCTAAGGATAATCAGTCTTAGAACAGTTACCAATTTAAACTTATGTAGTGTTGCCTCTTGTTGTCCCTTTAAACCGCTATATACGTCAGCCTTGCGTTGCTGCTGGCGGCACACTTCCTTCGAGCTATCTTCGTATCGAAGCTGTACGCCAACAGGTACGTGAATCCTACGGGCATACACGAGACTAGACTGTCGACCCAGCTACAGGCGTCGCCCATAACGGGCGACACCTTCGGTATACGCGTCCGGGCAAATCCTCACGATCCGCGAAGTCGAGTCAGCTCGCTCTACATTTCTCCGGTGACACGCTCTCGTTGTCCACGCTGACAGAGTACGTCGCGGGGCTAGCGACATGTCGCGATCGGTCGCAATCTGTCGCCGACCGTCTTCCGGCTTGTTACGCAGCTGCGCATCGGCGACACGTACAGCAGGGCTGCCGGCTGCGAGGCTGCTTGCAGGGACCAGTGCGGATTGGCGTTCGGCTACTTCGAAGCTCGCTTTCAACATCAAATACGCGCGTAAAGAAAAAAGAAACAACCTGTCCCGTATTCACAAAACTCCTCTTACGGAAGAACGTTTCCTCTGTGACCGGCTGTCCAGTGCTCGGCACGATAACAGGACGATCGCCGTGGCGATGGACAATGGTGCGATGCACTTACATAAGAGAAGCACTTGCGTAAGGGAAAATTCTGGGAATAAGGGCCGTGTTCTGGCATGCAGCAGCATAAGGTTTCGGAAATCTGGTCCTACTTTAAAAGCCCTGTCTTGCGTGGCCCGTTGCACGACGTCGCTGAAAGAGTACCTGCTCATAAGTCTGTTCCTTCCAAGCCAGGCGATTTCAAGAACAGAGTTGACCATGCTACAGTTTTTATTTCTTGCAGGAAACGCTCTGCTGTTGTAAGCACACGGAATGGCATCGAACATGAAACGCGTTTCGAAGAACCGCAGGAAACATGAAGTGCTGTCGTGAACCATGACAGCACTTCAGTTTGAAAAAATATATATATGTATATACTTCTACGGCGCTAATGAGCGTCGTGTTACGCATGTTATGACACCTGGCACGCCAGTTACCTTGGAGTTTCTCATAAGTCCGCTATGATCCATCTTACCTTTCGACCTGGCAGAAATATCCAAGGCAGCCGGGTTTCGTCTGTGGCGTCAGTGTAGGCTTTGCAAGGAAGTCTACACGGTAGGATGATAACCTTTACCTCCAACGGCTGCAGTTGGCCGTTTACTAAAAAGCTATAATGCGGAATCCCAAAAAAAGTTATCACAAATACCTTTCTCAGGAAGCAAAACACGATTCTCAATACAACTCCTGGAACACGTGTAGCACCTAGGCTCGCGCATAATGCAAATGTAAATCTGTAACAGCGGGCACATCAGTACAAGAAGTTTATTGCTAAGTACCTGTAATATTGAAAGAATAATTGCGAAAGACAAAAAAGAATTTAAATCGTATTACTATGCAGTCGGTAGCGTTTATAGAATATCTGTATGCCCCAATTCTACTGATTTCATTATCGTGCCTGCTTTCGGAACCCCCGCATTTGAATGCGTTACGTCAAAGCTTTTAGCCTTTGCTCGAGTATCACTACTACGGAAGATTATTGCGGTTGTTGCAGGTTATTTAGTTATCTTTAGCTACATATTTTCGCACAGAAAGTCACCAGAACCCTGCTGCTACCCTATTCGAAGACGACAGGGCCCTACAACTGCCTTTGAATGCACAGTGAACGCTGCTGCCAGCGCGCGAGCATCGCTTCTTTATACTCCTTGTTTCTCCTTTTCGTACGGCTTCCATCTGCCCCAGTCTAGGATAGCAAACCGGGTGGAACCTGATTAATTTTGCCTTTCCTTGCATCCTCAAAATTCCGAGAATTGTTCATCAACACAATTTAGCCCTGTGTACGTTTTACATGCACTGTGAACTAAATAACGTGTAAGGCTCGAATGATGTCATTGATGCATTACAGTATTGACCATGTGTAATCTTTCCATTCTCCCGCACTGTATAGAAACCTAAGAAAATTCAATACATATCAATTAATAAAATATACCTTCATCCCACCATAGAGGACGCGCGTTTGTTCAGGCGCAATATTGCTACAGAACCTGCGCATCGGTCAACGAGTCGCGCTTACGAAACCACCTCGTATCGACTGACACACACACACAAACAGGCGCGCAATCTTCGAGACAAAACGTGCTCCCACAGGGGAGGGCTTGAAAAACGAAAAGCGAGAGTTGCGGCCATCGCCGAGATGCTTGGAGGTGCAGACACACACAAAAATAAAGACATACATCGAGATCGACCGCGCAAGGAGGGCTGTGCGGCCAGCACGATGCGGTATTAGACAAAACCGCAAGCAAAAAAGTAGCAGAATAGGCAGCCACCAACGGCGGAAGAAGACACGAGCAACTTCGCGACGCGGCGGTGTCGCGCCGGTGTCACCGCGAAGCGCTCTTGTCGTCTTTGTCGCGTTCGTCCCTCCCGTGCCCCCTTCTCCTCCTCGTGCCTCCCCTTGTCGATGGCGTCTCGTCCCAAATTCGAATCACGCAGCGCTCGCGCGACGCACCGACAAACTCTGGCGGCGTGCGTGCGCACAGTGCACACAATGCGGCTGCGCCGCGACACGCCGCCTCGCTGAGCGCGCTTGCCAGTAGGCGCGCATCATCGGCTTGCGCGCCGTCCGAGACGATCGGCCGATGCGGCGGGGACGTGGGAAGACGCGACACGGAACAACGACAAGCCGCGGTCGCCCTACGCGGGTGAAAGCGAGAAGAACATTTGAGCGGGGTTGAGCGGCACAGCCGTCGAAAGTGAAGAAGCCGCGCAGAAACTGGCGGTAAAAGCAAAAAGGAAGAAAGAAAGAAAGGAAAGAAAGAAACAACCAGGCACGATGGTTGAAACCGAGGTTGCCAACAAACGAAGTCGGTCAAGAGAACCAAGCGTCGAAGGAAAGTGGGTTCAAAGCTCAGAAAGGAGGAGAGACAGCAACTGGTGAGGTCAAGAAGCAACTGACAAAAATATTTTTTAGCCTTTCTCCCCTCCTCCTCCCTCCCCCGCGACAGCAGATAACGGTTCACCCTTCTCGTTACAAGCCGTCGTAGTCATCGTTATCGCATTGTCTTTCACGTCACCTATTTAACCGCAGCAACACCCTCGTCATAGGTATATGGCGAAGAGACTTCGCTCATCACTGCGCATGGAACTCGTGCCCATTCTGCAGTGTGCTGTCGGAAGCCCTATGCACAAACCACGGCGCTAAAACGTAGCTTTAGAATACTAATTAGTTTGACTTAATTAGTGAATGATTGTTAATCAGTCGATCATGCATTTCAATATCTTTTTTTGGCATGTCCGCCTCTTCGAGTAGACCAGCTCATGAACTAGAATTATACTATCTGCCACAGGCAATTTTTAAAAATTTTTGGAAGTGTTCGCTGAAACACCCGGTATATGTGCTCGTGAAGCCGTAATAGTCGTCCCATCGTTTTTCATTTCAGCTTTGTCCTCTGACTCTCGCCATGATGACGTCATCACGCCTCTAACGCCGACAAAACTGCCCAGTTCTCTGCCAGCTTGGGCCGCTAGGTATGTAATGGCCATGATGCCACCTTAATTTGGTGGTTGCACCGTCATTCCAGCTTCGTCTCTGGACGTCTACACGATTCTCGTCATGCATCCGTTGTCATACCGTCATCGTGATGCTGTCGTGGTCCTTCCACCGTTGCATCTCCTGCTTCGTCATACGTGATTCTCATCATGCCGTCGTCGTCACACTATCCTCGATATACAATAACAGTCAAACAGTCATCATAACGTAATCGTCGTCAAACTCTCGTTGTCATCTTATTGTCCTCATAACGTTGACGTGTCACCAGCGCCATTGTGTCATCGTCATGCATTTTTTGTCATGCATCGTCGCGATTCCATGGTAGTCTACCTTTCTGTCGTCGTCGTTCTAACTTCAACCTCCGACTTTCACCATGCCGCCGTCGTCACACCATCGTCATCACACAGTCGTCGTTGTGCCATTGTCGTTATGCGACAATCATGACGCCGCCACCTTCGTATCGCCATCACTTCAGAAACGCCGTCCCACTGTGGTCATGCATGCTGTCGTCGTCATACCACCTTCGTCGTTCAATCTACGGTGCGACATTTATTACTCTCCATCCTATTGTAATCAAGCTGTTGTTCAATCGAGATTATGCCTCCGTTGTTATGCCATCGTCATCATCGTGCCTTCAAGTTGTCTTCAAGCATTTGTTGTTTCTACTGCCATCGGCCTGCCATCGTGGTCGTTCCATAGTCATGTCAGCTTCTTGAATCAGTTGTCAGCCGTCATCGTCATGCCATCGCCATCATAGTATTCGCGATATAGTCGTCGTCGCGCCATCGTTTTCATACAATCGTCGTTGGCCAATCGCCTTCAACCCATTGTCGCCAATATGTCGTTATGCCATCGTCATCATTTAAGAATCGTCTTCTCATATCATGCTGTCGCCGTCATACTGCCTTCACCGTTTCATCGACGTGACTTTAACACAAAATTGTTTTATGCCGGCGTCCACCATCAGTGTCCTGCAGCGCATGTGACGCCAGCGCAAACGCGTAAAATATGGCCTCTCTTGGCAGGGATGGTACCGCCATGTAAAAGCGGTGAAGCAAAGTACTGCATCAGGACATTAACGAGCGCCGACAGTGAGCCTCAGAGCATCGGACGTACGAGGTGTAAACTGGTGTAGGCGGAGTAGACCTTCTGCTAAGGTGACGACGCAAATGTCACACATGGTTTGCCTTTCGCGTCCGAATGGCCTGCGACACCTCGTCACCTACAGAGTGCAACAATTCAACATGCATCAACAGTGCTTACACACCGCCTGCTGCTTCGCTTGCGATGGCACCGACTAAGAAAACTGCTGCGCTAAACGGCGCCGAAAGGCAACGCCGTCGACGGGCGAATCGCCTCGGTCCGGCGAGAGACACGCCAGCGTGAAGCAGAATTAATGCCTTCGCGCGTTCGCGGCGCATGCTGAGAACTCTGCCACTCACATTCCTGAAGCTGAGCGCGTCGCAACTGGCTGCCCAAGAAAGGCACTATGGAGACGGAGCAAAATGCTCGTACCTTCGCCGGAGTGACTTGGCAGTAGGACGCCGCGGGCTAAGGAAACCTGCAACTCGGTTGTCGACCCGCAAATCGTGAGCTTTTCGCGCAGCGCACCGCGAACTCACGAAGCAAACATGCAACAGCTGCTCTGAAGACACGTTCCACTTTCGTGTTCTACCGATTCCCATGAAAGAGGGATCAACCATGTATTTTTTTTTTCGTAATTTAATTGTCGTCACTGGGATGTCGTCAAATAGTCACCGTCATGCCGTCACGCTCATGTGAAACACTGGTGTTTGTCGGATATTCGTAGCCAGACATTCGTTGTGCTTATGCTGTTGAGATCGCTTCATTGTCGTCATTCTAACTTCGTGATCCGACTCTCGTCATGTCGAGGTGGTCACGCCATCGTTGTCATGACGTCGTTGTCATCTTATTGTCCTCACGTCGTTGCCGTGTCTGTCCTCGTTATATCATCGCCAATACTTCAGAATCGTCATCACACTGGCGTCATGCCGTTGTCGTCACAGGCCGTCTTCGTACCGTTTGTCGTAAGTTCTTATTCGACACCGCGTCGTCGTCATGCATGCCATCATGCTCATGACCTACCTTGGCATGCAAGTGTCATGGCAAAGTGGGCTAGTACAGCGACGAATGAATGTCGCACATAGCCGAAGCAATGAAAGTTCCGGAATGACTACTACAAATTCTAAATAATTGTGTCTTTATCAATATGGTGTGTCGCTACATTGCTTGAATGCTAATTGCATCAACATGGACAGTAATCGTGAAATGGGTTTCTCCCGGAATTTTTTTAATGCGATTAACATGCCCAGCTAACACATCTCCCATTTGGTGTGCTGCTGTTGTCAGCTCTCTCAGCCCTGAAACGCCGCTATCGCTCGCGAAAAAAAAAATTATTAGAAAGTTGGTGAGAAACCAACCCCGGTTGCTATCATGCTATCATTTAGCCTGTTTTGGGAGGAGGTTATCTGTGGCGCCATGTTGCACTTTGTGTTATGGACAATGCTCGCCTTACCACCGCACGACGGTACCGTACGACCGTGCTGTTTTATTGCAATTAGCATTTTTTAGTGTATACTTCACGAACTTCCCGGGAGTTAAATGCGCACTTTCCGGGGATAGCTGTATCTATCCATGTCTCCAACTGTTTTACCGCAAGCCTGGGTCTCTGGTGACCCATGTTCAAATGGTATAGCGCATGGGCTGCTGTGCTGAGAGAACAGGCATTGAAACGAACCAATAATAATAATTCAATATTTGGGGTTTTACGTGCCAAAACCACTTTCTGATTATGAGGCACGCCGTAGTGGAGGACTCCGGAAATTTTGACCACCTGGGGTTCTTTAACGTGCACCTAAATCTAAGCACACGGGTGTTTTCGCATTTCACCCCCATCGAAATGCGGCCGCCGTTGCCGGGATTTGAAACGAACCATCGTACCAACTTCGGTCACTGCGCATATGGCACTCTGTACCCATGTGATGCTCTTCAACGAACCTCTTTGACGCTGACATGGTTCACTGTGTGTGCGTGTGCGTGTGTGTGTGGTTGGATGCAACTCGGACTCTGCTGCTCTTTAATGAACCGCTTTGATACCAACTTGGGTCACTGGGCGTGTGTCAGTAGGTGTGTTTCGCTCTTCAATGAACGTCTTTGACGCCAACTTAAGTAACTATGTAATTGCCACTGTGAATGTGCAGCTCTATAACGACAAAAAAAGAATTTTAATCCAGGTTCACGGGAAAACGGTAAGAGAGGGACACAGTTAGCCCCCTTGAAAGTTCGTGAAGTACCCTTATAATGCTAATCGCATTAATAATTATTTGTCCAACGCTGAACTTTCGTACTATTAATCGCACTTGTTATAGAGTGATCGAGCTGCTGGCTGCGTTAGGCTGCGTACTTCACCAGCGTCGCCTAGCGGTAGCTCCGCGACAAGCCCGCTGGCCATACAGCACCCGCGCTCCTAGTGGCCGTAACATTCGCAAGTCTTCGAAGCTATACCATTCGAAGCTGTAACCCTAGGTGGTGCCGGAGCAGTCCTCGAGACCTTGGAGATTTACAAAATATGGCAAGAAAGAAATTAGAAAGGAAAATACGTACGATAAGACAAAGGGCAGTGCCTTGTTATTTGAGGCCCGAGCTGTTTGCCTAGGGACAAAAACATACCGCAGCAAATATTTGCAACAGCATGAGGCATGTTCGTGCCGCAAAAAAAAAAAATCCGGAGACATCTCAGCAAATCTCAATAGAATGCGGAGGTATTCCCGCAGTGATATCCGTAGGAAACGTCCACCTTCCAGAAGCGTTGGGATTTAAAGCGGGTGGACGCATTATCCCGTCAGCAGGCGAGATAGGCATGAGACGTTTAGAGTATTGGAGCAAAAAAAGAAGATACGGAAGAAATTGGTGGGCCCGGATCCGTTACGATGTAGTTGTAGAAATTTTAAGGAAGAGAGAAAACAATAATGAAACATAGACAAAATGCTGCAGATAGATATCTATAAATTACATGATTAGCTCAAGCAGGCTAGGTGAATATTTGCCTCCGCCCCGTTTCAAAGGGAATGCGAATAAGTCATCATCATCACTTTCATCATCATCATCACAATTACAATCATAATGAACATCACCGGGCTCTCGACCACCTTAGGCAAGTGTGAATCGCGCTGTTCTCTATGTCCTGGCTTTAAAATTAAGTTCAGGGGTTTTACGCATCAAAAGCACAGTCTGGTCATGCGAGGAATGCGTAGTGGGGGACTTCAGATTATTTTTAACCAGCTGGGATTCTTTTAACATGCATTCAGTGCACAGTACACGAGCGTTTTTGCCATTCACCCCCATCGAAATTCGGTCGCCGCGGCAGGGGTCCAACCCTCGACCTCGTGCTCCGTTGCGGACCGCAACGCCATAGCTCCTGAGCTAACGCGGATTGTTTTTGCAAATGTTTACCAGGGAGATTTTAAACTTAATCGTAGGCCACCGAAGTGCACTGGTGAAAAGTTTAGTTGTTAACTTATAGAGTGTGCATAGCGTCTAGAAGCCCCGTAAAATGGTTAAAAAAGGACGCGGCATAGTGGAGGGAGAGCTCCCGCCTATTGCTGAACCCCTGGCGTCATTTAACTTTAACGGAAAGCATGTTATATGACGATTAAGGCTTTGCTTTGTTTTATGCTGGAATTACTATTTTAACTTTACCAGCTTTCGTACCCTGCGAGATACGCCATTACATGGGCATTCACGAATTCACTTTTCATCATTTCACTTGCACTTCCCGCCAGCTCACCAGCCACCAAACCACCGCAATACAACTGCAACTATATAACAACTTCTAAAAAGTTTGAAGGCAATTCCACATCTAGTTGAAGTCGATGAAATACAATGTTTTCCTAGGCGAGCTGAGGGTGAAAATTCGGTCTTTGAACCGTGAGATTTATTGTGAGATCCACGCTGCAGTGACAACGCTTAATCAACGTCAACTACAGGTTGAATTGCTTTCCATTTTTTTGTAATTAGTTATCAACACCATCGCAATAATAATAATAATAATAGTCACATACCCAGTGTCCCAGTTGCACCTAAATACTGGCGCATAACCAGTTACCCCACGGTACCTAGTGGCCCTAATGACATTTAGAATGCGCTATCCTGCTGATCGGCCCACGGGAAAGGCTAAAAGTTGGTTAGAAAAATTCAGCGGCAGTGGTAAGCGCTAAAGCAGTGAGTGAGTTTGAGATAGAGAGATAATATTTAATGCCAGAAAGGTGGAGAGGTCGGCCTGAGTGAAATGCCTCTAACCTGCTACTCCACAATGAGCGAGTTTGAGGTCCCGGATCGATGATAGAAACCGCGTTCACCACATTGCAAAGTGTTGTTCAGGAGCTCACTTCACATAAACGTCCTACCTCTTCGAGGAGCAAAGTGCAACTGACGGTGGTCCGGAGCAGAACATCGTCAGTTGCACTGCATATACAAAGATCGAGCCCCTCCGTTTTCCTTTTCCCCGTTCATATTTATGTACCACATGACCGGCTTCCCACACACACCACAAACATGCACCATTTTCCACTTTCCCATTTTTAATGATAGCGCATTAAAATACATATCAATACGTAAAGGCGGTTCTAACTCGCCGATGAAGACATAAAAAAAAACAGTAAATCTTCAGCGACTGAGGCATCAATAAGCCTATACAAAAAGGCCACCTTCAGTAACCAAATTATTGTTTCGGAACTCGTCCAACGGTTCATTGTACGGGGACCCTGTCCCTGTTTCCTATTGTTCCGAACTGCCAATTTCCTCTATTACGACAGAATGAACGTAGGAAAGATGCTTTTATTCTCCATCGTCTGTTCTCTACAAAGCAAAACACCCAAACAACTAGACTTGGTAGAAATAGAGAAAGAAAAAAGGGGGTTGGAGAACCTGTGTTTGAAGCATCGCGAAGTTCCGTGTTTAACTTTAGGGCAGGAACGCCCGAACACAAAGAAGAGGTCCTATTATCCTAATTCATTTAAAGCTAAACGTTATAAGCTTTAAAAAAATGAAAGAAAGGCATAGGACAGTTGATCATAAAACGAACTCGAGTGGTCTATGGACAGGTCCTAAATGTTCAAGTCCAGTTGGAGTTGCGTGCCCACCAAAAAAGTAAGGTAAAGCCCTTAGGCGGTCAAAAAGGAAAAGAAGGCAAGGACACAATTTTGGCAAAGCAGCAGGCTCTACATCTACATCAGGAGTGTTGAAGTGGCGGGGGGGGGGGGGGGGGGAGGGGGGTTAATATAAGAGCTTACCTCGTTGATGGAACCGTGCGCGAAGTGTTTGAAAGAAAAAGAGAACGAAAAAAAAAACTGGTAAGCGTACAGGAACGGGGCCGCCTGCGAATAACTGCGTAGTCCCGCAATACCCAGCCGTGAGCTGACTACAAGAACCACTGCGGACAAGTAGGCAATACGGCGCAGGTACCGCTCGAGCCAGGATCGTCGTTCCGGCACCAAACTCAATTTAAAGCAATCACGGCTGCTCACCGGCCTGCTGGCTTGCACACACAAACTCAGCGCTCCGGCGTGCCAAGCCCTCAATTGTTCCTGGCAGCCTGTGTGCCAGGTTCCGTTTTTCAAAATTGCTCCTTTCTGCGTTCTCAACTGCCCTTATGTTTTTCTCTTCTTTCTTTTCCTTTTTTTTCTTTGTGTGTGTGTGCAATCAAGACCTCGGTGAAGCTTCTGTAGGCGTCCATGAGTCGATGAAGAAAAAAAAAAAAGAATACAGCCATTCGTTCGGATGTTAGCGAGATAAAAGTTGACGTCATTTTGTACATACCTCGGCCAAGCTTCGCGTTTAGCACACGTCGATGAAGCCTCAGAATAACGTTACAACGATCACCACTGATGCCACCTATTCATTCATGCAAATCTTTATTTTCAATCACCTTTCATTCGTGCGTTGCATCTTGTGCCATCCGATTTCTCTACAATGGAGAAGCGAATAGTCGTACAAAGGAATGGTCCTTTAAAATAATGTGTTCATTGCGACGAGACTAAGCTTGAGATTTAGTCTTGCGTCCGACGACAAAGCTTGTTGAAGGACTCGGGGCCTTTACCTGCGTGGGACCCGTGAGCCCGAATCTCCCGACAAGAATCACACCGTGCCAGAACACACCAAGCAGAATTTTTACAGCAATTCAAGATTCAAATGGGGGAACGATAATAGCGCGGTGCTCGCGTAACGACAAGATTCTAAGCGGCCATAGCGCGGCAAAAGCATCCCCTAGGCGAGCAAAGCTTGCCCATTGAAGCGTGCGAGAAACGCAGACTTTCGGACATCGCGACGCAGGACAAAAAAGAAGAAAGAAAAGTGGCCCGCGACGGCACGCTGCCGACCTATTTCTGAGGTATAGTACGAGCAGATGCGAGCCTTGCAGGATGCGGAGGACAACAGGGACACGAATTACCGACTAGCGGTAATGGCAGCGTATTTTTTAATTTTTTTTTCACTACTAATATCAAACAACGTTACTTTTGCAAGCTTTTCCTGACGCGTCCACTCGTATTTCAAACGTAACATTTTGCATGTAGGCTCGTTTACATCTACGCTATCTTAAATTCTAGGCTTTTTACGAGATACAAAAAAGGAGGGTATAATTATAGTCTCTATAATAGGCCACTGTCACGTAAAAAGGTCAACAAGACCTTGACCGACTTTCGGTGCGACAACAGTTCATGTTGGCATTCCAAGACGTGCCAACACGGCCGCTAGCGACAACCGGTGCGCGTTGTATCGAGGACAGTGGCAGAGTACATGTTCATTAGTCTCCTCGCCGCCGCAGTGACTGCAAGCCGCGTTCTCGTCCATACAGACTCGGAAGGAAAAAGATATTGTGAAAGCGACACCAAGCCACAGTCAGCAAAGCGCTTTTGTCTCGAGTCGAGAGAGTCCGGATGGGGGTCGAAGTCGAAGGGACAGGTCCAGTCGGTGCAGACGCGTGTGCTTCAAGCTTAGCGCATGTGTTCCGTAAAGGTCTTGAGGCTTCATTTGCAAGCACACTAATTTTCATTGCTGTGTCTGTGCTTGAGAATGACATGGAGTCTTGCAAGCCGTGCTGCTGCATCGGCATGTTCATTGCCCATTATGCCACAGTGGCTTGGAATCCACTGTAACGTGATGTCGTGTCCTTGCTCGACGAGGTGGTGAAGCAGCAGTTTCAATTGTCGTGGTTTGCGATTGTTTTGTGATCTGATTGTATGCGCGATGCGAATTGTGTAGTGCTTTCTGGAAGCCATGCAGCAGGGATCATTACACTGGAACTTTTGACGAGTCATGTATAAAAGCCGACGCGCTTGACCCGCAGATCAGATTATCGATGATCGCCGAATCTGCTACGACTCTCAAATTATTTGCCTCCATATATCGCGAAATGAAAACACGTATGAAACTGCGCTCAAACTTCGCATTAAGAAGTATCGTAATCGCCAGTGATATCTTTTTTTTTTTTGAGACCATGTCGGATCCTTGCATCCCCACACCATGTGTGGTAGGTTGTTCGGTACTTGGTAGAATGCGCATTCGTAGCTGTAAGTGACGGCCGAGACTCCGTGTAGTAAGGCGTCATGGACATGATGATGGTTGGTTCCATTGCCACGAAAAACTATAACCAAAGAACAGTGGGAGGCTCAGATATCAAGTCCCAGCCTAGATGACCAGCATAATCTGACCGACCGTAGGTGACAGCTCGTGTACACGGCTTCCTGGATTGAGGTGGCCGTCCACTTAGGGCGAAGACATTTCACCTGCTCTAAATAGAGCTTTGGTTCTCTTGTTAGACCATATCGAAGTTGCTAAAAATTGCCCATGGCATATAGCGTAATTGTAGCCCTTGAGCTGAATTACACGAAGCGGGAGGCAACCGCACAAGAAATCGGAACGCATAATCAGATTATTACCAAAAAGACTCACTAATTAACTTGTTAATTGAATACTTTAGGCACGCATTCTAATTCACGAATTGTAGCCGGTGAATTTGCAAGGCATATCTACTTGGAAAAAGCTTCTATGGAATCAATCAGGTTTCCAGACATGCGCCGTGAAACTTGCGGTAAAAATGCATTACTGTTCGACTTACTTTTTCTTACAATGCACCGTTTTATGGATTGAAGCACAAAAGTTATTCGAGCGCCCATGAATTTCAACGCATACTTAGGGAATGAATATGTCGAAACTGGTGCCATTCTAAAAATTCGCTCCAAGCGGACACTATCTCCTTGCGAATTCACCAGCTGCAATTCGAAAAAAATGTGCCGTAAGATAATTAACCAAAAAGTCAATTAAATTTCTTGATTAATAATTTATGCATTACGATTTCTGGTGCAAGTAATGTCTCTGTCCGTTTGAGTAATCCAGCCGAATGACCAGAATTATCATATCTGCCACAGGCGCACTGGGAAACGCCCCGCGCTTCAAGTGCCTCAACAGTTCGTGGCAGATACTAGGGGGCGGTCAGGGTGCCCGACTCTGCGGCACAAACGCCAGAGGCGGGTTGTACGGCGACCAGCAATACTGTTCACACCGCATCGGAGAAGGCTGCTGTACTCACGCTTCCTCTCGGCGGTTCGGTCGACCCAAGGATCGCGGTCGCGGGAGCCTCACTGGGGTGCCGGTGTCAGTCCACTCTGCTGGACACGTCCCACGGCGCTCCTCTGCATGGGTCGAGGGCCGCCTCGCGAACAATCTCCAGCAGTAAAGCCGCAGTTCCCGTGACAACGCCACACGTTGAGTACGGGTATGCAGTGTCTTACCTGGCACTCGCTCGCTCTACGCTTATCAAAACCAGCGCCCATGCCCAGGGCGCTTATTCCCGCATGAAGCATGGCAAGGCACGAGCAGTCCTGCAGCTGTCAGGTGCAGCCGTACGCTCTTCCATCGCGTGGGCGTGTAGCGCCGGAGCATGCGCACTCATGACGCGTGAGAACAGGCGCATACTCTGCGCACGCAGAAGACCGTATAGTGACAACATCCTGAGGGCGACCGAGCGCCTCAACCGGCATTTGTATCGCGGTCACAGAATGCCATGCGCCACAGAAGAGAACTTGATACCAACCGTTAAATTGTAAGGCTTATTCGGGAAAACATGCAATCCACAGGACAGCATTCAAATACTTGTTCGGGAGCACGTTTAAAAAATTGCGCTTGAGAGAATTTTTTGGCATCGTTCTGAATACCACCAGTAAAGAACAAAGATAAGAACTTTTGAGAATACGCGGTCTCGCGAAATTAGTTTGTTTTGTTGCAGTATTTTACAATTATTATTACTTGGAGTTAGTCTAGGCTTACAGAGCAGGTTCCGTGCAATAAATCGCATGCAAAAAATTACGCGCCTTCGCTACAACACACAGAGGCAGCCGATCGCGGTTCGGCCAAGTTGTTTTGGTGACTATCGGGTGTACAGAATCGAGAAAGCCATCTTTGAGCGATGATCATGCATCTACGGAGCTTGGCATTTTGTGCGGAAGTTTGCGCCTCCCCCCCCCCCACGCGTAACTCCTAGAGTGGCGGCATTTGTGGATGTATTTCGGAGGCCACCATTGTTACTTCTGTATAGCGGACGACGATGACATTGTACGAATCCCGAAAAAGCTGTTCATGAGAAGACGGCCGCGTCCGTTCTGGGAGCCATGCTTTTGTTTGTAGTAAACGAGTTCAAAGTCGGAACCAACGCTTACACCTGTAGCTTTTTGTTGTCGTAGGCTTTATCATTGTAAAATTTCAGTCATGTGGTGCTTTCTTGGTGTTCTTATAATCACCTGTTCACATTTTGTTCTTGCAGGCTTTATCTCTGTGTAATTTCAGTCAGATGTGGTGCTTTCATGGTGTTCTGGCGATCTCCTATAGGTATTTTGACAGTTTTTAGCAGTACATCGGCCCTATTGGCTTTTCCTTTTCTTTCTTTCTTAAGTAACAACACGTGCATAGATTTACAAACTGTACGATATTAATTAAATTATGGGGTTTTACGTGCCAAAACCACTTTCTGATTATGAGGCGCGCCGTAGTGGAGGACTCCGGAAATTTTGACCACCTGGGGTTCTTTAACGTGCACCTAAATCTAAGTACACGGGTGTTTTCGCATTTCGCCTCCATCGAAATGCGGCCGCCGTGGCCGGGATTCGATCCCGCGACCTCGTGCTCAGCAGCCCAACACCATAGCCACAGAGCAACCACGGCAGGTAAACTGTACGATATGTTCAGCTTACCACGCATTGCACAGTTCTGACTGCTCGAGAAAGAATAACGGAAAAGAAGGTCACGATTGGATAAGCACACCATTATTCAGTGTACTTTTGCACGGTCGGCAGTTAATGAAACCAGTGAAACCGTACGATGACCGGTTTAAGTTACCTGGCCATATACACAGCTCACGGCTGCCCACAGGCTCCATTATGACGCGCCCGTCGAGAAGCAGAGTGTACGTCAAGGCTTTCGCAACTTACGAGATAGGTAGGAAAGGGACGTGAAAGTTCAAGAAAGCCACACGAGACCGCTACGGCAAAGCTACGCAGGCCGCATGTTGATAGCGGAATGCTTCTTATAGATCTCGGACATAGTTGAATTTAACCGCACTTATTTGCAGAGGTCGTAAATCGCGCTCATATTTAGGGTTTAAAATATAGTGCGGAGACGACAGACGGCAAAGTTGTGCATCATAATTCAACATTGCGCATCATCATTAGCTGGTGCTAAATCGCACAGGTCATGGTAATCAAGCAGACCACAGGATAAATGTTCGTCCTAGTTACCAGTAACATAGCCAGGATTTTTTTTTTGGGGGGGGGGGGGGAGGCAAGTGTGTGTATGGAGGGGGGGTGCACTTGAGCGGGCTGTAGGCACGTGACCGATGCACGTGCTTCTATAGCTACGCCCTTGCTGGTTACCATTGTGTATTTAGAGCTAATTAATTATGAGGCAAAGCTCTAACCACCACCAATCTTGGAAGGCAACAGGCTCTCGCTGGAAGCGCATCTCAGAACCACCGCTTGACGCATGCCGCTGTTGAGCCCTCGCGGTCACCTTCCAGCCTACCCCTATCTGTGTGTACGAAATGGACAAACTTATGCAAATTACGCACACTTTGAGACTGATTTACACACACATTAGTCTGCAGCTAATTCATGAGCTTCGAAACATCATACTGGCTGTGCACTTTGCTTTGTACATATTTATCTGCGGGGGACATGCGTTCTCAGGACCTCAACTCACCTGAATGAGCCCCGCGAACAGTATACCGTTCAGGCTTTCCCAAAGGTCGCTTATTCTGCCGTTTCAAAGCAAAGGCCGGTGAAGCCGAGTCGATGGGAACTTGAATTTCTATTCAAGCAGGAAACAGGCGCCCCCTTCGCTACTACTGATGCAAAACAGGATGTGGTCGTAATGAGCCTGAAGGGTTAAAAGGTCCGAGGGAGGCTGTTCGCTTCACTGAACCTGCACAAAGCGAGTCGAGCGCTCGATACGCGAAATACGTGGCAGCCTGCAGTAGACTCTAGAGCATGTTTTGAAATTGTCCCTGGTGTGTCACTGTAGGTTACTATATGGTTCCATATTCGACGGATCTACCGCACAAAGTACAGAGACGTATAGGTTTTCCGTTGGAAGGGCAGGTAGGCGAGTGGTCACATCGCCTCGCATAGAACGATGAAATACTATTATGCTGTTTCTCGTTGCTATCTGTCACCAAACAACAGCACATTACGAATACAAACTATGCAGAGTGCACCGGTTTAGAATTGAGAGAATATTGTATTACGGGTGAAAACAGAATTAGCGTGTGGTAGGTGTAGCGACTGATGTCCTATAAAATATACAGCCAAAAACGTCTAAACAACCAAAATGGCTCATAATAAATTATCGAAGTCGATGCACCATAACACGGAAATATTTAAGGTGTAAACGTTACCTTGCCAGAAAAGGTGGCGTGACGATTTACAAAGGCACTGCAAATTGGAATAAAAACAAGCGCTGTAAAGCGATGAGCTCGTCATAACAACATATATCTCTGCGGCCATTGCAACCCAGCTTATTTTGGTGCACACGTAAAGACATGTTTCGTGCATTTTGAACGTGCCTGCCGCAAGTTATAAGGTACACTGCAAAATACAGGCTAGTGGCAAAGGACAGCGCAAGCGTCGTAATAGTGGGAGATTCATGTTTTCAATAGAGATTGTCTTGCACATTTGTGGAACCGGCTCATACGTCCGCACGAATATCGTAAACTGTGCACATGGACCCGCTGCCGGAACATATTTCTCAAGCGAGTGGCTCCACACAGTTCGTAACGCATATTTACACACAGCAAGCCACGATTTCACTTAACGGCGAATGAACCGCGTAGAAACATGAAGCATTGTAAGCCGTCTTCACACACAACAGCGCCATATTTGCTATTTGTTTCGATGCTGTTAACGCCACTACATAGGTAGAAAGAAGCTTGGCAATGGTATCAAGAAATGCGAAGTGGCAGTGACGAAAATAACTACTCCAGGAAGGAAGGAAGCATCAGGACAGCTTGAAAAGAAAATCGCGAATGTTTCTCAGTATGTTCTCCTCAGTAAAGTTGCTCATTAGAGTACCTTACAGTTTTGACACAGAACGCTTTTAAGACAAAAGTATGGCATAAAATTTCAAGTACCAGCGCGGCAAACACATCGAAACGCATCTTAACATATCCTGCAAGCGTTCATAAACGGTGGAAATACGCGAGTATTCACAAAGTTTCTTCTATGCAAGAGCATTCGTTAACGAATGAGCACGTTCGACTTTACCGGAAGGCTTTGTCGACAGAAATAGACTGAAGTTGCAACTTTTTTTTTCCAAAAGAGTAGGATAAGTCTGTATAACGCCGCTACGTTACGGAAATTCAGAATCCGATAGCGCAAGATTACTATTAAAAAGTAAATTTCTTTTCTTCTGTACCTAGTTAACAATAAGAAGGGTCGAAGACGACGGCGAGAAAATAAGGCCAACAAGGCGACGCCTTCAAGAAGCTGGGCGTACGACTACGTTCTTGGAGTATACTCGGCCCAGTAATGATTCCACTCTCCGCTTGCTTTTCACCGCTGGGCTCCCTGCAATCAATCTCTGCCAGTCGGCGACCAAACACCGGTATCAATCGGCCGATCCTCCCGAGAGCGCTAAAGGCGGGAAAGAGAGGATCAAGATGACAGCCGTCGACATAGATCAGATCGGCCGGGAGCAATCTCCGTCGATAAAAAGAGCACAAAAATAAATATCCGTGCCACTTGCTCTCTGGGACTATACAAGCGAGGCGCTCCTCTCATTGTTTTGGTAATCGGCTTCACCAGGCTTTTCTCTTCCTCCACAGCTAGTCAGCACCATATCCTCCGCACAGGGCCCCTTATTTTGTTCTTTCTCGCGCAGGAAAGGACCCGCAAAAAAATGTGTCGTACTAATAAGAAAAAAAAAAGAAAACGTGTTCAAACCTTGGAGACAGCTAGAAAAGTGACAACAGATAGCACTGTCAAGACTTCTTCCTTTCTTCCGGCGCACACAAGAGGATGACACCGAAGAGCCATTGTCCGGGTTCAGCACGACCGATCGCTTTTCACGATCCCGCGCGCTTTGAACTCCTTCCGTTCTGGAGCGTTTATATTGTGCGCAAATGGGATTCCACGCAGAGAGACCCGAGCAAACAAAGAGGCGAGAAGAGTACAGTGTGTGTGTGTGTGAGTATGTGAGCCCATGCACACGTCTCGATGAGGGAGAGCCGTGGGTGCCGGGCAGGGTGATGGGACAGCCAGGCCGGCACGCAGGGTGCGAACACAGGGGTGATGGGGGCGAGGAGAGGGGGGGGGGGTGAGGGGGGTTCTATAGCGTATCCTTTAATCCTTGATTCTCGATTCGGCCTGTTTGCTTCTTGTTTCACGCCTGACGAACAGGCTTGCCAGAGAAGAATGACGGAAAGAAAGGGAAGAAGACGGACAAGCCGTCGCCGACGAAGAAGTGGAAGAGCGTAGGAAGAAGAAGACAAGGGCGCCGCCGGAGCAAAGAGTTCGCTTATCTGGACAACGAGCGACGCGGCGCGCACGGCCAAGTCCCGTACGCGGAGTGGGCCGACGCACAACAACGGCAAGAGTTTCTCCGGCTTCCGGACCGACGGGGGTGGGCGACCATTGAGGGCCCGAAATCTTTGGCTCCCGTGCTGCGTTGCCTGACAGGCTTGGTGACCGATGGGCACGCATTCATCAAAGTCTTGAGCCGGAGCGCCCCTTCCCGGCCAAGCCGCCCGCGGGCGGCGGGTGGGCCGCGCGCTTCGTGTCGAAACGCTCCAATGGCAAAGACACTGGCGTTTCCGCCCAGGACGCACGGCGCCCCGCAGAAAAGAAAGATCGAGAAAAAAACGAAAAGAAGCAAGGGTCGCCCGGGCCAGGGTGTAGAGTTTTGCTACGCGTAAGTTTTTTTTTTTTTTGCCTTTACGTTTGGTCCTTGCGATGTCAGTGACGCGTGATTATGCCCCCCCTACCGATGCGAGTAGCTAGCTAGCGACGTGACGAACGTGCGCGTGCCAGGCGGGAGGACTGCGCTACCCCTGGCTGGTGAACTGGTTTCACCGACTGCGTATACTGTGTGGAATGGCTGTGCGCGGCCACACCCTACCGTCGGAAGTCTGGCATACATGCGCATGCCAGCTGGTGGAAAGGCCCGAAGTTGGCGCAGTTAAAAAGAAAGAAAAGAAAACGAGAAACAAATCTGGGCGCCAGCCAAAGTAAAAAAAAAAATAAAATAAACAGAGAGAAGAGACTAAAGACATCTTTTGCATTCTTGAGCAATTTACAGCGTAAATAGATCTGATAAGAAGGCAAGTGAGGCAACACATAACGGGTAGAACACTTTATTGTTGCAACGTACGCCTATTCGTACACTAGACCACCCGCTGACTAGACAATGTGTTATTAGGCGACAATATCTTTTGTACTTTTGAGACTTTCATCTACATAAGTGTGGAGACATTTACATTGTGTATTGTATGTACCATGTGTTCCTTACGTCATAGTCTTCCTGTGGAAACGTTGAGTGACAAGTCCTGGTGCTTGTGTGAAAAGACTATTTGATATGTAACCTTGAACCCTGTACGATGTATGACGGAACAACTCAAGAGATGAGGAGTAGCCGGCGCCTTAAACTGTGCGCCAACATCTCCTTACATCATATCAATAAAAAAAAACAATACGAAGACGATCATTATGGTATCGTGACGACAATAATGACGAAGACAGTGGTTCGACGATAGTTCCCGACCTCTGCGCCGATGGCAACGGCAATGATGACAGCGGCACGACGACAGTGTTGACGATGACAGTGGTACGATGACAATGGCACGAGAACATCATGGAACTATCGCGACGATGTCGGCCCAATGACGACAACACTTTGTTGACTGTAGTGTAACGCCCATTCGTTGAGCCTGACACTACAGCGCTAAACAACACATTCCATCATTAGCCTTGCACTCAAACTTGTTCTGAGTCTCCGTCGGTTATAGGTGTAAAGCCGGGAACGCAATAAATGAAACTGACACTAGGTTCATTGTCACATCAGTGCCTACAAGGAAGTTGTCATTGTTTGCTTGCTTGCTTGCTCGCTTTTTCTCTTCTTTCTCTAATAGCGTCATCTTTCAATAATCATTCGTAAGTGGCTACAGAAACAAACATTAATATGTCCACCTGTGAACTTTTCGTTGACACTACGGGGAAGAAACACAGTCACAACATGACACATACGTAATTTTCATGTGATCTGCTAGTATACGCGACTTGATCGCGTGCCGTTTGGCAATTCTCGCACCAAATTCACAAATCATTTAGTTAGTAAGTCCTGTTTCCCGGTGTCCGGATAGCTATTTGGTCATACCTGCGCTTAGAAACAATTATGGCGAACTAACTCCTTTTTCGAACACGGGCCGCGTTTCCTGTGCCCCGCTCGCGCCTTCATTCAAAGAGCGCAGTCAGGCGGGTTGAGACCCCGTGCAATGCAGAAAAGCTACCACTAAGACACAGCCAAACAAAGTTCACTGTGTGGCAGCGTCACCACAGCGCATACAGCTCCATAGGCCGTGGAGTCCTATATCAATAATAATAATAATAATAATAATAATAATAATAATAATAATAATAATAATAATAATAATAATAATAATAATAATAATAATAATAATAATAATAATAATAATAATAATAATAATAATAATAATCCCCGTAATTAGCATAATCATCATCTTATTATTATTATATGTCCACTGCCCGGACGAAGGCCTCTTCCTGCGATCTCCAATTACCCCTGACCTGTGCCAACCGATTTCAAACAGCGCCCGCGAATTTCCTAATTTCAAAGCCCCACCTAGCCTTCTGCCGTCCTTGACTGCGCTTCCCTTCTCTTGGCACCCATTCAGCAGCCCTAATGATACACCGGATATCTAACCTACGCATTGCACGACCTGCTCAGCTCCGTTTTTTTTCTCTTAATGTGAACTAGAATATCGGCTACCTATGTTTTCTTTCTGATCCACACCGCTCTCTTCCTGTCTCTTAACCTTACGCTTAACATTCTTCATTCCATCGTTCTTTGCGCGGTCCTTAACTTGTTCTCGAGCTTCTTTGTCAGTCGACAAATTTCTGCCACATATGTTAGCACCGGCAAAATGCACTGATTGGATACCTTTGTTTTTAATCACAATGGTAAGCTTCCAGTGACGATCTGACAATGAGTGCCGTATGCGCTCCAATCCATTTTTATTCTTCTGTCAATTTCATTCTCATGATCACGGTCCCCTGTGAATAACTAACCTACGTAAGCGTATTCATTCACAGACTCCAGAGGCAGGCTGGCGATCCTGAAATCTTGTTCCCTTGCCAAGCTATCGAACATTATCTTTGTTTTCTGCATATTATTGTTCAACCCCACTCTTACACTCGTTCTGTTAAGGTCCTCAATTATTTGTTATAACTCGTCTGCAGTGTTGCTCAATAGAACAATGTCATCGGCAAATCGAAGGTTGCTGAGGTATTCGCCGTCGATCCTTACTCCTAAGCCTTCCCAGTTTAATAGCTTGAGTATTTCTTCCAGGCACGCAGTGAATAGCATTGGAGAGATTGTGTCTCCCTGACTGACCCCTTTCTTTATAGGTATCTTCCTGCTTTTCTTGCGGAGAATTAGGGTGGCTGTGGAATCTCCGTAGATATTTTCCAGGATATTTCCGTAAGCGGTCTGTACTCCTTTATTACGTAATGCCTCTATGACTGCTGGTATCTTTACTGAATCAAATGCCTTTTCGTAATCTATGAAAGCCATATATAGAGGCTGATTGTATTCTGCGGATTTCTAGATTACCTTATTGATGAAATGGATGTGATCCATTGTACTGTATCCCTTCTTGAAACCTGCCTGTTCCCTTGGTTGACTAAAGTCCAGTGTTGCTCTTATTCTATTTGAGATTATCTTGGTGAATATTTTATATAATATTGTAAGTAAGCTAATGAGCTTATAACTTTTCAATTCTTTAACATCTCCCTTTTCGTGGATTAGTGTAATGTTGGAATTCTTCCAATTCTCTGGGACCCTTGAAGTCGAAAGGCAGTTCGTATAAAGGGCCGCTAGTTTTTGAAGCATTATGTCTTCTTCATCTTTGATTAAATCGACTGGTAGTCCATCTTCTCCTGCCGCTTTTCCGCGTTTCATGTCTTGCAAGGCCCTTCTGACTTCGTCGCTATATCTATAGAAGGAGCCTCTGTAACCTGTTCATTACTACTTAGAATGGAGGTATTGTGGCTGCTTTGGGTACTGTACAGGTCAGCATAGAATTCTTCCGCTTCCTTTACTATAGCTTCAAGATTGCTGATGAAATTACCCTGTTTATCTTTCATTGCATACATCTTGGCTTGTCCTGTGCCAAGTTTTATTCACACTGATTTCATGCTGCACCTATTTTTTACTGCTTCTTCAGTCTTTCTTACGTTATAATTTCGAGTATCCCCTATTTTCTCCTTGTTGATCAGTTTTGACAATTCCGCGAATTCCGCCTTATCTCTTGAGTTGGACACTTTCATTTTAATTTCATTTCCTTGAGTTGGACACTTGTAGTAAATGTAACGCTGATGTTTAGTGGCGCTAATGTTCAGCATCTTCGAAGCGTATTCGCTGTTGTAATTTCGTCGTATAGCGACAAATGTTCTCATTTAGCACCCCTTTTTCACCATTCGACAATTTTTTAGAACATTACAAGCAGCAATAGTTGTCTAGGAAAAGAAACATATAGAACATTACGTCATTCACTGCAATGAAAATTCCGGTAGAACTTATCTAATGCGACCTGTCGTTGGTGACGCGATTAGCATTAGTGCAGTGTGGCCGCACGCCGTATTTGTGAAGTCAAGTTTACTTAAAAGACGCAATTGTTATTCTGAAACTACCATTGCTCCGACTATATGTGACCTAGCCCAGTGTCCTCCCATGTTAGCATAGCACTCGATAGCCAAGGTCGCCCAAGAGCATGGCGGTATGACGACAACTGTATGACTTCGTCACACTGAATTGGATGGAATGACGAATAAAGAAATATCTCGAAGTAATGACAAAGGCGGTGTGACGACAGCTGCATGGCGGCAATGAGATGATGATTCTTAAATGGTAACTCTTTTCTGTAGATAACCGCGTTTCCTGGAAAATAATCGAATCAGGAGGAGGATCTCCACGAAGATGTAACAAATCAGTGGCTGCAGCAAAAATCGAACGACAGTTCCACTGCAGCCCTTTTAAAGTCCCTATGTTGACGAGATACCAGCAGTATCACACTGCCGTCTATAGAATGCTATCTTTTAGGAAATCATCCTTTGATAGGTCGCAATTTTCACTCTTTTTAGCCCCTAGTTTATGAAGGATGCTAGTTCTCGGGGAGCACTGAGAAGCGCGACATTTACACTTTCGAGCATCCTGATCCATGTACTCAATGTTTTCCGAACTGGACTCGCTACTGTTACCACCCTCGCGTTCTACGTGGGATGCGGAAGCTTCCGTGTCCTCAGGACTGCGGGGCCAGGCCTTTGCAGATAAGCCTTCACCCGCCGTGGTGGCTCAGTGGCTATGGTGTTAGGCTGCTGAGCACGAGGTCGCGGGATCGAATCCCGGCCATGGCGGCCGCGTTTCGATGGGGGTGAAATGCGAAAACACCCGTGTACTTAGATTTAGGTGCACGTTAAAGAACCCCAGGTGGTCAAAATTTCCGGAGTCCTCCACTACGGCGTGCCTCATAATCAGAAAGGGGTTTTGGCACGTAAAACCACATTTAAAAAAATAAGCCTTCGTCTACATTCTCATGAGAAACTGCAATCTCAGAAACAACACTTGATCGGGCAGCAATCTGCATAAGTTGTGACATCTGAACAGTGAAAAGTTGCCCGGTGGTCTCTGAAAGGTTAGAAAAGGGACTGTCAAGGGCTTTTGCCATAGCTTTCTCCCCATCAGCAGCTACAGCGTCACCAAGAGATGCATGCATAGCTTTTGAGTGACGTGCAGCAGCTTCAGCGTGCCCACATGACTTCTCTAATACAATTGCCCGAGCCTCACGGCGCGAACATCGCTTCCGTTCTATAATTGCAGAAGTTGAAGATCTTGTTCTCTCGCAGGACATTTCGAACAGTCCGCAGGGATGAAACCTTCGCACAAACAGCGTCGCTCGCTCTGAGAGGGACGTGTCTGAGCCTTGTGGCCTTCTCCGCAAATTCGGCACCGAAGATCTGATCTGCATTCATTAACGCTATGACCATATCGCCAACAGTGAACACATTGCAGTGTGCGGGAAGAAAATGCTTCGACCCTGTATATTAAAGGCCATGCCTTGATCTATGACGGCATAGTTGTGCCTGCAAAAGTGACAATGACCAACTCTGTTGCTACTATTTGATACTCAGAAACTCATGAACATCGCTAGACGGATACGGCACGTGCCGTGGAAAACATCTGCAGCAGTTCGGAAGCACACAGACCCCCGCCGACCCCCCGACTAGTCCCTTAACGCAAGCTAGATGAGAAGTAATAAAAGGGCTCATCGGGTGATTCGCGAACATTACACACTTTAAGAGGTCGGAGACACGAGTCTGGTCCGGCGAACAACATGGAATTGTCCTTCTGCCATATCGTCGGACATCAGTTATGCTCTGGAAGTGCGGGGCAGCTTTCCACAGCACTTCTTGAATTGCCCTTGGATTCTTCACGCGGATGAATCCCCTCATCGGTCGGCACTAGGGCAACAGGAACGCTGTGAATGCCACTGCGCAATAAAGCCTCTGTAGGTACATCATTAGTGAGAAGGAAATACGTCCATAGCAAAAACCACTGGCCGAGAGAATAAAGAGACATTAGTAGTAAACTGCAGAAGAACTGATAGTCGGGCGAGATAAGGGCTCGTGTGTCCACCGTCTCTGCGTCCTTGTCTATTGTGCGCGTCACAAATTTGACCATGATACTTAGGGACTCACAATGAAATCAACCAGATTATAAGAGGTAAATGTTAAACAAAACTAATAACAGATAAACCGCTTCATACTTGACCAATAGCCCGTAACACGAGGCCTGGGGAGAGCGTCTATACAACACCATACCAAGCGATTCTCACACCAACGCCGGCTCAGCGAGACAGCGCAGGCCGAACGAATAAGATGGGATAGGACATCCTACTTCGATGGCGCCTACCCACGGCGAGAAATTGGCTAAGATTTGGATGGTATTAGGACGATGTTGGTATTACAAAAATTGGTAAAAGTGTCAGGTGTAAAGTGATAAAAATAATGTTTGAAGAGCTTAAGAGAATCGCCTTGAAGCAACTATGAATTCCTCCACGGCTGAGCAACTTGCCTATGGTAGTTTCCAAGAGAAGAGGCTCCTAGTGAAAGGATATTTAAAATGGAAAATGTAAACCAAGTTACCTGATCGTTGGTTTTAAAATGTTCTTTCTCATTAAAGGAGAAAAACGGCGGCGGAATATGAAATGATCTATGGTCTCGTCTTCTCCACAGATTGGGCACAGCGGGGAGGGTGCCATACCAGCCGTTAATACTCGTGTTCGACAACGTAACCGGGTAAAAATTGCTTCAGTTTTTCTGGTGTGAAAGGAATTTTTGTGCCAAGGGAATAGGAGATGTCGATATACTAGAAAATTTGCTATCACTGGGTTCAAAAAGTCGGGAGCAATTGCCGAAGAAGCTCTCTTCTATTCTTCCCCTTTTCTTCTAATCTCGCAGCTCGCAGCACCACGCACAAGACACAGGCGCCCGAGCGCGCCATGTATAAAAGGCGGCCGAGGAGGGTGACGATAGCTGCTATACTCGCGCACAACTTTCTGTGGCTACGAAGGGAAAGCTACCGAGGCAAAGCGCGCATAAGTTAGAGCATTTCTGAAAAGACTCGCACGTTTTACTCCACGTTAATTTAGGCTGGGAAGACAAAACCTAAACGCCTTGTTAGCAGCAGTTAAATAATACAGAACACACCATTGAGTGTAAATTTTAGGTTTACTTATTTTACGGTTTTTCCCTTCCGTGTCTGAGGAAACGCGAAACCGTCGCACGTGAAAGCTCCCTCGGTTCAGCGTCTGTTCTGAGCAACCAAAAGCACTATCAAACGCTGCTGGACTACCCGGCGCGGTAACACATGTGCAGATGTCACGCGCCCGTAGCTTTCCCTTCATAGCCACAGAAAGTTGTCCGAGAGTATAGTAGGGTGCCTCGATGGTACTCTTCGCCTGCAGCTCCGTACAGAGTGTAGGCAACTGCGGAGACTCGTATACGGCGTTGGGCACGCGAATGGCGGACGGCGTAGTAGGCGCCTTTGACGGATGACGCAGGGGCGCGGTGCCGGCGCTCGTGCGTATCCGCCATTCGTGTGCCCCACACCGTAGCAAACGCCGCGGTTGTCTCCACCCTATACGGAGCGGCAGGCGAAGAGGACATCGAGGCACTCTAGCTGTTAGACGAGTACATACCTAGAGGCACAAACTATAGGAGTACCCCATCCTCTTGGACGGCTTAGAAGGCACGACATTGACGGCGCAACGAGAGGCAGATGACAAGCCTGGAATGACGACGATAGAACGACCCAATGATACCCAAGCGGGTAGAAAGCTTGGGGCACTGGATCTGCGTAAGAGGACGGACGGACGGATGGGTGGGTAGATGGGTGAACGAATGTATTGATGGATGGACCAAAGGACGGAGGGACCGACAGACAGGCTCGAAACGCCTACTCCATAAGGAAAGTCAAATGACAAAGCTGAAATGAAGGCGATAGAACGACATTGACGGCATGACGACCACGAGCCTATAGTGGTCCAAGCTGGTAAACAACTTGGGTTTCTGGATCTGAGTGAGTTAGTTCGTTAGCTAGTTAACTTGATAGATAGATAGATAGATAGATAGATAGATAGATAGATAGATAGATAGATAGATAGATAGATAGATAGATAGATAGATAGATAGATAGATAGATAGATAGATAGATAGATAGATAGATAGATAGATAGATAGATAGATAGATAGATAGATAGATAGATAGATAGATAGATAGATAGATAGATAGATAGATAGATAGATAGCAAAGAATGTTAGTCGCATTAAAATTAGGCACGCACGGTGGGCATTACTAACTGAACGTTATCAAGATTTATCGGCTCGCGTACTCGAACCTGTTGTACGCTGGAAATTACACGATTGAATAAAGCAATTATGGATGTAGAAGACTTTGCAGTTTTAAATAAGTGTTGTGAGGCTACTACGAAACATAACTGACCCGTTAATGACACCGAAAGAAAGTACTGTAATCCATGTACCAGCAATGATTTTCGTGGTGGTTGAACGACTTCAGCGTCGCAAAATCGATGTTCTTTCCCAGCGCATTGGATGATGGCAACAGAATGGAGAGAGACAGTTCTACGCTTTGCGTTATTCCGAGGTACCTGCGTCCACTGCACACGCAAGACATTTACAAAGAAAGCATTACATCCAAAAGAATGTTACCTTTCTGTGCTTTGAATTGAAAGGCTGAAAATGATCGCCGACCTTTACTGCCCTGCTGTCGACACCCTTCACAAAAAAATAGAAAAGGTAACTTTATTTCTTTTTCAAAGCTTTAAGAGCGAGTCAACTTTCAGTAAAACGCTTTCCTTTTTCTTTTCTTTTTTTTTTTCTCCCCGTGGGACCCAGTGGGCTCACAGCGGTGTCTCTGGGTAGTGAGCCTTTCAACGCACGCGTGAGGAAGAGGAGGGAGTACGCGGTGGGTCCCTTTTCTTCGTTGGGGCGCCCCCGTTGCTTCGCGAAGGAAACGACCGAGCTTCGCTATCCCGCCATATCGGCGACGTCATCTTGACGAGAGAGTGTCGTGACGGAGATGGATGCCAAAGCGTGAACCATGGAGATGCCAAGCTCTATTGTGAACACCACGTGACCTCGTTCCCGCTGCGCGTCTAAGCCGATGTTTTTTTTTTATTTCCTTCCATATAAAGTTGGGAGGGAGCATGCGACAAAAAGACTTTAATTGGACGTTCCACGCGCTTTCGATGTTCTCAACGAACTCGTTTTGTCTTTATTTTTTTGTTTATTTTTTTGTCACTGCCTTACCGACGGCCTCCCTTAGCGTATTTCTTCGCCCCCATGGCGACGTTCTTTTCAAACGCTGAATAATGAGTTAGAATAGCGCCACCGCGACTCATTTTTCCAACGTGCCGTAGCTTCCCACCAGAGCTTTGAGGAAGCGTCGACACTTCTTCCAATGCCTGTAGTATTTAACGTTTACGAGACCCGCCGATGTGGCTCAGTTGCTGTGATGTTGCGCTGCTCAGGACGAGGTCGCCGGTTCGATTCCCACTTACGGCGGCGGCATTCCGATGGCGGTGGGACACAAAATAGGGTCGTGTACCGTGCATTGAGTGCACGTTAAAGAACTGCAGGCGGTCAAAATAATCTGGAGCCCGAACTACGGCGTCCTATATGACGTACCTTTTAACTCACTATTTTACAGGGACGTTAAACCCGACAATTGAATTTTATTTAACGTACAAGGTCTCGTAGGAGGTAACAGATTGGCTCCAAGGGTGACGCTTCGACATGCTGCTATTTTCCTAAAGGAAAAAAAATAGCGGCACGAGTTCGAAAAACATGCGTTTCTTCTGCGCTAACCGATTTTCTCTAGCTAAGCGACGGGAAACTTTCCTCTCAGATATAATGGTATTTCATGTGACGCATGCAACGTATCAATATAGCGATACGTCATGTGACGAATCTTGCGGCCACACGAAGTTTAACGTGCTGAAACTCATTCAAGATGTATTGAATTGTTCCGTTACGCCTTTCATTTCCGTTATCACCACAGTTCATACTTCGTACAAGGTATATGTAAACTGGTAGCGAGGCTTTCGTAGAAGCCCACATGGCATGCAAGAAAATGGCGGCCTGTGGCAACCGTCGCCATCTGTGTGTCGTGGGAGCAACTTCTCTACAAAAATAAAGAAAGAAACAAGTACGGCGTCACACTTGAAAATGGAAGTGACGTCGAAATCTTATGCTGCTTGGGGAGAATGTTTGAATTTATTTTAGCGTCTGGCATTTCTGCCACCAAGCCAGCCGTTATCTTTCTTTTGAGGCTGAGGCGAGCTTGCGACTCGCCTCAGCTGACGCGCCAGCGTGTCATTTAACTATAGGTGTGGCGTATGTCTTAATGTGATCATAATTAGGATGTTCACGGCAAGTGTTCCAGTAGGTTCCTTGGGAAGGTGAGCGAATATGATGGAAATAAATGACAGTGGTACAGAGGTTTCTAAACGCAACTTCACTTTTATTCGCCTAGAATAATGCAACCAATATACTTGACTAAACAAAACGTACGTTTAAATGGATGAAAGCCTCTATGGCCAGCACACATTCGTATCGTATAACAACATATGTGAAACCTTTCCACAGAACCATTCGCAATTCCATGTGACGCCGTGTATTCAAGTCCAACAGTTATCATAGAAGGCAACGTTGCACCACATTATCATTTAGAAAGCATTCGACTTGCTAATTTTGCTGCCTGTAGGACACTTAGAGCCTGTGTTACAGAGAGTGAACGAACATAGCGCGACGTTTCTTCGCGGAGCGCTCAGCATTTATTGTCACGATGAGACAAAGCGCGTCGGATGCCGCAGCGTGAACTTGCACGATAACGAAAAGTCTGCACTCACACCTTTCTCCAATGAATGCCGTGCGCCAGGTCACGCAAAATTTGAAGTGAAGCTGGCGCCACGTTCTGAACAAACACGCGAGAAAAAAAAAAAAAAACTCGGACAAAACCGCCGCGTTAAAGTGAACTACGCTATTTCGCATGACAGCTGGCTTGCACAGGCCAGTCATTTCTTCCGCCAGAATCACTGGTTGGTAGGGGGTCACCAAGAACAAACTAATAAATTGTAAAATAGAAAAAAGACGAACATTTGTTGTTTTAGTACAGCAAAAAAATATTTGAACTGGAATATTTACTCGTACGACAATATTCAGATTAAAAATTTTCGAGCATTATTTTTTTACATAGGTTCTCTAGTGAAATCGCGCACCTCTAACTGATATCTCTAGCAATATCCTTTGGCCCGCTCTCCGTTCCAAGCTTCGCGACCTATTCTGATGGACCTTGCTTCCTACGCCACAGTTACAAGGAATATGATTGCCCACATATTCTATTCTCTGACAATAATATTTGAGCCTCTTGCTATCTACACGCAGTGAGCACAGCGTGCAACAGCCGATCGAGACTCAACCGCATACGTTCAAAGCTTTGAAATTATGTGGTTTTATGTGCCAGAACCACGATCTAATTATGAGACACGCCGTAGTGAGGGACTCCGGAAATTTTGACCACCCGGGTTTGTTTAACGCGCACCTAAATCTATGTACACGGGTGTTTTCGCATTTCGCCCTCATCAAAATGCAGCCACCGCGGCCGGAATTCGATCCCGCGAGCTTGTGCTTAGCAGCCCGACACCGCAGTCACTAAGCAACCACGGCGAGTTGCACTCGTTAAAAGCTATAAAACGTTGCTCGAAGTAGCTACAGCTATCATTGAACGAAGTTTAATACCTCGTTTTGTCAATTGCCTCTGATATCGAGATATTGTCCCGTTGTACATACTTTCTGAGGAGCGGCTTTGAGGCTTCAAGGTAAGCCGCGACAATCGCGCGACGCAGTTTAGAAAAACCTCGCGCGTTAAGATTTCATAAGGCACCGACAGCCTTCCGCCAAAGCTAAACTCCGGGAACCAAACAAGGCTCTCAGCGACAGTGTGTATACAAGCTCGCTTCGCACCTGGCGTCACTGTTCAAAAGCAGGTCCGCACCTGACACGGCCGAGTACTCAGAAACCATCGCTGGCCACTGAAGCCTGCGAGAGAAGCTCGCTAACGAGGCTTGAAACGCGGAGAAATGGAAAAGCGCGAAGAAATGTAAAAGAGGAAACAAGAAAAGGTATAAGAGTGGGCGACGACGTATAGGCATAATATATGCGCCGGCAAAAATTAGAGCGCGCAACATGCGCAATTAGCCGGAGAGCACGTGAGCAATCCACTTGCGTACAAGACTCGACAGTAGCGCAAAGCGCAAGCGTTTCCCTGACGCACAATTATGCGAGCCAGGCAGGCTGAACTAGAGAGGGCTGGCCGTATCTCAGACGCACGGCTACTACACATCGCTATACTTCAGGCTGCAACCTTTCTAGATTCTTCATACGGTATATATCCTCCTCGGCGGCTGCGTCAACGAAAGTGTCAGGCGACATAAAGATATCACCATAATAGCTGGTCGCAATGCCAGTGGCATTTGCCACCATGGCAAATGCCATTTTTACGTTGTTCTTTTTTTTTTTGCTTCCTACTGAAGCCGCAGTTCATGCGGCCCAAAATGGCGACTATATATAGAAACAACAAGCGATGACTCGAGACGCCGGGAGCGGTTTCTTTTTAGTACAACGGTGTATATTCAGTGGCCGAGAACGCGAAATGGCGGAGCGTAGAAAAGACAGAGGTTGGGAGAGGGGGGGGGGGAGGAGGAGGAAGGAGACGGTGGTCATATATCGCCGCCGCTCAGACTAGCGGTCCTGCTGCGTGACCTTTGCGCGGTGGAGTAACGCTTCGTCTGCTGTGAATGCGCAATGTTTCCTTTCGATGTCGCGCTACTCGTGGCCCAAGGCCAGCTGCGTGAAAAAAAAGCAGGTGACCAGACACGAGGGCCAGTGCTACCGTTCGGAGCAGCGTCAAAACGAGTGACGGTGGAAGACGTAAGCTGCATTTTACAGCTCCAAAATATTGATAGAAAAACAGTTACAACGAGAGTTAACACGTGTTTACGGTATAGTTGTATCTTGCGTTAAGGTGTACTATAAAGTTTTTTTTTTCCACCTTTTCGTTTCAGGACTAATTTAGCGGAAGCATGTACAATCTTGTGAACGACAGCATTCCTTGGCGGAAGTAATTGGCACTTTGTATAATATATATATATATATATATATATATATATATATATATATATATATATATATATATTACTACATACACTAAATTACGCTGCCTTCAGGAAAGAAAATGTGATGAAAAGGGTAAATTCGATTTATGATTCTTTTTTTTTTATCATCGCATCTCTCATAGGCCGAATTTTCGATCACACCATGGAATGCCTTCCATTGCAAAGAGCACTAAACGCAAAGATTTATGTGGCTTTCCTTTGTTAGCTAGTTGAGATAAATTATAATAAGTTGAATATTACATTAAGCCACGCATATTAGGCCACGCAACGAAGGACCACCCCATTCTTTTTGCTTATTCTCTACATATTTGATCCTTCATCTGACGTCATGTTCTCTTCCAACCATACATTCGCCATTGCGTGCTCGCTTATCAACACGACGCCATCATATCGCTATCACATTTTCTTTCTTCGCTGCTTCTAGAGAAATTCACGCGCGTCGTTTCCAGTCTTTCATATATATTCTAGAAAGACAGAACTATAAGTGCAAATCCACCTGCAACAACTTTACTCTACCAAACACAGCGGTAAAGGAAACAACAGTTCAATGACCGACCACTTTCACGAAAAAAAAAAAGGGAAAGGGCACCAAGCGGCGACAAACAGTGGGGAAAGCGAAGTAACGGCCTGTCCGCTTTTCCAGCAATGTGCACAAATGTCCTTTTTAGTTTTCTTTTGGTTTTTCATGCGCAAACATCCTTCGTTTGTCATCGATGTCCACGTTCTCACAACACCGGCATGCACAGTGTCTCGTCCGAACCACCAGTGCTCACACAATACTTGCTGATCCGCTGCCAACTCACGCTGGCAGCCTCAGCAACATTGCGAGGCTGGGCAGCGTCGATGCCAGCGCGAGAAGCACTCGTCCCGGCTGGGATGAGCCGGACGCCGACGTCCAGCCCTTTGACCCCGATGCTGGAGACCTGCAGTTTTTCGTTTTATACGAACATTCGCTTATTAGGTATATTTGTATGTGAGACTGAAATAAAATATGAACGGGACATAATAAGGTATACACATCTTTAACCTTTATTTAGCAAGATAAGCAAACTAGCGGACGAATAATTTTGCGCTCGTTTCTCTTCGATTAACTTGCCTGAACTCACAGAATATGAAAAAAAAATTTTGAGAGAATATAAAAGACGATGTCTGAATACTACCGATTTGACAGCTTAACGTTGAGAAACTTGATCCATAAACATAAGATGAACGCTCGTAGAGTAAGGTTCGGCAACAGAAGAGATATATTGAACTGAACATGGGCAAGCAATAAGAAATACGTGTCGGGTGTATAATTTCCTAAGGCTATAGCGTAAAGCCTTTGCTTTTTTCTACGCCAGATGTTTAAAACCACAAGCAAAAAGTGTGTGCGTGCGTGCGTGCGTTCGTGCGTGCGTGCGTGCGTGCGTGCGTGCGTGCGTGCGTGCGTGCGCGCCAGAGAAAGAGGGTTTCCTTGTATCATTTACTCGCTGCAATCTCTGTGTGCCTCGCATAAGAAGTTAAAACTACCTAAATATATATACAGCTTGTTTCGTTAACATGTTTAGTTACATTCAGTCATCGCCATCTCGTATCGGACAGTTTATCCGCTACGCAAGAACGCGGCGTCCACTGGCCTTTGACCGCTGGTGTGTCCGGCGTGGTGGTGTCCGCCGTGGCCGTCGTGCGCCAGCAGGCCGTGGTGTCCGGCCACGCGCAGCACAGGCATCGAGCCGTTCTTCATCTCGACGCGGAAGGTCCGCGCCTGCAGCCAGGACAGAGCGTCGTGCTTCTTCATGCGCTTGAGCTCGCTGCCCACGACGTCCAAGGTGCGGGCGTTGTAGTCGTTCAGCCAGTCCAGCTGCGGGAGGCGGTGTGCCGGCAGTGGCGCGGTTGACAACGCGCGTCTCAGCGTCAGCCACACGTATAGCGTTTCGTTCGCGATCGAATGAACGATGCATCCTTTTTTTTTTTTTTTAACGGCCCGAAAAAACAGAAATCACTACATCGCACGCAAACACGGCACTTGTACGGGTCGTGCACTGCGTGTTGGGGCTGCTCTCTCGCGCCGATAACAGGGTTGCATACTGTAAACCGCACCAACTTCCTGAGCTACAACTTCTCTTGGATGAACAACGAGTAAAGACAGACGCGGAAGCGTGGAGAAAACGAAAACAGAAAACAGGATCTCAGCATGGGTTTAGGTTCACACTGATTCGCTTTCTTTTTTTTTTTCAACATTCCATTTGAGTCTACTGGCTGCCACCAAGAGCTCCGAAAATGGTTCACCGTAGTTGAGTGGAATCGCCAAAAGTACACCGCCAGGGTTCAATAAGCGGATAGTGCAGCGAAAAGAATGCGCGCCGGCAGTTCCTCATAGCCAATGCGATATCAAATCAACCAACGTTATTAGAACCAAACTTTGATATCGACAGAAGCGTCCGGCATATGTCGACAGTTCTAACGTCCTCAGGAGCGGGTTTGTGAGTTTTGCCATCGACGGCGTAACGCAGCAAAACGGGCACTGCGTCATCGTTCGAGTCGTTTTCGTCAGCGGTTCAACGAGTGTATGGTACGCTGCGAACACCTAACGATTACCGGCACAAGGAAAAGGCCGAACCTTACTGCTCGTATAAGCATCGTAACGCGCTTCTCAATTACTAGGCCATGGCGGTGTTAACGAAAAAATAATAATGATAAAAATGAAAGATGCAGCCAAGCTGCCGAATCGCTCGTCGTTTTACATTCCTCATCGGTATAGGCCGGCAACGAACAGTGGTACCACCTCGTCCACATAGTGTATATGGCACGACCCGCGCCTATACCCATGCGGCCGGCACGACTCATGTGCGGGCAAGCACACCCCTATGTAATGGAATGGGGACGCCTTCGTCGTGCTTGGGCCAGCCTTCTGCATGGGCGGCGTGAGAGGCCGAACGTATACCTACTGCGTGCTCGTGACGCGAATGAAGCTGTGCGGCCCGCGTGAACACTAAAACAAACGCCCAACGCTATCCTGAAAGACTACGCAATAAATAAAAAAAAAATGTAAGAGGTAGGGAAAGGGGAGGGGGAGTAACGTTACGAAGCTCGAGATTGATCTCCAAGGGAGGGAGGAATGCCACTGACCTGCGCCTTGTTCAGCAGCTCCCACTTGATCAGGCTCGCTTGGAAAGGCACGAACGTGATGGGTTCAAACTTGCAAAACTTGTGGGACATGAACCTGTACTGGAAGAGCGAAGCACACACATGCGCACACATACGCGCATATAGGCGCACACCACGTAAAGGCTGCAGCCGGCCCACGTATCGACACGGACAATGCCGAGCCGCGGCGTGTCCACGCCGGCGCGCGCGCGGCGCGTTTGATGAGATCGTTAGCCTTGTTAGCGCGTGAGCGAGGTGGATGGTAAACGACCCTGATGACGCGTTGCTTAGACGAAAGGGGTGCACGATCTTATGCCGAGCTGCGCCGTGCCATGAAACCTGAGCAGCAGCAACAGCACGGCTGCTGCTGTCCGCGGTCTCTCTATACCGGTGTTATTGGTGCTGCTGGTGTTTCACAAGGAGAAAGCAACAGCCTAATAACACATTGCCTCACACCACTGGCGGTTCGAAGTCATGATGAGAGAGATATGACTTCCGGTGTTTGCGGACGCCTGCTTTTTGTTTGTTTGTTTGTTTGTTTGTTTATTAATTAATTTATTTATTTCTCGTCACTCGCTTATGTTTCATGCCTCCTTGGGGTTCGTTCTTTGTACTGCTTATTATTATTATTATTTTTCACTTACACCGCAAGTGCGATCATTCCCACCGCTATGATGTTTAAACGGATGGAGATAAACGCAGCGATTACGTTAACTTTAATAGAGCGACTGGCTAACTCCGTGTCAATTGCAGCGCAAGATTGATCAACGCTGGAGTTTACTCTCTCCCTTACCCCCCTCACCCCCCCAACAGCCCTGTATTACGTGCCCGTCACGCACATCACCGCGTTCCCACCACACACAGCGGTAGGTCACCGATTGCTAATACCTTCTGCTAGGCGGTCAGGTAGCATATTCACTTCCAGGCAGTGCCAACCACACTACGTTGGGGCCAGAATGGAAACGAGTCAACACGCTGTAGGATTTCTGTGCGCGTAGGATAATTTGGGAGTCTGCATTTTTGTAATGATTACTTTCCTTCGATTTAATTTCTTTCTTATCAACTGATCTCATCGAGCGATCCACACCGGCGATAAAGGAGCAATACCGCGCGATGAGAACCATTGACGAAGGGCGAAGTGAATCTAGAATGAAAGAAACTGTCACAAATTACGGCCCCAGGCGGTGGAAATTTATCCCAAGTAGGTCTTGCCTATATGCCGTATCTAACGGGTCGGGTGGGCGTAGCTTAGTGACGTAGAAACGCATCGGCGATTACGATCGATATTATCAAACCCCGCACTCAGTTCAACATACAATTCAGGTTGTAAGGGGCTGAATGCTGAAAAAAAAAAGGAGCTGCTATGTACCAGCTGTAGCTTTATTTGTCATAGCCCGCTAGCGCATTAAAACGTTTATTATGCTGACAATGCGGTGTATCCCGTAAAGGCACACCGCGCAATACGTGGTGACCCATTCGCTCAGAGCAGCCTTCGGCTCCTAAACGCAATGCCAATCTACGCACCCAATCTATTAGAGCAGTAAAAAAAAAAAGAAAAGAAAAAGGAAAAGGAATGCATCAAAGCAGGACTATGAATATAGCTGTGCTTCATAATTTGCGCTATCTGCTGTTACGAAACACGTCCGAAATAGACATAAAATCATCCTTATTCTACTAACCAGTGCAGGCCATCGCCGCATACCGGCGAGTTAGCGTAAATGGAACACGTTTGCATGACCACTGCGGTGCGAGCCAGGCATTATTCTAAAACGGGCGGCGTCCCACGGAGTGCGAAGGCTACATTTATTTTCTGGGTAAATGTTTGGCGGTGAAGCTAACGCAAACATTCGCATTCGCAAACTAATCCGAGCGAATTCGCTGATGCGACAACACGCACAAGCGGGCGCCATATACTACTGAAGAGCTATGAGCAAGCTATTTCTGTTAGGACTGCCTTTCCAGATCAGTCGAACCTTACACGACTTGCAGAAACAGTGGCGGAAGAAAAATGATGTGCTATATAGTGCAGACCGACTGCTATGAGTCTATTACTGCAGTTGAAGTGGTTCAACGTCTCAAAACAACATTTGGTTTGGCGCTTTATAGCCTGCATGGCTGCCGCGCAGTAAAAATCCCAAATCATCTTCAAAACAACATTTGGACTGTAAGTCTTAGTTGCCTCCACGAAAACTTTGAATACATTGTGATCTCGGAAGTTTATATGTATCAAAAAACATTTTTTTTACGCTCCATAGTCATCGTAATACCGCTGCAGAGTCTGGAAATTGAACCTGCAACATCGATGGTGCTCACAGGAAGACTGCCTCGTGAATTAATCCAATTAACACTTAATGTTCCCCGAGACTTACAGTAGTGTTGAACGGAGTGATCTGCATCGTCGTTTCAAGACGCACTCCCAGTCGCTCTTCTTCATAGTAACCCGGCTCTGAAATACAACGTCACGGAAGCGGTGCAAATGGAAAATTGAGGCAAGACAAAATCGTCAACGACATTCTTTTCTTCGAAGAAACGTCACTTTCTTTCTTGGGTCATCTAAGCTTCCGAAATTATAATGCCGTCTATTTTCTTTTCGTTCTTTTTAGAGAGGTTTTCAATCGGCATTTCTTACAACGAAGAAGTTCATTTATTTCAGCTATATGTGGTAGTAGCTCTCTATATTCAGCGTCCCTGCTGCGTACTGTCACCACTGCAGTTAAGCCTTCTGTGCTGACGTTGACATTTCGTCATTAATGTCGAAACATACAAGTTGACTACTCGAGCGACGTGAATATCACCCAAAAAATTAGGTACGGTCGGAAGACCTTTATTTTCAATGAAAACCTAAAAATTCGATGAAAACTCCGGCCACAAATCCGCACGCCATCTGTTCACATATAATATTGCTGATAATATACTGGTAAAAGTATGTAGCTTCAAATATTTGGGTATAACCATAACAGATAAATTGAACTGGCGTCCTCATGTTGAAAATCTTTGTCAATCAACATACAGGAAGTTGTGCTACTTGCAAAGGAAATTACGCCAGGCGACGAAAGAAGTCAAGTTAATTGCATACAAGACATATATCCGTCCGAGCCTAGAATACGCTGGTGCTGTGTGGAGCCCCCATCAAAAGGTTTTAAAACATAAACTAGAACGAATTCAAAGAATGTCAGTTCGCTTTATCTGCTCTAAATATCGACGACGTGACTCGGTAACTGAAATGTTAAAAATATGTAACTTGGAACCACTGGAATCAAGAAGGCAGAAGCAGCGATTGAAATTGCTTTTTCAAATACTACACGCAGATGCGAAAATAGACAAGGATGATTATCTGACGCTCTTTCACAAAAGGTTACCACGAAGAACACGCAGTACATTCGTGCAACCAATAATAGCTCGAACAGACTTATACCGCTTTTCTTTCTTTCCTGACGCTATTAAAATGCTGAATGAATTACCGAATGATATGGTACAAAAATATGCCATGAGTGATTTTGAGGTTGGCCTTGATAAGTATTTCGCTTGCACTGTATAGCTTATATTTGTTCCTTGCATGTAGCTGTGTATTTCTTTTTCTACAAATGTTCTACGTACTACAAATGTTCTCCTACAAATGATATTCAATGTTTGTTCTATGTACAATTCAATTACTGACCCTCCCTGTAACGACCCTCAAGTGAGGGTTAACAGTATGACTAAATAAATCAATAAATAAATCTCTGAGTTAACAGAGGTGTACTTGTCCCTACGTTCTTAGGTTCTCGTCGACTAAAGGTGCGAATCCGTTCGGTCTTCAGTTGGTTACTGCAAGTTGCCGTTATAAAAAAAAAATCGGCCTTCGTTCTATTTCACACGAAGTTTCTTTCTAGAATACTGCTGCGTCATGAAAGCCTATATTTAACAAGCACTGCTGCTGCATGCGGCTTTTTGATTCACTTGAATTTGTGCGGAATCGTCTTCGTCAGTGTATCTCGTAACACATTCAATTAATTCAGCGCGGGAAAAAGTAAGAAGCCCGCCAGCGTGAGCTATCGCTCGACGCCGCACAAACTTTGTCGTCACGCGAGAGTCGTTAGGTATTTAGAGGAGACTGTTAGGAGGAGGCTCCCCCTGCGATTCGCAACCTTAGGACATATATCTGCATATTCCCATGCGTGCCTATAATAAAGATCAATTTAAAAAATTATGGGGTTTTACGTGCCAAAACCACTTTCTGATTATGAGGCACGCCGTAGTGGAGGACTCCGGAAATTTTGTCCACCTGGGGTTCTTTAACGTGCACCTAAATCTAAGTACACAGGTGTTTTCGCATTTCGCCCCCATCGAAATGCGGCCGCCGTGGCCGGGATTCGATCCCGCGACCTCGTGCTCAGCAGCCTAACACCATAGCCACTGAGCAACCACGGCGGGTTAAAGATCAATTGATCGATCTATTGGTTGATTGATTCTAAATACAAACCACATGGTTTACAACCCCATGGTGCTAAATATTTTCGAGGCACGGTTAAAGGAACTGGGGAGCCTGCTTTGGTCACAGCGTCTCATCTATAGGGTTGGAACAGCAGCATCTTCGTACCATTATCCTCACGTAGACTAGCGACAGTTGCGTAGCAAGTGTAAGTAGGACGGAGGGTTTGTACAACGTCGAAATTGTATTCGTCTTACTAAGAACAACGAGAAGCACGTCGCAATTAGCATACGGACCCCTTAAAGCCAACAGCAGGCTAAGAAAACACCATGTTCCCGACATTCTGCCTCCGAGACGGAGTCCTGACTACGCCACTGGCTAGCGAATAAATAAGCTATTAAGTAATAAACAGCTTGCAAATCATTGGACGCCACTTACCGTTCGACAGGATCATTCCAGCTAAAAGCGGATATCCTTTACTGAATGGAGAAATCAGTGGAGGATCTGAAAGTGGGAAACATAGCGCTGCGCTTTGAATGCGTGTGTCGGCACCTCCTCAAGCAATATAAAAGGGAAGGTTCAAACTGTCTTTAAAAATCAATATAGCTGATGAACACATATTCTCATGTAAAAGTGGAGTATGTATGTTTGGCAGAATAATTGGGCGGAAAACATTGCGCTACACTGTCATTAATGGATAAGCTTGATTGACGTTCTGGAAGTTGGTAGCGAGATACATAGGTTCACTTTACATGTATTTCTACGTTTATAGTTTCATTTAACCACAGCAATTTATTTACAGGCAAGAAACGCTCTTCGCTCTCAAGTACACACGAGTATTTTAAAACATTGCAGGCATTAATATCTACTTTGTAAGAATGATGCTTGTGTAATAATATGGTAACCATATGGACGATATCATAGAGATATTTCTTATGTCTGCGCCTATTTATCGTTCGCATTTCTTATGCTATATACAAACCTTGAGCAGACTTCCATGGTTTCTTAAGTACTGGTCCTTTCGACAGTACTCTCTCTAGAATGGTACTGACAAAACTCGTAAAAAAAGCTGATTTCTTTCGGCCTATTTGCCGTCCACAGACTTCCGAAGGGATTCGTTGTGGAATGTTTAGAGACATTAGCAGACAATACCGAGAACTGATAAGCTCAAAAATACACAGGCTGTCTGCAGAACATCTATAAACTTCACGGAAAAACATCCGCTGTCTTTCTTTAGACTGTTTAAAGAAATATGCACGAAGTTGTGTCCAGATTCCTGTTACTGTCTTTCAGCATCGAACCTCAAGAGAACGAGGAAAGCAGCATTTCTTCTCGGTATCCAAAATTATGGATCGCCAAAAGTTTCACTAAACTCTGGTATGCGGTCCGAGACAGGTAAGAGGGTAAAACAGGGTAGAATATGGCCTCTGTAGTTTGCTCTAGAAGTACGTCGCAGATAGCCGTAAAAACCTCACGGGAGCCGGTTTAAAATTAAGAAATGCTCAATAAACACGACGTACGTTCGTGAGCCAGCATGTAGGAGCCTAGTCCGTGGCTGACACCATGCAGAAAGTCGAGGCCGACACTCCACAGGGACCGCCTTGCCACTACGTCCAAGGCACCGTCTGCAAAAATAGCGATAATAGTAAATGAGCGACTGAGTCATTGAACGACAGCTCAGAGAAAAGACGCAACGAACCTTTGGTTCCTTCGGGAAAAATTGTCAGGAACAAGTCGATCATGCCGATGAGTACCCTCGTGTAGACCTCCTGGATATAGTAAGTTTAGAATATTCTGTTTAAACAAAGTGGAGACCCGGCATGTTAAACAAAACATCTAACCTGCATTTGAGAGCGTTATCTCTACACTGAAATCGGTGACGTACAAAGGGGCAGGTTGAGCGACAGGAGGACCAGTTATCCTGTGTTAGCGAGCGAGGTCTGATGTCAAGCTCCTGCGGAATTTATCTCTTGAAAGCAGATTACGATTTTTATTGCGAAAGCAATTATATATATGGCGACTTCAGGCGTACTTCCACCGTCAGCGCCGTCAGCGCCGTGATGTTCCGTATAAAGTGTGAGTGCGATAACATCGCGGGCGCGCCGTATACTGTGGATACGAGTGAAAGCGTGCGAGTGTGAGCCGAGGATGGTGGCTCAACGTTGCGCGCGCAAGGAAGGAAAGTGGGGAGAAAGCGCACCGTCTTCCATTGCGCGCAATGAACCGGGGGTGCGGAGGGGGGGGGGGGGGGGGGGGTTCTACTTCGGCGGCGGCTGAGCGCGGCTGTAAGGGCCTTATCTTGAAAGCGATATGCGATGGGGTACAGAGTCTAGGTGCGCCGACTTCTGATAGCTTCGTGTACGCTGTTTTCTCGCCGCTTAGTTCGCGTTGAAGCGATAGGCAGCACGAAAGTCAATTCGCTCGCTGTCGTTGCCGTTATTTCTCACGCCAGTGTTTTGACAGCAAGTGTCAACGATCATCGAGTGAGATGCAGTTATGTTTGCCTGTGGGCGCGTGACACAATGCTTGTTAATTTAGTTAGTAAGCTAATGTATACAAGGTTATAAGGCCGATAAAACTACTGTCCTTGCTTTGTATAGCTGTGCATCGTTTGCTATCGCAATCGATGCTTGGTCTTTCACGCGAAATTGCGACTCTCTTTTTCATAACTATTTATCCTTACATGGACACGACTTATAAGAACGTTGCAATACCCAGGTAATGGCGTTAACTAACAACAACAGTTAAAATTGGTAGATCCAGTTTTAGTTCCGCGTCTTACTTTTTCGAAGTCCGACGGTACTCCGAAATGAATCGTCCTCGCAATATCAGTAGTGCCGTCACTGCGCAGAAAAAATATTACACATACCTTAAAGCAAAAATATGAGGTCTATGTCTCTCATATCGCGAGTTTACGTTACATGCTTAAGATGTTGTGAAATATCTTCTACTGATATATTTATAGCAGTCAGCAATCTTGTGGGCGTCATCATTAAAGAATGTCAAGAAGTGTTTAAAAGGTCTTTAAGCTTTCCTACGAAACTGCGTAATCTGACCTCACACAATGTGTACAAAATGTCACGCTGTAAACGTAAATAGCAGTAATAGTAACAGAGACGACGCGCTGGGTAAGGTGACAAACTCTTTCAACAAAGTGACATGATAAGCAAATAATGAGACACTGTGAGATTGCGGCTTCATTGTATCTATATATAAAGTTTTACTTAGTCTCTATTCCTCCTTTTATCCCTATCCTGATTCATCTTGTGCTGTTCAGCGTACGCTGATTTAGCATGTCACGCAAGAAACTGGCAGCGTTGTCAAACCGTGCTGGACTACAGGGTGAAGTAAAACACGTGCAGAAGGTGCGCTCCCATAGCTTTCGCTTCCGTGCCACAGAAAGTTGAAGTTGGCCACGAGCATGCACATATATTTAATTAAGCATTTACGGGGAGAGCAGCGGGAATTGCCAAACCTTTCACAGTTGCTTTTTCGTGTATTCTGTATGTACGTTTTACAGGAAGCCCCCTGACAATATTACTGTGCGACCTCCTTTGCTAACAATTTGTATGCATTTTTGCTGTAACACATGGAACCAACCAATAAGCCTCGAAACTGAAAGTAACGCCTACTTGTTCTGTCAGTTTAGTACCACTTTATCATGGTGTTGCCCTGATACATTTTACTCTCACTCTGCTTTCTTTAGTTCATTCTCACCTCTCAATGGGCATTAAGAAGCGACGATAACGCGAAAAGTTGTAACAATCGCATATAACTTACAAATAAGAAACTGCGGACACACGAAGGACGGGCGCTATTCACGGCTATTGTTATATATACGCAGAGCCCGTGTTTGCAAGCGTTCGAGCACTGACGCGTACATGACTAGACATATGCTGAACAAACGCAGTGAATGCGCACTGCGCTGCAACAGCAAACTGCGGATGTAGGTGTCATGCACGAATATCGAGTTGCAGCGCTGAAGATGTTACTATTTTAATTGTGCTACAGCCAGTGTAAGTTGTATTAACTTAAACACCCCAGAAAGGCGTACCTCCAACCGCAAGAGCTTTCAGAGCACGGAATATGAGGGGGAGGGGGGGGGGGGGGAATAAAGAAAGAACGTCTTCGCATCATTCGTCAAATTGAAACCTCCAGTGGATACTTTCCCGTTTGACCACCATTTCGATTAGCCTAACTTTGAGATTAGTGTTAAATTGAATTGCTTGATTCATTAGGTGCACGTAATATGCCAAAGCAACCCTGGTGCTATAAGAGACGCGGTTGTGTAGGAATTAGGATTAATTGTAACCACCTGGAGTTCTTTATTGTGCACCTGAAATCAAAGTACAAGTGAGTTTGTTTGTAATTCCCCCCCCCCCCCCCCCCCCCCCAAATTCAATCGCCGCGGTTGGTAATCGAGCCCGCAACCTCATGCTCAACAGCTGAACGACACAGCCACTGTGTCCCCGCGGCGGATGCCGCGTGGTATTTAACTTTTCTTTATGTAGTCCTAAAATTTTGGCGTACGGCTGTACTTAAACGTAATACCTTGCATCTGGTACATGAATTCATCCACTGTGTATAAGGCAGTGCCGCGATGTGACACTGTGTGCATGCATGCTTACAGGTACTGCGCCCCGGAGTCAATGAGCACCAGGCTGGCGTTGCTGATGTAACCTCCGGACCCGTTGCGGGCGTGATGGCTGGGAACCGCGGCGTTGGGACCCACGGCCGCCACGCTGCTGAAACTCTCGCCCCGGTAGTGCTGCTGGTGGCTGCGCCGCACGGCGTTGCATACAAGCAAAAAAGAAAGGGGGGGGGGTGAGAAAGAAGGAAATTAATTCTGGGGTTTTGATGTGCCAAAACCACGACCTGTTCAAAATGCTGGCCGTAATGAAGTCTCTGGATTCATGTTCGACCTTCCGCCGGCGTTTCTTTACCGTGCACCCAATGCAGGATACACGAACGCTTTTTTTTTTCTCTGCATTTCGCCGCCATATAGGAATACGGCCGCAGAAGCCACGATCGAACCCGTCACCTCGAGCTCAGTGGCCACATCCAAGCAAAATATATGTTCGAGACGTGCTGGACGAGGACCAGCGAACGTCGTCAGCTGTTATTTCCTGCTGCCCTGCTTTCTTTCGTAATACAATTTAATGCTCGACAGAGGAATTTTTTTTTTCGCAGTTCGTTGCATGCCTACTTCCCGAACCGTTATGCCCAGGTATGCTTATGCTATGCGATGCCGGTATCAGTTAGTACTTCAGCGCTGCGAACGTAGTGAATTTGCGGGAGCTTCGCGCGTTGCAAGTTTCAGGATATCGCGCTATGCGCATGCGCCGTGCGGTTGCTTATTTTCGATGACCAGACAAAAAAAAAAAAGTTTAATTATGGGCGTTTACGCTACGAAGCTACAATATCGCTATGCCAGATGCTGCAACTTTTTGGCCAGCTGGCGTTCTTTAATTCTAGCCCGCCGCTGAGTACACGAGCGTTATCGAGTACCTCCCCCCATCCTCCTCCCTCTCACAAAATGCTGCCACAGAAGCTGGAGATCGAGTTTGAGATTTGGCGCTCGGCAGCAGGACGCCATAGCCAATGAACCAAAAAGAAGTGTTTAGAGCTTGGAGTTGTCGCTTTTTCACTTCCACCCGATTGCAACAAATTTCCTGAACCCTTCAGTATTTTTACGCTACACTCTTAGGCAAAGTTACACCCTTTGGTGTGTATCTCTCCCACACAACAATAATCGTCATCTGCCTTGCTTGCGTTTCCTTTCTTGAAAACGCCGCGCCCGCTACATTCCTGTCGGGAATGCATGTCATGCTGACAATACGCATGCCGTTCGTTACTGGAAAGTACCGGGCTCGCCGGGTTAAAGAAAGGAAATGCGGACAGGACAGATGACGATTATTGTTGTGTGGCAAAAGGGTGTAATTTTGCTTAGGAGTGGATAACTTGACACTATAGAATGTTTTAGAAATGCAGAAGTATGCAAACGCGGCAGCTTTTGTGTAAAGGAGTCAGGGCTCATATGATCCACGCTGTGCGTTCTCAGAACGAGCGATGCGCTACGCGGCTTTCGCGAATACGCTGTACCCAGTGTGCAGTGGGCACAAACGTCGGCTTCATCCGTGTTGCAAGACTTGCGTAATTTTGAAAAAGGGCGGTAGCGATGAACGTTTGCTGTTTGTGCTTTCACACATAGATGGCGACACTGCGACGCCCGACTGTAACGACGTGTCAAGGACTTGCGCGCGGCCGCGCGAAGCGGGAGTATACGCGTTTCAACGATATTCTCAATACGCGCAAATTTCGAGACTCTGCATGCTGCGGTGCCTACAAGGCCACCACCACGTTCCTACGCTAAGTTCTACGTCAGCTGAAGGTTCTGAAACTTGAACTGCTATTTAACCATATATGTGTAATGCAACGAAGCAACAGTCTATGTATACTGTTTATGCAATAGCGAGGGACGACTAAATTTCAACTTCATCACGTGCTTGCACCTAAAGGGACCTAAAGACAAGTTATTTAATATTTATTAGCAAATTACCCGTCTACTGTACCAGGTAAGCCGCAAACGCGATAAGAGGCTTCGTGAGCGAGAAAATGGTGCAAATACGAAGGACGGGTGGCGACACCGCCTTTAGTTTCCCGCACCAGCTTGCCATGACGTCACGGATTTCGACGGCGTCTGTCCGGATACAGTTAGCTCGTTATTGCTAAAGATAGACTGCGTTCCATTCTATAAGTGCCAGAGACTGAATTTGACAAGATTTAGGAACGTTAACCGTCCTAAAATGGCCCGAATACGAAAAGGTGCTCGAAATTCTTGACGTCACACTGACGCACCGGTGCTTCGGTTTCGGCGCGATATTCAAAAATTGTAATATTCAATTTCCTTTCTGGTTTAATCATTACTACGAAATTAACGCAAGTTTCGAAAGAATGTGTTATCAGCCTGATGCCATTCAATCCTTCTTTTTAGTGTCCCTTTAGGACACGAGTACGGCTTAGTCGCTGTTGGCTGCTGCGTCACGAGAAATAAGTTTTTTTTTTCGTTTTTTGGGGAGTGGGGGGGGGGGTTTACCTGTCATAACTATGATCTGATTATGAGGCACGCAGTATTGAGGGACTCCGGATTAATTTTGAGCACATAAGATTTCTTTAACAAGCACTGAATGCACGTTACACAGGTATTTTAACATTTCGCCCCCATCGAAATGCGGCTACAACGACCGGCATTTGATCCCGCGCTATCGGGCTTATCTCCGCAACACCAAAGTCACTACGACACCGCGGCGGGTCGAAGACGAAGGCAATGTACGATGCTTCTTAAGGGGAGTATGTTGAAGAGATACAAATAACAAATCAGTCGCATGGGAAGCATGTCAAAATAAATTCTGGCACAGGTAAATGTTCGCACTGCTGGGGCGGCTGCATTATACTAAACATCACTTGTAAGCCTTTTGACTTGGCCGCGATAACCAGACTCTCTGTCATGCCACCTAATTTCAGATTGCATGTGTTCGAGCACGCACGTGGATACTTCTAGAACTACTGAACCATCCATTTGTCTATCGCTTAATTTAAAAATTTCAAACAACGAATCCAAACTTATTACGACAGAAAGTTGATATATAGTTCGTAGGAATCCATGTTTCAAAGGAAAGTTAGGTCTGCAGACAGACACAAGAAGAGGGAAACGGACAACACAAACGCCGACTATCAGTAGAAGGGTTGTACAGTGGCGGAAAAGAAGACGGACGCAAAACTAGCCCTCGCCGCCCGTCAAACCTAACTGCGCAAGCGCAGAAGAGGCAGCGCTAACCATCAATCTGGGAAATACGCGGGCCTAGACGAAAGATAACTTTTTAGCCACGATATTTCATCTTTTTCTAAGATAATCGAAGGTTGGCTCACGCACGCCCTTCTGCTATTATTTATATGCCAAGCCTCAACCATAAGACACGCTTCTTGGTTCCTATGTCTGATAGCTATACTGTCATCAAATTCTGGACCTCATACACAGTCGCGACAGTGCAACAAAAAGTTAGATAGAGTTCATCCGGTTCACGACCTTTTATGTTCAATTAATATCTGATTTAGTCTGTCTGTCTAGATAAAACCAGCTTGTCTGTCTGCCCTGGATAAAAACAACTGCCGTTAAAAGGGACCTTATAAATCACGCCCATAACGGTATTATGCGAACTTGGTGTGTTTTACATTGCCCCTGTTGGGGCCTTTTGCCATTCACCTGTTCTTTCTTTCTCTTCACGGCTGAGCATAACATCTCAAACTTATTCCCTAACGCATAACTTCCCTAACTTGCTCCCTAACGAATCCAAGCTGCGGAGAGGAGGGACAAGATGTGACAAGCGCTGCAATTGGTTTTCGCGGTTTTCAACAAAATCTTTTTTTTTCTCTCCCTCTTTCTGACTCTCTCGCAGGTCACATGTAGAACATCGTGGATGGAACATTTTGCTAGACCACACATTACTGCATCCAAAGTGGTAATCAAGTTGCAGTAGTTGTGACCATACACGTCACGTGAAAGGTAAACGGAAAAGCCGAAGCACTGTAATCTATCAGAGGCTGCATATACCTCCTTAGCCGTTCCAGCTCATAGATGACGCGTGCTTCCGTCCAAGGCTTTTTAGACAAGTAGTCCCTCTCCATGTGCGCGAGCATGGTCACAAACACGATAGAGTCTTTCAACTGCAGAAAAAAAGAACAGAATAGTAAGAAAGTGCATCTCAGTACATTCGGCATGCTTAGAGTTCCCTTCATTTATTATTTTTATTTAAAGATTGCTGACATAAGATTTCCAACTTTATATATTTTGTTGCATTAAATAAAGGTCCTGGATCTTGAAACCATAAAAACATACTGAAAAGCCCCAGAGAGCCCAAAACAATTAACTATGGTAGCTTATTCTACGAACCGGTTTTGGTTTCACTTCCAAGTATGCAAGAGGGCATGACGCAGAAGGTGGCTACGTGGTAGCAGGACATCGCGAAGTTTTGGCACCAGATCTACCTCGCTCACTACGCAGCCCAATGTAGCATCACAACAGACCACCGAGCGAGCTGGAGCCAGTGCCCATACCATGTACCGAACGTCAGAATGCCTGCTCTCATGTGATTACCATCTGCGTCATGACGTCACGAGCATACATCTCCTGTAGAACGAAACGAAACCGAAACCGGTTTGTAGGAAAGTTATCATAGTAAAATATGCAGGGCGCTTGAGGCTTGCCAGAATTTTTCCTGAAGTTGCCACTTTCTGAAGCTTTGAACTAAAAAAAATGTGAAACGTCAGAAATGTGTCAGTACCTCTTTAATACGCACACCACAATAATATAATATTTGGGGTTTTACGCGCCAAAACCACTTTCTGATTATGAGGCACGCCGTAGTGGAGGACTCCGGATATTTTGACCACCTGGGGTTCTTTAACGTGCACCTAAATCTAAGCACACGGGTGTTTTCGCATTTCGCCCCCATCGAAATGCGGCCGCCGTGGCCGGGATTCGATCCCGCGACCTCGTGCTCAGCAGCCCAACACCATAGCCACTGAGCAACCACGGCGGGTACACACCACAATACGTTACGGCACGAAATTATAAACGATGAACTTGAGTTATGGCCAAATACAAGGCACATGGTCTATACCTCAAGTCAGACAATGTTTCAACAACTCACTGACTATCTTCTCACGGTGTAGTTAGGAACGCTTGCCATGACAACTGTGTTTGACTATTTCTCTCTCAGCCATATAATAAATGTGCTTTTTTACACAAACACACCCCACTCTAGGAAGAGGGTAGTCGCCGTACCGAACGTAACAAATGTGTGATCACGGATTTAGATTTCACCAGTGGCGTGTGTATTATATTTCATTTTTCTCTATTTCCCCAATATCGTGAATATGACGGAAAGAAAAAAAAAACAGCCAGAATTCCCTGCGCATTTAAAAACTCTTCAATTAAGCTGTGCACTTTCCCAAGTATCAGTGAATGTTGGCTGCATTTCAAATGTCTTTCTCTCATTCTTTCTCTCATTCACTCATTCTAATTCGCAGACTGACTTGAATGATGACCTTTATCTCTTCCCTAGTTTGTTCATGGAGTAGCTTTGTACTTGTTAAGCTCAAAGCAAGGCGCGCGAGCACTGTGTTTCTATAACGCTGTAAATAGGCTATTTTGTCTTTTTCTTTCTTTCTTTCTTTCCTTCTTTTTTACGATGGACGAAATCGGTGGCGTCAGAAAGAGGTGAACATCGGCATTGGCTTTCTTGTGCTGGACAGCAATCTTTCCAGATCAGATATGATGCCCTAGTATTGGCAAGAGTTGCTTAAAAGATGTAGTCAAAAGCCAGCAGGTCACACCTGCTCGAAAAACCCCCGAGCCAATAGCTGACGTAGTCCTGTTGACCTCAAGGACAAGGACAGTCCTCGTTCAAGTACTCTTACTTGTTCGCTTACCCCCGCTGTCACTGCAGTATTTCACGCGTCACAATGCAGGAATCTACTGCCCGCATATTTGTGAATTATTTTTCATGGTGTTCCCGAGCATTGCGTATTTCTGAATTGACATTTTTTGGTGTAGGTTATCGAGACAGGCGTCGATGCACGCGTACGTGAATTGCAAAGGATGTTTTGTTTACGAGAAATGAACGAGAAAAGCTCATACTGTTGATGTAAGCGCCAAAAGGTCAGTGAGACAAGCTGGAACGCCGCCGGGAGCGAAGGCGTTAGCTTGATCGTGGCCCTTCATTTTATTCACTACAAGACAAATTAAACAGTCGAACTTACGTGAGCATTTCGTAGTCCCCGCAGTTCGATGTTGTTCTTCACAGTCATCATCATTTTTATTGGGGCCTCACTGACAACCAGCTTGTCCTGTCGGGAAAACACACGACCAGAGTGTCTACTTAAGTATATTTATTTGTTAAGTGCAGCATTCAAAGGGTATGATTAATTATGTCACCAAAGCTTCAATTCGGTCGTGAAAAGTATGCACGGGATAGCTTACTATGTCAATGTGGCCGCAGATTGCATAACTGCAGAATGGTGATACGAGCAGCCTGTTCACTGCGTTTCCATTGATGTTCATCTCGTTGTAAACAAGCTTGTAGTCTCTCCACTGAAAAAAAAAAACACGGTTCTTATCACACTTGTCGTCGATTGATCGATCAATAACGATTGATTGGCTGGCCGACTGACTGACACTTTTATCAGGTAATCGACTGACCGACCAAGCGTTTGATCAACGCACAGTATTATTGACCGCCCTACAGATGAAATCGGTGGACTGATTGACTGACAGACCGGTTGACTGATTAATTGCAATTAGCCTACCTGGACACAAGCCCAGTTGTTGCAGTCTTCCATGATAAGGTAATTTCGGACCTCGGACGTCAATTTTCGTGCGCTCACGTACAGTCTAAAGGGGAAGAGGAACAAAGTAAAACGATTAATCAAACATTCACACTCTGTCCTCAATCCCGGCGCTTGCCTTTGTTCGTCTTGTGACAGGAAAACGAAGGCCTCGAACACAGGCGTGTACGGCACGTCATTGCCGCGCATGTTGTACAGCCCTGCAGGTGAACAATGCAAGACGGGAGCGTGCGGGCTCGCACAAGAAGGAAAAAGCTATCACTGCAATGCATCCACCTGCTTACATGCGATTTCTCCCAGGTCCGTTATCAAAATGGCGTCAATGCCGGACTTCTTCAGAAATTCGCGCACTTTGCGAACCTTGTCCTGCCAGCTTTCACCTGAGTGAGGCAAAAAGGAAAAAAAAAAGTGCTGGGATTTACAGTCTGGCAGAAAGTACACTTTTATGCTGGATAGTTTTAGCCAACGACAACACAAAAGGAAGGCAAACAAAGATAGCACACTCTTCAACGTCCTTTTTCTTTTTCGTTGAACTATGCGCAGATTTCTGCCCGAGGCGACATGTCAACAAAACACTGAACGAAAATGATGTTAGCGATTCAGAAACAACAGAACAAGGTGCGCAGGATTGTAACAGTAGCCACGGACAACGCTTATTTCGGCGAACACGAACCGGCAAACTCCACACTGTGAACAACGATGCTGCTGTTGGACTCGTACGGCCTGCCTTCCATGGGCGTCCATATCTCGTCCACCAGATGACGCGGTTCGCCGACGAGCTCAATGCCAAACGGATGGAGGTTCTCTTCCATCTTGCGGTACTGCATCAAGAGTCAGGAACAGTGACATTATCAACGCTGCATATTTCAAAGTTAGCTTAAGTAGTAGAATTAGAACCACAGAATTAAACCACCATGTGAGCAGCTTACGATCGTGTCACAAGGTTTTCTTTACCGAGTTCACGCGCACACTGTTCCGATTTATTGTTGGATACAATGTTAGTAACCCAATAACTCGCCAAGCATTTGTGGCGTCAACCGAACCCGTGGGCATTTTTTCAACGATTCGGCGGAGAAGTGGGGCTGAAGTCGCAAAGCTTTTCTTTCGTAAGAACTATTTGCCTGTGGCCGGACCCCTTCACAAACATGTCCGACATCACGACAGACTGGCGCTTGTTCTTACGAAGAGTAGTAGCGTAAGAATATTTTTGCGAAAGTGGGCCCCTGATAAATACCGGGTGTTTCAGCAAACTTTCAATTTTTTTTAAATTGCCTATGGCAGATAGCACAATTTTAGTCCATGAGCTAGTCTACTCAAAGAAGCGGACATTACTTGCAAAAAAATTGTAATGCATAAGCGACTAATTAACAAAACACGCTAATTATGTTTTAACTAATTACCTTATGGCACATATTGCAATTTACAAATTATAGTGGGGGAGTTCGCAAGGCGGATCCACTTGGAACGAATTCTCAGGATGACACCAGTTTCTAGAGATTAATTTCCGAACTTTGCGCAGAACTGCATTGGCGTTCCAGTCACTCCTGTGTTTCAATGCACAAAACGACGTTTTGTCAAGAAAGTAAGTAGAACGACAGCGCATTTTTACCGCAAGTTTGACGGCGCATATCTCGTAAATGGTGTGATCCGCACAATTCTTTTCAAGTGGGTATGCCTCATCAAGACGGCAAGTTGGGCCAGCTGGTTAGGATTCGCCGTAAGATTCGTAACAGCGCAACACAAGACACGGACAAAAGGAAGGTAAAAACAACACGGCGCAGCACCGTGTCATCGTTACCTGCCTTTTGTCCGTGTCTTGTGTTGCGCTGTTACCAACCTTACAAAGGATATGCCTCGCAGACTCACTCGCTAGAATTCGTAAACTGCAATATGTGCCATAAGATAATAGTTAAAAGCTTAATTAGTCGATTATGCATTTCAATTTCTTGTGCAAGTAATGTTCGCCTCATCGAGCAGACCAGCTTATGGACTAGAATTCTGCTATCTGCCACAGGTAAATTCTAAAAAAAAAAAGTTTGAAACCGTTAGCTATACAGTATATGCATGTATATAGTATACAGCCCTTTGGGCAATACTCGTTGGCGCCTTCCCGTCCTACATTCGCTGCCTCTTTCTGCGTACGCGCTAGAATTGCTTCGCGAGAAGGAAAGCTCGGACGTGGCGCGCGAGCACTCGCCTCCTGGAAAGGCACGATGCGCGCGTCGACGCCGACGCGCGAGCTTCCGCGCAGGTTGCTCTTGAGCCACTCCTCGATGACCGGCACGTCTGGCTGGCCGCCGTTCATCAGCACCCAGTTGCAGTCGAGCTCCTCCTCGGCCTGCAGCATGTACCGGCTCTCCACCCACACGGCGGCGAAGTCCAGCAGCACGACCGCGGTGCCTGGTTTGAGATAGTTATAACAGCAGTCGCGGTTGCGCAGTGGCCACCCGACGACTTGAGCGAGTCTCGTTAACGGTTTGACTGAACCAGCAGAATCGGCTCGTTGGCTCATTCTGCTGGTTCAGTCAAGCCAGTGACAAGACTTGCGCAAGTCTTGCTACTGGTTTGACTGAACCAGCAGAATGAACCAGTGAGCCGTTGAACCGCGCTCACGTTTGAAACTTACCCGTGTCTCCCGAAAAGCCGGTGAGGTACTGTCTCCTCTTGTAATGCGGCGGCACGAATTCACTCTAAGTGGACACATATAAAAAGAAGAAAAAAGAGGGCGTGCTTTACTCGTCGAGTGCGATAACCCGGGTTAGAGTGATAAATTTATTGTCCCTTTGAGCGAGTGCGCTTATGTTCACTGATTTCCATTTAGGCGGCCTCGGTGCTATATATACACTAAAACAAAATATTTCGAATGAATGGCAGGAAGACAGGGAGCAACAGGAATCTCTTAAAGTGATTATTAGCATTTGGAAAGTACCAGTATTTGGAGTGAAACAATGGTTCATAAACAAATACACATTTCAATAAACTTTTTGGACAGCAGCACCGTCGTGCAAAAGGACAATTAGTTAGTTAGTTAGTTAGTTAGTTAGTTAGTTAGTTAGTTAGTTAGTTAGTTAGTTAGTTAGTTAGTTAGTTAGTTAGTTAGTTAGTTAGTTAGTTAGTTAGTTAGTTAGTTAGTTAGTTAGTTACAGGACAATATATGTGTATATCTGTGCTCGCTAAAGTGGTGACCGCAGAAAATGAGGATTGGTAACGTAAGACGGTTCTTTTCGTTACTGGAACAAATGCACGTGCAGCAGTATACTGGCACAAAAGTAACACATTCTTCGATATGTGATATTTTTGTTTTGTCTTACAAGTGTCGTTGTCGAGACTACGCGCTTCAAGGAAGCTGGCCGATATGAATTCAATTTGTTAAGTGCACTAGAATATCGGGCAGCCCCCAAGATATCACTAACACTGATTGACCACAGCTTAAAGTGACACAAAACTGGCTCGTCTGATTGACATGTAAATAACATTCCAAGTCCCTCATTACAAAAATTTGGACAGAAGGGCAACCGTGCGCACGTAACAATTAATATATTAAAGGTAACTGCATTAGAAATTACAAGAAAATGCGCTCGCACATGCATACACATGCGTTTCCTCCACACAGTGCCACACAGACTTCTGATTGCGTTATAAGTGCTCTGTGCGCTACCTTTTCCGCAACGCGCCATTCATTGCTGTTTTTGCCGTGCGATAACCAAAACGAAAATGACGACGATGACGACGATGGCGACGTAACAAACAGCACTTTAAAGTAGCGTCCACGCGATAATACTGAAGAAATGGTGTCAAATAAAGCTATGAGATGGAGTATGGAATAAAGGTACAAATACAGGTTATTCCCTTCGAGATTCGTACACACCAATTGGGCAGAATCTTCGTGCTCCTAAACCCTTTGAATGCCGGTTTATGCCCTGCAGGATTTCTCTTTCTTTTTTGCGTGTTGGTTCAGCGAATATTCATTTCTACATAGGAAGCTGGTTCTTTGTTCTCGCTTTTTCCCTATTCAGAACCCATCAACAGCTCATGAATTGTTTATTATTTCGCAAACGGACCTGCCACACTGGTTCATTTGCCGAGACAGGGCGACGGAGCACCGAGGCGTGTGCTTGGAATCCAACTTACACAAGTTTTGTGCTTAGATTACCTATACACAGATGTCCCAACGAGTACGCAATGTTATGTTTTTGCGCGAGTTGATTCGAGAGAGGCAGTGCACTGAAAACACAAAATGAGCATACTCGGGAGAAGTAGGGGTTGTGCGAGGGCGGGTCCTCGAATTATCTCGGGAGTGACAAGTGTAAGAGTCGATATGTAGGATCACCTGTACGCACCACTAATCGCTCATCGAACTAAGTATTTGACAAAACTTCGAAACGGCAAAAAGTCTCTTACCTTGTGGGCATCCTCGGAAGGCACGATGTATCCTTGAAAGTTCTCTTTGCTCATAAGATGACGAAGTTGTGCCAGTCGACCGGTTGTGTTCACTCTCAACGGGGATATGGAGTGATTCTTGAGAAAAGTAAGAAAGAATGGCAAAACAAACTATTGGCCTCATTCGAAAATTTCGTGCACCCGATGGTGAGGTTGGAAGCTCACCGTTTTATCATGCGGCTTTCACGTTCGCCTAACCTAGCATGTGGCTATACCTGCTGACATGAACACGTCAATTAAGGCTTCATAAAGGGTGGCATTATGGATAACCAGAGTTATTCAATCATAGCAGTTCCGAAAACTCGCTTCAAACGCAAGGTATGCACGAGTACTTTTCCGTGAAAAGTTACAAAAGCAACACGGGGGGAGGGGGGGGGGGGCACCTGTTGATGACAGAATGAAATTCGTCGTCGCCCATCACCTGTCAAAAAGGGGTAAGAATGCGTAATCAAGCTGAAAAAGGAAGCAGAGCTGATTGAAAATACTGCGTCGATTTTATTGCTGTACATGCTTTGTCGTCCTTATAACGTGACGTTTAATAGTTAGCTTTACTGGTTATATGTGCCGCGTACGACAGTCAGCAAACCTCAGAGCCAATTACGGTGTCAGTGTTTTGAAACGTGCGACCAATATTTCTTTATTTATACAATTTCATTTATACAATACTGCAGGCCCCAATGAGGGCCCAAGCAGGAGGGGCAGAATACATAAATATTTACGTATGCACGTATATATATACATACAGACATGAAAAGTAAATGAAGTAATGACGTCAGCCCTCGATCCGCCCTAATCCCATTATAAACGGCAAGGTTGTCTTACTGCTTTCACTCACCGAGCCGAAGACACAGGAGGGCCTGCTTTCTTCGGGCTTCGAGAACATGTAGAACGGGGACTTGTGTCGACCGGCATCGTCGAGGATCGTTGGGGGAAGATCGCCGCTTGCAGCCTCGACTGCAACCGAATAGTTGTGGCAGGAATGGAATGCGCTGCTCAGAACGCTGCTTTTCATGGTTGCCGCACCAAAACTATCTGAGCTGCTACTTCCTATCTGCAGTTGAGTGCAATATTCTGGCTAGTTGCGGAAAACGCCAGCATTGCTTGAGGGTTTGTCAGTATGCTTTTTAAGAAAAAGGCATTCGTAGAGATTGCGAAGCTGCAGTTATGCGTGTTAGGCGCCACGCAGTAGGCCGTTTGGAATGCAGGCTGTGCACGATGGAGCAGGGATAATAGCTGCTTCCGGGCCGCTATAGCCGCACGTAATTTGGTGTCGCATTACGTGACAACAGGACTCACAGAAATGCTCTGAGCAACAATGTCAACAGAAAAGGGTCACCAAACTGCGCATAGTTTGTCGACTGTTAATAATGTTACCCTGTCTACTGAATAGTATACTACATTACAGTTTAGTGTTTTAATGTATGTATAAAGACACACATACTCGACAAAAAAAGATGGCTTTTGTCAATGTATATCTAGCGTAACGTGAAAATTGGAGTTGCGATTGAGGTCGACTTGCACATCTAGACCCAGAATACTGAAAAGGAACCGGAGACTGTGTTCGAAATCGCGTAAGAGCGCTTAAAGACTGGTCTGTGTTCTTGAACTAGCCACTCAAGATAGCAATAGGCGTGATAACGAGACAACAGCCAACAATCGCCGTCTGCTGTTACGTAATAGAAGTTTTGTGAAAAATCCTCCTTCCTGGGTAATCCTCCTTCCTGGGTAAATACATTGACGAATCTGATAAATCTCTTCTGACGTGCCTGGGAATAACATTACCGGGCTTCCCATAGGAAATAGTGGGAAAACGAGTCCCGCGGAACCAAAATGTCGCATAACAAACCCACCCAGGGAAAAAATAAAGTTCGTACCACGAGGCACCCACTGCATTTTTATTTTTATTTCATTGAAAACCACTCATGCAACTTGCCCACCAAGCTACATTACTCGATGACGCATATCCTTCTGCCCACTTAGAAGTATGGACAATGGATATACATGTAGTTACCGGAGAGTAAGTGTAGCTATTTTCTCCTACCTCACCACAGAACGTATACGCTGGACCAGTGCGGTGGTCATAGCGAGTTGCAAAGACATTCGTACGGTCCGACACATCCTGTCAAACAGGAACACGTGAACGGAGAGGACTAGCACGCTTTCGGATTAGCATGACGGGAACTAAAACTATGAACCAGCGTAAATATGGCGAGGTCAGAGATGGCAAACGGCGCAAGGTCGCCGTCATACAGAATTTGGATACTTTCGGTCACCAATAAGCACGCATGGCCAGTCAGTCAGCATCTTCATTTGTCTCAAAGTTGTCGTCGCCTTCCTACTTTAGTCCACTGCAGGAGGAGGAAACTTTCTATCAGAGATGTCCAACCAATCCCGCCTTGCGTAAGCCGAGCCCCGTCCTAATCTAACCACGTCTATCCAATTTATTTATTTCCACCTTTGAATCTGTCTTATTCCCTTGACAACTGTTCCGTTGCTCTAATAGACCACCGTCTGTCTGCCCCGCATTACATTGGCTGCCCAGCACCATTTCCTCCTCACAATCTCGACCAGAATAGCACGCTCCCTCCCTCCTTCGTTTCGATCGCCAACACCATACCATCCTCCTCCTATATTTAAGTGTTTACGTCTATAACTTTCCCTTCCATCGTTCTTTCCGCACTTATCGTCCTTTCAATTTTCTTTGCAACTCACCAAGTTACGACCCCAACACAGAGTCACTACCTTCATCTACCTGACTGCAGTCGTAGTTAGGCTCGAACAGGTTCACGTTGCCAGCTGTTTAAGACAATTAGATTGGCGCTTTTGGTCTTCCTAACCATGTTCGCTTGTAAAAAGAAAGAAAGCACGCTCAGTTTTCAACCAGGTAAAGCACTACTGAGCATGAAACCGCCTTGGAAGGGCAGGAAAGGCGACGCTCATCTCCCGCGACTGCGCATATACAGAAGAGACGTACCGGCCAGGGCTGCGAACAAGAGGAAGGCAGTCGCGCTGCGTCTCATCCCCGACGAGTCACTGGGGACAGTAGCGAGTCCTTGCGGAAAACCATGTACACGCCACGATATCGGCAAGAAAACGTCGTCTTCCACAGCGCGAAGCGGCGAACACACGAGGCACAGCAGGCTCAGTGCCGATGACGATGATAATGGTAGCCTCGGTGCCAGTGGCGCATACCCGAAAAGTGACAGTGGTCAGAGATGTGGCGTCGTAGTCACGTTCCGGTACTGGCTTAAAAAAATAATTTAATGAAGATTAAGTAATGAAAACAATAACAGAAATGAATGGATGTTGTTGAGCGCTCAATTCAGAGTGAACAAAATTTAAAAATTCCCATAAAATGGAAATACATACAGTGAACAAAAATAAATTTAAGGTAAACAATAAAATAGGCGAGTTTCATTGAGCACGTTTTCCTTGGCAACGGTTATATTTCTCCGGGTGTGCCCCAATTTGGATGCCCTGAAGGAAAGCACAGCAGGAAAGGTGATTAGGTTGTTGGTTGGTTGATCCTAAACGAAATAGTGCAACCCACTACGGCCTTTAGAGGCGTTAGCAGGGAATAAAACGGTAAAGGGACAGTAGCAGGGACGAGATAGAAAACGAAATTTTATAAGAGTGAGGAAATTATAACAGGGAGTTTTATATTTTGCGGCGTAGCGCTTTATGTGCTAAATGGTGTCTTCGGGCACCCGAAGCCGTTTCGGGGCGCCAAAGCTAAAACTGCCTATTGCAGGAATATTTGTTGTACATGAGCAATGGTTACTGGAGAGTGAGTGAGTGAGTGAGTGAGTGAGTGAGTGAGTGAGTGAGTGAGTGAGTGAGTGAGTGAGTGAGTGAGTGAGTGAGTGAGTGAGTGAGTGAGTGAGTGAGTGAGTGAGTGAGTGAGTGAGTGAGTGAGTGAGTGAGTGAGTGAGTGAGTGAGTGAGTGAGTGAGTGAGTGAGTGAGTGAGTGAGAACTTTATTGAATGCAATAGAAAACTCCACTCTTCTTTGTCGGTACTGAAGACCATGCATTATATTCTCCTAGGAAGTAAAGGAAGTAACTCTCCTAGGAAGTATTAGTTTTTGCCCAAAAGCCAATTTGACGAACTCTGGAAAGGCACAGGCCAGCACTGGATGTAGAAACAAGAATTTTTAACCCGCAAGAAAGTTTAAGGGACAATATAAAAGCCTTTTGAAAAAAATAAACTTTTTACCACATTACGTTGGCGGCTCAGGAATTTCAACAAGGCTGCTGGGCGACTTTGTGCATAATAAGCGGAGACGAAAATCAGAAGGAAATACGCATACGCAAGATACAAGTCCACATGACGATGGATGGACAAAAGCAGTTCTTAGCCCATCCTTCAAATTGTGTACTCGTCGTCGTCTTCGTTGTTGTTGTTGTTTCTTGCTTTCAAGTTTCACGACGAATCCACAGTTAGCATGCTATTCATGCAAATTTGCGGCGATTGTTTTACTCATAAAACTATTGGGTGTCATGAGTTATATTTTTTTATTACGCGGGCACGTACAGCCTTAAATCTACACACTTTCTGGTTCTTTCATTTCGTGAATACGAATATAATATGGTGTGCTCGCTTCCGAATTTTTTTCCCCTGTGATCAAGTCATGGCATTGCAAGCAAATAGGTAGTTGTACTAAATCATGGTTAGTAAACTAAACAGACACAAAAAATACAGATGCTCGTAAATAACCTTGCGAAAGTCCTTTTATGCTGTTGTAGTCTGCCAGGTTAGTGATTAACATAAATGAGAGCAGCAAGGTACTTGTTCCCGAATAGTGAATACGAATACGTCATTAGTCACGTCATGAATAAGCATTGACCGATTAAGGCGAATCTGCGATAGCTCTCTATATAAGAAGAATACGTTCCTCCAGCAAAAAAGAAAAGAAAACGAGAAGGAGAAGGAGAGAAAAGGAGAACAGCAGTCAGCTGGTTCGATAAGCATCGACTATTGTCACAGGGTCACCGATGTATCTTCGGTCGTAACTTTGCAGATAGCGACAACAGGCATACTTTGGGAGGGGCGTTTGAAGTGCTATCACGGAGCACATTTCTCTCCATTTACGAGTCATACATGAAAAAGAAAGATGAGTACAAATCCACTTGATGTCGCAAAAATTGGAGAACGCTATGTCATTCATTACAACAGATAAGACAACGTTCATTCTCCAACAGAGAAGCAGCTGAAATCACACTAAGGACCGATAGCACCGCCCTCAGAGAAGCGATGTCAAAGACGCCGCCGGACTTCCCAGTTGATGTACTCGATTTACAGGCCCTAGCTGTAACTCAAGTGATCGCACGCACACAACCACGCATGGCTTATCGAACTCGCCGCAAGTCTTCTCTTGAAACACGGGCTCTCGTCAGCGACACTTTTTTCGAATAACCTACATACTTGAAGACGCGATTGAACGAGCCATCTGCCAAAATCATAAAGAATGGGCCGATCTACTTTCAATCTGTAACGGTGCCTATTTCAACAGAGGAGAAACTAAATAGTACGTTGATCTCTACGATGCTATACGTATGCATTGAGTGCGAGTTTCATACAGGGTGGCAATTTCAGCTCACACTTTTGTAGAACGCCCTCGACTCCATTTAAGATATAATCTGCAATATAACTCCGATAAAAGTATCTTTTTAGGTCTCTCGAGGGAGTATACTTGCGACTCTCATTGAAATTACCAGTATCTAACTTTCCTATAGTCATTGACAACCTTAGAATTAAAGCTTCACCCACAAAAGTGCAATGCAGAGCCCCTGCACAGCTTTCGCTGCACTCGTCATCCTTGTGCATCACTTTCGCCGCAATTCGTCATTTTTGTAACTTCCGCAATAGTGCACATTGGGATGCGGAAAGCCGTTAATAAGTGTCAAGTCTAATTATGCTAAATGTTCACGTGAAAAGGTAAAAAGAGGCATATAGTGATGTCCTGCCCCTTTCTTAGCGCAAGTACACTCTACAATACTCATCCCAACAGTCCTTGTGCTGAACGACAAGTACCAGGAGTAGGAGAAATAGGATGTTGGCTAGTTGCAGGCAGAACTTGCCTCGCAAATGTATGAGGGCACTCGCTCCGCCTGAGAGTCTCGTTTCAACTTCGGCGGGGTAAACGCCACACAGTTACATGCGGCGTAAGCACGTCGCTTATCACAAATGTTCTTGAGGGATGAACAAGGCGGCGAGGCGGAGCGGAGGTAAGATGCCTTCACCCGTTCATTCTTACTGGCAACCGGCTACTGGTGGATGTTAGCAACTGCTTCTAAACGTCAGCACTCGCGCGACAAATCGGTCTAGGAAAACTGAATAGGAGGCGAAACGCCTCGACTCCTGAATGTCCCGGGACCCTACGGGAACGCTAAGTCCTCCGTGGCCGCGCACGGAGCCGCTCTATACGATGCAACCCTTCAAGGCGAGACTTGTCGCTCTTTGACGAACCCTGGTGAGTCTAACAAGTAACAATTTTTCACATTCTCACGATCGTGACAGAACGAACGGGCTGCTGATATTGACAGTGCTATCTTGTGCTACCACGCCAGAGTTCACGATGACAATGCAATACGGCGAAATAAAGGGACAATTCCGCTCGGCTGAGCCCTTTGGTCACACAAGGTTGGTAATGTGGCGGCCACAAAGATGAAAAATGGTTCACCATAGCTCTTCTGAAAAGTGGCTCAGTCTCATGAGTCACTCTTATCGCTGACATACACGTCGGTGCTCGGTGATCAAGACTATAAACAGCTTCGTTTTCAGACACGCCGATGTACGAGGGAAGTCACTGTAATTTCAGGTAGAACCTTAAACAGCGTAGCGGCATAGGCTGCGGTACTGCCTGGACCCTGGCTTACAGTCATATCACCACTGGTTACACACGGCAGGATCTTGAGCTCACCCAAGGCAGCGTCAATTTCGACGTTTGCAATCACTGCTGTAGAAACGATTCGATCGAGTAGGGCAGCCTGGTATCGCGAAAGCCGTAGCATGAATTTTGCGTTCCGCGTCAACAGAACCATCAGTGAAGACATGAAGGTGGCGGCTATACATCTTTTCTAAGTGATCGAATAGCAAGGACTTGGCTCCTGCCGCAGACGCAGAGTGCTTAGTTGCAATGCCATGAATATTTAGATGGCCTTTCAAGGGCTGAACAGACAACAGAGGCTCCTGTCTATTTCTTTTTCGAGACAGACGAAGGCTAAGGAATCTGAGTGTGTTGAAAGCAACCAAGCCACGACACTTTAGTATGTTTTCAGAGGCGCTGGCGCAAAGCTCTCCCATTACCGGACTCGCTAAAACGGCAAAGCTGTGTTAATATTTTCTGAGAGCTAAGCAAGCGCAGAAGGGGCGATGGGGACTCATTTAACACCTTTTCATACGCTGTTGCCTGAAGTAGCCCGAGAGCGAATCTGAGGCATTTCTAATGCAGTGGCTCCAACATGTTGTACTGCGTTTACGATGATGAGATGAGATGCGGCTGGCAAAGTATTCTGTATACAACAAGGGCTCTGTGTGCAGCTTGGTCATGAACGCCGGATGGCTTTCCCGATGTGTACCAGCGATTCGGAGTTAAGGCATTTGAAACTCAATCCATTTTCATGTAATGTAACCACGTGAGGAGGGCAAAAGACCACCAACATCATCTGCGCACAGACGCTTGCGTCCTTCGCACCCATTTGAGCGGCTCGCGCGGAGTAATACGTTGACCATTGAAGTCGCTAACTACGTTGCACCACTAACTGCACTACGTCGTATCACTGTCAGTCACATGGTGGGAACTGCTCAGCAGGAAGAAATGCTGATGAAAAACAATGAACAACAACACAAAACGAAACGTTTGCCTAGCCAGCGTACATCGTGCGATATACATCGGCAGATATCGGTAAACACAGACGACAAGGGCACAACACGCGCACTCACGTGTGGTCTTATCGACGATCGATACGCTTTATCGATCGCAGACTAATTCGACGAATGACCTGTTGCGGAAGAAAACCGACGGCGGCAGATTTCATTGTGTGATACGCCGTTCACTTAGAGAAAGGGTTGGCACGTGCTGAAGGGACGAATAAAAACAACGCGCTATTTCCAAGAAAACAGGATCCTTGCAGCATCTTTCAGTTGTCTGATTCTTGCTAACTATAAAAAGTATCCAATACAACAGGGCAAACCAGAGCTACTAAAACATTTGTAGGGCTATAATGGAACGCCATAACGCAACCGTTGAGAGGGAGCTTCAGCTTGGAGCCTCCTATTCATTTTTATTGCCAATCAATTCCTCAAATTTATTTAGGTTTGTTGCATTTCAAAGAAAAAGTTCAAATCTAGTGGCTGTTGCTAGCGAATTTTCGATTTAAGCCGTCAACATCTTTATAACAGTTATTGAAAACTGCAAATATTCAGAAAATGGAACTATCAAGATTACAACTCTGTAACTCAGCAATGAAAAACGATATCACAATTATTTCAATTTCATCTAAAAGTACATCTAAAGAGGACGAAATGTATTGTGCACGGCTCTCGAATAGATCCCTAATCTAAGAATATGACTTTTGCAAAACCCTTGTAAAACATGTAATGAATTCACGTAAGTTACAAATTGATACATCAAATTTGTACTCTTCGGATGTTCTAAAGGATGAAGTTTGCAGATCTGTGATACGTATTCTTGGTGCAGAGTTGCGAATTTGTAAACTTCATTCTTCTACATTTTTAGAAGTTACAAATTTTTGAAAATTGCTTTTAAATTATTGAGGCCTTAAATCAAAATTTTGTTTCGAACAGTCACTAGAATTTAACTTTCTCTCGGAATGATTTGATGAAAATCAGCCAAGTGGTTATCTCAGAGTGAGTGATTGAGTGAGTGAGTGAGTGAGTGAGTGAGTGAGTGAGTGAGTGAGTGAGTGAGTGAGTGAGTGAGTGAGTGAGTGAGTGAGTGAGTGAGTGAGTGAGTGAAAACATTTATGAGCTCTAGTAATTGTGTTTTTCTGTGGCTGAGGCGGATTCTTCCTGGAAAGCATTTCTGCGTTTTGCGTGTATTTGAATAGGCGGCATCGGAGTTGGGCCCGAGCTAAAGGTTCATCTTAAACAATGCGAGGTGTTGGGTTCATCTTTTTGTTTCGGACACCATTTACATGACTTGAAATTTTTAATGAGAGCACTTTTCATAAGAAAATATAAGTTGATTTCATTGATTGATTGATTGATTGATTGATTGATTGATTGATTGATTGATTGATTGATTGATTGATTGATTGATTGATTGATTGATTGCGGTTGGGTGTATTGGTTCTCCTAAATAAAGGTTAAATAAAGGGAAGCACTCATGCGGGCGATTGTTGGCGTAGGAAACATAACAATAAGTAACAATAAGAAACATAACAACAATTCATTACATTAGCCGAAACAAACCGCATTACCAAAAATGCCAGTGGTTAGCACTTGCAGAGTTATTCATTTTTGTTTTTTTTTTTGTTTTTTTAGTATAGAGCACACATATATAATAGATATATTCCTGACATTCGGTATCTTTCCAGGAAAAACTCATATCGGTCACAAAATAGGAACGCATAAGCTTCCGAATGAATGCGCATTTAATGAAATATGTGCTCCCCAAATGAGGAAATTATAAAAGACATTCACCCTTCCAAGTCCGTGTCGGTCCCTGCCTTGTTTACGACGTACTCGAAAACTTTGATCTTACAAGACGCACTCAGACCAAACAGACAGTAAAATTGGACAGAAAATAACAAAACGCGACGAGAAATTTGCAATACAGCAATATAGATTGTAGCAGCCAAAACAAGCAATCAGAATAAACAACCGTTTAAAGCCAACGCACGAGACGGGATATCATTTTACGAGACATTTGTTTTCTTTCGTTCATATTTTTTACCGTAATAAAAAACCCGCTGAATAATATGACTCTGATGAACCACTACGCACATATATTATGAGACGGCAAAACTGTAAGGATACGCTTAATATTATGACTGTGAAGAAATACTACGCAAACATAGGTATCACAATATGACAGCAACGTCGCAATGTCATTGAACGTAAATGAATAATCAAGGAAGATTTAGCACTAATTTCAATCCGATTTCATAAAGAGCTTTCGCAAAATAAGATTATGTCTCTATGTTGGGAATTACAGCGTAAATTAGGCAAGGAAAGCCTCTATGAAAAAAAAAAAAGAAGTATCGTTATTTTACTTGGTGGGTGTCGAGAACCTCGCCAGGCATATTACACGGCCCAGGCCTCAACTATTATATAACTGTCTTTTATTTTTATGTCAAAGTGTACGAAATAGAGTAAGTCACATTATAGTTGTGATGGTTTCTTCCCTTTGCATAGTTTTACAGGACAAACACGTTACTGCTTGGTGCCCGCCTATGTTCCTCGTCTCGGGAGGGAGGGGAAGCTATGTAAACGCAACCAAGGGAAGCGTTTCTATAGTTGCCTTAACGAAGACAGATGCCCTTGTTGAAACGTTAGCTCCCCGATGCGGCTGCCTTGTTCACCGACCCTTTATTTGTTGCTTAACAACTGCAGGTAAACGGGAAAATATGTAGGCTACATCAGAGACGGCTAAACCCATTACGTAGTTAAAAATTTTGATCTACCCATTTTCCCCGTAAATGGAGAAATGGGTTACTTCACTTTCGAGAAATTTCACCTGGCTGTCACCGCACCGTTCGCCACCTAGTAGCAACAGCGTTGCTGACACTGTGCTACACGACAGCGTGCTTGGCACTGTGCCACTAATGCTCATGCGCACTGGCGACTCGCAGTAGTTTGGGTCGAAAAGCGGCTGTTCTGAGTCAGTCGCACGCTGCTCGATCACTAGTCTGAATAAGCCCTTAGACGCCGAAGCGAACCGGCGCTTTAATCCCGCGAACTCTCACAAGAGAGAAAAAAGTGTCTCTCAAAGTGGTCGTCCGAGAGTATACGACCATTGTGTCCGGTTTGTTTTGTTCTGTCTATAACATGTCACATTGTAGCTGCGCTGCCTGTATGCAGCTGCTAAACGTTCCAACGTCACTTCGTCTCAAACAATGCTGACCACTATAGGGCTGTTAGGGTCGGCCGCAGGAACCATTCGAGCCATTCACATAAACTGCGCAGTTCACAAAGCGATGCGCTAAGCAAAAGTTCCTGAATGGCTAGCTCAATGTTATAGTATCAAATTGAATTGAATTGTGTGGTTTTATATGCCAAAATCACGATCTGATTATGAGGCACGCCGTAGTGGGGTTGTGCGGATTATTCTGGCCACCTGGGGTTCTTTAACGCACTCCCAATGTACGGCTCACGGTCGTTTTTCCTCTTTATCCTTTTCGAAATGCGGCCGCCGCGGCCAGGATTTGATCCCACATTCTCGGTATTCACAGCGCAAGGCCATAGCCTACCTACCTACTACTACTACTACTGCTACTACTACTACTACTACTACTACTACTACTACTACTACTACTACTACTACTACTACTACTACAACAACACCAACACTGCGGGTCTTATAGTACAGTTCGATTTAAACGAGGCACTTATTCCACGAGGCATAGTATGTGGTCATGTTGGCGTTTAAAAAAAAAGCTAGAAATAAAGAAGTAATAAACGATCGCAGTGGGGGCCCGATAAACCCCGCTGCAACATGAGCCGTTGCTAGAGGCGTAAAATTATGCAAAAAAGAAGGTTTACAAATTTGAAGGTTATGGCACAAAAAGCTTTTGAATTCCTTCATAATGTTCGCGGAAAGCTTTCTTTTTTTGCTGCATATGTTGTGGCGGGAGTATTGGAATGGCGTTCCATCGCATAGACTCGCTGAACCTGAATTTACAGTACTCTGAAAGCAATCATATTATTTCTGAAAGCGGACATCTGCTGTGTGTTCTAAAGAAGGAAAATTACGGACACTACCTCCGTATATTATTCTCCCGTACCATTTTTAATAGCAAGCATGGCAAAACTGCATGTCTAAATTACTCGTATATGTCTTGTCGTCACGACACCTGAAAGTGAAGGCGCTAATGCCAGACGTTTTTGAGGATGTATAAAGGAAATATGGAGCTTTTCACATCATGTATGCCCAGCATTAGGTATGCTCACTGTCCACAGCGTTGTTATTACGTCACCCATAAATTAAATCATTTGTATTGAACACACGATGACTAAAAGCGCATGAAAAGATTGCTGTGCGTGTTTGACCTCACTGATCACAAAATGGCCGGCAATGATTCACTCAGGTTCCCTTCACCGGAAACATCCGTTGCACACAAGATTGGCCGGAACAAGGTACACGTAGAACCATTTATTTACTTCCTCTTTTTCGCTTGCCCGTCAAATCACACTGTAAACAACTCCAGCACCGAACTTCAATCTGCTCGTGCTTTCGCCGCCCCGGGTAATGTCGCACTACAAACACGCTAAGCCAGCGCACGTGAGCTAACTCCACACGTGACTCCCGCGCCAGACAACACGAAAGCCTCCATTGTCCTTTCGCTCCTTATGCATCACCGCTTTTAGCGCTAGCCTTCCTATCTCCCTGCGCGTTTATCGGCGAACGGCGGGAAAGGGGGGGAAGCATTACTAACACGGCCCGACTCGGATCAGGCCCTCGCTGCGTCACGTTTGCAGTCGGCCACGCTATTATCGGTGAAGCACGCGGTCTGAGCGCGAGAAGCACGCTTTAGCCATATCGGCAGTGCAAACAATCGCACCGATACGGAGTCCGCGAGTCACAGGTGTGCGAGCCGGCGTAGGGGGCCATTGTTGTGTGACCGCACGCACGCCCCCAGCTCCCTACTCGAGAGGTTAAAAGCGGGGCGGGCGTTGGGACTCGGAGCATTGCCGAAGGAGCGGTGAACTGTGCCTGCCTGCCTGCCTGCCTGCCTGCCTGCCTGCCTGCCTTGCTATAGCCAGCACTCCACGCATCCCATAACCGAGCAGACACCACAATGGCATCCCCACGAGTCGGAGGACTGTCGCAGGAATTGAAGCCCGCCGATGCCCAGGTGCAGGAAGTCTGCGAGAAGGTATATACTGCACGACACGGCGTCGTCTTTCGTTCTTTCGTGTAGCGACCGAAGCAGGAAATATAGCGGAGTATTTTAGCAAAGCGTTACCGTTATAACGCTGCCGATACCACTTTCCCCTAATGGCTTATTCGCTGGACAGTAGATTATGTTATCCTAGCGTTACCAGCTTATCTCTACCAATACCGCTTTCCCCAACTGCTACCACTCTCCCCTAATGGCGCATTCGTCGGACAGTAGATTACTTTAGCACAGCATTACCAGTCTACCATTACGCCTACCGCTTTCACTCAATTGCACATGCGCAGTTGGGGGAACGCGCCATCGGTAATGGTAAAAGGTTAACGATGCAGACTAAGCATAGTTTCCGAAATAAGAATCGCTTTAGGGCGCGCACTTACAGCAGATTCAGCTTACCACAACATGGGTACTAAAGTTTACAGCTGGACGAATTAGTACGAATTGATCCCTTACACACGAACTGCGACACAGGCAGGGCACATCGGAAAGGAAGAGAAGTACACTCGTTCGTTCCCTTTCTTAATGTACCGTCTGCCGTGCAATTCGTCGTAAATGAAAACTGGCTAAGTTTAATTTTATTAAATATCGTAAAGCAATGTAAATAACGCACTGTATTTATTTCTGCTTTTAATACGCATCTTGACCTAACAGTACTCTAACCAAATCGTCATTTTACACTTGAAGCACAGAAGATTTCTCCGTTCACAAAAAACACAACGCAATGATATATTTACGTAGATACGCGCTCCCCCTGAGATATAAAGCTTCCTCTTAATTAAACTGCAGCCATAATCCATACGTTCGGCTTAGTGGGTCGAAGGTATTTTGGCATATCGGCCAGCAGGTGTAAAAAAAAATTGCCATGGAGGACGATTTACCGATCTACGTTGTGTCGTCGAACCGAACCAGGGCCTGTGTTCCCAAAGCTTTTCGTTAGTAAGTGTTCTTCGCCACTGGCCAGTCGTCTTCCTTAAGTCCAGCATCAAAATTAGATGGAAGTCCCTCTTACGAACAACTTTAACGCAAAAGCTTTTTGTGAATACGGACACCACAAGTATAGCTGTTGCAATACAGATTCTACTCGGGAGACAGCCGGCCTGTAATGCCGAACTATATTAACAGCTAGCTGATAACATCCCCTGATATATAAAAACCTTGTTACTCTATAGACTCACGCAACCAGATAACTTAGGAGGAGGTGGAGAGAAAAGAGAGGGAAAGAGAGCGACTTAATTCAGTGCAAGGCCGACTGGCTACCCTGTATTGTGGGTATGTGGCATCGGTATAAATTAAGTAAGTCGGTAATGAATTAAAAGGAGAGAGTGTGAGAAAGATAGAAACAATAAAAAAACTATGTATATATACGAGCAACTCGTACGTCAGAGACAGCTAAGCTGAATAAGGGAGTACACGCACCCCCGAAGCTCACCGCCAGAGGGTGCGCGGAGGGTAGGAGCGGTAAAGCGCCTTGAAATTCGTAATGTAGTGCCACGCTTTGAATGCCGCCTCCTCCTCGCACGCTCTGGCCGAGGCCGACGCCGCGTCGCTATTGGCCTAATAGCATCACATGGGCCCTCGTGCCGTGCATCAGCGCCATTTTTGCTCGAGAAGCGCCTACGGAGTGGCGAGGAGCGCGTGTTGGCGCCGTTGCTACGCTCGAGCAGTGTAGGTGGCGCCACGTTCGAGGAGGGAGCGTGAAAGAGGAGAAACGAGGAGGAGTGAAGGCGGAGGAGGAGAGTGTCACTACTTTACGAAGTTAAAGGGTTTTTAAGGAGTGGTAAGGAGCGGGGCTCCGCCGGGATGGGAGCGGACCAATCAGAGGGCGCGCCAGGGGAGGAGGAGGAGAGGGGTATAGGAACAGGTGTTTCGCCGGCGCGCCCCCTTTCGCCCCATGGATTCCGCACGGCGCGAGCGGTAGCGGGTGCTCGCACGAGAGCGGCTGCGCCGACGTCACGCAAGAAAAGCGCGGCTTCCCTCCACTGGCAGAAGCAAAGTGTCAGGGGAGGGAAGCCGCTACCGCCGAGGATCGAGAACGGGAAACACAAGCCAAGTGCCAGTAGAGGCAAGCTAACCCCCACATTCGACAGTAGGAGACCGAGCAGAGACGTCGACGCACAGAGATTCCTCCCACGGAGGGTGACGACGGACGGTTCAAGAGAGAATTCCTCGACCGTGAGAGCGGCCACAGCTGCACGGTGTGTTATAGACTGCGTTTTGATCACAACCTCACGCAACTGAAGAGTGTGCGCAATCTGGAACCGAAGCTCCAATCTAGAAAAACGACGACAGCGAGACAAAAGACTCATGAAAATCGCATAAAACACGAGTTGAAACTTGAGAAAACGACCACCAGCTTCACTGTTTCGACAGTTTTCACAGCGTGGAATTGGCTTTACTTTTTTTTGTCACATTTGCACACCACTGCCGACTTTCACTATCGCCGCAAGCAAAGTGTCGTGGTACTCCTCAGATAGCTTCACTGTAAAAGCTTTAGGAAGCCACGGCGTATAAAACTCCTTCTTCTGTATATACCATGTGTGCACTTGAAAACCCGGTGCGCTAAGCACAACGCTATTGGGCAGCCCTGTCGAATCACGCAGACTTTGAGAGTGTCTGTGCATGTATTTCGGAAACCACGGCACAGGCAACAGCGGAAGAAGACGACGTCGATGGTGCGTTGTGCAGCACGAAGTTGTTCTTGAGAAGATGGCGGTGGTCCGCGGCGAGAACGTAATGTTGTAGCCCTTTTATCGGCGTTGCGGCTGCAGCGTGTTCATTACCTCAGAAACCTGCCCCTCGTGAATTTTTGACAGTCAAATTAGCCAAGGAAAGAGAAGCACTTAGTTACGTATACAACAGGCACATGTTCTTGATGTGTTCAGATATGGGTATGGCGCATCACAGCCTGCACGGCTGCTGCGTCATAAAAATCCCATATCATCATCAGATATGAGGAACGCGCCCCCCATGTGTCGATCGCACGTAGATGTAGCTTCCTTGTTGTATACTTAACCTGAAATTCACTTGCCAGACAATGTAACTGTACACCAAAATTGGTGCTAGCTGGAGAGTTCTATATATTCGTAGGCTATTGCAACTTGTGTAGTTTCGGATTGCATTTGTAAGCTCCGTTTGTAAACATAGAAGTGGTCTTAAGGATTAAGAATCAGTGTGGTGAAGGTAACCCAAGGAGGTTTGTAGCCATCGCTCACGGCATTTGAAGTTTTCTTCGAGAAATGGTCGTCTTGAGAAAAAATTGAAAACAAACGTTTGCTGAATTTCTTTTTTCCATTTGCATAGGCTAAGTATTGTAAAAGACATGCGTAGTTCGCTAAATAGCTGAAATTTTTTATTTCTTTTATTCAATACCAGCAATGTTTGAAAAATATTGAAGCAAGAATCTATGTGGCCGCCAGTGCACCCGTTGGGGTTGTACTGCGATGAGAGTAGCGCTCCCGCACTGTAGGACGTACGCGTAATAGAAAATGTTGATGTATCAAATGTCATGCAAAGCTAGTTGCAAGAATGTTCGGAATATCCATCGTGCGGCCACCACAGCGCCGATATCGGTTTGCGAGTCTCGTCTAGTACAGCGCTAGCTACATTTTGTGGTGCTTCCGTAACATCGCAGAACGATCTCGGCAGTCAAATAGAGCAATGTATCCCAGAATGCGGAAACTTCGGGTGATAATATGGGGTCATCTTGAAGAACAGTTGTTCAAACTCGGTGAAGCCGAGTTTCTTCGCCGCTGGTCTACGCGGTACGTAACCGTCTCCCAAGGCAAAGTCTTTCTACATCCAGAATAATGCTCAATTCTGTTGCCTGAGTTCAGACTGTATCTGTATGTGCCCCGGGTACCTTTCATAAATTCGAGGCTGACAATAATGCTTTTGTGTGGATGCGGTAATGAGTTTTGTTGTTGATGTTGTTGTGTGTGGCAAAGCCAGTGTCAAGTAGACACCATTTATTATTTCATTTGTTAATCTGTTTTGCTTAAATCAAGTATGATGTATTACATGTGATGTACTTTATATTCTACTTTTTGTTCATACCACAGTTGTAAGCGTGCCTACGGTTGAATAAATTTCCTTGTCAGCAAAGAGTCGCGTCTACTACAGCGCTGGCTACGTTTTGTGGTGCTTCCGCAACATCGCAGAACGATCTCGGCAGTCAAGTAGAGCAATGTACCCCAGAATGCGGAAACTACGGGTGATAGCATGGGGTCATCTTGAAGAACAGTTGTTCAAACTCGGTGAAGCCGAGTTTCTTCGCCGCTGGTCTACGCGGTACATAACCGTCTCCCGAGGCAAAGTCTTTCTACAGCCAGAATAATGCTCAATTCTGTTGCCCGAGTTCAGACTGTATCTGTATGTGCCCCGGGTACCTTTCATAAATTCGAGGCTGACAATAATGCTTTTGCGTGGACGCTGTAATGAGTTTTGTTGTTGTTGTTGTTGTTGTGTGGCAAAGCCAATGTCAAGCAGACACCATTTATTATTTCGTTTGCTAATCTGTTTGGTTTACATCAAGTATGATGTATTACATGTGCTGTACCTTATATTGTACTTTTCGTTCATACCACAGTTGTAAGCGTGCCTACGGTTGAATAAATTTCCTTGTCAGCAAAGTGCATTGTGATATTATTAGATTTCAATCGTCAATGAAGTAATAAACATATTCCAAACACATTTGAGCAGAGAATTTGAAGTAGCCTTTTACAGGTAAGCTAGTTAGAAGTGCTCAAAAACATTATGTTCGTGTCCTTATGGTGTCGTGGGAAAACTACATAATTGACGGAGTTTATATTTATAGAGAATGCCAGGCATCTTAGGGGATCGTGTGCAGAAATATTTTGAATTTGGTGGTTATATCGGGGCTGAATAACTATTGCTAAACGCACATTTCCTGCGGCTTTGAAACATGTTATGTTTATAAAGTTCCCTGCTTACCATGAGAAAGCGAGAGGTGCTAGCCATATAATCTTTCCAGATGATGGGCGCCATATTAGGGGTGACGTGTACCGGAAGTTTTATCTGTGTAGGTAAATTACAGGCTTCGCAGCAAATTACTTATACAAACATTCGAGTGCTTAATTTATATACTCTACTACTCGCGCAGCTAGTTTGCCCAGTCAGCATGAAAGAACTCAACGTGCCACAAAGCTGATGTTGTGAGGAAATAGGGGAAATCATTTGGGTGATGGGTGGACGAAGCTTCAAGATCGTAACGTAAATAGGGGCTTTGCAAAAAAAATGCCTTCGCAGATGTGTGCAAATTCGAGCAACTCGTATCTCGTGGATAGCGAAGCTGAAGGAGGCAGTTCTCAAATCCTTCGGAAGTCCTAGGGGTCTGTTTTGCCACTCATCGAAATTGTGCCCGAGAATTTGCAATTGGTTCACTATATCCGGTGCAATTATTTTGTTATACGCGACCCTTTCTATATACGCTTCAGTATATCAGCACAGACACTCTTGTTTTCCTGTTGATATCGTGAAAAATAGATCTATCTTCATCGTCGATCGTTTCTTCAATGTTTTCTATGATTTCGTCAGTGGACGTGGTGTCTTTGGGCACTTTGAATGTAGAACAGCTCTCCTAGGAAAATGGAGGCAGGAGGTGCGTCGGGGGCAGAGGTCTTGACGTCATCTTCTCAGGTCCCCCAAGAGCTAGGACCAGCGATAATGGGCTGAGATTTTTTAGATTAGCAGCAGGAGGAAATTTCAGAAGGCCCGTGGACACAACGCCGATGAGGCGCCGATGAAAGCTGATGGGACGCTGGTCGCGCAAAGCTGAAGTGCTTGGTACTCCGCTAAAACTGACATTGACCTTAGCCAAAGAAAGGCCCATACGTCATACCTGAAAAATGAGCGGTCAATAATGCCCCCCCCCCCCGCACCCGTAGCTGACCTTCAACTCAATTGGAGCCGGTTAAACGAGCCATGAGAAACAAAATTTACGAACTGCTGGCTAAGATAAACATCTCTATCGTCTGCTTTCTTTCCTTTCCTTTCTTCTTTGTCTAGTTGTTTATCATGAACGTTTTCCAACTCGCCCAGTTCTCGCTTATAGTTTGTGAACTAAGATAAACACATTAAGAATTTGTTCATTCGAGTGAGCTGCACGAAAGGTCACCTTTATTTTATAACTCGTGATATGGTATATATACGTTTCAAAGCAAGGTTCGGAGCTATGATGCAGGCCGCGTTGCTCCCTCATCCCCGACTGGCATTTGATACTGAGCACGATACTGCTGCTACCTTCATCACCGCACGAAAACGGTCATGCAAGTCCCCTTAACGGCCTCGCTGTAAAAGCGTGTACGTCAGAAAGCCTGCATGCCTGCAAAGTGTGTCGCAAATTCTGCGTGTCTTCGGAAAGCAGAGAAACACGTTTAGGGTTTCCTACGCTGAGGACGGTCTGCCCCCCAGACCAGTGTCCCAGAATTCTCCCTTCCGAGAGAGCTATAGGGCAATCCCCTATCGTCCATGTATATAGTCCGCACCAGGCGTGTACTTCGAGTGTATTGAAGCACGTAACGAGTTTTGGAGGCACCCAACCAACGATACGCAAGTACGCAACGAGTACTACGCAAGAATACGAGCTAAACTTAGGAGACACCAAAAGTATATCGTTACTTTTGCCTAAGACGCACTTGCGTGTCTGCATATCAATGTACAGCTGCGTATATATACAGTTACATAACCGAAAACACTATCGTATAGTGGGAGAGAAAGGGCGCAAGAAAGGCGGACAGCGCACGAATACCTGACACTCGTGTTTCCGGAACCGAGTAGCGTAAACATTAGTCAGAAGGACGAAAGAAACACAAACGCAGACAAATATTCAGCGCTAAGTGAAAGCGCTTGCGACCACTTCACGTTGTCGGTGCGACGATTACGAAGCTTTGCCAGACGCTGGAGGCGCTAAGAGCTCTAATCTCCCGAGTCAACACGAGTGCAGCGCACCAAGAGTAGTGACGGAGTCAGTGTACGATAAGGAGTGTTATGTATATATGTTCACAAAAAGCGGCACCGGTCCCGGTGGGCGCATATACATCATGTGCAAGTGCGCGACGGTAAACTATGACGAATGTGCCCGCTCAACAAGTATTTTTTTTGTTTTTTCAGGCGACGTTTTAGCGAAGCGTGCTCGTGAAAAACTTCGAATAATCTCACTCCACTGTTTTACAGGTCCGCTCCGATGTGGAGAACAAGCTCGGCCAGAACTTCGAGGAGTTCACGCCCGTTAACTACAGGACTCAGGTCGTGAACGGCACGAACTACTTCGTGAAGGTAAACAGCTGTCACGCACATGCACATGCGCGCGCGCGATCATTTCTGTTTTCAGTGTTCGCGTGATCCTACAGTCAGCGACAAACATTTTACGGAAGAGAATCTCATAAAAAGCTGAATATCTGCGCAGCCTCACAACGAAGCCTGCAGTATTCGCATTTACAGCCTCTACCAGTATATATGTCAACAACATTGTGATGCTCGGTTTTACTGACTACTGCTTTACAGGCTGCTCGGAAATTGAACGTCCTCTGAGATCCCGTGGTCCGTAAGCTTTTGTGGTTGATTGTACCATAACGTATAAATTGAAACGCGACAGGAAGAGCAGGTGAGAAACTACACCGTACACATAAAGACGTATTATGAATGGTCGCATCAAATTGCAGTCGGGTATGCTCCTTAACATGCGATAGCAATTACATGTGCACGCGCACGCGTATACACACGCGCACATACATTCGGACTGGGAAGCGATAAAAGCGAAGATTTTCTTTTCTCGACTTCCTTTATTTGTTCAGTTTTACATTCTCCACAAAAGTATGTCTACCCAACGAAGCTCTCAGCAGTCAGGGCAACGTTTTCCCCAAAAAAGCTGGCGACGAATTCCCAAATTACAATTTTTTTCGTTCTCAAGAGAAGCTTGCGACTGTCGCTTGCATTATATAATACGTTTGCTTGCCGCATAGACCACCGCTTATCAACAAACAGCTCTAGCGTACACACTACTTTGTAAATACCGACACTGAATTTCTCCCTTGCCCAAGCACACTACTAGAAGTATTCATATTGTGTGCATAATGCTGCTCTGTTTTAAGCAATGTCTCAGTTCGAGCTCGTCACATGCTGCGATGAAACAAGGTGCCGAATTCGCAAACATTTTCGTTCGTAAGAGCCGTTAACAATTGGTCGGCCGCCTTCGCTATATAATGTGTCCGATATCTAGATAGAATGGCCTCAGCTCTTACGAACCGTTCTGGCGTACGAAAGTCTGTGAATAAAAGCGAAGGGCTTTTTTTTTTGTTCTTTATACTAACATCTCTCCCTCCCCTCCTCCTTACGGCGGCCGCATTTAGATGGGAGCGAAATGCGAAAACACCCGTGTACTTAGCTTTAGGTGCACGTTAAAGAACCCCAGTTGGTCCAAATTTCCGGAGCACCCCACTACAGCGTGCCTCATAATCAGAAGGCGGTTTTGGCGCACACCCTAACTTAATTTACTTTCTTTTGCGAATTGCATATTTCTAGAATGCATGTGCGTTCCAATAGCTTGGCGGCGAAATGTTTAATAAGTACATCGCGCGCGCACCTCGCAGGTCCGCGTAGGCTCCGACCAGTACGTCCACGTCCGGGCCTACAAGAGCTTTCAGGGCGATGTCACCTTCGCCGCCGTCCAGGAGAACAAGTCGCTCGAAGACGAAGTGGAGCACTTTGCCTGAACGACGACCATGCGTATTCTTCCAAGGAAACGCAACGCCGAGTGTGCTCACGACGTCAGTCCCAGAGCCATGGACTGAACGTTTTAGCATGCGCTGGATCGGTCCCTTAATTGTGACGCGGTATCATGAAAACAGCCGTGGCGGCGAAATTAAAGGCACCGCTGTAGGCTCAGATCTTTCGTCTGTAAACAGGTATGCTAGTCACTTAGCAGCGCGGTCTGTCTACTATTTCGAGAACTGCTCTCCAACGAGATTATATATATGAATAAAAAAAAAATAACGGTGGACACGTGTGAATAAAATATTGTCTTAAAAACAGCGTGCGCCATCTTTATTTCGGAGCAACGACGGAATGCTTCTGCATTCTCCACACATTGCGTTAATTTGATCCTCCGACCCGAGGCGCCCATTGCGCATGCGCAGTTGTCGCCCCTTATGTATGGACGGATTGTGATATTGCACCACGAAATCCTATAATGCTAAAGCTGCAAAAGTTGTCTAGCTTTGTCCCTGCAATATATGCTACACGCACGCGTGCGTGCGTGCGTGCGTGCGTGCGTGCGTGCGTGCGTGCGTGCGTGTGCATGTACGTGCGTGTGTGTGTGCTTGTTAAATTCGCTTTTCGTTCTGTTTTGTGACTTGTTTCTGCGCGTTTCATTCTTCGTTCACATTGCTCTCTTATAGCGCCGCATTAATCATGGCTTTGGCCAGTGCCTGGCAAGTAGAAGTACAATACAAAACGGCGACCTCTTAGCGTTATTGGTGAGCAAAAGCGCACATTTCAACGCTACAGCGTCTCACGCAATCAACGAACGACTCCGTATGTGCAGAGAGCTGCTCCGCCCACCGTACTCGAGAGCCCTTCTAGCCTACGACATAGCTGCAGGAGGCAACGAATGCGGAGAGAAGGTAGAAGAAGTGGATAAGAACTCATGTAAGAAGCCTTTATACAGACCCGTAATCGTGAAGACGAATTCTTTTTTTTTTTTCGCTCGTTAAATACGAACGCCGATAGATTGCGCGTGCTATAACAATATCCGCGCATGCATACATATGTGCTCGCGAACATGCAGGAAAGCGTCACATTTAGGTTACGTCAATAGCGCTATGTAGAAACACAAAGCAACATCAAGAACGTGGGCAACTATCTCGTACAGTCCTTGATCTGATGTGACTTGAATATTAGCTCTCTACTCTACAGGAGCATTGTTCGATTGCTATTCTACAGTATACAGTGTACCTGTCACTTTATATAGCCCTTACTTTAGGAGCGGTTCTCTCCAGGGTGTTTTTCCCGCCGGCGGACGCCTTTTCGTTCTTTCACTGCGCGCGCAAATCTGAGCTGCTAGTGCAAGTAAACAACGTGTTATTATTTAGTATACTTTGGCGGCGCCTTCGGGATTCCCAAGTGGAAACGGGGACGCCAAAGGGGGTTCGCCGAGGCCCACGGACCGCCCTAGTCCTGCTGCTTTGATGGGTCACCCGATTGACACGGCCATTATTGGGCGTCCTGCATGTAGACATTGCGCCAGCCCGCTTTTATTATAATCTGTTGCAGGTACCCCCATGAAGCCCCCGTTCAGTTCACCGGTATTATTTTATGCTGAATTATCTCATACATGGAGGAAAAAGTAAGAGCAGACACATTAAGAACTTTGATTACGCGATATGCTTTTGTGCGACCTTCCTTCCCGGCAGTACCAGTTTCCCCGGGACAAATTTGTCTTAGCTCGCAAATTGAGCCTCGTAAACCGCCTGAACGGAGCGATTCCTCTGCTAACGGAGATAACCGGGAGGTAAGCGAAAAGGATTGTTCTGCCTGCGCGTTTACGTTAGGTGCATATCAACTTTCGAGCTTCGAATAAGTGTCGAATAATTTATCCCCGCGCTTACTTAATTAGTACTTGTCGCGTCTCCATAGTTCTGTGTTACGACGATACGATTTATTCGTTGCTTTTATTTTTAGGCTATAAAATTATTATTCATAGGAAGCAGTATAGGCTCTCTTTGTAACAATTCCACTGTCATGCGGGTTGCAAAATTTACTTTCTACATCAGGGAGAACGAATTAATTTGTTATAAACATAACAATACGTCTAATGTGCATTAAGAGGCTTTATTCAGTTTCATTTAGGCTGACCACTGGAATTTGTGGTAAATTATACGGTTCGGAGCGTGCTGGCGGTGTCCTTAACAAATGACATTTCAGTCAACTGAACAGCATGTCATTGTGCTTGACATATTAATATTCAATAACAAGAGAAGGGAAAAGAGTGAAATGGTAACCAGGTTATGCCACCCGCAGGGTGGCCGTTTGGTTGAGACGTTGAGCTGAAGCGCGAGGTCGCGTGCCCGAGTCCCGGCCGTAGCGGCTGCATTTCTATCGGGGCGAAATGCAAAAACGCTCGTGTACTATAATTTATGTGCACGTTAAACATTCCGAGGCGGTCTAAACTAATTTGCACGACTTCAGTGTAAATTATCAAAATAAATAAATAAACATGAGTTATTATTATTATTTTTTTTTTATAGAAATGGCCGTCAGCTTTATGACAAGTGCGGTTGTGATTAGACAATTGCGCATCTGTTTTGCATCTTGCCACGTTACAGCTCAGAAAAGCTAGCGCGCTGTGCTGCTCTTTACAGATTGTACAGTACGTCAGTCATTGACAGAAAAAAAAGGTTTTAAAGTAATGGTCACAACAGACACCCTTGCTAAACCTTGCTAATGCGCTTTATAGTTCCTGCGGTCTACGGCATGGCATCCGTGATAGGCTGTGACAGTGATGCGTGTCGCTTCTGACGCGAGATTTGCGTCACTTAAGTATTCTTGTGCCGTTGCTTTCTATTTATATCTCATTTTCCCGATTCGCTCGAGCAAGCCTACTTCTTTAGAGAGAGAGAGAGAGGAGTTATAAGGGAAAGGTAGGGAGGTTAACCAGACTGAGCCCGGTAGACTTAAAGGTAGCCCCCTGCAACGGAGAAGGGTAGTGAAAGAGGAAAAGAAGAGAGAAGTTCGCACTTTGCACGGTTACACTAGCAAGCGTTCATCGCTGAGTTAGTTACAGGCGGTCATACAAGCTGGTGCATTGAAAAAGAACAAAAAAAGAAAAAAGAAAAACTCAGCAGCGCCTGTGTAGTCTGCACTTAGCAGACGCTCGAGGCCACGGGCTCAAGATCTTCTCTGTAAAGGGCCTGTCATCTAAGTGGGGCCTAGTGATGGTATATTTCATTAACGAGCCAAATATTCCGCTACATCGCATTAATCTAAATATCTCATTAGTTATGCAAATAATCTAACTGTGCTAAGTGGACTATTGCTATAACTTCGCGTTGCAGGCAGCCTAAAAACAATACGGCGTCTTTCAGTAAAAGTAATCGCAAGTCATCATGTGGATAGCTAGCTAAATGGGCGGTACATTTGCTGAAAGTATATGCATCACGCAGCCGATAATATTTCACTCACGCCAAAGAAACAGGCACTATAAAGCGTTCCAGAAACACGTTAACTTACGCAGCAGGTATGTTAATGAGATTGGCTGCCTAAATTATTCAAATAATGAACGAGTGAGTGAATTGAAGTTGCAGATGACTGCGAAACCAAGGAAACGTTAATGCGAGCGCAGTCACCTTGTTCAAATTCAGATTTGTAATGCTAGGGACTAAAATGCGTATTCAACATGTTATGTTTACCATTCGCACGTGTATTTTAAATTATCTGCGCGCAGTTATCCGAACGAACTATATTCAAGATAGACCTACTGCGTGGTGCTGTAGTGTCACCTATCGGCGTCCCACCACATTTGTACTTGGAGCATTGGCTATAATGACCACAAAGCGGCAGCACCTGCAACTTAGAGAGGACTTTAGATGCTTTGCACTAGATGGCAGCACCTTACTGTCCGTTTCATTTTCAGAATGAGTGACGTAGGAGTCACGAGCACTGAGTCATTGTAGTAGCGCGCGCGATTAGTGAGTCGTTACGTTCTAAAGTTCGCTGCTTCCTCGTTTGTGCTCCGCGTAGCTCAAGAACACCCCGAGTTAAACATGCCTCTCTGTGGTGGACTCTCGGAGGAAGTTAAGGATGCCGATGACACAGTCAAGGAGATCTGCGAAAAGGTAATTTCATTTCAGACGCAAGTAGGAAGACGAGTCCCGGCGCGGTGGGCGTGATTGTTTACACCACCGATTCTGGCCGCAGGTTCGTGCCGATGTGGAGACGAAGCTGAGCAAGACCTTCAAGGAGTTTGCGCCTCTGAAGTATCGGACGCAGCTGGTGAACGGCGTCAACTATTTCGTAAAGGTTGGTGCCACGTACTACGCGGTGGGACGAGTATGTGCTCACGGATCCAGCTAGACAGCGCCCTGACACATAGAGAATCTCCACTCGTACTGTACGCACGTTGCATTTTTATGCATCGCTGTACGTTAGCGATCGTGCCTGAATGACTACGAGCGCTACAAAACGCCCGTGCACTCCGCGATGGGGCGTCACTCCGCACACGTATTTGCCGTTGACGCGCACTACTGGAATGTGTTCCGATCCCCACCCGCCCCTGCGCGGAGGAACGAGCACGTTTTTCAAAGAAAAATGTGGGATGTCATATGGACCAAAATACTCAACCTAAAGTATCAGCAACCCTGTTACCCACGCCCCAGCAATCTACGAGTGAGGTTTGATCTGCAAACGCCGGTGTTCAGAGATAAATCTTGAGTCGGCCTATCTGCGCCCTGGCTGGAGTCTATTCCGCTGCTCCGGGTACGGCCCCCATCCCGGCGGGAAGAAATGCGGAGACGCTCGGCTGAACTCGCTGAAACGATGGATCTCGTCGCGTTGTAGAAACCGTTGCTCTTTTGCTACTTGCGTCTGACACGTACGCGACATGTGACGCCCGTAAACGCTGCGTGGTAGGTTGGCTATGCTGATTTTCGGGTCAGCTCTCGCTGTTCGAAACGCCATTTACGGGTGCTTTTCGTTGTTTGTGACGACGCACCTTATATCCAATCGGTGTCAAATTTCACTAAAGTTGACTGCAAGAATATGCATAAACTACTTTTATACAGTTACTTATGCATCCCCGGGGATGAACATTTTGCGTAGTCATCTGAATTAATTACTTTTAAAAAGGATTGATGGCAGTATGCATTGTAACAGGCGGTATCACGAGGTTATGACGCGCGCGGTGAAAGGGCGGCGGTGATCGTGACAAATGCCAGCTGGCAATACAGCGGCGCGCGGCGCCAAGTTTGTCATTGGTTTTTTTAGCATCTTTGTGTATGACTTATTCCTTTTTTTTATTCCTTACGTTTCTTTTTCTTTTTTCAGGTTCACGTAGGAGATGGCCATCACATCCACGTGCGTGCGCACAAGGCTTTCCAGGGCGAAATATCGTTCTCGGCCGTGCAGGAGAACAAGACGTTGGAAGACCCGCTCGAGCATTTCCAGTGACGGCTGTAGCCAGCGCTTACCTTTTACATATATGCGATAAAATAAAGGAACAAATCTTACGGGATATTCTGTGTTGCGCTCAAACTTACTCGGTCCTATCAGCCGCCGCGCACTATTACGTCATAGACTACCTACAGGCGCCGAGTCATTGCCTCGAACGCAAGTTCTGACCCAATGACCTGTACAAACGATTTGATCTGTTCATGGTTTTGTTCTGCACTTAAACGTTGCATTGCGTATTTGGCCTCCGTGGATATTCGAGTCAATTGTGCACTTGTGTTTTAGGAAACGGACAGAATCATATGGTTACATACCTGCTAAAGAAAGTTCCGAATTAAACTATATTCTTAATTAGAGCTAACGTACATGTAAGGGCGAAAACCGAGGGAAACCCACGTTTTTTCTGGTAAAATATGTATGGCTCTATGCAGAGAGCCAACTTGGGGATGGGAGCAGATTATGCCTGGCTCACTATGGAATCCATAGTCATCATCAACAATAGGCTGACGATGACTATGGAAGATTCACACGCGAATAGCGAGTTAGCCCGCCCTCGGACTAAGTCCTCAAATGACGTCGCCTCCTTGGGCCAGACCTTTTTCCCGAAACGTCTTAAGACATTCGCCTTCCTATACGAGATAAACACTTGGAACGAGCTACCTCCACAAAAGAGAGAAAAATTCGTTTGTCTTTTTCGCTAATAGCGAGTATAACAAGTGTATAATTCCAAATGTTCATCGTAGCGACGTAAGGTTTCCGGGAAATCTTGAAGACGTAAAAAAAGACAAGAATAAAATAGGTTTTTCTTCCCGAAAATTTTGGAAAGACACGTAAGTAAAAACAACAGCAGACCCGGGTGCACGCGAAGGCATGTTTGCGAAACTTAGGGCAAAATGTTGGCATTCTTCAACAAATAAGCCACTTCTTTATTTACTCCGAGATTATTAGTGGCCACCGGAATTCTCATCTACCATCCATGAAAACTGCTCTTTTGATCTCTTAGGAAGGGGAACCTGGCGTATACATACTGTTTTGCATACTTCCGGAACATTAGCTTTTCAGATTGCTGATGCAATGAATTCGCTACGCATTAAGTTACGTGTCACCGGTTGGATGTAGAAAAACAATGTCGAGCATGTGGACGCATTAAAGACTTAAGGAACGGTGACAAAGGCGCACTCGTAATTAAGTAGCTAGGTTTCTTGCTATCCGACCCGGTTGACAGTTTACAATCGTAAATATTTTTTCGCCATTTTCATGCGAGCTGTAATAAAAAATCATAAATAATTGAAGAAATAGATACCCAACTATTTCCACTAAATTGCTCGTCGGAACATCAGTGCATGTACGCGTGAGCTCACAAATTCTACATTTTGGTTCAAGCATTCTCACACCTGTAAGAACAAAATTATCCGCTTGATACAAATTCAGTGAATCAAATTGTGTCGAAACCAACATCTTCGGAATCTTGCTCTAGAAGTGCGTGGCATTCGAGACGCTTACCTTGTTGGAATGGACACGTAGTGGTGGCGTAGTGTCTACGGCGTTGCGCTACTAAAGCCGAGGGCGCGGGATCGTAACCCGGCGGCGGCGGCCGCAAGTCGATGGGGGCGAAATGCAAAAACGCCCATCTACCGTGTAATTAATCCGGAGTCCCTCACTACGGCGGGCCTCATAATCTAATCGTGGTTTTGGCACGTGAAACGCCGGAAGTATTTTTTGTTGTTGTTAGAGTAAAACCAAACTAAGCAGTTCCTTTGCAGAGAACAGCTATACAGGCAGAATAACTTCTTAATATACAGGGGGCAGGGTGTGTACAAGAACTCGGATGGAACTATATATGTATCGCGCGCTTGCTTTCATGTCACGGAACACAAGACGCAGAGTAGCTACTCAAGGTGCTCCACTGAATTGCTAATGTTTCGGTTCACGTGCAATTTGGCACTAAGTTGAGACAACAGCAAATTCTGTACTGCATACCAACCAAGACACACATGGGCAGAAGACATCTGAGATGGTTTCATGCAGATTTCCTACTGAAAAGATCATCCAATGCTTGCCCTGAGGACATGTGCTCAGGCCGGACAAATGGACTCGAGCAGTGCGTTTAGAGACTCAGTGATGTCATGAGAACTCCTAACTGATGTCCTAATCGTACTCGAGTGTACAAGGATGTCCTCAGGATTTCATAGCGTTAAGAACGTTACCACGGCTGTCCTCCCCGTCGTTTTTCAACCGGGGAAAGACCGGTTCGGTGTCCCACGATGAATCACGCATGTAGCAGCAAAAGATGGAGATGCAGCGCAGCACCACGGTTAAATAATTTACATAAACTGAACGAAATGTCACCTGAATGTTTGTATGCACAATGTGACACGTCAACCTAAATTTTGCATGATTTACCCTAATGAGACACACTTTATATTCGGTAAATTGGGCCCTTGGTTCCTTTTTTTTGTTTTTCACTTCTTTTGCTCAGGGAAGAAACCAAGAAGAGCCTTTCCCCCACCCAAAATTCTTTTTTTTTTCCGAGCCCTCACATCTCTAGGCATGCCTTTTCTCTGTTGCACATGTATACCGTTCTCTTTACAAAGCCAGGCTCCTTCGCACTGTGTATTACGTCTAAATAACATTGATTACACGCGTCTAAGTAACGTTCTTTTACTGACTATTGAGTAGCTGCACGCGCAGTATACTGTCATCGCTGAAGTGATCGGCATGTCTGCTCTCAACATTCACCAGTGGTGCGATGGCAGAAGTGGCAAATGGAATCATTACAAACTAATGGCGTTGACAAACATGCGCCAAAACGGTACACGGGTATTTTTTTGCACGCATAGGCATTCATGGAAATGCAGGCGCGCCTCGGCCGCGGCAATGCTCAAAGGAACAGTGCTCAAAAGAGCCCTGTAACCGCCGAGCCACGACGGTAAACTCCTCGCGCACGTTATACACACTTATCAGAGCACCATGCTAACAGGGAATTCGCGTATCGTTGGGGGTACATACGCTTCTTATCGAAGAGGCGCCTGTGCGAGACGCGGAAGTTTTCCCAAAGCGAACGCCGCCAGACCATTTGTTCCGGTGCTCTAGAATGGACTGGTGGTGCTAAAAGCACAGCAAAAACTTTGCCGCAAGGTGACGCATTGTTGCTGAAGTGCCACGAGAAAGCTCTCCATCCGCGATAAGGGTCTTATCGTAAAAGGCACCTAAGGCGAACGCGTATACGGCGCCCATATAAATAGTGTACTATCCATACTTTCAGCACATCCCTATCATCTTGTCCCGAGGCTAGCGCAGCCGATAACACTGCTCACAAGGTAAATCGTAACGTCTTCGGGGCTGCACGGCTGTGGGATCAAGTACTCGGGGCTGCTCCCGTCTGCGTGGGCATACGTGTGCATGCATAGGAGCAGTCTACAAACGAACGAATCACTATTCGGTGCGCGTGTAGTCCACAAGGCAACGTTCATCCCGGCGCCTCAACACGTGTCGGCTCCCATACGCCTTCATACCCTGCCATCACCAACCAAACTTCCCAGTGCGCACAAAAATAGAATCGGGATTAGGAACGTTCACTGTAGAGCCAATATACTTGTGGTACCATAACGAGACGTGCATGTGCTAAGCAGTGGCGTCACATAGGAAGGCCGATGGTTCAAACATACGAATGGTGTAGGCGATCGAGTGACACTGCGATTGCCTTTTCAATTGGTAATGCAGTCTCCAAAAGGTGGCATCGACATTCTTATCCTCCTGGCACTGGCCTTCTGATTTCTCAGAGTCTACGTCTTAATGTGAAGCATTAATGGGCTCGGTATACCTGTGTTTGTTCGTACGTGGTCCTGGCTAGTGTGGTTTTTGACCGACAAAGTAATGTCATGTTCTAATAAAACAATAACAACATAAAGCCTGTATGTATAATGTCCGCTTATAAGTATCTACAAAGCACACAGACCTCTTAAACGCCAAACTATATTAGTATAGTTTATATGTAGGGGAGTCTCCATGCAAAATCTGCCGTTTAAAATACAAGCGGAAGCGTGATGGAACGCTCGCAAAATAGCCGTTATCAATAATGAAACTGAAAAAAAAAAAACGTCACCATTACAGCTCGTCAGAAGTGACGCATGACTAGCGATCAGATTTATAGGCACAAAAAATCTTGGTCTTATTGGAGCCTAAAACTGGCAATTATGGCCTCGTTTAATATAGACACGATATAGGGGTCCGCAACAGGCACTATAAGCCGTTCGCAAATCATGGCCTTTTCTTTAATTTATTGAATGCGCGTAGCCCATTTTGACGCTAAGAAGCTGACGCAGCGTTCACTTGTGAGGTCTGAAAGGCAACAACTATGCATATTGTTCAATCCATCGCTTCACAGGGCTTTGCTATATCACGCGAGAGGCAGCCTTTTCATGAATCCGCTAGAACGGCAGCCTACACACTTAATACATCTGTTCGGACATTATGTGCAGCTGGTGTATAGTTAATAGTCTAGCTTTCCTGCTTACAATGGCGCGCCGAGTGGAACAAGCACGAAATACACAAAATACGCCAGAAAAGCTGCTGAAAGATTAATGAGAGAAGCTGTAATTGGTGCCCGATTGACTGAAGTTAACAAATGTTCCACTATGAAAGGTAGCGTTTAATAGTGCACATTTACAAATATTTGTAAAAGAACGAGAGTAACACATGATTATCTTCTTCAGGTTACGAGACTCAATATTGTTCGCAAGACAGAATAAGCTTCCAAAGGCTGAAATTACGAATGCTCAAGATCGATAGAGGTCAGTGGAACGTTTTGTATTTTTGTTCGACCACCTCACGCGCTCTGGGATTCGCAAGTGTTCGCCTGTAAGAATTCCCAAAATTTCGTTGAGCACAAAAAAAAAAAAAGAAAAAACTTTGAGGGCGTTTAGGCTTCGCCTTTAAGAGTGGAAAGATCCCCGACTGCTTCTCACGCTTCCCGGCAATTGCAGCTTATGTAGCCGTAATGTTTACCGGGAAACGCTGGCGGCGAACGATACGAAGGTGAACGATGTACGAAGGTGAGCTTTCGGGTAGGAACGCGGTCTCTTGCATGGGCCGCGATCTGGAGGTTGTGCACAGCCGCGCCAAAAAAAAAAAATAATTTTCAGGTTTCTGTTATTCTATCGCACTCTTAATATTTAAGTCTGAGAAGATTTAATATAAAAGCCATGCGCTGTGGGTGTTTTGCTTCATGACATTTGTTTGTGGGCTGTCATTTTTAAAATTTCGACGTACAACTTCATCAAGAATGTAAGACAAGTTATAAGCAATGTAGCGACAGAATGGTGTGGCAATATAACCTGCATATACAGCATATCATATAGCAAGGCGTGGCATATACCGTGGGGAAGCGCGACTCTCACACGTCCCCTGATATCTTGTTTTCCCGCATGGCTCCCGTCTCCTGTGATCCGGCTTCACCGCGTGGCCTGGTGCCCGCAACGGTCGGTGTGGTTGAAGCGCAGTACGAGAGCTAGCGCGAGTGTTGCGCTGCTAACGCCGCCTAACGGCGGGGTTACTTGGGCGCGGAAAGGAGAAGGCTCTTCCTCTTTTGGCTCGGGTTCGGAAAGCGGCGCGGACGTTCCGCGCGTGCGCCGATCCATGCTACTGCGAGACCGTCTCGCGAGGCCTCGTTCGAACGCGCCACCGTTCGCGTGACCATACGCGCGAACGACCAGGCATTGGTGTCCAGCAAGGGGCGAATTCATAATCGCTCGTTATGCGGTCGCGGTGAGTCGGACTTCCTAGATTTGTCGCACGCCCATTGGCATGTTTTGTGGATAGCAACTCGGCTAGCAAGCACTGATCAATGAAAGGTGCAGTAAATGCCCTTGTGATTGTTTGCAAGTCGTGTTGTCGTTTCTTTGTCCCAAGAGCACGGGTGAGAATCCCACAATACATATACCTAAACATATGTGTGAATTTTCGCTCATGGACAACTCCACCGACTCCGACACCAGATTTTTTGTGACACGGGGACCTTAACGCTATAGCGGTAAATGTTTCTTGTCTAGAAGACATCATGACGCGGAGATAGAGAAGGCTGAGCTTAGCCCCGATCACTTGACGAATGAGTTGAGGAGAAAATGCATGACCATGGAGGAGGGCAACTTGTAATCGTCCTTAACTCTCTTAATATGAGACGCTTCACACAAATTGTGGTGCGATTGTTTTACTGTACCTCTACTGTGATTTCTTTGCACTTAGGTTTCACGTATAAACTTGCGTGGTCTCTAGTAAATAACAGCTGGAAGTTGGTGCCCGTATATGTCGTTTGTGTCTCACTTCGTCTTCGTCTGCTTAGCGCCGTAACCTTTGTTCTTTAAGTTGTGAACCAGCCGTAACCTTTGTTCTTTAAGTTGTGAACCAACTAGCTCAGCAACAAGTTTTGTTAGATTTACTGTAGCTGCACCCTACGCGTCTACAGACCCCCCCCTCCACCCCAAATTTTTTCAGGTTGTCATGCAGTGCCGACCAAAACAACCCCCAGCGCTGGAAATCCTTCTGGATTTTGTCTATAATGTCTATTTCACGCTCGAAAAGCCATTTCAGTGCGAACATTGCGAATTCGGGCCGGATTTCGCGGCAGTGCCCACGCACAGGGATGCAAGGAGCCCCATCCGAGCTCAAAGTTTCAAGGGTGTTTTGATGGAGAGCGGGCTTATCATGGCATCTCGCAGAGGCCGTGGAATCTACGGAGCACATGGATTTCAATTCCGGAACTTTGCGAGTATAAAGTTTTCATAAACTTCTCATGCGAAAAACACAGACATTTCCAAAGTTGTGCTTTAGATTTTCAATTCCGGAACTTTGTGGGTTTAATGTTGTTATAAACATTTGATGCCAAAGGTGCATGACTCCTCTAAAGTTGTAGATCGAACCATACAACAAGAAAAGCCAAATCAACAAACTATCAGACAAGTTCACAAAGCACGCAACGAAGTCCGATGAGACGAAGCATTGTGGTGGTTCATTTATGCCGTCATATCACAGGAAAGAATATCAAAATGTTTTTTACCTTCACTAAAGCATCCATATCAAGACACTAAAGACAGCAGAAAGGTAACTATGTTCTTATTTATTTTTCTACTTTGACTTTCATTTGCAAGGACCCCCACATTAAGCCTCTTCAATTTTCTTATTCTTGCTACCCGCGGGCTGCCAGAGCCAGCCAAAGCGCATGCGTTTTTCTCATGCTGCCTCGACCACCGCGCGGCGCACTTTGATGCGCATTCATTTTTTCTCTGGCTGAGTGGATTTTCGCCTGCCAGAGTTTTGGACGCTTTCCGGATAGCAGACGAGAAAAAGAAACAATGGTTGCTCACTAGCATCAATGTGGGGATTTGACGGATTACAACGCGCTCGCTTGAGCATGACCACTCCGGAAAGTCTTGTCTTGCTGGTGTAGGATACCGAGCAGTATGCGTATGCTTTTCTGTAGACCAAGCACCTCCCATTTTATTCGATATTCCTTCGGTAGCCACATTATAAGTGCCTAAAGTAGGTGTTCGATTGTGGCCGACATGCCTTCCTTTGCATTTTTTTTTTCCCTTTTGGTGGCCCTACCCCACAAAAGAAGAAAAGACACTGTTGCGGTGCAGTGAATTGCCACATGGTGAAACTTCGACTTTGTTACTTCTTTTGCAGAAAGTAATGGCCCACCAGGATGCTTCAGTTACCGGATACTCTTATTATATCATTGCGACAGCAATTATATGGACACTCCAGGCGCATTCCTGCCATTGCTATCACCCTGTTCTGTATAAAGTCCTGTGCGATAACATTGTGACCGTGCGCTGCATGCTGTATATGCGAGTGAAAGCATAGGGGGGTGGTGGTGGTATAAGTGAGCCGACGATGGTGGCTCATTCTTGTGTGCCCCGCCGCCTTCCGTCGCGAGAGTACATCAGGGGGAGTGGAGGGAGGGGGGCTCAGGATACTGTCATCTGTGATTGCGCAACATGTTTATTTCCCTTGTTTGACGCTTTATATACAGTGACTTTTTCTTAGATACAAAGATTTATTGGAGACTTATACGTATATTTAAATGTTTTGTTGCGAGGTTTTGTGTGTACGTGCAGTGAACTTTGTTTCCAGCGACACTTTTTTGCCCTTTATCAAGCTGGATCTTCGCATTTGTATATTCCATTGTATCTTCGCATTTCTAATGCACGAGGGCGAGTGAAATGAAAGTGAGTCAACCCACCTCGTGCAATAATTGGTCAGTTCATTATCTGTGAGGCATGCACATGGCCCAGAGGCATCTCATTTACAAAAGTGACACGCAGGTGTGAGGATAAATGTTCGCCAATGCTCTTCTCATATACTGGGTTGAACATGGTTACATAATGGATGCTCCAAAGGTTGAACAGCGTGGTGTCGCAAGTTTTATTACAGCTGAAGGTGTTTTCCAGAAAGGAATTAGTCGGTTTATGGCTGCTGTGTACATTGAACATAGCATTTCATTGGCCACTGTGAAGCATTGGAGCAAGCAGTCTTTGACTATGGGACCTCCTTTTGCATACTAAGTACTTGTAATGTGACCCAACTTCTAATAAATTTTTGATTCTGATTCTGAAACTGTTCAAAGAAGGACGTGAAAGTTGCGAAGACAATCCAAGCCTGGGCCAAAGCCACCGTGCCATCACCCCCAACAGAATTGCAAAGGTTGATGAGCTGATTAGACAAGAATGGGAGATAAGTATAGATGAACGGGCAGAGCGTGTGAACATCAGTCATGGTTCAGTTCACATCATAATTCATGAATATCTCGGTCATTGGCTCATTTTTACGGTCTGACGCAGCTAGCAGACTTCGAGTGCTTGCACAGGAGATCACACACTCTCTATGGTGCACACCAAGCAGCCAGACCACCCGGAGCAACCGTCGATACCACCTGCCCTCTTTGATGCATCTCTGTACGCCAACTGGATTCCACCGAAGAGAGGCCCCTCTGCTTTATCACTTATGGCTAGGGGTGGCTTTCACGAAACCTTACTCATTTGGCATTGGAATGGCCGACAATGCTCTCTGCAATGCCTGTCTTTGCGAGGAGACACTGGAACACATTCTGTGCGACTGTCCTGAATATAATGTTCAGCAACAGTTCCTGGCATCCGTTCTAGCGCACCTTGACACTAGACCAATGTCCCTCGAAAGGATTTTCACATGCCGCCGACAGAAGAAATCACAGCTGAAGGCGACGAAGGGACTACTTCGGTTTTTGAAAGAGATGGGATTGGACAAGCGGCTGTGACAGTGATATCACGTCCCATGCAAGAGTGATGGACTCTCAGTGACGATGTGTGTGCTGTGCAATGTACTCTCTCTCTCTCTCTCTTCCCTATCTTTCATCCCCCCCATCCCGCTCCCATGTGTAGGGTAGCAAACCGGTTAAGCTCAACTGGTTAACCTCCCTGCCTTTTTTTCTCCACTTCTTCCTTCCTTCGGTCATCGGCTCTTGTGTGTGCAATGGGTGCCCAAGATTTTGAACCATCGCCAAAAGATGGAGAATTTCAGCACTGCCTTGACTCAACTACTCCGGTATCACAATGAGGGTGACGACTTTTGTCTGTAATTGTGACCGGTGACAAATCATGGTGCCACTACTATGAGCCTGAAGCACGACGGCAAGGCTTACTGTGGAAACATTCGAATTCACTACCTCCAAAGAAAGCAAAAACCGCCATTTCCGTTGGAAAGGTGTTGATTTTTTTTTTTATTGTCAGGGGCCATTACTGATCGAATTTGCTAATCTTGGAGAGACTATCAATCGTTTCCGATATTGTGAAATGCCGGATGAAGAACAAACGACATGGGAAATTGATGAACGGGGTAATCTTACTCCATGACAATGCTTGTCCCCACGTCGCTGATAAGGTTAACACAAAACTGGCAAAGTTCAAGTGGGAATTGCTTCAACAACCGCCATACATCCAAACCTCTCGCCTTGCGACTTCCACATTTTGAGGAAACTGAAAAAACAGCTCAAGGGAATCAGATTCGTGTCCGATGATGACTTGAAAGAGTCAGTTACAGACCTTTTGAAGCAGCAAACCAAGGAGATTTATGAGACAGGAATCATGCAACTCGTTAGTAGGACAAAATGTCTAAATGCTCATGGAGACTACTTTTAAATAAAGTAATCCATTTGTCATATATTCGCATTTGCTCACTTTCATTTCTCTCGTTCTCATATATCTTGGAGAACTGCTTTTTATATGTGCTCTCTGTTGCAACTATAACATCAGTGCAATTACTCACAATACACGACCGGTGACAGCTGCTCCTGCGCAATACATTGCAACAAAGGACAACGTCATTGACATTTTTCCCCGATGATTGCGTATGTAAAAAATGTAAACAACGTTCTTGAATGACAAAGTTTCAATAAAATATTGTTAACTTGTTAATTTCATGGCCTTTACATTTTTTCATATCAGCGACATGCAGTGCTTTGCTGGTTTCAAACTGATATAGTTCTAACGTTCGTGTGATATTTCCTTTACTTATTAGATAGACAAAAACGTTGGAGCATTGACATCAGTTATTTCGGGTACAACTTTTGGGACATATGAGTATATTATTGTATGAAATAAATACATATTTTACTTGTCTTGACAGTGTGTAGCATTTAGGAATTCATTTGCAGCATATTTGACAATGGCAATGTAGTTATTATTCATGTATTTGATACCTTGATAAATTTCGTGAGGAGGAGGCAAAGCTGCAACACGACCCCCCAACCCCCTTGAACAAAATTTATGGCTACGCCACTGGTCTTCAGCGAGCCGCAGTGCGCTTAGCCAGTGGACACGTCGCGGCACCCCACAGCAGCGGTATCTATGCTACATATTAAACCACGGCTACCAATAGCATCCGTGCATAGGAATCCGCTTTACTATGAAATAAAGCATCCAGAAGAGACTGAGGAGCAGGCTTCTGTTGAAGAGAGAGTGTTTGAGAGAAAGTTGACTTCACGCTCTACTTGCGAGCTCCACACACTGCGTACGACAGCAAAACTTGGCTGAGGTGTTCACAGCAGCGTATGCTTTCCCACGGATTATGTTATTTCACCAAGCCCGAGGGGTGGTTTAGGACCCCTTAAGGTCACCTGCATCGTCGCCTTCCTTACCAGCCAGGGCCGCTGGTCATAATCTTTGACAGGGCGCTTGAAGCGGTCACTCGTATATGGCGAATATGGCCAGCCAACCAAGTCCAACCAAACCATCGCAGGAACCTTCGGCAGTAATCCAGAAGTCCAGGGTTCCACTGCTGTTCAAACACGATCGAGACGTCTTTTCGATGTACCTCCTTAGGGCCAGGCGGGACATCGTGTACATCATGGCTGACCTGCCACCAGGAATCCACATCGCGTCAGAGGTGAACATCAGCCATATTAATGCCCTGGTGGTGGGATATTGAGACACCACGAGCGATATTGAGTACACCATGATATTGAGTACACGAGCGGGCTTCTGCAATTCCGCATTGTGTGCCCAAACGAAAATCCGATCGGACCGCCCTGAGTTTGTTTCCTGACCACAGACATTGGCCTTGTGCAGCTACACTCAAACTTATACCCGAACGGCGAGGTGTGCCTCAGCATTCTTGGCACTTTTGATGGTCCGCACTTCATGGAGCTCGGCTCAGCCGTTAGGCAGCCTGCTTGTTTCCATCCAGCCGCTGATCACCTATGACCCTTTCTAGAACGAGCCTTACATCACCAAAGGAATGCACCAGGAAGCCGTGAACAAATACAAAGTCTTCGTGTGTCACGAGGCTGTGAGAGTAGCAGTGTGGAACGCGGCAGAAAGCTGCCTCGAGGACAACTCTTCTCATCTGGCAGTGCTTCGGGAGAAAATGCTGGAGTTGTTCCTGGAGTTCTATGACAGGTAAGAAGCAGTTTTTTGGAGACACCTACATCTGACTGGCACCAAAATGCAAGACCTGATTAGCTTCGCTTCTGGCGTCTACCAGCACAATGCGCTGCTCTTGCGACTCGGGACCTGAAGGCGAAGGTCCAGAAAGGAGGCGAGCCTGTGCTTCTAAATTTCAACCAGTAATGCATGCAGTGAAGAGGATTGTCCCCATTTTCGCGCGGGAAGCCAGGAAGAAACCTGGCCATTCAGTGGCACATTGTGGGCCGAGCATCTCTGAGACAGGAAGAAAGAGAGAAACTGAGGACTCGTCAGTGACGAAACCTTTTTCGACAAATGGAAGGATTTGACGAACATTTGCTGTTTCGTTATATTTGGGATAATGGAGATTTTTTTCTGGAATGTCACCCGTACACCTCACTTGTTGTGCTCGCTCTGAATGATTGTGGCACATACCTACAGTGGGCTCTTTCTGGGCACGGCAGATAGTTTGACAACTCTCTCATTTCTTTTTTCTAACAGTGAATTCGAGGGTTCAGTTTCTGCCTTTTGCACTAATTATGCCATGATTATACTGCTCCGTAACTTGCTCTACGCTAACTTGGTGCGCCTTTTCCATCGTCCTATGTGCACTAGAAGGCCTCAAGTTGTCTAATTTGACAAGACGAAAGTGGCCAGATACCACGATCCCATGAACCAAAAATCGATCTGAAGGCAACCTTGTTCTTCAAAATAGCGGGGAAGGGCGAAGTGCGAGGTGCGCATTATTGCTCACCTATTGTGGAGTTTTTGTAAACCGCTATCAGCTGGTGTGCCTGTACAACCACAAAAGGAACGGAGGTGACAAAAAAGGGGACCACATAAATATAGTCGATAGGACATCCAGCAGACTTAAAGCTTGTGCATAACACACGTTCAGCGCAAAGTAGCCAACAATATTTCCAATATACAGTCTATACAGTACACATTACAAAATGCTGCACCCTTCGCACTCAAATCCCAATCTGCAGTCTAACATGGAGTAGCGTGTCCACTGCCGATGAAGAAGTAACCGATTGCGCTTTCGACAAAAACATTTTCATGTGCTAATAGCAAAAATGTGCGTATCTAGGCACAAACAACTGAAATAGGCATTTATGCCTATTTCTGCCCTAAACCACTTCACCCATAATTCCTGCTCACACATAAAAGAAGGTGGAGCCCTGGCGCGCGGTAACAAATGGACATTTGCCCATAATCCAGTCTCGATGCATCACCTAGAATGCAGGGTTCCTAAGCTTGACCTCCGAGATATGGCGGTGCCCGCAGCTACCCAAGGCGCACTGAAAAATTGTCGGAAGCGGCATGCTGGGACATACGTCATAGCGACAGCCACCAGGTGCACGCACCGTATGCTCGGATGCCGTTTAAAGGCTGCTAACAAGAATGAGCGAGTGAGTAAAAACTTTACTGAAAACAAATAAAGTAAGGCACGATGGTTCGGGGCCCCTATTCCAGGGCCCCACTGGCAGGAGCGGCTCGCTGGGCTTGGTCCAGAAGAGCTAATTGGCTCTTCTGGCCCTCGTCCGCAAGCCACGCCTCCCACTGCCTATTCCCCATTAATAGATGTTTGTGCATTATGTAGCTGTCTATCAAGAGAATTGTACAATGACCAGCCCTGCGGCTTTGCCAAGATTGATTCAGTGGTATCTACCACTATTTAGTCGTAACGAAATGTGGCACTTGGCATTTGATAAAATAAGCGCATGATATTAACGGACTTTCTAGATTTTCTTCAGTTTCTCATATACTCGCTACATCATTCAGAACTGTGTGCTTCTAGGTATGATCTGGTTCGTGGCCAATCCTCCAGAAAAGGCATAAACCACTGCAGCAAAAGCGCTATGGAATACTTTAAATATATTTCTATATGTGTCGTATCTCTATGTGCCATACAACTCTCATAAACATTATTCCCATTCCACTACGGTAGTCCAGTGGCTGTGGTGTTGCGCTGCCGAGCTCGAAGTCCCAGGTTCAACTCTGGCTGTGGTGGCTGAACCTAAGTGGCCTAAATTAGTGCATGGTCCCCCAGAATGGTATGCCTCATAATCAGATTGTGGTCATGGCACACAAAATCACAGAAATAAAATCTGCGTACTTCCTTCAAAAACCATCGTAGAGCCATAGCTTTAGTCTTTGCGGCTTTGTTGCACCGTCTCACTGTGGATCCACCCAACTGGGTGTTAGCATTTTGCCAGAACTTGTGAACACCACAAGGTGCGCATAACTTTTTCTGCTGGGAACAGGATACTTTGCCTCGTCTTCTGTATCAGTCGGCGATTCCATTCATGCCAACTCTGAACAAAATCATATGTAAATTTATGGTATCCGTTATTGTATGTAATTAACCTTGAATAGACTGCTTGGAGTTCAGAAAATGGGTAAACACGCTTTAGTGGAAATGACAGATCAGCACGTCAAGACAATACAGACCTTAGAGATTTGTCAACAATGAGAACAGGTTTATTGCATTTGCTATTCTTTGCCTGCAGGTTAACTTGTGCAATATCTATTTTTCAAATGGATATCGATTATGGAGCAAGTTATTTGCAGAAGGCTTTTGAAGCTGTACATCAGCCATGCAACTGCAGCCATGGCAGTAGGCTTGCAGAAAGCCACTAACAACAATGGCACTTGCTTGCAACAGAACCACTTGTTTCCCACCACACAGTGTTCGTAACACAGTTACGATTACGCATACTCTGTAAGAAATGATGAAATAAAAATTTTTTTGTAGGAAATTGCAATGGTATGGTGTACCTTGTCTACTATGGTCATACAATCCCTGCAGAGACAAAAGACTATGCAATGAATAAAAATTAAAAACCATGTTTGCACCCTGCATCAGCTAAGACCACTTAAAAAGCAAAAACTATTTGGAAGATTCTCTGCATAAATTGCCGCCTTCACTTTATTGAGGCAAGCTCCAAGGAACTAATCCTCTTCCATCGAAACCACGAAAGTACAGTAGTTGCAACAATGTACAAACTTAATTAAAAAGCGTTACTTTCTCCAAATCTCGGAATCCTTTGTTCCTGGAATTTAATGTCTCCAAAAAACCCAGAGGCTATGAGATGTGGCACAGTTGAGGGCTGTAGTTTAGTTTGACCACATGCAATAATTTGAAATGCACCCAATTGTTTAACCCTTTCAGTGCTGGGTTTCTTTTTCTCGGAGATAATACAATGAACAGAACTGTTTATTGTTGGATATTCAGAAGGGAGAAAATGATGCGGATAATGGCAAATGCATTCTTAATATGGCTCTCCCACTTTTACCTTCGTTTTTATCTCCTACCTAGTTTCATTCAAACATGAAAACTTCCACAATAGTGCAACCGTGTCAGGATAAAGTAAAAAAAAAAGAAAAAAAAGGAATCGTGCTATAAATGTATGATGAAACATGCAAGAGTGGTTATTCCACTACAGTGTGAATATTTGTATGGAAAATCCCCATGGCAGCGGTGCATAAAGTACAGGAGCCATCCCTCCTAACGGTAGATGCACGCTCCCCACAGAGCAACCATGCCGTGAAGAGGCACATTCCACAACGTGAAAAAAAAGAAAGACTAAGCAAACCCGGAGAGAAGAAAATATGTTTCTGGAAATATACAACAGATGGCAGAACTACCTTGGAGCTCACTAACTTCGCGTTACTGCACATATCCAACTGTAGAGAGTGAAGGATGTACTGGTACGTCAGTGGTACTGAAAAGGTTAATACATGAGCCTCTTGCAGTCTGTCCCCATAAGAATAAGGCCATCACGACCTAGAATTAAGCCGGCTGCGTTGTACTAAGAAACAGACTGTTATGGCCGGAGAGCCATTACAGCAATCTTCACTAAAAACTCAGTGATTACATACAGCGAGACTTGCATTATTCACAGTGCCACGCACAAAGTCTGCTTTGTATTAACATGGCTTTAACATGCATTAACATTAACCACTGCCACGTGAGGCAATGGTACATAATGCACTTGTGGTTTCACGGCTGAAGCATCAGTTTTTGTAAGCACAAGTCCCAGGCTCAATACTATTGATGCAGGTGAAAATAACCTACAACAGCCTTGCCAACGTGTGCCTTCACACATGAGCTACTGGCTGATTGTTTTTATACTAGCAGTGCATTTTTATGCCGAAAAGTATTCGTGTGGTTGTCCATTATCTGGATTTTTCGCTCAACAGAACGTCATGTGCTGTCTAGCATCGAAACTCCAAGCAGTGAAGGTTTTAAAAGTTCCACCCACACAGTTTTCAATTCAGGTGCCTCTACAATGACACAGCGCATTGGCAAAACAGTGCAGCCACCAAAGCACGACAGACATGCTTTGTAATGCACAGCTGATTACAATATACATCTAGACAACCCCGTGCAGGGCTTTGACACAGAGAACTACTTATCCTGCAATAGCTCAATAGCTGCTTTCTTGTGTAAACACCCAAATCTTAATAAAAAATTTCACCAAGTGAGCAGAAGCACTTTTCATACCTTCTGGCCAGTTGCAGAGATTTTGCAATAAGCCACTGTAAGCTCCCATTTGTAGATAGCGAATAGAATGCTGAATTCAGATAGTAATTGTCTGGCAACAATACTGGCAGCGAGGACATATGGTAGCGTCATCTACCGGAATCAAAGTTGTTGACGTGGTATGAGGGATAACATATGTGCTGTGCATCCCTTGGCTACTGGAGCTCAATTGAAACACTGCACAGGCAGCACTGACATATATTTCTTTCAGTGCTTTCAAAGTGAGGGAAGTTTTCAATGACTGAATTACTGGTGCTAGGCAAACAAACCACAGAATTCTTTCAGACGTTGTACCAACACAAAATACATTAAACAGTCACCTTGTGCACACACCACAACGTGGTCAGCCGAACCAGCTTCTCGAATGAAAGAGGCAATTGTTGGGAGGGTAAGATGTGAAATACATTCATGTCATATGCAGTCTGTACAACCGAAGCCAATGATGATGACTCAATGCAGTGATCGAGTGGACTCGCAGTGAACTGCATGTCTGTGCTTATGTACGGCAGTGCATGATGTTTCTATTTGACTATGTTGGCACTGGCTATATGCATGTTTGCTTCTTTCTTTTTTCTGTCGTCTTTCTTTTTGTTGGTGAAAACAAATTTTTTGAAGATTACATGTGAAATATAATGATATTCAGCCTGTTCATTGTTGGTCAGCCAACCACAGAGCTGCTAAGGCTAACACCAGCGTGGTTAAAAACCTTCGTTCTCAGCTTTACTCCTCTACTTCTGATGCAGCCGACCCAGCCAGCATGGCAGCTGCATTCACGTGACCCTCCTACAATGTAACGCCAATAGCAGCTCCAGCTGTTCCAGTGGTGGAGATCGCCCACAATAGCTTGTTGTATAGCCTGCTTGAAAAATTTATCCTTATGCAAGGAGTTTCCTATGAGAGAGACTGCTTCAAGAAAACTGTGCTGCTAAAAACCATTCAGCCACGTGAAACTCCAAGGATGATGTTTGCAAGACAAAACTGCTTTACAAGATTCCATGAGATGCAAGATGCTACACTTTTTATGCCAATTAGCATACACAATAAAGGCAATGGTACAAGAACATCTTTTTTTGCCCTTGAGACATGTTCTTGGCATTTTCACAGCAGATCGAGAAATTTCACCCTTTAGCAGTGCTAACTTTTGTGCATCCAAGAAAAAGTTTTAGTTGACAAATTGGTGGCAAGTCTCGGCTGTCCAGATTCTCGCATCATTCTCACGCTGGTCAACTGCTAGCTGAAAATCTCTTGACGCTACACTGTTCATCATGTATATTATTCGTCCTCGTTTTAATTATTAGGAAACTCGTATATCCTTTGTCACCACTAAATCTGCTATAGCACATTGCAACTCAAAAACAGATAATGAACCTATTTAGAATTTTTTACTGCTCAAGTATAACCGAGAGTTGCTGATAAGCTATCTGGCGAGACATAATCATAAAAAAATCAGCATGTTACACTCCTGTAACACGTGAAGGCGAAAGCCTGCTACACACGTGGTAATTCATTAAGTTATCTGATCCGAGGAGCCAGACTTCTCGCAAAGCATAACGAGCTGTAGTGTGAACTTATTGCACTGTAGTCGCTTTCCTCAACAACACATGCGAGCACCTAATGCACTACTTAAAGGTTATTTCATTCTTTCTTTCCTTCGGTCTTTTTTTTCTTTCTTTCTTTTGTTCCTTCTTTCATTCTTCTTTTCTTTCGTGTCTTATCCATGTTCGGCCATTGCATCATTTTTTGCTTATGGGAGTTAAGCGATTCTAGATTTTTTTTTTTTCTCGGGTATGAGCCATTACTGATGATGATACTTTTTGTACCGCTAGACTAGATGCTGTATACTTTGGGTATGAGCCATTGCAAGGAGCCACTTAAGGCTCTCGCCTTAATATGTGTGCTAAGGCAAAGACGAAGAATACCCAAGACATGCAGATTTGTTGTTCTTTGTCCTTCTCTAAATTCACCATTTAATTCAACCGTCCAACATAAGAGAGCACACCGATAGGTGGTGAAGAATTTTGTTCTCCTGAGCTTTAAAAGAGGAGAATTATGTTTACCTGCACTACGAGTGGCTCGCACTCAGTCTGCCTAAAGCAGCATACCCACCAACTAGTGGATGTACCAAGCCGCACATTAAAAGAGCAACTGAGAGGCCAGCAATATCTAGATGCATTATGAAAAGTGTCGTAGACGCTAGACAATTTCGGGCTTCGTTTATGAGGGAAACAGCAAAGGTGCCAGCATTGCTAAGGAAGTTGGCCGCTCTCTGTGGCTCAAAGGAATGTCGTTCCGGATAGCACAGCAGCTGGAGTGACATCTCCTGCTGCTGACTTGGTGATCGGCATATGGAGTCAAAGAGGAGGTTTTGATTCTCACGGGTTGCAATAGAAGCACTCAAAACAGGGTGCTTTACTCGCAGCCTTTGTTGACCTGGATTGCAGAGCAAGTGCACTTTTTTTCGTGCAGCATGAAAGAGAAGTAGCTGACCCATAAGCAGGAGCGTATTGCGCTGCATCATAAAGGATGACAAAGCCCTTTCATTGCTGAAGTGCTTACAGTGCTGAAAAATTCCCTCAAGACTTTTTTTCAGAAGTAGCCTGCTCACTTTTGTTCTCCGGGCGAAAACAGCAAGCATTTCTAGTAGTCCATGTTTATTCCACATAAAAATGTGTACACGCAGAAGCCATCACAGTACCAATAAGCGCTGGCATGGTTGTTGCAACAAACTCTTGCCTCAATGCCCAAACGCTACTCGCTGATTGATTGTGAACAAGGAATGGCGCACAGAAATTACGCAAGGCTAAACCTAATAAACCTAATGGTGGTCATCAAGTTATGTACAAAGGCCAAGCATGTGGAATGTGAAAGACTATAAGCAAGATAAGTTATGAGCAGAAACTCAGTTATTGCAAGTTAGCTGGCAAGTAGGATTACTAAGTGTGCTTTGCAGCGAACAGAATTCTGCTCGATGTACAGTTACCTTCGTTTAATGCTGCTACCCAATATTACACATCGGATGTGCATTTGCAAAAGTTGTGGGCACAACACTGATTGACTCATTAGAAAAACCTATTTTCACTTTTTATGTTTCTGCATCGCCATGATTAAAACTCCACTGAAGTTAGCGCAAGAACAAACAACAAAAATGCTACACCAAAGCTATGCCCCAAGCATTCCATACCAGTATTTGTGATGCCAAATTTTGGGATTTTTTTTTTACAAACAGTTTATTATTGCAATCTGCAGTAACGGCTAGCAAAATATGAAAAATAGCAGCACAAACAGGCACTGAAACGTTAGCCATGACATACATGCCAGCACCTCCTAGATGCAAGAACTGAATTTCTAATGTGTACCTTTTTCTCGCAGCAAATAAGACACTTGGCAAACCAGATATTCATACCATATTGGTCTTGATTCTTCTGAATGCCAAAACTAATGACCAGCAACAAGCACAATGTAAAGAAACAATAGTATAGTAAGAGCAAGTTCTTTAGTGGCTTGTATCAAATAGTACAGTAAAAAACTTAGCAAAACACAAAGATCACGAAAGACGGAAACATTGCTCAACGAAGAGCTGCACTGCAATACACGCCAAGCCCGAGTTCATTGTTTTGCATGTGCCGAGTATGGTAAATTCCATGGACTCTATTTAGCCAGCATGGCCACGCAATAAGGCAGCCTTTTGACATTAAGGCGACTACTGAAGTATTAAATATGTGTGCAATGTTTACATCAGACGCAATGGTGCTGCCAAAAGTAGAGCCCAACAGTATCGCAAATGAAATAAATTCAACTATGAAAAGCTCCTAAACAGAGGTCTCCATCTCTCTTCATGCATTGCACAAATACTCGAATACATAAAAGCACCAGGCTGGAAAGCCTTTGATCTTTGAAATGTCGAAAGCCTTGATCTTCAGTTCATATTCCCCTACGCAAATCGGCTTCCTGTTGTTACAACACAACAGTGTGCAGGGTTGGTTGCAACAACATATTATTACATTTAGCACAGCAGCAGTACACTTCCCTTACAAAAGCTTTAGATTTTCTCATCTGTGCATTCAAATAGAAAATTATAAGAGCCAGGACAATCTGCCCTTGTTTTGAGCTCCACACACCTGAGTGTTTCAATGTGCTCAATCTCGCGCTGAACTGCCACAAGAAAGAAAATATTTTTTCTAGGAAGAAAAATCGCAAATTGCAAAAGTGATCTTGCCGTACGATAACATTTAGTGGCCTCTGTGTTCTAGGCCACACGTCTCTAAGCATGCGATCTTGCATCTGTGGTTGCTTTACAAATTCTGCGGTAGAAGCGCCTTAGATTCAAGCTAGTGGTCCACAAATTGATTTGCGCATGGAGTAAGAAAAGAACTTCTGCCAGCGCTTCCACCTACCACGCCATCAGTACAGGTGGGGGGCAAAATTCGCTCCTTTGGTGGCTACCACAACTCTCCAGACTCCTCCTTGCTCAACTTACAAGAAGAAACAGAGAGAGCGAGGAGAAAAACCGTAGCCATCACTTGGCTCCATGTTACTGGTACCCCTGAGGATAGGCTGGTGCTGGCCGGGGATAGGAAGTGGGGAGGGACCCTCCCCTGGCGTAGGGATTGCCGGCACTGGTTGGAGTTGGGCTTGGGTTTGAGTGGTAGGCGCCAGCTTGAGAAGAGGGCACAGAGTGGGGCGGATAACCAGGGTAGGCCTGCGAGACGGGCGGGGCACCACCATATGGAGGCTGCGGTTGCCCGGGCTGTGGTGGTGGTCCCTGGGGAATACCCTGCTGTGGCGGTCCCTGTATCCCGGACGGGGTGGCACCCGGCGGGAACTGCTGACCGTGAGGCATGCTACATAAATAAAAAACAGAAAAGCATGCAGTCCTCTGTCAATTTACATGACGGTCACAATGATTGGCTCATGACATGACTGCAGCACAAATCATTGAAAAGTGCGTCAACAAGTGGTTAGTGGAAAGAGGTATAAACACAAGTGCTGACTACCAACTGAATTTTATTCGTCAAAGAACACACACACAGTAGAATTCCGTTAATTTGGCTCCGGATGACTTGATTTTTCAGTTCATTCGATCCCGACCAAAGGTCCCAGCTGGTGTCCATGCATTCTGATGGGCCCAAGCTTTTGTTACTTCGATCCTAAAATTGGTGCTCGCTGGACAGTTTCAACTTGACCAGTTAGCATACCTAGTTGGCTTGTATCCTATGGTGACCCAACAGCATACCCCTTTAGTGGCAACCTGTCCCTGCGGAGCTTCACACAAAGATACACGGTACGGCACTACAGTGATTTGCACTTTATTAATTCCATGAACTTAGACCAACTCACCCAAGTCACTATTATAATTCACAGTGATAGAGCTGCAGCATCATTTCAGAGGACCATGCTCCCCTTACGTGTTGTGTAGAAAGCCTACAATGGAACCTTGTAATGTCTGTACTATTAACTAGCGTGAACCTCGTGACAACACTGTGGCTTTGCACCAATGTGGGTGCCAGACAAAGCAGATATTTTTCATACATTTCAGAACATCAGCGAGATGTTAACAGAGCAAAGCTTGTGACACATATTCTGCAACCTGGACAGTGCACAGGAAGGCCTTTTTCGAGCATTTGACTTGGATGACACCCATATAGTTGAATGACAACCATTCCTGAATGAAGAACCCACAACAGTTATTTCTTTTTAAGAATACATGGTAGCTGACCTATTTCTTGGTAACCAAATAAATGCTCCCTGTATTTATCCCTGCCAAGTGCGTGCTCCTTACCATCGAAAAAAAGTCCCTGGCTACAAGCAATGACTTTGCATCACTTCTCTACCACTTGGGAAGCTGTCATTGCTTATATCCTCCAGTAGAAGGCGTGCACAAAGCCCCTTCTTATTGTAATAAAACCTCACAGCCATTCCCTACCAAAAAACAAGGCACTTTCCAGGATCTTGAACAACATGTTCCTACAATTATAGAGTGCCACAACTTGCGACTGTCCCGAATTTGTGGCTTGCCATATCGAAAGCGGTAATAAAAAAATTAACTGCGATCTCACGCTCACTACAAACCCACTGTAATCTCTGGGATGTAAGCAGTGCAAAGGCAATTTCAGGAGCATGAACAGACTTTATGTTCACGAAACCTGCAGAAAATAGTTGGCGTTGCATATGTGAGCACATTGTTGATCGTTACTGTAAACAATAGTTGCCAGCCACCCACTACTGCTACTAGATGGTACCAAATGTGGAAAACATTGTTGTGAATGTGTGACAACTGGCACTTGAGACAGAAAACATATTCCCAGGGCATAGGCTGCATTTATTTGGCATGTCGCAAATTCGTGACAACCGGCATTAAAGGGCAACTCCGGCGATTTTTCTATGTCCACTGATATTAATAAAAATTTTGAAAATATGTTCTCTTTTATCTGTGCCAAACAATATGGCTGCAAGTCATTTAGTTTTCCTGAAAAAGAATTTTAAAGATTGGTTGAGTTCCCGACTCATGTGACTTTTTACTGGCCACCCTGTGTGTCACATGAAAGACTACACCACCACTGTCCCTAAATCGTCGCTGAAATTGCTGCTGTCTAGTTCGGAAAATCTGTAAAAGCTCCCTGTGTAGCCAGGAGACATCATCAGCTTTGCTTATTTGGCATTAGTCCCACGTGTACTGTGTGTTTAGCACGTGTTCTGCATGTTTACATTATGGTATTGCAGGGTCTGATCTCATCGACTCACCATGTCGCACGAAGCAGCTGCCCGTTTCGGTTTATGTATCTCGTTTATTGTTTATTTAAAATTATTGATGAATCTCTAAGCAAACTGAACGACCCTGCCAGTGACCGGACCCTCAGTGCCATTTGAAAATGACAATATCCTAATATAGCTAAAAAAACGCTGTAGTTTTAAAAGGGTTAAACAAACTGTTTAACAGGGTTGTGGAAACAGGGTGGTTTGCTTGTTTCCTAACTCACTATTTTCTGTAACTGCATACATATGATATGCATGACATGACATGAACGCCATGATATGAATTACATGTATGACATGACATGCACAACATGACATGAATGAGATGCATATGCAATTTTACACGTGCACGATGACAATTTGGAGTGCAATTTGACATACAGCACGAAACACGCAGGGTTGGCTTTCTGCAGCAAATTGGAGTTGCACATGGTTGCACTCAGCAAATAAAAGCGGAGCGGCATGTGAAAAGAAAATTAAATTATGTGGTTTTTAGGTTCCAAAACCACGATCTGATTATGAGGCACGCCGTAGTGGGGGACTCTGGAATAATTTCGACCACCTGGGGTTCTTTAACGTGCAGCTAAATCAAAGTACACGGGCGTTTTCGCACTTTTGCCCCATATAAAGGTGGCCACCATGGCCGGGATTTGATCCCGCGACCTCGTGCTCAGCAGCCCAACACCACAGCCAGCAGCGTGTGGAATGCCGCTACATTGTTTCAATGCTAATCACATTAACGTCGATAGATGTTATTACTTTCGCTATAAGTGAGCCGAGCTTGTTAACTGATGTCTGCCCAAATATTGCACAAAGGAAATTCACAAAGATTTTAATTTTGGTATCAAGAGCAGACTTCTTGTGCTTGCCTTTGTCTCCAGGGTTGCTTTAATCTGGATTAAATGGGACAGAAAGGCTAAGAAATAGCTTTTGACAGACATGCTTTTTGTCTTCTTGTGATTGGCCCCATTAACTTTCATATTGCATCTTTGCAATTTTTCAGCTTGTTTTGTGTCAGCACTGAAACCATTAAAAAGCTTGCCTTGTTAAAGGCCAACTGTAAAAAAATGTTGCTTTTCATAGAAAGTCTAATTAATGATAGCATAAATATGGAGCAGCTTCTGTGAAAAATTTTCCGTTTTAAATTCAAGGATAGATGCATCACCAAAACTTGCAGAAGTGGCTATGCTTGACACCAAGACTTAAGGAAAAATAATATGCCACCGTTACAACTCACGAGAAGTGACGCAGGACCTAGAATGCGTGGCTCTTTGGCATGACCTCCGAGATTATGCGGCATGTGTAGCTAGCCATGGTGCGCTGAAAAATCTTGGAAGCGACATACTGGGACTCGTAATGTGTGCTCACCACCACGTGCGCACACTATCTGCTTAGGTGCTAAAGGTTGCTAATGAGAAAATTATGCATTTACCAGTCCTGCAGCTTCAGCAAGATTGCTTCGATAGTACAGTGAATTCTCAATATAGGGAAGTTCGGGGGAGTGTGGCAAATTGTTCGTTGCTCTGAAAGGTTATGATTACAGCCCCCAAAAACTAAACATTCCAGCCATCAACCCATTAGTTCATCAGTTGTCACTGTATGAGCTATCCACGAAAACGGTGCTGTTGGCTGTTAGCCTGCAATGTTGCTATTTTACACAGATCCCGCTTCCATGCACTACAGAAGCACCCTATAGTAAGAGTGGCGCGTGCAAGAGACGCTGATGCCGAGAAAACCACCAACAAATAGGAAGCTCTATGTCGCTCAATAGAATTTTTAAAAAGCTTGTTAATCTGAAAAGTTCGTTAACGTGGTGTTTATAGTAACAAGGTTTAACTGTATTTGCTACTCATCTATAAACACATCAGCCAAAGTGAAATTTCATTGTAGCTGGCCTCTAAAGCTTTTTCTCACCTCTGTGCTACCGAAGTCTGGGGGTATACAGGCTGACCATACGGCCCTTGGGGAGGCTGGCCGGGCATCCCAGGAGTGGGGGTGGGACCAGGCCTGGCCGTCGGCAATGGTGCGCCTGTGTAGCCTCCAGGGGGAACCTGCGGCTGCTGTTGTGTGGGAGGCTGTGGATGTGGCTGCTGCTGCTGTGGAGGCGGATGCCCTGCAGAAATCGCATACCCCGATGAAACTTGCATTGTCATCGGCTTTAATGACCTCCAAGGCAGATATACTTATTAGCTATTCTGCGTTAATAGGCGATGTTCAAAACATGGCCGTCATGACATGTTTTGGTTAGCAGTTCCCGTTACTCGGAGGAAGCAGTTGCTGAGGGCTAGGTTAGGACACCGACACCTATAGAACCCATCATGTAACTTCAAGGTCTCAAACCTTATTACTCCATTAAACTTCCTGCTGTGCTCAACTGCATTCCCCTTACCTTCCTAGTTAATCCACTTCCAGTAATCAGTCCTATGCCTTAAATGGCTTGTTACACTCCTATTGGTCTGCATTTTGACTAAAGTATCAGCTACACACATCTGATCCTTATATACGTATTGATGCCTTTGTATCTTGTAATATTACACTTAACAGACGCCCATTTGAGGCACCCAAGCTCTGCAGTATAGGTTCAGAATCTTGATCACCAAGCTGGTGTACCTTAGAGCCATGACTAAAGTCTGGCTATGTCCAAGCACTGTGACCGTGGTTTAAACCTTCATCTCATCAACAAAGTGTTTTTTTAAGGCCTTGCTTTGGTGCACAGCAAAGGTTTCAATTCTCCATCACATTCTATCAGATTCCACTAACATCCACATGATCCCACTGGTTTGTGGCTTCTTTAGCGACTGCCACTGTAGCAAGGAAGCACTCTATGCTTCAGGAGTTATGCGCACCAAAAGATAGCAGGTCCCACACAGTCAAAGACAGCAAAGCCTCCTTTGGCATACTCAATGTTGCAAATGTGTACAAAAAATGTGATCTGATTTGATTCAATTAAAATATTACAGTGACCCTGTGCCTAAAGACATTGAAGAGTCTATCTGATGCAGACATGGGGGCTCTAGAAATGAGCCCCGCATGAGCGCCCAGAATTTGACACGAGGTAAAAGCCACCATAGCAACTAAGAGATGGAGGAATACATACCACATTTACTCGAATATAGGTCAAACACAAATATAGGTTGAACCCTATATAGTGAACTCATCGAAGAATAACAAAGAAATTTGTATATAAGTCAACCCATATCTTTTTTTTTTTTTTTTAAGAAGACAAGGAAGTTTGAACATGACATGTTTATTTACTATAAGATGGGTCACTAAACCTTGCTACTAGATTCGACAAGCTGCATCTTCGTCAGAACTACCAGCGAAGTTGTCCACGTCGGATGCTTCACAGGCATCCTCGCCACCCCAGACATCGTCCTCAGTGTCATCGAGCGCATCGGATATGTAGTGTTCCATAAAGCCAGTCTGAATAAAACACAGACTGGCTTTATGGAAGTTGCAACGATATTAGTCCGTTAACTCTGTACTTTTGCTAGTTTTGTTCATGAGTATAAGTTGATAGCTCATTTTCGGACAGCATTTTTTGAAACAAAATGTTGACCCATATTTGAACAAGTATGGTACTTTACATGAGGATGTGGGTTCCCTAAATGTCATATTTTATCAAAGAACAGCAGAGAAAGCCCAGACTTTTTCTAATGACATTACACCTTTCAGCTAAGGAATCCAGGTGTATTTTCCTTGCACTGCCAGATCCTTGACTGAGTTTTGCACACTGTTTGTTGCATACTTAGATGGTCATGTCATAATTAAACTCCACAAACTTCCTCTGTAATGTGCAAAGAGTGGGAGATAATTTTTGTCTACAGTGATTGACACACATATTATCTTGAAAGAATATTTCAAAGAACAGGTCTGGAATTGTCATACTAACAAAAACAATGCTTGTAGGAAAATTCTGCTTGCTTAACAGACGGTGTTCGAAAAATGGTGTCCGTAGTGTGTTTCTGGTTCTGCAATTGCTTCTGGCACATCTGATGCAGGCATGGTGTTAGTGAAAGCATGGCCTTCGAGATTAGCTTCTGTTACCTAGTGAACTGACACTAGGATGTGAATTTGGACACCACCTATTAGATTTTACAGCGAATGGATTGCAGTGATGGTGTTTACTATCCGAAAGCAACACATGGGATATGAGAGGGGTTCTGAATAAGTTTTCGTCACCAAGGTTGCCTTAAATGGACACCAAAGGATAATTTGAGCCGTATTAGCAAATTACCCTTCTACAACACCAGAACAACCACTGTCAGCGCAAGCGAAAGCTTGGTAAGCCAGAAAACATGCAAAAATGAGATACACGCGGCAACGCCGCATTGCAAGTTGCTGCACCAGGAGTTTCAGCGCAAAATTGAAAACATGGTATTTTGACCTTCATTTTCTATTCTAACAATTACATTACTGCAATATTAGCAGAAATAGAATATTGAAAGAATGCTTTATCAGTCTAAACTGATTTAGTGATCCACTTTGTGTCCCTTCAACAATTACCCAAAGCGCAGTAAATTAACGCTTTTGCATAGCACCACGATTGGAACGCAACCACCGCGACCGAAATTCAACCTGTTGCCTCGCGCTCATCCCGAAAACACTGTAGCCTTTGAAAAATCGTGATGGGTGTCTTTTACAACACTTAAAGGGGCCCTGAAACACATTAAAGAGAGGTGCACAAACTGCAGGGTATTTGAAGGCATCAGCACACGAATCTTTCCAACAAGTTCTTAAACATGGTTTATAGAAAGAAAGTTATTGACAATTAACTGCTGCCCCTGCCATGTCCTTGCTGCCTATCCCTTCTTGTTGTTCATCCTGTGCTAGAAAGAAGCAGATGCAAAGCTGGGTAATGTGATGCTTGCATTGTTCCACCTAGCTCTATCCTACACCAGCACGCCAATTCTGGCCTAAATGCAATGCTATTGCTTGGCGCCATCTGATGGTGCTGCCCCCTTGTAGGTTGTGGTATTCTCCATCTAGTTATACCAGGCCCATTTGCATATCTGCCAACCTGTGAAGTTTAATATACAGAAAGGGAAAGAAGGAACAGCAAACAATTCTTCTTACAGCTTACCTTTTAGTGCGATTAGCATTCTTTGGGAACTTAATGCAGTTTGTAGTATGTCTATGTCTGTCCATCTGTTCCCAGTTAACCTCTTTTGCACCACAGTCAATGGCTAGTTTATGGTCTAATGGCTAGGGCATCAGGATGCTGTGCTAAGGGAACCATGTTTGAAGCCAACTGTAGGACCAACTTGGGTAATTATGTGACAACTGGGCATTTGGCACTCTTCGATATAGCTTTTTGATGCCAACTTGGGTCACTGGATATGTTTCACTAGGTATGTGCCATATTAAATTAACCTCCTTGATGTTGATTTTGGTTACTTGGTCTGTGCTGCTCTTCAATGAACCTCTATGGTGGCCACGTGGGCCTCTTGGTATTTGTCACTGGGCATGTGCTACTCTTATATGGGAAAAAAAATCTGTTAAGATTTCTTCGGTGCTGGGCAAAATCGAACCTGCGTCATGTATATTCAGGCAATCTTGTGCACATATTCAGACAAGATTCAAACAATCTTGCCTGAATACCGTATTTACCCGCGTATAACCCGCCCCTGCGTATAACCCGCACCCCTAACTTTGAACTCGGCGGAAAAAAAAAAAAAAGAACTCGCGTATAACCCGCACGTTTACCTGAAAAAAAAAAAATGAGCGCTAGAAAGATGCAACTCACACTCAGTGATCATTTCGTTTTCAGAACATTTATTCAAACGACCGCCACCACGTCACTGCTTATCCGATTCTTAATCGTCGCCGCTCTCACTACTGCCATCCGAGGCTTCATCGCCACTCTCAAAGACGTAGTCGTCCTCGGAACCATCCAGCCTATTACTGATCGCACATTTTTTAAAGCTTTTGCGCACCAAATCGGCCGGTATCGCTTTCCACGCATCCACGATCCACTGGCACAGCAATGGAATATCAGGCCTTCGCACGCGTCCCGTCGGTGTGAGGGCGTACATGCCGTCGGCCATCCACTGGGCATACAGCCGCTTCACGTGTGCCTTGAACGGCTTGTTCAGGCACACGTCGAATGGCTGTAGCATGGACGTCATGCCGCCAGGTATTATGACGAGGTCGGTGCTGGTCTCGGCAAGGCGAGCCTTCACCGCATCAGTGCAGTGGCCTCTGAAGGAATCTAGTACGAGCATCGACCGGCGTGCCAGCAAGGCACCTGGTCTTCGCTCCCAGATTACTCGAAGCCAGTCACCGACTAGGCCACTGTTCATCCACGAATTTTCTTCCGCACGCACAACGATTCCTGGGGGCAGTGGAATGCTAGGTAGCGTCTTGCGTTTGAAAATCACATACGGGCGCAGTTTCGTGCCGTCAGCCAAAGCGCATAGCATGACTGTGCAGCGCAGCTTGGCATTTCCGCCGGTCAGCACGCCGACTGATTTGGAGCCCTTTTTTTCCATGGTCGTGTCCATCGGCATCTCAAAGTACACAGGTGTTTGATCAGCATTTCCCACCTGAGACAGCAAATAGCTGTGCTCCTTCCGAAGTGCGATCACATATCGTTGAAAGTTCAACAACTTTTCCTCGTAGGCTTCAGGAAGCCGCTGGCACATGGTTGTTCGCCGCCGCATAGAAAATCCATGTCTTCGCATGAAGCGCTGAAGCCATCCACGGCTTGCACGAAACTCACGTGGAATGTTCAATTCCCGGGCCAACTTCAGGGCTTCCATTTGCGCCATCTCAGTCGAAACAGCGTGGCCACGACTTCTCTGCTCCTCAATGAACTTCGCAAGCTGCGTCTCGAGGTGGGGGTACGCGCCAGTCTTCGGACCCCGAAACGCTCGCCTGTTCCGGTTCGTTGCTTCGAGACTCTCTTTTTTTCTTCCTCCAGTCGCGAATGCACGACTCGTCGACGTCATGCTGTCTTGCAGCAGCTCTGTTGCCGATTTCTTCGGCAGCGGCTATAATCTTTAGCTTCTCTTTCGCTGTGAAACACTGCCGTCGAGTCGCACTCATGATGCCAAAACAAAGCAGGCAAACAGTGCAAACTGGGGTAAGTACACTAAACAGCGCCTAACGCGAGGCTCAACAATGCTGGCCTTTCGTTGGCCCTTCATCGGCTTGACAAGCGTCGATGACGATGGGGATGGCGGACTACACGGGGAGGCCGCCGCACATTGCGGTGAAGCCGACCCCCCCCCTCCCAAGGAAAAAATTCGCAGATAACCCGCACCCCCACTTTTTAAACGCGTTTTTTCACATTTTGGTGCGGGTTATACGCGAACAAATACGGTATATATACAGACACATGCCATCGCTGACTTCACTTCGCAAATGACGCGTTTCGGCAGTAGCAATACTGTGTGTCACTGCATTGCTTCAATAATACTCACATTAACACAAACGTTAATCATGAGGTGGCTTCTGTTGTAATTGTATTCCTAAAGCTTGCCATGCATTTTGGGAGTACACACACTTTATTAACTCTTTGCGACCATGTGTTGGGCCCCTCCCACTATGCAAAAATATCTGTCCCAGTCAGACGTCATGAAGTACTCGACACATGCATGCTCATGTTTGCATGTTTATTTGGGCTGCCAGTGCCAGCCTTCAGAAACTTTTTCTAATAAGTGCACTTCAGAACGTCTCCAGATGAGAGCAGCCAAGTGCCATTTCAATGGCACTTGAGAGGAATTTTGAGTGTGATTTGTGGTGTGAAGTGCTGACAGGATGGCAATGTTTTCTGCACGTTTTTATGGAAGAAACTCATGGGAGTTATGCAAATCAAAAGATGATTTTAGAAATCAAGATGGATACATCCCACATTCTGACGGTGAGCAAACATCCCTGGATGACAGCAATTTAGAAAAAAGCAACAATGCGGTCCCTGCAGTGCAAATCGTGACCTCCACTCAGGAAAGCGCATCGAGTGCTACCACACAGTGCTAAAGTACCGTTGACAGCCTCAGGAATGAATGTTTCTGAAATCCCTTAACATACGCATATTGCTTGCATATTGCTTTTACGCATATTGCTTGCCTTACTAATGCCAATGAAACCTATAATAAGTTTAGTGATCTCTTTAAACAGCTATACCACTCCTCCTTTCCCTCTAAAGCACGTAAACAATCTCGAAAAACTCGCAAACCGTGGATCACCCCTGAGTTGCAGAATGAAATTAAGTATAAAAATAAGCTATACAGAAGGTTTATAATGACACGTGCGGCAGAAGATCTGCATTTATTTAAACAGTTTCAAAATAGGTTAACAAAGAAACTGCGATCAGCTCGAACGGAATATTACTCCACATATCTAGACGTGAAGAAGGGCCACCATGATGTGATTTGGACCCGTCTAAACTCACTGCTACATCGTAATCAGTCACAAAACCATGTGCACAATTTAAATATTGGTGGTAAAGAGCTAACGGGAACTGAACTCGCAAACGCCTTCAATGATGCTTTTATAAAAAGAAAAACTAATGGGTCGTTGTCGGAAATATATGAGTACATAAACTTTCATAATGATAATACAATATTTTTAGATCCTTTGACAACGGATGAAATACTGTTATACTCAGCCTAAAAAATAGTAGATGCAGAGATATTGACGACATTCAGATAAAGCCTGTAAAATATGTTGCAGATATCATAGTGCCAACCATCACATATATTTTTAACCTTTGTTTAGCTACATCGATATTTCCAGAACAAATGCAGATTGCAAAAGGAACTGTTTTATTTAAAAAGGGAGATAGAAATGATTTTGGCAATTATAGACCTGTGTCCATACTACATGTCTTCTCCAAAGCACTAGAGAAAATTTTGCAGTCTAGATTTGCTAAATTTATAGATAAATACAATTTGCTAACACCATGTCAATTCGGATTCCGAAAAAACAAATCTACTGAACTGGCGCTTTTAGAACAAAAAGAGTATATTCTGTCACAATTTGAAAACAGATCTTTTGTGATTGGAATGTCCGTCGACTTCTCAAAAGCGTTTGATCTTGTAAACTATGAATTACTTCTAGAGAAACTATGGTACTACGGAATCCGAGGACAGGCTGCAAAACTAATAAGATCTTACTTGTCTAAAAGGCAACAAACGGTTAACATACATAATGCGTATTCAGAAGTAAAACCTGTTTATTCTGGTGTTCCACAAGGCAGTATATCAGGACCACTACTTTTCAAAATTTACTTTAATGACATTGTAAACATTAACCCAAATGCCAGATTCATAATATATGCAGATGATACAAGCATTTTTTTCTCTGGAAATGACATTCATGAACTGATACAATCATGCAACACGACGATGATCTCGCTGGAAAAATGGTCCCAATCTAATCATATGCGTGTTAATGAGGGCAAGACAAAAGCGGTAATCTTCAGGACGAAAAACAAACCAGTTCCTCCTCACAAAAGCATCCTATTTAACTCCAAACAAATAGAAATAGTTGGCCATTTTAAATGTCTTGGTGTAGTATTTTCTTCAACTATGTCATGGACGGCACATGTGGACCAAGTTGTCAAGCAATTAGCTAGAATAACTGGCGCAATTGGCTGCATTAGATACATTCTTCCTAAACCAACTAAACTGCTTCTTTACAACTCATTATTTTATTCTCGCATAAACTATTGTGAGCTGATATGGGGCACTGCAACACCGTCCTGCCTACAGAAAATTTATATTTTGCCAAAAAAGTTTCTTCGCAATGTCTTTAATGCAAATTACGGAACAACCACCAAACGCTTTCTTTTTGAAACTGGTATATTCAAAATCTTTAATTTGTATCAGTATCGGCTCAGCGTTCGTTTTAAAATATAAACAAGAAATAATATAAGTAACATTCGGCATCTAGCAAACTTACAAGAAAATAAAAAGAGTTACACTTTCAGACACCCCAATAACTGGTTGGTGCGAACAGCACGCATCAATACTGGGAAAGAGCGCCTTCAACAGACACTTCCTTCCCTACTCAACACGTACGAATCTGCTAACATCAACTTGTTTACCTGTACCCAATGAGATATATGTGCCATATGCAATTCATGTGCAAAGGAATGTGCCACCGAATAATCATTCATACCTTACCTGCCAACCTGAAGATTTGGAAATTTGTAAAACTATCGTGGTGGGGGAAGGCGAGGGGGATGGTGCAGCAGCACTTTCTTTCTTTTAAGGGATTTACCTTCTGCGACAACCTTACTCACATTTTCACAACTGCCAGTGAAATCCGTGTCCGGGAGAGTAAAGGGAGCAAACTTCACTGGGGCAGAATTTATTTTTGCAACGATTTTGCTGTTGCCAACTTTGCCTGCTTCAGAAACTTCTCCGTGTACGTTTGCTCAAAGCAAGTACCACTCTAGTGCCCCTTGCCCATCAGCAGATTTTCAAGTGTTTTCTCACACACAGATGAATGAAACTCCGAGTTTTGTTCACAGTGCTGAATATTCTCGCACATTCAGCCCTGCTGTGGAGAATGGAGAGAATACCCAGCAGAACCACTGAAATTTTATGGAACCTGAGCGATCTGTCGACACTTCGAACACTTCCTAATTGCGGCCACTGCACGTCGCACCTTGGCTCATTCAATATGTCGGCTGGAACCTGATATGTTTGCAAGTTGGCAAACCCACCTTTAAGTGTGCCAATTGCTTCTTCTTTGATTCGAATGAAACTCCGAGTTTTGTTCACAGTGCTGAATATTCTCGCACATTCAGCCCTGCTGTGGAGAATGGAGAGAATACCCAGCAGAACCACTGAAATTTTATGGAACCTGAGCGATCTGTCGACACTTCGAACACTTCCTAATTGCGGCCACTGCACGTCGCACCTTGGCTCATTCAATATGTCGGCTGGAACCTGATATGTTTGCAAGTTGGCAAACCCACCTTTAAGTGTGCCAATTGCTTCTTCTTTGATTCGCCGCTGTGCTGGGGTAGGATAGCCAGGAATGCCTTAATAAAATGATGTACACTGTTGAATGAAGCAGTTTCCAGAGCTTGTACTTGAGCAACTTCAGCCATCTTGAGATTGATGTCTCCTAGTCGGAATTTGTAGCAAATGTAATCGCATGCTGCCATTAAGTACAGACGTACAGCAGAGAAGAACTGCTCTCTCTCAATGCAGCTCAGTGTCTCAACCACAGAGTAGGTTGTGCTGCCAGTGACTATGTCTTCAACACCTTTTTGGTTCTCTGCAGCTCCACAGTAAACTTCCAGCAATGAATGACATGCCTCAACAACACCTGGGCGCACAAATCTAGTCGGGAGATCCTCAAAAAGGCAGTTCAGGAGGCTCCTCTGTACATGAATCTGAGGAGCCTGTGCATGAAGAAGGCAGCTTGCCTTCTCAAAAAGAGGTATAACGTTTTCGAGAAAAAGACGGCATGCCTGGTTTAGCTCTGATGACAAAAAATAAAACAGGTGCTCCTCACAGGTCATGTGGCTCGCTTCCCCAGAATCCTTGGTATGGTTTCAGTGTTTTGCTTGAGGTCCAGAATGATCTCCTTTCCTCTTAAGTGAGAGTTCATCGCCGTCGGTGCTTTTTTTCCAGAGGCCTGCAGCAGTCTTGTGAAGATGTGTAGCAGACTTTGGGGTCAGTGCAGGGTTCTTGGGGGTTTGTGAGGAAGTCCTTGGAATTTGGTATGACTCCAAAAACAAGCTCTGCTTGTTGCACTGCTTGGTTTCAGATAAAAAAAAGGATGAGTAGTGGTTTCTACTGGCTGAGCAGCCTCTTCAAACACTTTCCCAACGACAGTCAACAAATCGGCGAATGCTGCAACATTTTTCTGACCTCGGCATCATGCATTTTTTGGAACTCTACAAGTCTATCTTTTCGTTTCGAGCTTTTCTCTAGGTAAAAAAATATCTCAACCAAAGCCTCATCAACCTTTACAGGAAGACATGAAGGTCCTTTTTGGGTGGCCAAGTTGATGAGATGGCATGGGCAACTAACCCCTATCAAACCTGGTTGAGCCTCTCTCGATACAGTAGAAACACTGCTTTTCGTGCTGATCATGACACTGGCATTTTCCGAACACATAGCCAACAGGTTTCCTACAGGTAAACACCGAGACTTCATCTTGCCCAGAACCAGATTTGCAATCTTGTGACCCGTCGCTTTCCCTTGGATTGTCCCGAGGCAAAGAAGGCGGCTTCGACTTTAACGAAATATGTCGCAACAATAGGGTAAAACTGCGTGTCCCTATTGTTACTGCCATCCACAGCAATCAAAAATACTTGCTGTTTTAGGGCATCCAGCAAAGAGTCTCCGCGTCGGCGGCCATTTCCTGAACAATTGATGTCGTCTTTGTTCGTCCACAGGTGTAGCATTTCGCTTCTTCGCACTTGGGGAACACCTTCTGAAAAAGTGGTCCGGCATGATAGCTGACACTCAGCGGGATGTTGTGTTCAATTAAAAACGCCGCGAAGAGGCATTCTGCACGAATCACACTAAGGTCGTTGCTGCTGCATACAAAACTTGCTAGACTTGGCTGGCTGTCCGTGGCTCGCATGCATCCCTGATGCTTTTTCGAAGAGATGTGGACCTTGATGTCAGACTTGCCACCATGCGAGATGTTTCCATCACAGGCACATGTGGTGCAGAATTCGAACTTCTCCCCTTTCCTCGACGACAGAAGCATGGAAATTCTGCCGTGCAGGATTTCACAAACACTTGAAAGTATTGTCAGGGCTTCGAGCCTGCCATTGCACTGTGAAGCCGCTACAGGCTGGAGTCGCACTGCGTCCGTCGCGGCAGCTATTCACACAAAAGGCGAGGCCAACACTGCAGTGACTGAAGCTGACTGAAGTCCAAACCTGCGTGCCCGCGTGTACAAAGCAACAGCATGGCAACAGGTTTGCGGAGGCGCTATCAGCACTACTGAGCTTTGGATATGGATTCATGACTCCCCTAGTAGACAACAGAAGCCACTACAACCTTGCAGCTGCTGATGATGATACCATGCATATGTATTGCTCTCTCGTGGCGGCGCAAGGTACCGGGGTGTAGTTTCACTACATTTTCACTTTTTTCGCAAATAAAATGTTTTCCGTAAAATTTCAAGCAAGATTCGTAAAATCGTAAGACTGCTCGAAAATTGTATATCTTATGGAAAATTTGAAGAGTTGGCATGTTTGTACATGGTACCTGGAGTGGGGATTGTGCAACAGTTCAAGATAGGACACGGAACGTTGTCTAGAGCAGCTGAGTTGACCAGCGTTCAAGAAGCAGTCCACTGCATACTGTAACACAGCCTCGAGAAATGGACAGTGTTCTGTGGCTCAAAACCAGTACTGCAACTCATCAGCAATTATATGAATGACAGAACTGCACATAGTCCTCTGGTTTATGATATCACGTTTCTGCTTGCTGAGGCATCTCAATCCGGGCATACCATCGTGCTGCAGTGGATTCCTAGCTGTTATAGAAAAGCTGGAAGTGAACAAGCTGATGCAGAGGCAAAAAAGGCACACACGATGGGAAGATTATAACACTTAACTTTTCACGGTATCACAGCAATGCCTTGCTCCATAACCCCATCAAATCCTCTTGGTTTGCGAATCTGGCTTCTACTTTGGTTACGGAGAGGACAGGAAGCACTCAACCATCAATTACGGCTCAGTTTTGTGTACGGTCACAGATACCTTCACAAGATTGGAAAAGAGCAGGACCATGACTGTAGTGTCTGTCAAACACCTGAGACAATAGCTCACATACTTTGCGTGTGCCCTCAATATGTGGCCAAGCGCGGCCGAGCGAAGAATACTAAAGTCTAGTGTTGACTGCTTGGACTCCCATCCCTTTTGGAAGAAAATATTTTAGGTGCGTGGAGAAGAGTTTACCATGCCCAACGCACCATAAGTCACTCTTGAACTTTCTATGCGAGACTGGGTAAGATGATCGCCTCTACAACCCGTGAGACGTGCAGATAGTGCAAAATGTATTTGTGCTATAACATTTTGTGTGGACAAGCGTTACTCCTGTGTGTATTACTCCTGCGTCTGTTGTGTCTACAAAGCGCATCCGCGTATTGGAGAATGAGTATATAGCAGCTCATTGTACCATAACATAATCACCTGCCACCTACTTTTCTCTGTATCTCCCACTTCCCCTCACCCCAGTGACGAGTAGCAGGCTAGAGACATGCCCTCCAGGCCGACCTCTCCTTCTCTCTTTTCATTAACATTTACTACTCCTCCAAGGGGTGGTTCGGGCCCCTTCAACTTCCTACACTACCCGCAAGCATGCCATGGTGTGACTACAGTCACCGACCGTTTATTCGGACCTCACGGGGACTGCGGAAATGTCCGAATAAACAGGTGTCCGAAAAAGCAGACTAATAATAAAAAAAAGAAATCCTTTATTTTCAAGCACTTTCCACTTTTCTGGGCTCAGCAGTAGGCTTGAAGAAATCGTGAATGCGCTGTTGCACGCTGTTCCATTAATGCGCAATCAGATAAGCCTAAATCTCAGAGAGGGACGTACGGTCACTATAGGCAGCTGAAAGCACAGTCACTGCTTGTAGACGCTCCACATGCGACGGCAGCGTAGCACATAGTGCGTCATTTTCCGACTCGGAGTCATCGTCCGGCGGTGCAGCAGAAACCTGACGAATGATATCGCCATCGTCGAGTTCTGTGCATGTCAGTGCAGCAGTGTCAGTAACTGTGAAACTGTCAAATGAGACGGTGTCCGGAATCGCAATGCAACCACTGCGCAGATCTCGGCAAAACATTTCCGGCGTCGGTAGGGAGCACATTGGAAGGCGACAAATCCTAGGCCTCCCGGCACCCGCTTGCCGGCATTCCCCAGCACAGTCTGCGCGGGCACTGTCGGCGCCATTAGACACTTGACGTGATGTTTCCGTATGCCGTGTTGGATCGACGCAACCTCGACACAGCACACAACGCAAACATCACCACGCCGTCATGCCGACACCAGTCGCACAAATGAAAAACGTGGCCTACTTGCAGCGTCGTGCACGATGGAAGAAACAAATCAGCTGCTGGATAGTCTTGACATGGCTAACTAAGCTGAGATCGGAACTGCAGTGGCCACAAAAAACGATGATCATGTGATCATGAGCGGGGATTTGCAGTAGTGCCACTTCGTTGGGCAGCAAGGAGGCTCCATTCAAAACAAAACTAGCATTCAGCAAGTCGAACCACGCACCGGTCAGAGTCTGTGCATGGTGCTCTCGATCGAGTTGGCTCAAGGAGTGTCAGAAAAATCAGATGAGAGGTTGCAAGGTGGCCAAACTTTCGGCAGTTGTTATACATTATGGTCTATGGGGAGAATGGCAGTGCCGCGAAGCAAACCGAATAATCAAGCATGTCAAAATTTCAGGAGTCTGCAAAATCAGTCGGCAACTGTATTTGAAATGACTGAAAGGAGCGGCCAGGGAATCGTCGACACAAAGAAGCGCATTTTGCATGCAGCAGAAAGAGACAAAGTTACCGAGATCCCCAGAAAAGATCCATTCCTGAAATCTAGGAGGACTTCGCAGTCTACGCCTACATAAAGCGACAATGCCCTCTGCATCTTGCAATGAGCATTTAGCCACTGCAGCAAAATGCAATGGAGAAAAAGTAATGGTTGCAATGATATAAATGAACAGTCATGTATATATAAGATTACTATATGCATGGTGCCGCAATGCTACCCTCCTTGTCCGTCAACACAAGTTAACGTGAAGCCCTTTTACATTACTTGCAGTATGAAATGCATGTGTTACTTTGCTTTCTACTCCACATTACCCTTTCTATGAGCTGCGCTTGGTTTCTCGTTACATAGGTGCCCTTCTGTGAAACCTTGTGAGCAGAATATAGAATGCTATGGACAGCACGGTTCTCTTCACTTGAGGTTGGATTTCTGTGGCAATGGATCGCCTAAGGAAAGCGAGGGTGGATAAGCAGCCAGCCTGGCTTTGATAATGAAATACTAACAATGTTTGGTACGTGTTCCTGATCTATTTTATATGCAGGTAAAACTTTTTTTCCCCTTTTTGTGGCCCTACAATTACAACTTGTACAGTCGGCTTTCATTATTTCAACATCGTGTTAATTCGAGTTCTCACTTAATTCGAACACACTGGAAGGACCTGGTGATAAACCACATATTGCTATCGTAAAAAAACTTTTCTATTTAGAATTCCAAATGGTACTTCGGTTAATTTGATCCCAATCCGGTGCCTCCTTATGTGTGAAGCGGTTGCTAAGAAGCTTGAAAACACAAGAAATTCTGCAGACAGTGATACTGCTTCCTTAGCCAATGACGGAGTTGGCAGAAACCTGTACTGCAGTGATTACTACAACTTGCACTGTGCCCTGGGCTATCTTTTTTGAGAATTTTCTCAGTGCCGACGACAGTGTTGAGATCAGTAGGCCACTGAGCGACGGTGACATATACAGTCAACGACTGAATTTTCGGATGGCCAAATTTTCGGACGTGCCTGATATTTCGGATATCTTCGCGGCACCGGCACGAGCCCCATAGAATCAATGTATAAGGACATCTGAAGTTTCGGACGCTTGAACCCCCCGCCGTCCAATTTTCCGAACTTTTTGACGCGATGGAAGGTCTTTTGGCTCCTCGTGCAGCGCCCTTGCGCAGGAAATAGACTTGCAGCCGAAGCATATCACCGCTTTGAACTACAACTAGCCAAATCTAGCCGTCACACACCGATTTGGTCTGGCCACGCTGGCTCTGTTCATCGCCGCACTTCCGCTTTCGCCTCCGGCGGAGTTTCTGCAGTGGCGCCATTTCATTTGTGCATTTGTTTGCGTAGGTCATTTGCGTAGGCCATATGCGTAGGTTACGTTTTGGCTAGCGTGGTGCGTGGTTGTGTTGTTGTGTCAAGTGTGCTCTGTGACGCTAGGCCTAGGTGCTTCAACGCTCGTCTGCGAGCTCCACTGTTCGCAACTTGAGGATTTCGCTTGCCTTCGATGGCCCCCACTCCGTCTTCGTCGTCCTTGCCGATGGCATCGAAGCACGGAAAGCAGTACCGTCGCTTAACGATGGAGAAGAAAGCTGCCATTATTAAGCAAGTCGTGAGCGGTCCATCGCAGGCTGACATGAGCAAGGAGTTCGGCATGGAGCAAGGTGGCAGGTTGTGGGGGATTCAAAAGACTCCGATGTTGAAAATGAGGAGCCGATGCCTGCGCCACCTACAAGTGCCGAGTTGACGCGAGCACTGTTGACTCTTTCATCGGCGTACAGTGCTGACATGACCCTTGGCTCCTGACCCTTGGCTCCATGAGCCATGACCCTTGGCTCAGATTGAGGTGAATATGATCGCATGCAAACGGAACGCCGTCCAAACAACAATCAACAAGTTCTTGAAGCCACTGCAGCAATAAAACCGGCTGCCCGACGATGTACATTGTACATGTACATAATAAACCGGCAGTCGGCTGCACACAGAGTTTTTGAATGCGTTTTTTTATAGCCACTTCACTGATGCTTTGGCAGCGTTTCGGAAACCTGGTACTTCGCCCTTTACCTCTAGACCCTAGAAAAAAAGAAAAAAGTGCTTTTTTTTGCATGCATTCATTTTTTCGGACTGCCTGAATTTTCGGACGTTTTTACGTTCCCTAGAGGGTCCGAAAATAGGTCGTTGACTGTACAGTTATTGTAACACTGTAGTGAAGTAGTCTGGTGACGACAGACTACTTAAAGCAACAAAATATATGCGAGTTCGTTCAGTTTGCCGCCATTTGTTAATTCAACCTTTCGAATAATTCAGCCAAATCTTACGGTCCCACAAGGGTTGAATTCACAATATCACGGCAAGGTGCAGTGCAAACTTCAAGGAAGCATTGCCACCTGTTTTTCGTTTTCACGCCTTTTCTGGTTGACAAAGCCTCCTCTAACAGTAAGAGTGGAATTTAATACTCCAGAAGGATAATTTACTAACACAGCTCAAATTACTTTTCTTGTTAGCGCCTATTTAACAAAGCAGAAATTTGTTCTGCACAGGTCCTGTGTTCCACGAATGTTTGTGGCCAACTGCACATCTGTTTTTCTTCCACTTAGGCTCTCGCTGCTTAGGCTATTGTTGCGTCTCAGTCAAGCACTACAAACAGGTGTGGCAGGAGACACACATACCGTATTTTGCTATGGAACACTGACAGTGAGAGCTCTGGCTGGCTTGTGTTCACTAGCGTTTACTGTCACATGCAAACGTTGTCATTGCACTGCAAGGTCCTGCAGGCGAGGAGGAAAATTACAATTTAATGGCAATAAATGTGACATTGCCATACAAAAAACAAAGAACTAAAACAACATATGCCTTATTTAGCATGTTTAAAGTAAATGACAGGTAAAATCAGCTTTTCACTGGCATTCTTGAAGGAAATGAGACTAGTGTAGTTGTCACCAGAATTTGTACCGATATGTATAGTACCAATGTAATATGTAACAATATGATAATGAGTATAGTCGTCATGAAGTCGACATGCAATAGAAATGGAAGAGATACCTGGGCACCAATTTCATGAGGAAATCTCCCAGCTATTAGAGGACCACCAACCTTGAGGTGTGTAAGGCTGCTGTGCCCCCGGCGGTCCCATGTATGCAACTCCAGGATGACCGGGATGCTGAGGGTACTGATGCTGCTGCTGCTGCTGAAGATGTGCCTGTTGCTGCTGCTGCTGCTGATGTTGTTGCTGCTGATGTTGCTGCTGCTGCAGATGGAGCTTCTGCTGAGTGGCCGCAGCTGAATCCAGGCTAGAGATGCTGTCTGGAGTGCCCACCCGGCCATTTTCACCTGCAACAGGAGTACAATTGCAGCGCTTTACCAGCTATTTCAAGCTACTACAGCTGAACCTTGTTATCGTGAACAAAAATATACCTTAGCTGTATTCGATATTCATTGTAAGCACGCATGCTGATATTAAAAAAGAAAAGGTAAATTTTATATTTACTTCCTTATATCCAATAATTTGCTATATCCATGTTCCTTATATCAAAGCTTCACTGTATACAGTGCCAAAATCATGGCATGAGAGCTTGGCAGCAAAGTTTACTACAGACGACTTCCGTTACTTCAGCCTTGATGGAACCGTTGAAAATGTCCCAATTATCAGGCAAGTTGAATTAAAGAAGAGGCATTAAAAATGAAAGATGCCCAAACACATCACTACTACATTTGGCAATATTTACCCAATTAACCTGAATCCAATCCACACAGGTTCAAAGTAGATAACTAACGTAGAAATGACATCAGAGCTCCCAATGGTATTAATGTAGAAACAATGTTAATGCTCTTAAAGAAATCCAATGTACACCCAATTTCTTTACAAGAAAAATGTAGCCTCCATCCAATTGTGGCAATCAGAAAAACATGAAACCAGAAATTTTCACCTTCACAGAATGATAACTTATTTTTTTATTTAAAAACCCAACTGCAATGAAATTTTGGACTGCGCAAATAGGCTAGCTTTAGTTTATATACAGAGGAGCCTCCATGCAAAATTTTACGCTTGATGTATGAGTGGAAGCGTCATGAAATATTTCCAAGAATAGCTGTTTCTAACACGGAACTTAAAAAAAAAGCTGTCACTACTGCTCGCCAAAAGTGACGCATGACCTAGAAAGCGCAGCCCCATGGTATGACCTCTGAGATAAGGTAGCGCGAGCGGCGTGCTGAAAAAGCTCACAATGGCAACCACTAAGTGCACACGTCGTCTACTTAGATGCCGTTTAAAGGCTGCCAACAAGGGGTTGTAGAAGTACCTGCTTGGCAGCTTTGCCGAGATTGCTCCAGTGATATACACCACTCTCTTTAAACAAATTTACGAGGGTTGATCCAGAAATAAGGTTCCCATCAATTTTATAAATAGACAACATTGTTTATTCTCATAGAAATTTACATCATTATAAAGATGAAACATTGCTATATTTTTCTACATAATCGCCATCTTTTTCCACACATTTTTGTAGACGGTGCTCAGATTTCTGTGTTCTGCCGCCAACCCGTTGGGGAAGCACTTCACCTCTTCTTTGACTTCATCGTCACTCCGGAAGCGTTTACCACTCAAATGTTCCTTTAACTTGGGAACAAGTGATAAACACTAGGCACGAGGTCTGGACTGTACGGTGGGTGGGGCATGACCAATCCACTCAAAGTTTATCAAAAGTTCCTGGGTTTGATGGGAGACGTGAGGTCGGGCGTTGTCATGAAGCAGTGTTACACCGGCTGCTAGACATCCTCGCCGGCAGTTCTGGATAGCTCGCCTCACTTTCTTAGTGTTGCTCAATAACTGTCCGAGTTGATTGTTGTCCCACGTTCCATGAAATCGATCAGCAGTATCCCCATACGATCTCGAAAAAAAAAAAAAAAACACTGGCCATGACTTTGCCAGCAGGAGTTTGAACTTCTCTGCGACTGGTGACTCTGGGCGACGCCACTGTTTGGATTTTTGTTTCATTTCGGGAGTGAAATGAAACACCCACATTTCGTCTCCCATAGCAATCGAGTCCAACAATCCTTCATTATCTTCTTGACACTTTTGAAGAAACTGGCGAGCGCAGTCAAGGCGTTTCTCCTTGTGGTCTGATGTCAACAATCACGGTACCTATCGAGCACGATTGTGATACCGCAATTTCTCAGTCAAAATTCTTTCCACTGTACCTTAAGAACTCCCAGGAATCTGGGCAACAAGTTAATGGACAGTAATCCTCCTGTTTTGAAGCACTTCACGTTGGACCACCTCGATAACAGCCTCTGAAACTGATGGTCTTGCACTCCGTTCTTCATCGTGAACTTCCTTCCGACCAGCACTGAACTCTCAGCACCACTTTCAGACGTGTTAAGCGAACATACATTTGCCACCATACACCTCTGTCAACTGATGATGAATATCCCTTTGGCATGCAAAAAGCGAATTATAGAACGAATCTCACACTTGGCAGGAACAACAATGGGAACCTCCATATCGGACGGCTGCTGAGCAAGCATGAGCAGCACAGCGAAGCACCACCGGAGAGCATCGAAAGTCGGGGAACAGCCGCGCGCAGCAGTGCTGCCAGATTTCACCTCGCACCTTACCGTGTGGCTGGCGCCCTTTGGGAACCTTATTTCTGGTTCAACCCTCGTAGAAAAAATTAAATTTCGTTGCAGTTGGTCATTTATCCTTGTCACTCTGAGAGAGCCCTTTATCACTGTATATGGACCACAACATGGCAGCGATGGCATCACAGATTTTTTTGTACTCCTGCAAAAAAACATTAATACTTGTTCTATTCTGACCTGGGCATGTCCCAAATGCAGTACAATGTTCTAATGCCTACATAGCATTAGTGGCTATGAGAAAAGTGCAAGAAAATGTGGACTCATCCTTTCTTTTTTCCTTAACTCTGTGCTTTTCCGAATTTAACAATACACAAATGTGGTACTCTGCTGTCACTCTTGTCGGAATGCGGAGAACCTTTCTCATTTTATCTTCTCAATGGGCCCACAGTTCTGCTTTCGATGGAATGATGACGGTGTGATTTGCGAATGCTGCACAGGGGCTAACTGAACCACGTGACAGGGATATCAGATGACTGTCACCTCAGATTTTTTGCAAGGCGCAAAGCAGCCCTGCCTAACAGTGCTTGTCAAATGTGCCTTTCTGTGTCTGTCGTTTAGCTTGCGCTATAACAAAGTAGAAACTGCCTAACACGATTGATGCCACACTCCATTTTGGCGAAGTGTTGAGTTGGTTCTAATAAAAGATTATGTAATTCTTGATTTGTTGTATGCTTGAGGTGCGTATGTCTCAAAGTGATTACAGAAATGGATGCTATTTATAAAGCAAAAAGAGGTGTGAAAAGATTTGTCGATGCACCTTCGAAAGAGCAAATGCTGGCAGTAAATTTTGTCTTTCTTTTCTTTGAAAGATAACCATGTACACTGTAATCAAGGTAAGGAGTCTCAAGTACCTTAGTGGATGGCGACTGAGGAATTCCAAATGTGGCCGTTCAAACGCACCAAGCACAGCATGTCCTCATGGGACACAAGTGACATCACAATGATCCCAGCTTGTGATCGGCAACATAACAGAACTGATGTGCCAGTCATCCCAATGTAGCAACCTAGAGCCACTGTGTAGCAAATAAGGCTGATTAAGCCATCTATAGTGACAAATTTATCATTTTCTTCCACCATTCTACAAAGAACAAGCCCTGAATTAGAGGAGTCCATATCCAATGTTGCTTTTCTTAAACACAGTGTCTCCGAATCTTCTTTACCATCAAAGCAGCTTGTTATCTTGTGTTGAATCCTTAGAACTTTCAAGTAAAAAAGAATGGTTGAATTGAATGACTGCTTGTAAGTGCAGATCATGCAGGAAACATTGCTCTCAGTGGATGAGTATGGCTTCAATCCACTACACCGGTGTGGCTGCCACATCAGTGGTTTGTGATCCTCCATGATCAACATCTTCGAAAAGCAGAGTAGAAGCTGCACTTGGAAGAATAATGGATACACAATGCTAGCAAAGTGAATGTTTCATGAGAATAATCGTCCATTATTTAGTTTGGGTTATTAACTTTAACCTACACAATTTTTTACATACCTTTGGGTTTAATCTGTGCACCTGGCTCATCACCAGCCGCCTGTTTGGAAGCAAGTGGGTCAAACTCCTTTGGTGCGACAGCATTAGCGGCTTTCAGTTGAGCAGTTCCTGATGGGGAAGGCTTATTAAAGCATCAACCCTAACCAAACTGTCAAAAAAACAACAACAAACAGCAATACATGTAGCTTGACTTACCCGCACTGTCTTCTGGCTCTGAACTGTTGGAGACAAAGTGACGGGGCTCGAATCTGTCCAGCAGGCGGTTTACAACATTCCTAATTTCCTGCAGCTCTTTCCTGAGGTGCTTAATTTCGTCTGGCTCCAATGGAACTGGTTGCTGGTTCACTGCAATGGCCAGAGAGATCCTTCAAATGACTTGCCAAGGTACCAATGTCGAAAAAGACTAACCGAATATTGTGAGCTTCAGTATCCGGCTGCACTGAATGGCAAAAGACAAGTCTGAGCTGTCAAAAATGGTAATAAGGTCACCATCTGCAAAAGTCATAACCGAAAGTCCATGTTGGCAGCAGTCGACAAGACACACCCATCAAGGCGGAGCAAATGGTGCACCTGTATTTACCTTCATCCTTGTACTTCACCGTGACCTCGTCGTTACTGGAAAGCTTGCCTCGGAACACTCTCTGCATCATCAGTATTAGCTCGTCGTACGTGATGTCTTCGTTGTGGATTGGAATGCGGCGTATGTCGTCGCCCAGCTGCGCCTTTATAATTAGTTTGCCGCTCAAATCCATCTGAGCAAAATTGCTCGCTTCCTCATTTCCTGACGAGTGATATGTATTCATCGCGCTGCAAATGGGTACAACGAAGAAAACAAGTCACGGGTGTAGCCAGCTGATAGCCGGGACGTGTAAACATTTCAGTGCAATTACATTCCTCGTAGCAAGCACGTACGCCACGGTGAGTGAACACAGCGCAGTGTCATGACAGCAAGACTGTCATGTTGACAAAATGTAAACGATAGTTAGAAAGACGGTCATAGTACCTAGCGCAAAAGGAAACAGCACTACAAGCAAATAGTTTCTTTCAGTTAGTCGCACGGCAGCTGACGCGCTCTTCACTACTGCTGCATTCCGACGAGTGAAACTAAATGAAATGTACTAGGAAGAGGAAACAAACATGTTTCTGGCGCTGAGACTAACATAGACTGTTCGTTACGTGTTTAACTTACACGGAAAAATTGGTACCTTACCCGGGCGATTTGGCATAAACAGCAGCTTCCAACTCTTCCTCTTTGACGACACGTCTTTGTCAGCCCTCACTGTTGCCAGCGGCAAAATGCGATCGCGTCAAACTAGTCATCCTCTGAACTGGGCTTTCCATGACGACTACAATATGATGGTTATAAAGATAAAAAAAATAACGTAATATAAACTTTATTATTTACTTATATCCCTTAAGTATGAACATCTATTTTTGTTGTGTTGTAATTTTCATGCATGTGCGAAATTTTTGCATAATTTTATGCCAAGGTGTTGGAGACTCCATACAGAAAGCAAGTCAAGGTGGGGGAATAACTTTGTGCATTTTATATAATGACCTATCATAATTACACAGTAATTAAATATTCATTTATTGTACATTCAGCAATGCTGCGTTTCTTCATTAAAAAGTCCCAGTTTCGCCCGAGAGGCGCAGCATCGATTGCGATAGCAAACTAGTGGACAGCTGTACGAAGTAAGGACAGTAGTTTTATCGGTCGTATAAACTTGTAAACATACGCATATAAACTAGGTTAACAGAGGGCGCTATAACGTAAAACTATTCCAAACTTTTCTATTTCATTTCTGCAATCAGCCCTATGCGATTGGTTAAAAACTTTTTTGGACCACCCTCACTTCACTTGGCTGTCACGGGGCGTCACGAAAACTCCGATAGCTCCCCATCTGATATGACGTGTGCACACTGATTATGCATGATCTGGCCGAACAAAAGCAAAATAGTTATTTCTGATTCGACGCCTTTTCGCCATTAGCCCTCGGCTATTGGTGAAAGGCTTTCGGGCTGCACCCACTTCACCTGCCTGTCACGCGACGTCACAAAACCGCAAAAACTCACCGCGTCAAAGTGACGTGAACGCGTTAAAGGTGCATTAATATACCGAACAAAACTGAGTTTCTTCTGAATAGCCGCAGGCAGCCCCGTTCCGAAAGCAATAAAAGATGGCTGCCGCCGATCGCTAAGGCACTCGCTACTCGCATCTGCCCAACGCTCTCATCTGCCGGAGAGCACGGGTTTATTTGCGTATAACGAAACTTTTTGCTCGACCGCGTAATGTTTTCGAGCACTTTCGGCACGTTTACGACCTCTTTCTGCCAACTCTTCTTTGCTGAGGATCCATTTTGGCGTGATTCTTTAGTTTCCGTTGCATGCCACCGCGATTTTCGACCAGCCATCGCGAGTTAAATAAGGGAATGCTGACCAATCGCAGACGCCGGCCATACCTTCTTCTTCCGGATGTCGATTTTCAGGGCAGTGGCTTGGCCCAACCAAATCCCTCTCCACTTCAGCGTGCTCCTCGCCTCTTGTCAGCCAATTAGATAAGACAAGCCGCTCAGCGTAGGCAATGTCATTCGTTTTTCCAGCAAACAAAAGTGATCTCCTATGAACGAGGAGAGCGTTTGATTGTTCTATTCAGACAACCCTGAGGGTGACCGCCCGATGCTTGCGTCGGCTGTTACGCAAATTTGACGTCAGGAGATTGGAATGAAAACATTTTGGAATAGTTTTACATTATAAGGCCCATGCATGCTGTCACGCGCGCGCAAGCAAACATGAACACATCTCACTCGATGACTCTGGAAACTTGCTGTCAAAGAGAGAGAGATAAATGAGATATGAAAGGCAGAGAGGTTGACCGGTCAAAATATCTGGAGTGAGGAAGCACGGCAGCAGTAGAACGACCCCCATCCACCCCCTTCTCTCTAACCTCCCCCCTCTGGAGCCTTGCGCGCTACGGGAGATGTCGCGCTCCCTCCCCACTTTCCTCCCTTTCAGAAGTGCGCGAGATTGAGCTGGGACCGCCGGCTCACCCTCGCACGCTTTCACTCGCACATAGAGCACACGGCGCGCGGCGACGATTTTATTGCCCTTGGACTTTATACAGAACGTCACGGCGACGGCGACGGCAGAAATAAGCTTGGAGTGTCCATATAGTTGCTATTACAACAGAATATTGGATCACCCGTTCGAATTACATGCGCAGGTTAAGTATTGGGTGCTATCATTACAACAAGGGAGAAATAATCTTTCGCATTTACTACCGAAACGCCCCACTTCAAACGTCCCGCCAAGCCAAAGCAAGCTAGTGGCTTTGGTGAAGCACGGTAGTGCCTTTGGTAGTGCGTTCACCAAAGTGGTTGCCTGAAGCGATAAATTTCACTCAGGGATGAAATTGGTGTACTTTAAGAAATCACAATGTTCAATTTACTCAAAGTTTAATACTCGTTGTCTATTTCTTTACAACCACTGTACAATTATGGAAAAGATAAGTCGCGCCCACAAACGTGTACGCCGTGTCTGAAGGGGTTATGAAGATTACCGAATGAAAATTACCTTATTTACTGGTTATGCAGTTATCTCGCACATGAACGTCTTGTTGTAATTCGCCGGCAGATCATAAAACGAATGACTCATTTATGAACTGCACGCTAAAAGTGTGCTCCTACGAATCATCCTACCAGCATTTTACAACTGCTTGCAGCGCTCTGTTATTTGCATGATCGAAAAAATAAAGAAAGGCTCCGGAAATGAAAGCCTCATTCGCGAAATAAGAGCTGCACAGCATTATTTCAACGAAAAGCGTGTCTGCGTGCTTGGGGACAATTCGGAACGCATAGGTAAATCAGGTAAAGCTCGGTTAGGAGTGCCAGTCTTATTGTGTATAGCTAAGATACGCCTCGTGTTGACTTACGTTCTCGTGTTCACTTACGCGACAAACGGCTTCATGGCGTAAAAAGCGTTCACTACATGAGAAGCTTGTGATAACTGCACTGTAGCCCTATATGAGAGAGGGCGTCATCAATGCGTGGAGTCAATACTGGACGCGCGAAGACGACGAATGCATGCACTATATCGGTAAAAATTTATTACTGAGGCCTACTTGACCAGCGTCTACAAAACATCAAGCTATCATCTCGGTAAAGTGCTGACTGCTGGCTTTTGGTCACGTGCCAATCACATGCACGGTCACCTTACCCGTGTTCTTGTGCAGGAGGAAAGGCTGTAGCCGTTCCGGCTTTCCCTGCAACATCGCGACTTGAAATCGTCGTAGTTGTACACTTTTGTCAAAATGTTACAACGTTAGTAGCGTAATTCTAGCCGAAAACATGATAACATCGGCTTCAATTCTTCAATAATGCGCACTTAATTGGCGCGTCCCGGCTACCGTGCATGACAACCAATTGTACCGAGCCAAGTTTATAAGAGAAAAGTGTGCTCACGATCGAGGATGATGACAACTGTTGCTATGGGACGAAACTACGCACTAAAGAGTATAGCACATCAAAATGTATTCGCACTTTTTAGCACTACACGTGAACGGCGCGGCGAAGTTCGACATGGCGGGGCTAGATGGAGGCGTCATGGAAACACACGCGTCTCAAGAAGCAGGCGGCCCGCGAGTATCTATAGTGTCGTTCAGCACATCCCTGGTCCCTTCTAAATAGACGGAAAGGTGTCTCATCGAACGCGAGACTGCGCTCAATTAACCCTGACCACGTTATAGAGAGTGTTTCTACGAATACATTAAGTAATATTTAGTAATAGCCGCTTTGAAATAAATGGACGGTTCCTTCGGACGCATGACGCGTCAGCGGTGGCGACCACGGGGTGACGGGTGATGCAGGGTAATTAGTCATTAATTAACAAAGATCTTGCAACTAGCTTTTCAACGTTTAGTTTCAGCGGGCTCGTTGTAACCGGGAAATCGAAGCGAACTCTGCGTACGAGCCATATCAACTTTTGAATGTGGAAAAATTGCGATTACCCGCCTAACTGCGGCACGACGAATTTCGGCTATCAGAGCGCGCGAAAGCGAAAGTGGGAGGCTGCAGCGATCGCAAAGCCTCGCCCATGGCGGCGCCACCCGAGCCAACGTTCTGCTTTTCCCGTTTCTGCTGACGTCACCAAGCAGCAGGCAGCCAGTGCGCTGCGGCCTTGCGCTCCTCGCTGTCGCAGCACCAATATTTTACTAACATGTCCGACACCACGGCGGACTGGCACCTACTTGTTCGATCATATCCGGCGGAAGTCCTTTATTGCATTGCACCCTTTTTCTTTTTTTGAAAGATCATCGTTTTCGTTCGGCCACATTCAGGGGCGTTCCAACTCATCTTCAAGTATATATCACGCTAAACTAAATAGAGGAAAAGTTCAACGCAAAGGCCGCATTCGGTGCAACGTTCGGAACACTAATAAAGATTATCCGAACGGCTTCTTTCTTGACATACACGCTCTCAACACTCATCATTTCGTCGTTCGCATTCTTCCCTATCCACATCTTTCCCGCCCACAACTTATTTCGTTTCTTATCCTTCGCGAAATTACGCAAGCCTATTTTTCGCCGATATTGGGCGATTTCTCGCGCACTTTTTTTCGCCCGGTGATATTTTCGCCCGTCGATCGCTTGTCGTCATGTTGAAGAGCGCTGAAACACTGCTAAAACCGGTTTAGCCGAGGACACATCTCCGCGGCAGGGGCAGCGTATGCCGAAAGTGCGAATACTCCTCTTGCAGCCCACACAACGAGGTAACAGGTGTCGTTAAAGACGTACGCATTAGTAGTTTGACTGGCCGATGGTGTTTGATGTCCAAAAGCAATACTCGGCATATGAAGCGAAGGGCCGCGGATTAATTTTGGCCACCTGTGGTTCTTTGACGTATACGCGAATGCAGTGCTCGGGGCACGAGTGTTTTGATGCGAAAGCATCAAATGGCCCTTTGAACGAAAAAGCCTTAGTTTGTCGTCTGCACAAGCGAAAAACGGCACCTGAATTCCCGTTGGCTGCAACGCCCCGTCACGAGCGCGCCTCGACGAAGAACAGGCAGGGGAAAGGGAACACCTGCTGCCGCGATAGCGCGCCAAGTGTTCGTGAGGGGAGGGGGCACCACCGCGACGCCACGTCACGTCACGTCACCCTGGCTCTCGGAAGCCCGTGTTATCCGTGCACTCCTTGTCCACGCAAACTCTCGCCTGCGTTCTAACTGCACCTCGGTAAGGACGAATCAAAACGCACCAAGCCTGGACTGTGTGCACTCTGCTTTATAAGGTCATGCTACTTGGACCGAAATTTCCACGGCCAAGCCCGGCGTGACGAAAGCGATGACGTCGAAATCACCGCGGCTTACTAGGGAGCGTCCCCCATTGCATTCTACGGCAGTCGGGCAAGGTAGCATGACATTACGGATCGAAGTGCATTGGCCTTGCGGCCATGCGCCTCAACGCGCTTGCTTGCCTGCTAGGAGTCCTTAAGACCGCTCGGCGGCGTTCAATTGGACATTAGTGTTTTCACATTCACAACTCGTAAGGATTGCTAAGGTGTCCTCAGATTTTTTACATTCCGCCTCCATCGATATGCAGCCGTGGCAGCTGGCAATCCAACCCGCGACCTCATGCCCAGCCATAGACATTGGACAAGGCAACCTTTGTAAAGACACGCATTTTTCATATTTTGAAGGTAACCGACGCCCTGTAGACTTAACACAAGGATGGCACCGTGCAGGCACGGATGCTTTTCCTTAGGAACGGAGGTGTATATGCATGGATGCTGTGAAAACTTACAGGGACTTTATACACTCAACCACATCACCATGTTTATGTTAGACATGCTTTAACGTGACACCTGGTGCCACTGTTACTTATGGTGCGCTCCTGCAAACGTTACTCTGAGTAATGTCAGCTGTGGGCCTTACGAAAGAATTTTCAAGATATCAACGCTCGAGATTGTGTTGCTCTTCCATATCTTGCTTTTTTATTTTTCGGACAATAATCCTGGCTGACTCAATCTTACCGAGGTTGAAAAATTCCTTTGATTGAAAGAGCGCGCGCGAAAATCGCATCACGATGAGCTTATCTTATCATTACTTCCTTGAAATGAATTACACATGGCCGCCCGTATACTCGCTGTGGAAAAAGAGCATTATTCGGAAGATCGGTAAAGTAAGATATTAAATAAATTAGATAATTAATTACATGAATAATCGATAAATTCTCTGCGGTGTGTATACTCTCGATAATGTGCATGTCTACGGGAAGAGTCTTTTTTCTTTACTTGGTTGCCACGCGGCATAACGTCATAATGGAGCTAAATATAATCATGCAGGCCCGTTTCATAGAGATACTGCAACTAAAATGTGTTGCCCACAATTAATCTTTTATAGTCTTCAACTCGATCACTGTTCCCTTACCCACCTTTATGAACACTTTCGCGAATTGTATTTGTCCCAGGGAACGTCCAAAGTACGAACCTCCGCGTTGCAGACGCAGGAGCAGAGCAAATCAGGCACTGGACAATGTCTGCGTATGGTTGATACCAAGCACAAGTGATAGCTGATGTAATGGCTGCCCCGGCCCGAAGAGCCCGGAGAGAGACTTCCTCGACTCGAGAAAGATTGTGGGGAAGGGAACAGACACGCGGGGAGATGAGGGTATACGAGTGTCACGCCGGAAGAATGGTTCCGCACTATAGTTTACATACATCTGTGCGTAGATACAAACGAGTTCTTTCGTCCATTGGAGCGCATGCGGTTTTCAATCCACATATAGTTTCAATACTCCCATCGCCACGTCCGTGCCTTAATTCGTTGCTATCTCACCCGAAATGCTGGCTCCTGTGCAGTATCTCCGTCGGAGCGCCTCGTGTACCTTCTATACTTAGCAGCTATCGCTTTTAGAGGAATTGCTATTAATATGCCGCTTTGACGTGATGCTATAGATGCCGCAAGATAATTTGTCGTTTTAAATACAAATAACATAATTCAAGTTCGTTCAGCAGTTATAATTAGAACATTTCTGCGTTTAGAATGCCCTTAAGAAGGGCCGGAGGTAAAGCTCCTCCTAACAATTTTTTTCCCCTGTTTCCTATTGGATCTAGTTATAATGTTATCTTAGCTGTACCTTTCTATGCTTACCGTTGTTAATTTTGTTTCTCTGACGAAGATCAGCGTTCAATTATGGGCTTCCTTTATGGACTCCCTCAACTAAGTGAAAATGTACTTTGTACAATGAATGAATGAATGAATGATATCGACTGATCAAAGGTACAGTCTGATACGCCCCCTCTGACTTCCTAGTTGCCTGTGGGGTATCATTCATTCATTCATTCATTCATTCATTCATTGAAATTGATTTATTCCAGAATAAAAACCCCTTTCGGTTAATCAATGTTGTCCGTATAACACTGGTGTTATTCGAAAGCCGACATTCAAGATAAAGGGGAAGAAGCCCTCTGCGACCTTCTTGGGAGATTCTAACATTGCAGTGACTTGGACAGCCTATACTTTCGAGCCGGATCCCAGCCGAAATCGTAATAGTTACAGCCATGGTTAACCACGCGGTTGACCATTGTTAATCACGTGGTTGCATCACGCTACGCATTTGGCTTATGTTAACAACGTCGTTATCTAACGGCGTGAAATGAATGCGCCGACGTCGGGCGACGCCACGCCGAAAGTACACAGGAAACACACTCCACGTAGTTGTCTTTGCACTCTTACTACTCCTCCGCCCCCCCCCCTCCCCCTAGTAGAGGCACCTGCTTTGTTCTCAAATTTAGGTTGTCACCGAACGGTGCAGTCGATGAAGTCGCGAAACAATAGTATTGCTCTTTTTGGGATGCGAATAGCTATATGAACAGCTGCTCTAGGGCCGGTACAAAGGGCGTCACGTTATAGCTTCCGAAAGTGACTATAAATGAATATTGTAATGACAGCGAGCAGAAATTTAAGGGCTATAATAAAGAGAAGATTTATTTGCCTCTCCTCCCTGGCTTGGCGTGCCTGCTGGATGCTGTGCACTTCAGGCATGCTACATCTTCGAGATCGGAGTTGATTCGAGACATTTGAAATAGCCTGTTCCTGTGTTCGCAATGGTGGTGTGTACAAGAATGCGTTTCTTTTGACGCTATGTAGATAAGCGTGCCCTGTGATGCACGATCGTCTCTCCATGAAAATCAGTCACTGGGACGACTGTCACTGCGAAGCGCCAAATATTGCACGACACAGTGCTTCTTCAGTCACGTGGGGGCGTTTACGACCAGGGGACGTATTCTCGGACGATCACTTTCGGCGACACTATCGCCTTCGCGTGACGCATAGTGCTCGACCATCCAATCAGCTCACCTAATTTTACTCAACGAGCCAATCAGCGTGCGCCTGATGCCCGAGGCGATAGCATCGCCGAAAGTGATCGTCCCAGAATACGTCCTCTGATCCACACTGCCAAAGTTTTCCGAAGGGTGTTTTGCCTAGACGCCTGCAAGTTGCCCACGAAGTTTTTCGCGAGCGCTTTTTGCTCTTATGGTGGAGATTGATTTCTTTGGACTTTGTTAGATGACAACCAGAATTGTCAGCAAAAGAATACTGCATTCTTTCTGAGGAAGCTTACCTTAACCTGCACGCAGTTATGATTCCTGCACTAACAAGCATTCAAATGTGACGAGGAGTAATAATAGATAGAGGCTTTACGATTTAGACTAAATTGTTCCTTTTAAAAGAAAAAGTAAAATTAATTACTGATAGCATTATGGCCTAATATTTCAAAAAAAAAAGATGTAACGAAAACCGGAAAAATTCAAACAGATTCAAATAAGAAGTTATCAGTACTTCTAAGTGCGAAAAAATTAAGGGAACAGTGGGATGTATATCAATATTATACGTATAATCCGCACTCCATAAAGCGACCAAAGCAGCCAAATGCGACGCATTATGCCCATCCCGTCACAAGAAAAATGTTTTTCTTTTTGCTCTTATGGATGAGACTTTTGATAACTCACGAAATCTACGTAATAAATGCCTGTTGCGAAGTGCATTTGCCCCCTCTTGCCTATTTCCCAAGTTTATTGCGTCCACTCTAGACCACATGCTGTTTTCAGAATGACGACTCATTTTATTGTGGTGGAGTTTTAAATTGAACCTTCTTGACTAAAGCAATTATGCGGTTTCGGAAAGGTTTAATATTATTTGACCTCTTAAATCAAAATCTAATTACCGCCGGTCACATGATACGTCACCTTCTTTTAAATGCAACAAGCTATGTCCAAATAAACTGAACGGTTGTGTAATGAGATCATTTCTTCGTATCGTATCTATATTTAATAGGAAAATTCGAGTCGAGCCTGAGCTTAAGGTTAAAGAGAAACAAAGGAGAAATCGTTAAGCTAGTTTAGCACATTATACGCCGTGCAAAACCTCCCGTGGTGGCGTATAGTTGCATTGGGGCTTTGGCATTTCGTTGCTAAGCCTGAGGGCGCGGCATCATATGCCGGCCCCTGCGGCCGCATTTCAATGGGAATGAAATGCAAAAACGCCTTTGTGCTATGCGTTGGGTGCAGGTTAAAGAACCCCAGGTGGTCAGAATTAATCCGGAGTTGCCCACTACAGCGTGCCTCGTATATTTGTATTGTGGTTTTGGCACGTGAAACTTCACAAATTAGTTATAGTTAAGAAAGGACGCAGTCAGGTGCCGACACCACCTTTACGTTTAGCCTGGCGCGTGACGTCACAGATTCTGGCGGCGTCTGTTTGCGAGTAGTTAGCAGTTTATGTAAAATAGGATTACATTTCATTCTATGAAACGAAAGACTCGACCCTTACGAGGTTTGAGGACTTCCTCCACGCAAAGTCGGCGCGAACACGCGAAAGTTTTAAGCATGGAATGTTTTTGGCTCCCGTTGCCAGCGACCTTCAAGTCACCTTCAGCCAAAAGCTAGATCCATTTTCCGGGCAAGTTGCGAGAACGAGATCACCCGGGCAACCAGTCAAAACTTAAAGAGAATGCGATCTCTGGCCCCAACCCTTTGCACAGGGGCGCATTACATACGCTAGTTACTGCCCAAAAAAGTTACAAAAATATTGCTCTCGAGTTCTTCCTAATGTTTGTTCTCAATATCGCTCAAGCTGTAGCTTCTAATAGCTGAAGTTTTATTTTTCATTTCCAATAGGCGACGTTCAAAAGGCAGATACGGGGCGTTATAAACTTCATTTTCATCTTTTGGCGGTGAGACAGGGTTGCCTGCCTGTGCTCTTTTGAACGCCAGCGATCCGTGAGTTCCGCGGCGCGGATATTGTGTCGCCTCGAGAGATGGCGCTACGCTGTGTAGAGCCTCCTTCAGGTGCTTTTCTTCTTCTAGCTGGGCAGCGTCCATATGTACAAATGCACAGTAAGGTGTAGTGCGGTGTGAAGTGGTGGGGTGTGCCGTTGCCAACAAGCACTGCACCTTTTTTAATATTGTGGCTTGTATCATCTCCAACCAACCTGCTTTGCCGGTAGCCATTTCATGCTTACATGTACTCTCGATTACGGCAGAGCCAGCAATTTTCTTTAGAATCTATGGCGTCACTATGACGTGCCGGCGCCGGGATATGGGCAAGAAATTCAAAAGAAAGTTGGCCTACGTATTATTAGTTAGTAATGAAATGGTTATGACTGCTAGATGAATATAAACAAAGTTTTGAACGAATACCTTTCACCACTCCAAACTAGTTTACTGTGGCTCTTTGCCGACCGTTGGACAAGCACACTGCAATCAAGGATGTGAAGAGAAGCCGACGTTTTGGTGCGTTTGCAAAGTTTTCAAACTTACCGTATTACAATATTCTCACAGGAATAGATGCGTGTATACATGCAGTAGGAGGAATGATTTCTTCACAGAACCATTTTTGTTACGTCGTATTTTTATTTGACACAAACAGATCCTCGTACGAGATGTGCATGCTATAAACATTTCGTCATGTGAGGGGAAGGCAGGCTCTGGTCGAACTTGGGTTAGGGTGGAGGAACTAGGAAGTGTCTGCTGCTGCGGAAAAATGCTACACGTGTAATGCCGCTTGATGGTCCTGGTAAGTAATAAAAGAGGGCACGAAACTTGAAGGTTCTCGATGGAGGCAAAGTACAATGCCTTCGCAATCCAGAGATGAGTTGAAGCGAGCTTCGAGCAATCGGACGTTACTTTCAAACTATCCTGTTAACAAAGCACCAGAGTTCATGGTTGTCTCTAGTTCACATTTTAGCATTGTAAACAAAGGTACACATGTTAAAAGTATATATGGTACTCTGGATAATCAGGCAAGATAACCTGACTCTTTCCATTAGAACAAATTGGAAAGTTTAAATTATAAAATTGATACGCTTTACTATAGATTCTTTTCGACGGCCCGGAAGCGCCGTTACGAACAGTACAGTGGTTGGTAGTAGTGCTTGTGTGAGTAGTATACTTTGCGTTGCCGCTCTAAGAAAAATTGCAACATAGAAATTTTATTGGTTTTATCTTATTAGATTACGAAACAATATACCCGATACACTGGTAAAATTCATAGGCGGTGTAGGCCTATTGAATTATGGAACAGACCTGATACATTCATAAAACAGATAGCCGGTATTGGCCTATGAAACAATAGACCTGAGGCACTGATAGCCTGCATTTGTCTATTAGCTTATAAATGTATTGGCGTAGATTGGAAAACTGTGTACCAAAGTGAGTTGTTTTACAAATTTGCACGAATTGTTCATTTTAAAGCGTAATTTTCTAGGCGAACCCATCCCGGACTTTGCTGACTGTGGTTGCTGCTGCTGTCTCGCCAAAGAGCCCGCACATAGAACGGCACTCATATATCGAATCGTCACCTACAGAGAGCCCCATCTGTACTAGGGCCCTTGCAGATGTGCTGGCGGCCAACACCGTTCTCTGCGAAATTGCTCAGTGAAACAACAAACAGTACCAAACTATCCTCAGTGCAACAAATATACAGCTTAGAGCGCATAATTCCTTTATTAAAGCGAAACATTTTGTGCATTCTTTCTCGACGTTTCGCGGGTCTGTTCGGTGGGCTTCAGGCCGGACAATACTACCAATGCAAGTTTGCATCATGCTCACTACTTGTGTAGCATCTATTGGAACCTATAAACCATTTGATTTGTCCAATACAAGTTTGTATCACTTCTTCTATTGCTGCAATTGGGACCCATATAAAGCATGTCATTTGTCTTGTAGAACATTGTATTGCCCTTATAGAAGAAGCTACAGGACCAGCCAAAGTATCTATGGGACTTGTACGTTTTGCTTTTGGACCTATAATTCTAGCATAGCGCCTATAGTAATTTGTATTGAGATTTTCCCAAGGCCACTTTCAAAAGGAATTATCTGATCAAAATGCAGTTGAAAGGAAAGGTGAACGAAGCTGCAGGGGAAGTGAAGCATTTGAATGGATTGGTCTCATTTATTTAAAGCGTACTGGTCTGGCCGGATTGGTCAATTATTTAGATGAACGTTCAAGCACAACAGCACACACGACCCAAGCAAATTGATAAACACGTGTGTGTCCACTTGCTTTGTCCGCGTTTTCTGTTGAGCTTGAACGTCCAATTTATTCAATCCTTTTGATTAAACTGCAAACAAAAATAACATGTAATTTAGGTAGATACTAGAGCTACGCGTGACACTGGCTTCTTGTCACAAGCCCCACTGGCGGCCGCAAAGCAGCTGTCACAGCGGACACCTAGAGCAGAATTCACATTTTCGTTCGTAAATGCTCCCCGCCATTCGGTGGCAGTTTTCGCTAATAATATGCCCAGCATCCAGACTGGCTGGAATTTGCTTTTACGAACAATTCTATACGTAAGAGCTTTCTTTTCCCTTTTTTTTTAGAATAAGGGCTCTGGTTTGGAAGTGGTAGTCTTACTGCCAGCCGCAGCGGAGCGTTCTTAATTCCCTCTTTTTTTTTTCTCTTACGGTCAGATACTGTTCTGCATAATCTGAGCACTGGATTTATGATTGAAATAGTTGTTCCTAGCCGACCAGCGATACTCACCGTAAGTCAGTCTACTTCGACACTGCAAGAACACACTGAGTCCCGCTAAGCACTCGGAAGTCCCTATAGATGCAGCAGCGACCCGTTAGATCAAATGAATAGCCAAGAAAGTTGACATTTGTAAACAACATTTATTGTTCAATATAATGTATATACAATGTGCGCGAAAAAAAAAATCTCATAGACGACCGAAAGTAGACGTTTTACGTGAACGAGGCGAAAGAGCTGTTATGTTTTTTTTTTGTTCTTGTTGCTGTTTTGTTTTTTGTGTGAAGGTTACTCCGCTGTAAAACGGCGAAGGTGGATATAACAGTGCCAGCGTATAGCATTTACTGCGGACAGTAGGCATGTTAGCTGCTGAGATGTGCAAGGTTTTTTTTTTTTTTACTGCCTGATTGAAACATATAGGAAAAAAAACTAAAAGCTTTGATGGATGACAGCTTGCGGTGAAGATTACCTGGAATGATGTGATTGGTTATGCCTGCTTTAAGCCAGACCACGATGTTCCATCGGTAAGAGGAATGAACTGTTGCCAGAAACCATTGACGGACCCTGATAATCTCTAGATTCGTAAACGCAAAAGAAAACGAGAAAGAAATAAGCGGCTTAGAGATGCGTGGTAGCTTCTAAACAAATGTCACTTCCCAGTGTACTGTGCTCCTAATAAAAAAATGGTTGATGTGAAAAGGATAGGCATAAGATTTAGTCGCCCAAAGCAGTAGTCGTGGAAATCTTGTGCTTGCGTTTTGAAATAAAGCATTGGTGGAATGTACGAAGCGAGTGTCCAAATACTGTGATAAATTAATGATTTGGCGAGCATACCCTTTCGTCGTGGTAACCTTTATATAAAAGCAGGCATCCTTCGCATGCTCGTGCTGTAACTTCTAAAATCGAACTCACGGCGCATTTACCTTCATATTCCGGTTGTTTCTTGACGAGTTTAATGATTGCGTCGACTAAAGGAGTTGCACCAAGTAATTTATGGCTTCCAGGCATACGAAAACACGAAAATGCACACTTTTAATAAAGTTTACTGTGACAGCAGTGTATGTCTAAAATACCTTGCGCACGATGTGAGTGTGTGAATGCGGAGATTCGTGGCTATAATAGCATGAGAAACAAACAACCTGTAATAAGGTTCTCTGGACCCAGCAACCAAAGCGGGCATTTGGAGGTGAATAGTTGAACTGCGATAGGCCTGTGACCATGATATAGGCCATCCATGTTGTGCAAAAAGAAAAAGAAGTAAAAGGGAGTAAGGGTGGAACAAAGAACACTTACAGTAAGCGCACGCGGAAGTGCACAAAAAATAACGGTGCCCCAGAGCTCACGGGACAACGTAGAAGACACATGGAAGAAAGACCATTCAATAAATATTAAAGATTGATAAGAAGCAACAGTGTCAGCTCTTAGGTTAGTCGAAAAAGCGTAAGTTGTGAAGCGATAAGAACGTTTGAGCTTGGCGTAGGGAAGTAAGTGATAGCTCGAGGACTTAGGTTTTACCCGTTGTTAATAGAAAGGTGCATCTAGACATGTTAAGTGTTAACATGGGCCCTTGCTATAGGCAATCCTCCAAGTTGCGTTACCACCACTTAAAAAAAGAATAATTTATACGCTTCTTTTCGCTCAACACCAACGCGCAAAAATTCTAACAATAGTGTAAAAATAAATATATCAACGCACTACAGAGAAAGAACAAGAAAAAATAAAACACCGAGATTTCGAAGAGTGCAAAGTGTCAAAGATACGAATAGACGACAGTTGTCGATGCAAACTCAACAAAGACGCTTGTTCAATCATACTCGACAGGATCTCAAGCACAAGAAAAACTGCGTCCCGCAAAACGGAGTACGAGCGAAGATGCCCCGTTCTTCCCGTTCTTCCATGTCAGACGTCTGAGCCACAGCGCTGATTCCCGGGTCTTGAGCGTGTCGTGCGCGGAACAGATAAGAACGTTTGAAGTTTCTTTCTGCTGAAAGTGGTGGAAGAAGGAATTCTCGAGCACATCAGACGCTTAGAACAGGCACACAAGCAGAAGTAAATCCTGAGTTCAACGTTCCTGTGTATGGTTGTCACGCTAACAATCTGTTGTGACGTCAGTCGTGACGACAATACTGGCTCTCCCGCGTTCTGTCGATCTCTGTGTCCACTGCACAGAACTACAATTTTTTTTTTCTGAGGAACCAGTTCTTAAGATGATGCTATATGTCGTATTCGAAACACAAGTACGCACATCGATGCACGATTAACGGCGCGACGTTGACGCTTCTGCTGACGTCGTGACGCGTTCATCAGAGAGAGTGGAGCTTTGGCTCACTGACTTGTCGCAGCTTCCGCGGCACGTTGACACAAAAGAAAGGCACAAAAATTCAAGCCCTCGTTATGTTGTGCGCCTAGCCGTGTAATCACGAATGCTCCTTGCGCAAACACTGCACTTAACTATTCTTTAACGTCCTTGCATACCTTAGGTGACCAATTGCACGAGCGTTAGAGAAGCTACGAAACGCGCGTCACGTCTGTTACACTACATTCACATTTCTGCTTTTGCCGTTTGGTGACGTAGAGATCAGTTCAGAGAGGTTGCGAAGCATGGCACCACGAATCGCTTATCGCGGATAAGCATCGGGGATACGTCGTCACAAATCACTCCAGCACAGTTTTGGGGAGGCTGAAGGGGAACTACTCATTGACACGCAGGCCAAATCTGAGGCCGTCATGCTTATTGCTCAAATTATCTTGTTCGCAACTTTGGCAAACTTATCTTGTCCAAGTTATCTTTGACCAGTAGCATGCAATGTAGGAGGAGACGGACTTCGGGATAACTACCACTGGGGACAATTGGCTGGACAACTCAGTGGTGGGAGAACTGTCACTTCACCTAACCCATGAGCCGCGCAGTATACTCCCAACATTTTTACTTTGGACGCAAGCATAGAGTAGCCGTTTGACTTCCCATGCTGGCGCACTGCAGGATTTGCACAGCCTTTCTCCGTGGCCTCTGACGCAGACAATGTTCAGTCTGAATGAAAGCAGGCCCGTAGGCTCTAAGGAAATCTCTTCAATCGTGGCTAAGATAGCATAACCAGACAGTAGACTAATCATTATCCGAATGTCGCGTACTTTGTGGTGTTGGTGCAGACATGCGCTGAATATATTCTCCGAACGAGGACATTGGCGATACATTGCCGGATAACTGGCTTAACATTACGCACGATCACGAGAGCTACTTGGCAGAAGAAGACGCTCACAACATAACACAACGTGAGAACAGGCCACAATGTGGTTGCAGGTACTCGCTCCAACAATCTGTAAATCGGCTACCGCCTTGAGATCAGGGGTGATGAGGCTTCGCTGATCATCAAGTTGTAGCCGATTCATTCCTTCGATGACAATGCTAGTGACAGTTGTGCTACATAAGCGCCTCGGGAAAACTAGACACGATCGCTTAACTTAGATGTCGCGCTCACTTCTCTTTTTGATCTGGTCATAAAGTTATCAGTAGTAACGATCGCTAATAGTCGCTGCTAGATAGCCTTTTCTACATATGTTACATAGAAACCGCGAAGCCAATAGCCTGGCCACTTCGTTTATGTGTGTTCATGGCTGAAAGAACGCTATAGGCACTAGCAGTGGTAAGAGCAGATAACATTGCCTCCGATTTAAGCGGCAACCTCATGGAACGTTATTTTTTTTTTCAGTGAAGTTTTGGCCTGACATCGCCCGGCTTCGGAGAAGTGATTTCATGGCACGTGATACACACGCCACTTTATAGTCACGCGTCACGTCTGGCGTCTACTTTAACCGATTACAACGTAGGAAACCTTATGGCCGAAATTATAGCGCCGTTAGCACAACGCTCGAAATGGACGCGTCGATACCAGGCCTCGCGACGTCGAAAATACGTTGGGAATACGCTGTATGTGGCTGCCACTTAACGTATGTGCCATTCGTCGGCGCGTGTTGCCGCTGTACCGTTCGAGTACTTTTCCGACCAGAAACTAGGCAGGTTTTCAGCATGAAACTGTTTGACAGATGACTTTTGCAATAGAGCATCGCGATTTGTGTGTTGCGACGAATCTAAACTGACTGAAAACCTCTAGCCCCGGCAAGAGCTTAAGCAAAACGAGACTCTCAATTTAGGACACACTGCAGCACACTTAGCCATAGCGACGGCCAGCTGGTGAGCCACAAACCTAACCACACGAGCCTCCGAACAGCAAGCTGCGTTCTGTGCCTGTCTCGATGCTGCCTTAATTATAGCTAACCGGATAACGGGCGACTAAGTTTTGTTTTGAATTTGAAACGGACACGGCCACGATGGGAGGTAACGTGATGAAGCTTTTAACGCGCTTGCATTGTCAGACATCGGCGTATCGTCGTGCGCAGTGTCCCGAGCAGATTGCGCTGTTACGAACACGAGGCGTGCATAGAGAAACACACGCCGATGTATGCGTCCGGCCCGGGCGAGCGGATCCGTAGACGCTTCGAGGAGAACTGGCTGAGCTCAGAGGGCGAATTCACTGCATTCGACGTTGTACCACCAATCGCAGACACCCCTCCGCTCGTTGAAGATGGTGCCGTTGGGACAGAGGAAGCTGTGTCTCGCTCCCAGGTTAGGAACTCCGGTGCACATGTGCCACACCTGAATAGAAAAAAATAAAATAAGAAACACGAGTGCATTGTTATATATGCATCATCGTCGATGCTTGAACTGCAAGGGGCGTCAGGTTCAGTAAGCAAGCGATCTTAATAGACATACCGAGTGCGATGCAACGGCAAAGCTTCTCTGTCTCTGCGTTTTTAATGCGAACGCATTATACACCCCTCTAGCGAAAATCCGGCGTCGCAGTCTGTGGCGTGACCGAATGATGGTACTAAAAAATTACCGACGATTACGTTACTTCCTAATGCGAAATTTGAGCGCAGCAAATAAGCTGTTTCACCTTTTCGATAGATTGAGGCAAAGAAATCGAGCAACACATGTATGCGCTATCACAGAATTTTTTTTTTATTTTTCACACGTATTCCTTTAACAAAGACTCCACTAACAGTTCTTGACAGTCATGAAGGAAGCTTTGTGGTCGGAGAAATAGACTGATATATGTTCGACTTGGTACACCAATGCTTGATTCTCAAAGACGAGATCTATACAAGTGCCTCGCGAGGTTGTCACAGCCGTGGGACGTGTTACGAGCGAGAGGAACGGGATGTTCTCCCGCATAAGTGTTAGGAAATTGCTGTTTGTCTTTATGTCAAGCCGCCACCGATCTGGCTCTCTGATTGCCACCGCACAGGGCGAACGGCAGCGGCAATTTCGGCTCGGGCGGTGCACATATACAGATCCGCCGCCACCGATCTGGCTCTCTGATTGGCACCGCACAGGGGTTGCATTGGAGGAGGAGCGAAGAAAGGAATGAAGTTCGAGCCGGCGCTTTGACAACCGGAGACTCGCAGGAAGAGGGGGGAGGGGGGCGGCGTGTACACCCAGCGGCAAACGATGGGGGCAGAAGCGCGCGCAGCAAGCGGACAACACGATAAAGGGAGGAGGGAAGAGATAGCAGCGACTGACTGATGCCGCTGACGCCGATAGTGAGTCAACCCCAGCTGCGGAGTTGGTTTCAGGGACAACGAATAACCGGCGCGTCGGCAACTGAAGAGCACCCTATCCGCCACACAAGAACAGGGGGGGGGGACCCTTTCCTCCTCTTTCTGCATGGCGGCGACGGTGTTCTATGCAGTCACGTTATCTTGACTCTCTAGCAGCGTCAGCGGCATCCAGCGGTATCAGTCGGTCGCTGCTAGCGCTGGGGGGATGAAATGGGGGCGGAGCTGGTTACGAGGCCGACGACGACGACGACGCGAAACCCAGGAACGGACGCCAAAGAGCTGCGCTCTAAAAAATGGCCGACGCGTTTTTTTTTACCGCGATAGCGTCAAGCTTGAGCCCGCGTCGCAGAAAATCCGGTGTCGGCGTCGGACGTCGCTCCGGCAAAAATATTTTCGAACCACCCATACACAGGCTCTCCATATCACCCAAGAAATTTACTGAATTGAATTTCTCAGCCTAAAATACGTGGAAAAACGGCAAACTATGCCCTATACTAATCCCACAGGCATGATAGCTCTCGGATTATAATTCGACTATATGAGAAAACATACATCCGTTACGGGAAAACTCAAATAAACCCCTTTTCCAGCGTTTCTACCATTCACAGACCAGCCGCGGCGTCCGCCATTTTTGCGCGCCGGCGCACGGGTGTCCAGGGGGCCACGAAACGGCGCGCCCGGTTCCTTGCAATGCCTCCAGGTGGCGCTCGCCTCCGTCGCATAGCAGTCCACGCAAGAGGCCGTGTTCCTAGCAAAAAGCTCGCCTCCATGCACAGTGTTCGCGGCCAGCTTTTCCCGGCAAATATTAGTTACATACACTCCAGTTGCCGAGAAGCAGTCAGGGATCTTTGAATTCTATAGTGTTCCATTCTTAGAGGCAAAACTTAAGCGTCCTCCAATTTTTTTATTTCTTTTGTGGTGAAGAGGACTCAGTGGCTATGTGGCGTTCTGCTGTGGAGCACGAGGTCATGGGTTCGACTTCCGGCTGTGGGGGCCGCATAATGCAAAACGCTCGTGTGCTCTGTTTTCGGTGCCCATTAAAGGATGTGATGATCAATACCATTGCTCTATGCACATGCATATATGGTGAAGTTATATGCATTGATAGTTCAGTTCAGTGATAGACAGTTCAGTTCAGTGGGCATCGGGCCTAAATAATAGTCATACTGACAGTTCCTCATAAACGACAGGAACACTGACCTCATAAAATTCTCTGGCTAATTTTCAACTTCGCCAGGGTCATACAGTTCGCGGGGAGAAATAGATGGTTCGATTCGCCTGACACTCCGCCTCTGTGAAGCGAATTAAGAATTCTTTGCGTATCCCACCTTTCTCTAATAACTAATTTCATTCGCGGAGAGAACCACGTTTAGGTGCTCGAAAAGCGTTTTTCCAAGACCAGTGTCGGAGGCGCCAAGGAGTTCTGGTTCTGTGCGAGCTCCTCGAGAAGCTACTTTCCAAGCGCTTGCCACTACCGCTGTTCGTCGTATGAAGTTGGATACAGCGGTGCGTTTCAGTGAGAGAACAGAAGCGTTCAAAATTGATCCAATAAAAGTACTGAGGTCACTTTGCAATCTCTTGAACTGCTCCTGTATTCACCATCAAATTTGGTCTAACGGTGCAGTTCAGTGGATGAACAGGCACATTTATACAAACACCAAAATATATGCCTCTCCCGAGAGCACTTAGCAGGCACTGAGAACTGCTCCTGTTAATTCGCTCAGTAAAATGGGCTATCGTGCTTTCCAGTGGGCAAATAGGAGCACGTTCATGCGATAAAATTGTTCCTATACAAGGCATCCCGTCGCACTATCTCGATGCCGGGACATTCGCGAGCCCTCGCCGATGCATTTAACAGTGCTCGCGTTCATCCTGCGGACAGCGTCATTAGGATAGCGTCTAGTGGCAGTGTTGCCGCCCAAGCAGTGCGCATACACCGACCTGGCAGCCGGCCTCAGTGTCGGCGTACATGCCGGGGAACAGCTTGTCATTGCAGTCGAAGTCCGTCGTCGGGATGCGGTGGAAGTTGGGGTAATCGATCCCCGGGATGCCCTTACGAGGTCCCCGGCTGCCCATGATACGCTGCACGCTCTTGCGACCGCCGGAGTCCTGGTGCTTGCGGCCTTTCCGGAAGTGGCCGTCGTCGTCGTAGTCGTTCGTCAGCGGCTTTGCCTGTCAGCGGGGCGTAGAACGCAGCGAACATGAGATATAGAGCGAGTGGCAGAACAGAGTACACAGCGAATATAGACAAACGGGTAATGCGTGTGTGTAAGGCACTCTCACAGATACAACGGGTAGCTTACTTATTTAATAAAATGCTGTATAGGACTTGACACTCGTTCGAAGGGGTCAGTGATGAGAAATATTGAGTTAGGCAAGTAATTAACTTACACATCGGGACCAAGTGGGTTAGTATCACCACAATCATGGCTTGGAAAGCTTTGCCTGAGAGCAAGCACGCTAGCTCAGGCCGACCTTTCTGCCTTCCCTGAAATAAGTTATCTCTCTCTCTCTTGCCCGAAGGGCGAATCACTGAAGGTGACAGGTAGGTTTAGCATTGCGCCGATGCTCCTCAGGCGCTGTTCTAGGAACACGAGTAGGCAAAATGTTGCTCGGCGACACAGAACGCGAAGCAACTCCTGCTGCGCCGCAGAAACAGCGCCCCGACAGGCGTCTCAAAACGCTGGCACGGTGAGGAGCGCCGCCACCGGCGAAGCAGGCGTCGCACCTCAATGGCGTACGTGATCAAACAGAAGGAAAAGCGCAGCGTTTGTGGCTTGAAGTGTACTGTGCGTTCCGCGCAGATTGCTGTACGCACCACTGTGTGGCAAGCACACAGCTGCTCAGCGGGAAAGCTATAGTGCTTGCGCGCATAACGCTCGTGCTAGCATCGGAAGTCAGAACGCCGCGGTGGCTCCGCCACAGAGCCCACTAAACGGAGAGTGAGGGTACGTCCACTTACCTGTCCCTCGAGCCTCCGAAGACCTTATAAACCTACACGCGCGGCCCGAACGCGCACCGTCGATACCATGACAGCATGGTGGCGTTTACCGACGGCTCGAAGGAGAGGCTCGATTGTCACCGTAATTGCTATCACAATACAACACCGCGTAACGGAACACGGGTGGCAACGCCCGCGCGAAATTCTTGCACCAGGCGTGCGTGACGTCATGTATTTAAATAAAGCTTGCTGGATGTTTGTTAGTTGTTTGTCTATATAGAAAGGTATTACGTTAAGCTCGACGGAAAACAGGCATTGAACCTAGCAACGTTTGGTGACATTCCCGACATTAAAAAAAAAAAGGAAAGAAAGAAACACACACACACACACACACACACAAAAAGAAGAGAAACGCTCCAAATATGCAAAAGCACAGCGAAGTGAGCGACGTCACAGTGACTTCCCCATCGCCATGTTTTTTATGCGAGGTTCCAGAAAGGAAAGCATGGCCAACACATTTTCCGTAAATAATGAGTTCGTTTTCTTTCAGAGAAACGCAGAGTTCTTAACGAGTACCACAGCTATCCAAAGTGATTAAGTGCGTACCTTTAGTCTCTTTAAACACATGCGAATGTTAATGAAATGTACAAAAAGAAAATCGAAATAAGCAGTTGGCACCCTAACTCATGGTCCGTCTTTGACAAATGTTCTGCGCTCCCAAACAAGCCTTTTCCTGCGCATATTTTCTAAAACCTCTATGTACGCGAAGGTACCGTGGCAGGCACCCGTTTCGACTTACACATACCCTCCTAAACTTCAACCGTCAACACGTGCACGTGCATGAATCTCAGCCTTGAGAAACTGGAAAATTTAGTATCCAAATTTTTAAGAATAACGTCAGCAAGAGCATTCAAACATTATCTTTCTCTCTTTTATTTCATGCCAATAGAGCACAACCAGTTGGAAGGAATGGTCACGAATCTCTTTTACTCTATTACATTCACTCCATTTAGGCTAACTACTCATTGCTTCACGAACAATTCATTTGATACCGCTAAAATGTCAATGCAAAGGAAGAAATTGTTCTTCCCCTAAAATTAGCACGAAGCCAAAAATGAAGGCTATACAATTTCTATGCAATTTCTGCCTCGCACTTTCCCGCGTCACCTAGCTTGAAGGACCAATATGTTTCGTCTATCCTTCGCGCAAAGGTCGAGTATTCAGAAAAGGCCGAACACTTTTTGAAAGACAGATGATACAGCGTATCCGCTCAGTTATAGACGATTTCTATGTTTACACACACACACATGTTCCAGAAGGCTTCGGCTCCAATATACTAGCCTACAGATAAGTAGAGGTAAATCCGGCACCAGTTTTGCTGTAGAGTAATAAAGATTGACAAATCGATTTTGCTACTAAGTGCAACAAGGAAGCTGCACACATGACCTCGACGCATCGGGCACGTCCCTTATATCTGAACACATCAAGAACATGCACCTATAGCAAACTATAGAACGAAGTTCTTATTTTTTTTCTTGGCTTATTTCGCTGTAAGAAAGGCATGACCGGTAGTTTTTTGGGGTCGTGACCTCACTACTGCCACAACGCGGATAAAACTGTCCATAACGGAGGCGACGACGTCAACCGCCGTGCGGAAATACCTGTGACGTTTCCGCGCATTAACGGGGAAAATGGGGAGAGCACGTACCTTGAACTTCTTGGCTCCGAAGCGTGGCGTGTTCTTGCGGTAGGGGGGCGCCTCGGTCTTGGGCGACGCGTACATCTTGCGTATGTGCAGCGGTGCCTCGGTGGTGGTGATGCGGATGATGGACGGCTTGGGCACGAAGCCGTCCAGCGAGTACGCGGGGGGCCTCGTGGGCTTTGGCTGTCGCAGCTTGAGCAGCGGCCGCGCCGTCGAAGGCTGCGTGACGGAGTTGGGCCGGAATCGGCGCGACGCCGGCCGGCGGGGCACGGGCCACGCCACCGCTGGGCTGAAGTCCGACGACGACAGCTCGAAGATGTCCGCCTGCTTGAGCACCGACTCTAGCACCGCCTGCCGCTTCACCTGCGCGCCAACGCGGTCACGAGGCAGGCGTTAACAATGACAGTCGCCGTCTTCGAGAAACCATCGGCGCCCGAATGTTAAAATCCAAATCCGCGTAACGTTTCATCCTTTGCTCGCCTGTGTTTTCTATTTTGGTTAGAGAGTACAGATCTTTTAAAGGCAGTATGCATTTAAACATGAACTACATTCAAACATCATTGCAGTAATCCTTTCGGAATGTCTGCGTAAAAATATTTTTTTCGGGAACTGACGGCGGGCTTCTGTTCCACAAAATGAATTACGGCTTGTTTTCACAGCAGTGCGATAAAATAAGGTACAATCCATATTTTTATTGACGCCGTTAGCGGTGATGTTGGCACCCAGGCATCGCCGGCGGTTCCTATTCTCAGATACGTGAATCACGCCCACAACGTTGAAGTTTACGATGTTTACTGCTGTCACGGTAACCTTCTCGGTTAGGTTGCACGCGTACGTGAACAAATTATCGCCTGGACGACGAAAGAAATCACGGAAGCAGGCTTCTCCTGTCACGTTATCTTATAGTGGCGAAGCCAGCTTTAAAAGTATCAGCCGTTACGTGCGTGCAGACACAGCCGAAAGCAAGCCGGTATTCTCATTTGCAGGATATCGCTCTTACCGAAATGTCCCGGCCTTTCAGTTCATCTAACCGAAGTTTTCTCAGTTTGTTCCGCATCAATTTACGTGTATTCAAGGAAAGACGCGTGCAAAAGTCAGCGGTATGGGAGCTGTTGGTTACGTTAAGATATACTAGAAAACAAATGATGCCTGACACCGAAAGCACGTGAAAACTGATAGCAACAGATGCAGATGTGGCAGCATTTATTTCGTTCATTCTGTTGCAAGGAAGCGTATCATGAGTGATGTCTTTTTTTTTATCTGCAAGTTTTGCGTTGCGCGGTTCACTTACTAAACAACATATACGGAACCCGTGCAAGAGTTTTGTCAGGGCATATCATAATTAATATTAGCAATTAGCCGTACATATTATGCAATAATCGATGCCGATAAACTAGAAGGAAATAGAACCTATTAAAGGTCTGGATAAATGCGGATAATATGAATACGCAACGTTCTTTAGATATTATTCGGAAGATAAAGCGTAGCGTCAAGGTACAAAGAGAAATATGTTCAAAACCATCCTTCTGAGATATTTGAAGAATTGTGACAAAATAATTAAATACAATTTTGACAGCAATACATGGTGACGTTACGGTGTAGTGAACTCAATGTAACGTAGCCAGCCGGATCAATGCAATGAACTCAAGCCAATTAAATTATGGATTCCCTCGCAAATTTTGAAGCCTCCTTACAATAGGTTTTTACTGCATCACTTTTGTTTCCGACTCCACTCCTTTCTGTAACACCTTCGGGCCTTGAAAGTACGTGAAATAAATAAATAAATAAATAAATAAATAAATAAATAAATAAATAAATAAATAAATAAATAAATGTAATGTTCTGCATTGCTCTGGGGCACTGTCTGCCTTTTCTGTAAGTTTTGTCTTCCTGCAATACAATTTCCTCCTGTGAAGGTATTCTGTTCTTTCCTTAGTTATTCCTAATGTTATTTCTATTTATGTTCCCGGTTTCGCAGTATGAAAACCAACGCCGGCCCTGCGTTCAAACCCGGCAGTAATTTTAGTTGTCTCCCCTTGAAATTAAAAATAAAACAGAATTTTTCGGAAAGAAAACTGCAAACAGCAGTGAGTTGGACTCTAACTTGATGTTTGCAAGCATCGCCGTTTAAACATAGATTAGGTACGCCCTTTCATATTGGTGAAGGCTGTACGTATATTATTGCTATCGTAATGGCGAACTTGCTCGCATGTATTTCTCCAGATTTTTATAAATAACCTGTGATTATATTCGCTCAAACATGCGTGATTTAATGACTCTCCATTCACCTTCCATTGATACTGCCCTGCAGGCCACCCTTATGAGAAACGCATGTACTGCCGATGATAATGATGATGCTTTATATAGAAGTGACTCAGACGTGTAACCTCGCGACTCGAACAATGTGGTTGTCTTGCCACACACTGATTTCGTAGCACCTCCAGCTCAGTCCCACAGGGTACGAGACACACCTGCAAGTTCTCTTGACGGGGCGTGGTTGGCGGCGGGTCAGGCAGTGGGCTCCTCGTCGTGGTCCTCAGCCTGGGCCGCATAATGGGGAACTTGTCACTCCTCCTTCTCGGGTTGAACAGGAACGCCGACTTGGTGGATGTGTCATTGCCAAACTGTGCAGGCTGCAGAAAATTTAGGAGAGAGAGAGAGTGTGTATGTTCAGTCAGAGCTGACGAAGTATAAGCCCTATCGTGCCGCTTTCCACTTAGAACAAAAGCTTCAACGATTAGAGGATTTCTGACGCGACATTTTCGAATTGTCCATTTTTCTACGTTAAACGAAGTGCCGCGCCTTCTAAGTTCTAGAAAATAAATACAGCAGGACGTTACAACGTCCTAAATAATTTACAATAACACTTATTTGCACAAACCAGTCTTGGTTTCGCTACCCAGGAGAACCTAGTAATAGGACCTAGCGAGCCGATGTGGCGTGAAAAATGTGGTGTCCTAATACACGCCCTAGCAATGGCTCTCTATGAGTCACAAAACTAAAGAACTGTTACTCAATGGAAGCCATCTCCGGAGCATGAATTTGAACGTCAGTGATGACGTCGTCCCCTAAATAACTGGAGAAGCGTGCTGCGCGCGCGTTATCGGGCTGCGCTCGCGTGCGACAGCCGCAGCGATTGCAGGAACGGAGCGATCCAATTTATCGCGACGCACTGAGAAATCCAGCTTGTCGGGATGTGGGTGCGCGACGATGACACGATACATTGGCTCACCGCAATCGCCGAGGTTATGAGATTAAGAAGTTTGCAGGGACAACATGGCCACAATTAGTACATGACCGGGGTAGTTGGAGAAGTATGGGAGAGGCCTTTGCCCTGCAGTGGGCTTAACCAGAATGATGATGATGATGATGATGATGATGATGATGATGATGATCGCCGAGGCTGCCCCACGCGATCGCACACTGAGGACACGCGCACAGATCTCTTGTCGAGAATACCTTGTAGGACCGACGTCCCCACACCTAGATTTATTGCTACACGGCGTCAGCAAATGCGTTCTGTCATTACGTCACGACAATGTCAATGACACCAGGACGGCGTTTCGCGACCAATTTTAGTAATGAGTTAAAGTACCTTGTATGTATGGACTTAACTACCTTCAAAGTTATTGCGCGTTCTTTTTTTTTTTTTCACATGCGAAAGCTGGGCGAAAGAGTTTGTACAACTTCGGAAATATTTGCCAGTACTACTTTAAGGTTGATAAAACAAAAGAGTTCAAAGGAACGTGGAAACCTGATGTGATGAGGGGTAGTCAGAAAAGAAATGTTACTTTAAGCGAACGTCTCGACAAGACGAATTGCCTTGGTCAGTTGCGGCCCTGATGGAAACACTTCCCCTTGTCGAAACGTCGAAGGGTTGGCTTAAAGCAACATTCCTCGTTCGACTACCCATCATTACTATAGGGAAAGTAAGCACACAACTCTGCCAGCGCGAAGAAAGTGCACACTCAGACTTTGCATAAACCACTCGCAGTTCACATGCTGGCGGGGATAAAAAGAAAGCTTTCGCAAACAGAAGGCCCAAAAGGCGGTGTTCCACACTTGTCCAAGTTGTCCAAGGAGGTCACGCAGCGCAAGGAACAAGTCATAATGAAGTTTGAATGTTGCTTTGCTAGGAGGTAGCGAAACACGCTTTTGTCATTTACATTGACAACGTTTATTCAGTGTACGAAACTTATGGTTTCAATATGCTTGAAAATTAAATTATGGGGTTTTACGTGCCAAAACCATATTATGATTATGAGGCACGCCGTAGTGGAGGACTCCGAAAATTTTGACCACCTGGGGTTCTTTAACGTGCACCTAAATCTAAGTACACGGGTGTTTTCGCCCCCATCGAAATGCGGCCGCCGTGGCCGGGATTCGATCCCGCGACCTCGTGCTCAGCAGCCCAACACCATAGCCACTGAGCAACCACGGCGGGTTTCAATATGCTTGGCGACCTTAACCGTATAAATTTACCTTAAACCTTACGTCATACGTCTACATTCCTTTAGAATACAGGAGACGGGAGCCTTGCCGGTCCTGCTTTTTTGGGCTAGTGGGCGTGCGCTATGATGAATAAGCATGCATATGATTAAGAAGGCAGCAGCCTAAAAACGGGGATGCAGACGACGCTCGACGTATTATACAATCTATTGAAATGTGCTGATGCCACGGAATGGACGGATACAACTTTCTTGTAGGTACGAAACCAGATAAAATATTCACAGTTTGGTTTAACGAAATTAAGAATTTAATTCTTAATTCTTAAGAAATTAACGAAATTAAGAAATTTAAACGTCTACCATCAGCTGATAAGGTTATGCTAACACTATTCTGGGACATCGAAGGTGTGGCAGCCGTTCATTTCACCCCAAGAAGCGAAACTGTGAACAGTGAGAACTATTGTGATGTGCTGCGCATTAAACTGAAACCTGCAATGAGATCCAAACGTCACGGAAAACTGCGAAAAGGTGTCATCCTGCAGCAAGATAACGCTCGGCCACGTTCTCTCAAACGGACGGCTGAAACAATAAAGGAGTTGGAATTCGAATTGCTGGACACCCGGCATACAGTCCTGACCTGGCTCCAAGCGATTTTAATGTTTGGACTATTGAAGGAAGCGCTCAGGGGAAGAAGATTTGCAACCGATGCAGAGGGTGATTGAGGTGGTGCAAAATTGGTCACAGGAGCAACCAAAATACTTTTTTTTCCGACAGAATCAAAAAGCCTGTGAAAGGTTGGGAAAAGTGTGTTGAATTGCAGGAGGTTACGTAGAAAAGTAATGTACGTTGAGTTTTCCATCATTAGAATATATGCACCTTTTCTGAGACGCCCCTTTACTTGCGGACTTCCCCTCATGTATATATATATATATATATATATATATATGGGTTTTCTTCAAAGTTCAAGCACGCAGGACCCGACGTAAAATACGCAGGAAAGAGACGACGAACTTTTTGGGAGACTTCTTTTTCTTACTTAACGTTTTCGGCTGGTGGACCAGCCCTTCGTCAGAGTACTCTGACGAAGGCTGGTCCACCAGCCGAAAACGTTAAGTAAGAAAAAGAAGTCTCCCCAAAAAGTTCGTCGTCTCTTTCCTGCGTATATATATATATATATATATATATATATATATATATATATATATATATATATATATATATATATATATATATATATATATATATATATATATATATATATATATATATATATATATATATATTTACTGTGCTTATTCCGACGTACGTTGGAATAAGCACAGTATATTTGGCTGACGTTTCGGCTGGTGGACCAGTCTTTGACAAAGGTTGGTCCACCAGCCGAGACGTTAGTCAATAAACTGTGCTTATTCAACGTACGTCGAACTCTTTTTCTTCATTTTACTACCGGGGCTAGCCTGATTTCCTCAGCCATGGCTATATATATATGTGTGTGTGTGTGTGTGTGTGTGCGGAATCAATGACGTTGTTTCCTCGCAAATTATCGCAAGCTGACTGTATAGATGCTATGTCGTTGAGGAGGCAAAGCGGCTATGAAGGCGCTGCTGTGGTATTTAAAAGACACTGCACTTCTGACAGATTGTGACTTCACTGTGTGACGCAGGATTGTACGGTGACACTGCATACCACTATAGGAACGCCTTTGCGGGCTGCGTGACAGTGCCGACAGAAACACTTTGTGTGTACGTGCATGTGTGTGTAGTTTTCTTTTTCTTATTTCCTTTTTTTTAATTCCTTCTCTCTCTCACCTATCGCATCCCCTTGCTCCTCCCTCCGTACAGGGTAGTCAACCGGAGATAATCTCTGGTTAACCTCCCTGTCTTTCCTTCGCCTTGCTCTCTTTCTCTCTCTCTGAGCAGGCAAAGGCCATATATACGAATTAACCATGTCGAGACTTTAGCGAATTAACCTCGCCTCTGGGCTTTCATTCTGCAGTAGCGTGGTTTTGCCTTTTCACCGAGTTGCCAGTCGCGCTCACTAGGTTCACCATACGGCATCAGGAAACCTGCCCTTATATGCTGTGAATCCTATACACTCAGTATTTTCGAGTCGTTTGCTACAATTGCAGGTCATATAAGTTGACCACGATATATATATATACATATATATATATATATATATATATATATATATATATATATATATATATATATATATATATATATATATATATATATATATATATATATAGCCAAGGAAGATAATTGTAAACGTAAGGCAATTTAGCCGCAGCAAACATTAGCGAAGAGAAGCCCACCGGGGAATCATGTGACATAACGTGTCTCGGTCGGCTTCAACGCGATCCAGGCGCAGTAAATGTTGATTGACTGACGCCCGAAGGCAACAGTGTGCGTTCTACAGAAGCTGTAACGCCGTAAGCATTAATCTCGCCAGAAGCTAATAGAAGATTTCCGCTCCGAAACGCCCCGCGCGCTCGAAGCAATAACTCGCGACGCCGACTGAGTGATCTGCTGCGCCGACGCGCGCGGTACAGTTTCCGAACCGAAACCACATTGTTTGCGCCACGAGTGTGCCAAGGAAAGCATTACAGGGAACGCGAATCGTACTGGACGGCTGCTACCGCTATCGCGATATTGCGAATTTCACACGAGGGTGATCATTAACGCCGCCACGCGATAACCGCAAGCCACTCGATTCTCTATAGCACGGGCGTGCTCGCGGAACAGGAGCGAGTGCTGCCATAATTGGTGCGTGCAAGAGCTGAAAGTTTTCATCGGGAGGTCGTTCCATTGCATGCATTTAGCAGTGGGCCACGCGCGAAGGCGCTTAGTTTTGCTCTTGCTGCAGTCTACCGAAGGAGTGCACACGGTGTAGTGTTCCAGCATAGCCTGGGGAAGTTTCAGTGCAGCCCTGATCACGGCCGATAAGCGGCGTCGGCGGAACTTATGAAGCTCGGTCACGCTTTATTTCTTGCGGGCTGCCCATCTAGCAGACTCGGTTAGCTCTAATTGAAGGACAGATATTTGGCTCTTCGACAGGCAGCGCCTCCAGCTATACTTTGCCTCGTTGGTGTTTTTTTTTTTCTCTCTCTTTTGTCCTCTTTTTGAACCTCTTGTGACCTGATTTGATTTTGCTTGGAGAAAAGAAAAATATGTGTATTGTACTTAAATGCGTTTGTATGCGTCGTTAGGACGTACACCATTAGTTCCGCACCAACCCGGTTTGGAGTTAGTTGGCGTGTTGTAAACTGGAACAGTCGTTTAGTGGAAACGAATAGTTTACCTCATCGTATCAAGTGCTATTGCAGTTTGTGAAAGACTGTTAGCAGATATTGCATTGCGTGACACGCGCAACTTGTGCAGTTAGAATGGCAAGCGCACCATAGAAACAACTTTCTCTCAATTAATGTTTAACTTTGTTAGGGACTTCGTGCATGCAGCTTCGTTTTCCAAACAAATGATGATGCCCTGACGCCCTCACATAGTATCGTTCTGATATCAGAATCCAGGTTCCTCGTTCTCAAGCATCTCGTCCCGTTTTACTGACTAAGGAAACGAGAAAAGAAAGGCGGCTTCGATGACAGGAGTCACGTGATGCGTATTTGCGAAGCTCACCGGACGCGAGTGTCATACAACCGCAACTTTATCTACGTGACTATATACCTACCCGCCTCGTCCGCAAAGCTCGCAAAACATCGAAAGCCCGAATTTAGGCTGAAGCTTCTGGGCGCAGTTTATTTATGCATAATATACTTGAGGCAGAATAATATTCTTGCGTACACTTAAAGGCACCGCGGGAAGTGTTAAAGAGATTCACACGTTTTAACCTGCCCCCGTCTAGAACGTATAAAATAAGCGCTACACGGCTGCACTGAAACTAACGGTTCAAACTTCAATCGAAGATCACACACTGAAACGGCATCCGTGAACCATAGCAAGCACACTGTCTCGCGTCAGATCTCGAAAGGAGCGCGTATATTCGGCGAATAAATGTGAGAACAAAACGGCGACGGACCCACATTTTGGCGAAGGATCGATTCAAAAGCGCCGTCTGGGCCAAGTAAGCCAGGATGACGACCTCGTTTACACCTGCAGTCGCCGTTTATATGACTGCAGTTGGGGCCTTCGCACTGCGCACTGTATCAGTCGTGTACCGTCTGCGGAAACTATCCTCCAGCTTCTCTACCTCGTCGCTGCGTCTGAAGCACAGATTATAAAGCGAACGAAAAATGCGCCTCGCCATCTTGATCGCGCGGCGGCGGGAAACGCGTCTGCGTCACCGCGTCACCCAAGACTGGCTTTGCGAGACAATGACACCGGAAGTCTGCGCCCACACGCCAATGCCGCGGGCATTAGTGAATATATAGTATGCGGCTGCCCGCCAAGCGCGCTTCGCAATGGCCCATTGTTCGAAATGGCTGAATTTAACTCTGGCGACAGACCTGCATGTGCGGTGCTTTATACTTGGCGCCATGCATAAGACGGCGGTGCCGAGCTGGCGAATGCGCGAGATGGCGCCCACGCCAAGCGAATACGAGTATCAAGTCGCTCATTTGTAGCCAACGGAACTCGATAGCCAGGTGGTGTGCTTCGCAAGTCGTGCGTTTCTTTCTCCAAGGTATCGCGGAAGCTCTAAGCTCCCGAGGAACGTGTGCGCGGTGAAAGTTAGGAAAACGAGAACAATATTTATTAAATTTTTACGATATTGTGTCCGAAGAGTTGGAGCGAGAGAGGCAATAGGAGGAAAGCCAAGGCGGTCAACAAATAAGCGCTTGCCTGCGGTCGAGAGAGGGGGCAGGGGAAGGGAGGGAATAAGCACCGGCGAAACTTTTCGGTCCCAGTTTTGCGCGCAAGGTTTCACCGTGACATCAACGTGCGCCGGACGTCAGCCTGGGCGGCCGGCTTAATCCATCCTGGTGTGAACAGCGCAAAACGGTACACGGGAACACGAGACGAGAAGACGACACCTCAAGCGCTGTTGCTAACAAGCCCAAGCTGCTATTCCGGCTTAATCCAGTCATCCAGACAATGGACGCTGGGCGCGCTGTTCTTCTCAACTCCGGGCTAGTATATGCGTCATCATCTTGTCTCCGTAATCGCGATTCCCTTTTTTTTATCCTTTCTTCATTCTGGCGTTATATGGGCCAATACTACGATATGATTATGAGGCACGCCATACAGTGGGGGACTGCGTATTAATTTCTACCACTTGAGGTTCTTTAACGTGCACCCAATGTATGGTACACGGACTTTTTTTTTTTTTTTTGCGTTTCGCCTTCATCGAAATGCGGCCGCCGCAGCTGGGATTCGATGCCGCGCGCTCGGGCGTAGCAGTGCCACGGCGGCTGGATAAGACACACTGTGCGTCATTGGTGAACGATGCAGTGTGTATTCATCTATAGCGGGCGTGGCAGCGCAACCTCGAAGCCACTACGCCACCGCGGCGGGTCGCGTGTTTTATAGGTATAGGTGTGCGTCTTGTTAGAACTATGTAACGCAACTTTGCCTTTGGTATACGATCATAATTAACAATATGTGAGAATACAATTCCCTAGCGTGAAAGAAAAGGGTAGAGAGGGCAAAATGAAAAGATAGGAGGACATTAGAAAGTAGGCGATTGAAGCTCAATTCCGGTAATGATATATCTATATATATATATATATATATATATATATATATATATATATATATATATATATATATATATAAGATCCCAAGCTCATTTCTGCCGCCTGTGGTTCTTTAACGTGAACTCAAAAGCTCGGCACACGTGCGTGTTGAGATTACACCATCACCGAAATGCGACTGCCAGTCGGGTATTGAGCCTGTGACCTCGTGCTCGTCAGCAGAACGTCAGATCCAATGAGCTTCCACGATAGGTAAAAGAAAGGGAGAAAGAGAAAATGTACGAACTACAATACGAGTCCGAGTTCGTGCAAAGCCACTGACCAAATGTGGAGCTTGTATACGCGTTGATCTGTGACGTAATAGGAGGCGAAAGAATATGAAGAATGAACAAGGCAGGAAAGGGGACTGTCAGATTACACCGTGGCAAATGCGAAGCAAACTAGAGTATCAACGGTACTGATGCGCTGACCTCTGCACGCGCAGATTGTTTTAAGACACCTTAGAGACCGCTATTACCTATTCGTATAGTCTGTCAATTCCTTTCATAATTTAGTGTTATTCTGCGGACAACAGCCTATTTATGGTGCAACTTCATAGACTATTGGCTCGTGCAAAACAAAAGCCGCAAGACTCAATGCGCTCATCGGAGTCGATGGCAGATATATGACGTCAAGCCACCTCGTGTTAGTTTGAGGGGACCATCCCAGTACCAACCCTTATGGTTCACTGACACTAGGGCGACCCGACACCGATTTTGGTCTGCCGACTGCGGGCGACAGCGTTTTTTCCTTCGTGTCAGCAGCTCCGTCACACTGCATGTGCCGACGCCGACAATCTGTCCGCGGTCGGCTGAGAGCTCGGCGTCGGTGCAATGCGACAGAGGCGCCGACACGAAGGAAAATAACGCTGTCGCCCACAATCGGCAGACCAAAATCGGTGTCGTGTTGGCTAAGTGTGAATGAGCCTTTACTATCCTACTGTCACAGCCGTGCTGTGTGGTAGACAAAGGCGTCTTTATCGGTGATACAGCTGTGAACGAATGTCTTAATTAAGGACTATACGGCCTCGATCCGACATCCGACAGCCGGTCGCGCGAATGATTGCTATAGCGTCCGGCGTGCCAATATACGTCACCAATGAGCCACGTGACCATGGGCCTCCGGCAGCCAAACGGGTGTGCAGTCCTATATAGAAGAGAAGCTGTAATACAGAGCACAAAGACACTGAGTTTGTATACCGAGACACTTGCTACCCCCTTCCTCGATGTTGTGCGCGGCGCTACGAGTGCTGCGCCGCACGAAAGTTCTTTGATTAACGACGTGGCGATGCTTATGACTGCGCTTTCATTTGTTGCGTTTTTCCTGAATCCTCCTTCGCTATCCGCTCAGTCGCACGACAACCGACCGAGGTCGTGCTTGCGTGGTCGAGATATCTATCTCAGAACGCCTGCTGTGCTCGCTGCCACACGGCAAGGTCGCGCTCGTGTGTGTGACTGTCTTCGAAGTAGCAGGCAAGAAAAGCCGTTTATCCAAAACCAACGCAATTCTCTCTTCGCGAACAATAAGCGGCATTTTATGCTGCAATTGAGCGAATGTGTCTCACGCATTAAAGCTTATTTGCGATGTAACGCGATGTCATGTGCTGCCGTATAGTCGGACGGCGTTTGTGTCAGACTCTTTTTCACGCTAACGTAAGTGGACTCATCTTACCCCTCGCAGACTTTTACGTCATCTATATTAGTCTTCGTCATCAAGTGCTTCTTCGACCCTTTAATCACATTCGTCATTATCATCATTGTTACCACTAGCACGACCACTGGAATCATCGTCCGAACGCCTTCATTATAACAACAGTCTTCGTAGTTTTGACAGATAGTTTTGAACGCTACTTTACACTAGCACCTTGCTCCCAATAACTTTTGATAACACGATGATGAAAAAAGTGCTGGCCTCTTGAAGGGAGCTAGCGAATAACAAACAAGTAAGCAATGTACGCGAAATTGATTTGTAGATCAAGATGAGAACAATACGAGGTATCTAGACCGTGTTCACTGGCTTTATCAGCGGTTGTAGTTAATATTCACAACATAGTGTAGCTTAAGATGCCGGAGCGTGCACGATTGGCACGTCACAATGTGGCGTGTCATTTTATACTGCGCCATGCACAATGCTACCTTGCCAATACGCATGCGTCTATACTGTAACCATATTCCCTTACGCGCAAATAAATTCCGCATAGCCTCAATACGCTATACACTATCGACCTAGCCGTAGGCTTGACAGGCTAGAGCTACAGATGGGAATTTAGGTTAAGATAACACGCGGCCGTCATTCCATGCACGCACAATCGCTCTAATCGTCAACTACTTACCTGCACATTCTGCACGGATACACGACCTCTGAACTGCCAAACAGAACAAAATTTATATTTCAAGGAGTAATAATATCGTTTTTTTTTTTTGTCAGCCCGAAGAAAGGCTCCAGCTATGCCATTAATCTTACCCTTCTCTCATTAATATGTTCAAAGAGGCAAACCTTCAATCCGAAGCTTTTTTTTTTTTAATATAAAGATATAAGAGGGGGGCATGAGCGGAATAAATGGAGCTAGCGGGCACCACATTTTCTTTTAGCCGCCTGTAAGCGGCAAGATCTAGGTTAGGCTTAAATGCATCTCCTCGTGGTTACGCAGAGTGTGGGCCTGAAATCGTGATTCTGCGCATGCTCTTTCACGCGGGCCTCGCGCGAACTTTCGAGACAGAGGATCCAGAGACGACGTGGCATCTGTGGAACGTATATGCGGAGCGGTGGCCTCGCTTGTAGACACGTAAGAAAGCCGGCCAGCGGTTAGCCCAGTTTCCCCGCTTCACCGAGTCGGTAAGTGCATGCGTCTAGAGAAAGGGGGGGGGGAGGTGGTGGGATGGGGGGGGCGTCTCTCTGGAAGAAAAATATTGATGCAAAGACGGCGAACCATCTCGAAGCATCGCGCCAGTGCGAGCGCATTCAATTCGGCTATCTAGATTTCGCGTGGCCTCCGCCAGACCTGACACGTTGTTTTATCGCCCCTTTTTGCTTTTCTGGTCTTTCTTAATTTCTTCTTCTTTTAACGACTCCCTATTCTCTTAGCTCTGCCTTTGACGCCATTCTGTGTACGCTTCACCGAGGGCGGCGGAAGCGTCTGTCGTGGTGCCGAAGACCGTTGTTGCTGCGGGTTAACTCCACGCGTGCGCGCGCGCACAGCGGGTGGTGTGAGGCCAATATTTCAAGATCTGCGGACTCGATAATGCCGCGCTGTGCGCCGCGATGTGAGGCAACGGCGGTTGTAGTGAAGACGTCGAATGCGTACACGCCAGTTGACAGGCGCGGCCGCGTATCGGCGCGGGACGTGCTGCGCCCGCAAGTCTGCGGGGGCCACGGGCGAGTCGAAACGGTTTTCAACAGCGCAGTCGAATACGGTGGTGGTATAGTCCTTTCAGACAATAACGAAACCTGCGATACGCAGGTAGCAGCAGCAGCAGCAGCAGCAGCAGCAGCAGCAGCAGCGTCGAGTCCTTATCATTGCTCATAACGAGATGCTCATAGATCGGAAAGATGGGAGGTGTTACGGGCATCCACGCCAAGGAGCTGTATGCTAGCTCGGTAGCTCTACAGTATATCGCGCTCAAGGAAGCGGTGTGCTGATTCAACGTATGGCTTGGTGCTATATCATCAATAGATGAGAAAATTTGAAGCAGGGAACAACAACGATTTGTTGTATACACGCAGTCGTACAAGAGAAAGAGCTGTATTTTATTTTCGAACATCAATTCCGTTGCTCGAACAACAACAAGAACAAAAAAAAAGAACGATGGAGGTGGCGATTAAATTTACTGCATTAGCGGCTACTGCACTTTTCCGAGATGGTTCAGATGGGAGCTAAACCTTAGAATTATCGTGGACACGTGTAATACCCAACGACAAGTGTGCACTCTTTTGACTTTATATGTTTTTTTTTTTGTGCGTAAGCTTTTCGACCTCTTAAATAATAAGTTCTGGCGCAGTGGCTTTGGCGTTGTGCTGCTAAGGCCGAAGACGGGGGATCAAATTCCGGTCGCAGTGGTCAAATTTTCATGGGGGCGAAATACAAGAACGCCCTTGTGCCGTGCATTGCATGGGTGCAGGTTAAAGAACGCCAAGTGGTAAAAAATTAACCCGGAGAGAGAGAGAGAGAGGAAAGGGGAAAGGCAGGGAGGTTAACCAGAGAAAAAGATCCGGTTGGCTACCCTACACTGGGGAGAGAGGGGAGGGGGAGGTAAAGTGGTAACAAAGTAGAGATAAGGAAAGGAAGGAGCCTAGACACACAGTCACCATCGGTCACTGGCACCGAATTAACCCGGAGTCCCCTACTATGGTGTGCCTCATAATAATATCGTGGTTATGGCACGCAACCCGGCAAGAATAAAAAAAGAAAGATTAATCGCTGGCTTAGAACTTTAGTGCCTAAATGAAGCAATGCTCGCAAATATCATCGCTATCTGTACGAAAATGACTTGAAAGTCAGTTCTGGGCCAAGAACCATACCGGAGCCCATCTTATAGTGGTCGCTATGTCACCGGAGATAAGAGGAACGGGTTAAGACGTCGTTCCTCACCGCTCTGAGGGGCTCTCAACGCAGCGATCGTAACGACGCGAGCGCTTGAAAAGTAGGGTTGACCACTTGAATTCAGGCGCCCGCTACATTCAAGGAGAATCCAGCGTTCCCGTTAGTGAATATGTACCTTCACCTAACGGATTTTCGCAAGATTCACTTCAAGCAAGCGACAGTTACACAACTTAACAACGTACTGAATTTATCTTTTTGTTCAGTCTTCCCCATCTGTCTGCAACAATTATTTCGTCTTTATTCTAGAGATAGCGCTTGACAACAATCATAGCGAAGCCTAGACATGCTTCTCCTAATCACCAGATCAACCCAATGTTTCCATCAATTTAGTCCTGAATTACCGTTACACAAAACGGCGGAAACGGATTATGAACCAAAAGCCCGTAGCAACAGATCTGTAACGTATACGTTGCCTTGTATGCGTAGGCATTTAGTTCCGCGGTTCCACCCAACACAAGCGAGTACTTAAACAATTATCTCAGGAATTTAGGTAAACGAGTTAACATACTTCCTTACCATTCGCATACATGAAAAAAAGAAAAGGAAAGGCAACCGGTAGGCTTCGGAAGCCGATCTGAACGTTATAACTCCAAGGCATCAGCATTCAGGCTACGCGAGTGAGCGAGCGAGCTCCACAGTTCTCTAATAATTAGCCCCGGAATCGAGGTAAACAATTTAAAGTCGGCGCTCACGGCACACCAGTGTTTACTCTCTCTCTCTCTTTCTCTCTCTGAGGAGCATGCGCAGTGCAGACGGCTGATCAAAAGAAAGAAAGAAAGAGAGAAAGAAAGAAAGAAAGAAGAGAAAACAGGAGCGAGCTGCCCACGGGCTATGCGGCGTTTATCTCTGCAGTCGCGCTGGCCTCAACGGTCTGGCATTCACCGGTTGACCGCCAGTAATCACGGAAAACGGGAGGAAACAAGAAGAGAGAGAGAGAAAAAAAAAGCCTTGAAAGGCCGCGTGCGCCCGAGCGTGCGCCAACGCGAGACGCAATTAAAAAAGGAGTCGCGCGCGCACCGCAGACACGCCTTCGGCGCGAGCAATGCCAGTCGATCGTTTCTCGCACGCATATGGCGTAGGTCGACGGCAAAGAACAGAACGAAAAAAATCTTAGACAGAGAAAGCCCCCCGAAGCACTGTGCCACGACACGTATTTACAGGCTCTGGGGGCAAGAAGGCGTCGTCCATGGCCTGGAGTGCTATATACCCTGCGCGTACACGCAGCCGCGGCAAAGGCACAAAACCGAAACTAAACACCCAAGCCGCAACCGGTGCCTCGGGTTATATATACTGTATTGCGTCGATTAGCCCGCCTTTAACTAGTCGGTGCACGCGTGTACGTGCACGAGCGACCGAACGATCCGCAAGGTTCGCGTGTGATCAGCTGTTGCATACCGCGGAGCTTTTCTTGCTCGGAGTACGAAGCGCAACGCACTGAAACGACGGCTATTCGGCGAGAGCAATCACGCTCAATCAGTTTCGGTGATCTTCCAGCAAGCGCAGTCTACGCACGCCCGGGGCATGCAAGCGTCGCAGTTTCGTAACGTGTCCAAATAAAAAACGAGAGCGCGCCCGCGGTGACGCAAGATCCAGGGCGAACTGGTCACCTAACTGGTTACCTGCCAGAGAGTGGGAGCGTTAACGAGCTTGAGAACCTCGCCTTGTGGAATGTCGCTTGTTTGCGTAAAACCCTCCTATCTGATCGCCGCGATTGCTTGACCTACCGATTGCAAGTACTTAAAAAAAGAGACAGAGGCACGCGGGAAGGTGTAGACGAAGTGATCAACGACGGTCGAACAAGGGATGACTCCGGCGACAACGACAGTGCTTCGTCAGATGAATAAGCTCGTCAAAATTAATCTGGAGCCGTCCACTACACGACCTGCCCTAGCTATCGTGCTGCTTTGGACAATCAATCAATCAATCAATCAATCAATCAATCAATCAATCAATCAATCAATCAATCAATCAATCAATCAATCAATCAATCAATCAATCAATCAATCAATCAATCAATTCTCTCACAGTCAGCCTTCGCGAGCGCACTGCAATGATCACCGATTGGGCATTGGATGAATTTAATTGGCCCTGTGTGCATGTCAGCGAGTTGTGTTAATTTGTGCAGCAAATTGCTTTATCGAAGACTTAGATTGTTGACACACACGCACAAGCATGACCACACACGCGCGAGCTTTTTATTTGTGCGTTTCGTATTTAAAAGGAAATGAAAAGAAAAAGGGAAGATGTTTTAGTGCAAGCTCAAATATGAGCGATTCCTTGTGACATTGCTTACTAAATCGCATCACTCGCGTTCTTTTAAGATTTGTTCATCAAGCTTCAAACTCGATGTTTGGTTCAGCAACGTTGGAGGGACAATCGAAAGACATAATAAATCTTACGACGGTCTAAGGTGGATGCTGTATACGATTTGATCGGCGACGGTTGTGAAATCCTGTCGCCAAGGCCACCGATCTGCAATCGTCCTGGAGTATCTCGCTCGACGGTTTTGTGCACGCTACCAAGAGTAAAAATGTAGGTCGGTTATCAATCAATGAAGTACCAGTGAGAGGAGGACACTATACTGCCTGTGCGAACGGCTAAAACAAGCAGCGCGTCTCAATCACGAATGCGACAAACTCGCGTAACATCCGCGTGTATTACTTTATTCTAGAATGTGAAGTAAGCTTTAGCTGACACAAGGGGAAGGACAGATGGCTGAGCTACCGAAACGAGCCAACCCTGGATGATAGGTGCAAGGAAACGCACTGCCATCGCGACATGTGCTACAGTGTTAGAGGATTTATCTCATTTTTATTTTCAATGGAGACTTGCCACAAATCATAATGTATTCCGCGTGCATCAAGCATTTGCGCATTTTCTTTAGCTTTTACTTATCCTATTACTGAGGACATGATCCACTGTTCCATTAAAGCGCAGTCAGTTATCAATTCAAAGAAGGCTATAATGTTTCTATATAAAGTAAACAATGCTAAGAAAAAAAGATAAACGTTTTAATTTATGAATCAACCAGACTTATGAACTAACGTATACTGTGAGAAGAACATAATTCCGATTAGCTGCCTTCCCAGATTTTAGTGTTGGCTCTTCGTGATTCATAAAAGAAATACCACAAGGTAATTTCCTCATTACATTCATTTTTGATTAACTGTATTTAGGATGTTGACGCTTGTAGGTGGTGCCGTGGCTGCTATTCTTTCTAAGTTGATAAATGTGCGCAAAAGGATGCAAATGTTCTTATAAAAGATGGGAAAAATTACTGACATCAGTTTTATGCTTACAAAATGCAAATGTTTCTGGGCACAGGCAAATAAGTTCTCTCATGAGTGGCACATTCCAAACGCAACACAAGAGCTACGGAGCTATGTGCGATTCCCGAAGAAAATAAGTAAATTCATATATACAGTTGCGTTTCAGCGAGATTAAAGATTGTTGCGTTTCGCCTGCGACACGTGGTTTTGCCCGCGCGACTGCGGCGGGGCGGCAGACATTTTGGCCCGATCGTCGTCGCCGCAACACTCATCGCCAGGTGTTTCCAGGCGCGACTGCGGCGATGCGACCGCCTAGGGATCATCCTCGCATTCCAGTCATTGTGCCCGAAACAGGCGATGCCAAAGCAGGGATCTCATTCCAGTCATTGTGCCCGAAACAGGCGATGCCAAAGCAGGGATCTCATTCCAGTCATTGTGCCCGAAACAGGCGATGCCAAAGCAGGGACCTTCCTCTCATTACAGTCATTGTGTCCGACCGGCAGCGCCACGACAGGGTGCTACGAGATCGTGCTCGACATGGTGCTACGACATCGCTACGACAGTGTGCGTCACCATTAGCCCATTGTACATTCACGTGCTCGTCTTTTGAGGGGTTCCTTCTTGCCCTCAACTGCGAGAGTATAAAAACAGCTGCCCCCGGACGCCAAAGGAGGGCTCCGATTTCTTCTGTTGAGTGAAGTGCTCTCCCGTCTCTCTACTTCGGTCAAACCTGACCGCCAACTCTTTGCGATGTTAAAATAAACAAGTTGTTTCGTTGTTACCAGTCGACTCATGCTTTGCCGGGACCTTCGGATGCTTCCAGTTGTACCCCAGGCCGCCAGGCCAACGCTACCCTTGGGGCTTGCGACCCAGGTACAACCACGGGCGTCAGCGCCGAGTTCCCAACAGATCGTACCAGCAGTCCGATCCAAACATCTGGTTGGCAGCGGTGAGATCGCCTCCGACTTCAAACAACTGTCTGCCAGCGGTGAGATCGCGACAACGGAGGCCAGCAGCGAAGAGATGCAGTTGACGGTATGCTGAGCAGCTCAACGACGATCCGGGAGCAGTGCAACGAGCCCTGTGTGACGACTGGTTGCCTGCAGCGGAACGACTGCGCGGAATTCCTGCCTGCGAGGTTTGGTGAGTGCGGGACTTTCTTCTTCTGAGCTTTGCCAGGCTTTTGTTAGTGTCAGAAACAGAGCTGGTAATTGTGGTTGTCGTTGCTGCCGGGTTAGTTTGCGGCAAGACAATAGTAAGCAGTAGAGAAAGCAGCATTCAGAGCAGCCATGGATTTGAAGTCGTTGCGCAAACCGAAATTGTTGGAGCTTGCAAGAGAGTTGGGTCTGGATGTCTCAGACAAACTCAGAAAACCAGAACTGCTAAAGGCTATTCTTGAGTTAGAGGCTGAGGATGACGAGCTGTCGGAATGCCTTGAGACTATTGAAGAGAGGGAGATTGCAAAAGAAAAAGAAGAGCGTGAACGTAAAGAACAGAAAGAGCGAGAGCAACAAGAGCGTGACCGCCAACACGCTTTGGAAATGAAGCGTCTTGAGGTAGAAATGGAACGCGCTCGTAATGGAAGTCAGGCACACGGTGCAGGAGAACGCGTATTGTTCAAAATGACTGACCTGATGCGGCCGTTTAAGCTTGGAGAGGACATTGGTTTGTTCCTGGTTAACTTTGAGCGAACGTGCGAGAAGCAGGGGTTCTCTCGGGAAACGTGGCCACAGCGCTTGCTCACTTTGTTACCCGGCGAGGCGGCCGACGTAGTCGCTCGCTTGGATAGAGAGGAGGCAGAGGATTTCGACAAAGTAAAATCGAGTCTGCTAAAAAAGTACCGGCTGTCTGCGGAGGCGTTCCGTCGGAAGTTTCGGGAAAATGAGAAAGGCAAAAGTGAGTCGTTTGCATATAGGCTTATGTCGAACATGCAGGAGTGGCTCAAAGAAGAGAAAGCGTTTGGTGACCACGATAAAGTTCTGCAGTGTTTCGGGCTAGAACAGTTTTATAGTCGGTTACCGGAGAACGTGCGATACTGGGTCTTGGATAGGCCAGACGTTTGTACGGTGGCTAAAGCCGCTGAGCTAGCCGAGGAGTTTATGACGCGTCGAGCTCGCGGAGCTAAGGACGGTCAAAAGGGTGAATTTGGCTCGAAGTTTGAGAGGCCGAAGTTCACACCCATGAGAGCAAAGGGGGACACGCGTAGTGAGGATGCAAGTGAAAGCAGTCCGACCAAACGTAAAGAGACGGCGGCAGCCAAACGCAGAAAGCGGTTCGAGATGAGGCGAGCGCGCGTTTGTTATACGTGCCAGAAGCCGGGTCACTTTTCGGCGCAGTGTCCGGAAACAACACCAAAAGTTGTGTTTTTTTCAATAGGCAGCACTGACGAAAACATGAAGCTTCTCGAGCCTTACATGCGAGACCTCCTCGTGAACGGGAAAGAGTGCCGAGTGCTTCGCGATTCCGCAGCTACGATGGATGTAGTTCACCCGTCTTATGTAGAACCCCATATGTTCACGGGCGAGTGCGCGTGGATCAAGCAAGCCGTGGAAGCTCATAGCGTGTGTCTGCCAGTAGCAAAGGTGCTTATTGAAGGACCTTTCGGAGCGCTTGAGACAGAGGCGGCAGTGTCATCTATGCTGCCACCCCAGTACCCGTACCTATTTTCAAACAGGTCCGATCACCTCCTGCGCGAGAAGGGGCTTTTGTTTGGTGAAGCTAGTGTTCAGGCCTTAACCAGATCGAAGGTTCGGGAGCTCGCTGCAAAGGCGGTAGTTGCGGGGCCGACGTTATCAAACAACGAAAGAGGGTCAGAGGCGCAGCAAGCTGATATTCCGAGCACGCCCGAACTGAATAAACTTGAGTCTGTAACGTTAAAGGCGCCAGATACTGGAGAGGAAAATCCCGATTCGGGAAAGTTAGAAGAGCTATCTACTGATTTGCTCATCGCGCCTACGTCAGACGGACTTGATAGGTTGCTAAAAGTCAGCCGGTCGGCTTTGATAGCCGAGCAAAAAAAGGATGGTAGCCTAGAAAACATACGCTGCAATGTCAAAGAAGGTATCGCCAGGAAAACTGCGCGTTTTGTGGAAAGAGGTGGAGTCCTGTACCGGAAGTATCTAGACCGCCGAGGAGTGGAGTTCGATCAGCTGATCGTGCCTCAATGCTATCGTCAGGATCTGTTGCGCTTGTCACACGGGGGTTCGTGGTCCGGACACCTAGGAGTTAAGAAAACTAAGGACCGTCTCTTGCAAGAGTACTATTGGCCAGGGTGTTTTCGGGACGCAGACCATTTCGTGAGGACATGTGACACTTGTCAGCGGGTGGGCAAACCAGGGGACAAATCGAGGGCGCCGTTGAAATTGGTACCTATCATTACGGAGCCTTTTAGACGGCTCGTTATTGATACTGTGGGACCTCTGCCGGTAACAACCACGGGGTACAGACACATTTTGACTGTGATCTGCCCAGCGACAAAGTTCCCTGAAGCAGTGCCGCTTAAAGAACTCAGCTCAGTTGAGATAGTTAATGCACTCCTGTCCATATTTGCGCGAGTTGGTTTCCCTGCGGAAATCCAATCAGATCAGGGCACAGTGTTTACTAGCGCTTTGACGACAACTTTTCTCGAAAGGTGTGGGGTAAAGCTGTTACACAGCTCAGTGTACCACCCACAGTCGAATTCCGTTGAGAAGCTCCACTCCGTCATGAAGCGCGTGTTGAGAGCCTTGTGTTTTGAACATCAAACTGACTGGGAGCTGTGTCTGCCTGGGGTGATGTTTGCTTTAAGGACCGCGCCGCATGCGGCTACGGGGTTTTCGCCAGCTGAACTGGTGTACGGTCGCTCGCTTCGATCTCCGCTTCGCATGCTTCGAGAATCATGGGAAGATAGGGGCGACGACCCAGTCGTGGTGGAGTACGTACTTAAGCTCCTCGAACGCTTAAGAAGGGCACAGGAGTTGTCAGGTGAAGCAATGACAAAGGCCCAGCAGAGGGCCAAGGTTTATTATGATCGGACAGCCAGGGCCCGTCGTTTTGAGGTGGGCGATGAGGTCATGATATTGCGCACATCGCTAAACAACAAACTAGACGTGCAGTGGGAGGGCCCAGCACGAATTGTTCAGAAACTGTCGGACGTTAACTACGTGGTAAGTCTGCCAGGAAAGCGGAAAGCACAGCAAGTTTACCACTGTAATCTGCTCAAACCTTATAGACAACGGGAAGCAGTGGTGTGCATGATGGTAAACGTTCCTGAAGAGCTTCCAGTCGAGCTTCCGGGACTAGGCTCAGTGACGAACAGGGAAGACACCGGTCAAGTCATTAGTGACCTTATCAGTAAAGCACCGCTGTCGCCCGAGCAGAAAACCGAACTACACCAGCTATTACAAGAGTTTCAAGGTCTGTTCTCTGAGAGGCCTGGTAGGACTTCTGTACTTACTCATGATATAGAACTTACCTCCACAGAGCCAGTACGATCCAAGGCGTATCGGGTGTCACCCCGCCAGAGCGATATTATGGAGGCTGAGGTAAAGAAAATGCTACAGCTCGGTGTTATTGAGGCAGGTGAGAGTGATTATACCTCCCCTTTGATTTTAGTTGAGGTACCGGGCAAGGAACCTCGTCCTTGCGTCGACTACCGCAGGCTTAATTCCATCACTAAGGATCAAATTTATCCGATCCCTAACATCGAGGAGCGCCTTGAGAAAGTTAGTAGCGCTCAGTTTATTTCCACCCTAGATCTTGTCAGGGGTTATTGGCAGGTTCCACTTACAGAAGAGGCTAGTAGGTATGCGGCGTTCATTTCACCAATGGGAACATTCCGTCCTAAAGTGTTGAGTTTTGGTTTGAGGAACGCGCCATACTGTTTTTCAAGCCTCATGGATAAAGTGTTGCGGGGACAGCAAGAATTCGCTTTACCGTATCTAGACGACGTAGCGATATTCTCCGCATCCTGGTCTGAGCATATGACACACTTGCGGGCAGTGCTAACCCGCCTGCGCGAAGCGGGCTTGACAGTCAAGGCTCCTAAGTGCCAGTTAGCACAGGCCGAGGTTGTCTACCTCGGTCACGTGATTGGTCAGGGTCGTCGCCGCCCCTCTGAAATAAAAGTGGCCGCTGTGCGAGACTTTCCGCAACCGCGCACAAAGACCGATATTCGGTCGTTCTTAGGTGTCGCCGGCTACTATCAGAGGTACATCCCTAGGTACTCTGATATCGCGGCTCCCCTGACGGATGCTCTAAGAAAGACAGAGCCTCAAACAGTCGTCTGGGACGAGACAAAGGAAAGAGCTTTTAGCGCCCTAAAGAGTGCCCTAACAAGCCAGCCTGTGCTACGATCGCCAGACTATACAAAAGGGTTCATTGTTCAGTGCGATGCTAGTGAGCGAGGCATGGGCGTTGTACTGTGCCAACGGGAAAATGGAGAAGTAGAACACCCCGTCCTGTATGCTAGTCGTAAGCTGTCCAGTCGTGAGCAGGCGTATAGCGCCACCGAGAAAGAGTGTGCGTGTCTCGTGTGGGCCGTTCAGAAATTGTCATGCTATCTAGCCGGCTCGAGGTTTATCATTGAGACGGATCACTGCCCTCTCCAATGGCTGCAGACCATCTCTCCCAAAAATGGCCGCCTCCTGCGCTGGAGCCTCGCTTTACAACAATATTCCTTTGAGGTGCGTTACAAAAAGGGGAGTCTCCACGGTAACGCCGATGGCTTAAGTCGAAGCCCCTAACGTAGGAATCAGCCTCAAAATTGTTTGTTACTGATGTTTTTCTTCCTGAGGCAGGATTTTTTTTAACATATTGCTTTTGTTTAGTGTTTCAAAGTGATGATATGCTTTCTAGTGCAATTTTCCAATTTGTGGACACGTTCTGAGTGATGCTAGACTACTGTAAGGAACTAGGCAGTGGTATAAAAAGGGGAAAGAGCCTGGCAGGGCTTAGTGAGGGTTGTGCCGTGCTTGCTGTCTGAGCGGTTGAGTTTCAGCGTAGTTCTAACGCTTGCCGGGAACGAGAACAAAAATGTGAACTCTCCCGAAGTCACTTTGCAGTGTCCCGTGCGAACCTGAACGAGAGAACGAGGCCTTCTCTGTGCGCTGCGCTCAAGAAACGTCGAGGGACGCCCGACTTCGGTTATGAGCATCATCGAGCGACATCCCTCCGGACAGCGGATGCAGTCCCCTGTCCATCGGGATCTCCTTCCCCCGGCGGGGCGGTCTGTTGCGTTTCGCCTGCGACACGTGGTTTTGCCGGCGCGACTGCGGCGGGGCGGCAGACATTTTGGCCCGATCGTCGTCGCCGCAACACTCATCGCCAGGTGTTTCCAGGCGCGACTGCGGCGATGCGACCGCCTAGGGATCATCCTCGCATTCCAGTCATTGTGCCCGAAACAGGCGATGCCAAAGCAGGGATCTCATTCCAGTCATTGTGCCCGAAACAGGCGATGCCAAAGCAGGGATCTCATTCCAGTCATTGTGCCCGAAACAGGCGATGCCAAAGCAGGGACCTTCCTCTCATTACAGTCATTGTGTCCGACCGGCAGCGCCACGACAGGGTGCTACGAGATCGTGCTCGACATGGTGCTACGGCATCGCTACGACAGTGTGCGTCACCATTAGCCCATTGTACATTCACGTGTTCGTCTTTTGAGGGGTTCCTTCTTGCCCTCAACTGCGAGAGTATAAAAACAGCTGCCCCCGGACGCCAAAGGAGGGCTCCGATTTCTTCTGTTGAGTGAAGTGCTCTCCCGTCTCTCTACTTCGGTCAAACCTGACCGCCAACTCTTTGCGATGTTAAAATAAACAAGTTGTTTCGTTGTTACCAGTCGACTCATGCTTTGCCGGGACCTTCGGATGCTTCCAGTTGTACCCCAGGCCGCCAGGCCAACGCTACCCTTGGGGCTTGCGACCCAGGTACAACCACGGGCGTCAGCGCCGAGTTCCCAACAGATCGTACCAGCAGTCCGATCCAAACAAGATACAACAATCGGACTAAGTAACCTTAGGTTCTTGTTTCCTCAAGAAACTGTACTATTACGCGCGCAGCAGTTGCTGCAATTTTATTGGTGGTCGCACACTTAAGATTTTATATCGAGTGATGTTGCCTTTATTAGCAGCCTTTATTTTCGCGGTACACCTCTTCAATTCAGTATTATATATATATATATATATATATATATATATATATATATATATATATATATATATATATATATATATATATATATATATATATATATATATATATATATATATATATATATATTTGCGGTGGAATAGAAGACGATCTATTTTTTGATCAGCCTCCTCAATAGAGTATGCAGCGATAGTAGGGAAACTTGGGCGAGTTGGTGCAAGTTCTTCGACCTCGTCTGCTATGAGCGTTGCTGTTTGTCAAATATGAACACGCAGAGCTGTCAATGCTTCCTGCCTTGTCATTACTATAGGCAGCTTCTGTGGATTTATAAAACAGAAGCGTTTTAGGGTTGTATTCTCCCGCCAAATTCGCATGAAAATTGCTAACGTAAACAAAACAGATTATGGCCGGCTCAGAAGTTCGCCGGCCATTTCCTTCTCTTGCGCTGCATTTCAAACAGTTTCAAGAAATTTCGAGAAGTTAGTGCTACTTCTCACTCACTGGAAAGCTCGATATGTCTTTATCGTTCAAAGTGTCTTTGATGAACTTAATATGAACTTAAGAAACTATACTAGGCCGCATGGGAACGTCAGCTGGTTAAAAAACTGCGTTTTCGTCACCGTGTCATGCAGGCCTTTCCCGAAGTTGCATTGAGCACAATATGCAGATTGCTCGCGAGAATGCGCGCACTGTAGCCGCGCGTGCCCCCACTGCTTAAAACAGCATTTCTTTCTTTCTTTCTTTCGTTTCCCACTCATAGTGCAGCGAAATGCAAGGAATACAAAGACGCAAGCTCTTGCACGTGATCTGATTCGGCCTTTCTCTTTCTGCATGCAGATGCATAGAGCACATATCTTTCGCAGGCATCGCACCGACCACAGGCAAAAGGAGCCGTGCGCGGCCCATTCGTCTGCGTGCACGGCGAACGCCCCTTCGGCTCCTGCCACAAACGCCTTCGCGTTTGCGCTCTTGCATGCCGAGCATATCTGCAGGTTAGAGCGGACCGTTTCGTTTGTGTGACCGAGATCGGGATAGCGTAACGTTTTACGCCGGGGATTACTTGCATACAGCATACGCGGCTGTCTGAGCTGGCGAAATTACTTCAAACTGTTGCAACCAAATCATGATCATGATCATGATCATCATCATCGTCATATGGCATGTCCACTGCAGACCGAAGTATCCTAGCTGCGGCATCAAATTTCTGTTTTGCGTCAAAGAAATGTGAACGAAAAGTTCAAATGGGTATAAATACACTAGGGGATCTCCATACACTAATGAATCGAAGCATGCGTTTATATCTAGCATTTGCATCTAGCATGTTGTATACGAGTCGGCGCAGTACAACCAACCTATCTGTATGGTTTTCCTACGTTACGAAAAGGCCTTTGATTCAGTCAAGATACCAGCAGCCATGGAGACATTGCGTGGTCAAGGAGTACAGGAGCATACGTGGATATCTTAACGAAGATCTACATATACATCAAAGCTATCTTAACTCTATCTGTACCGCGCACATTGGGCATTGTTAGCCCGGTAACGATAGTTTTAAACGCCGCTTTCTAGACCTTCTGCACCGCTCACGGACACACTCTGCTGTCAGGCGTGAAGGAGAACTAAAGTTTTGCTTGCTAAGCGGTTCGCTTTTTCCCCCCACGCGGTGATTTTTGAATGTGCTCCGAAGTTTTCGCGATCGTCAAAGTAGGAAGCAAAAATTGCCGCCCGCTATCGATGGTCTGGAACGCCGCTTTCTAGACCTTCCGGGCTGCTCACGGACTACTGCGCCATAGGACATGAAGGAGGATAACTATATTCTTCTTTTCTAAGCAGCTCGCTTTTTTCCCGCCAGGCGTCAATTTCTGACCGCACTCTAAAGTTTCGCGATCGTCAAAGTAGAAAGCAAAAATGGCCGCCTCCGGGCCCGGTGCGTGCGCTTCGAAAGATAGCAGATCTCGCGATTGTGCTGCGGCTGATCTTATCGATAGATCGAGCAGCCGCGAATCTGAGGACGCTACCTTTTCGGAGGACTTTCACGCGGAGAACAACGACGACGCAGGCCTGCCCGGAACATAGGAAGCCACCGGCCGGCACACCAAACTGTAGTGGTTGCACTTAAATGTTTGTAGTGGAATACCTATTCAATGAAAAATTTTGATTTTTTCGAAGATAGTGGCTATTAGATGGCAATACATTTTGTATATATCATAATTTTTCTTGCGTATTTTCTTAGTAGCTATAAGCGTGTCTTTACAAACTTTGTTCAATTTTATCCCACAATCTTCATTCTGGCAATCTAAATATATTTTTTATGGCATGCATCCCGTCAATAAAACCTTTATGCTCGAAAAGCGCACTCATTCTCATTTTTGTTTATATGTTACAAAAATATTCAGCGCAGTAGTTCTTTCAGAAGAAAAGATCTGGTGTAACCTACAAGAAACACCTATTTTCGCCATGGTAGGGAAAGAGTTACTTCCTGATTTTTAGGATTCCTCAAGACCATGATGATGAGAATAAAAGTTACAGAAGAATAAAAATGGGTTGGAGCGCATACGGCAAGCATTGCCAAATCATCACCGGCAGGTTACCACTATTTCTGAACGAAAAGTGTAGAACTCGTGCGTTCCAACAGCAAGAACACATTGGGGTGAGAACTTGGATGTTAATAAGGAAGTGCGAATTAACGTTAAGGAGCGTGCAACGAGCAGTGGAACAAATAAGGTAGAGGTGTCGAAGAGCGCCAACTGAAGTAGCTGATTTGGTTGACATTAAGAGGAAGAAATGGAGCTGGGCAGGCCATTTAATGCGTATGACAGATAACCAGTGGTTTCTTAGAATTACAGAACGGGTGCCAAGGGAAGGGAAGAACAGTCAAGGATGACTGAGAAGTGAAAGGTGTGACAAAATGGGGAAATTTGCAGGCACGGGATGAGGTCAGGTCAGCTGGTCCAAGAATTAGGGTAATTGAAGATCGATGGGAGAAGCCTTCGTCCTGCAGTTAAGGTCATCTTAAGTGTTCTAAAAAAAATAAAGACAAGAAACACCACCTAGCTTTTGCGTGTCCAGCCAGCTAGTTTCGTCAAGTATTTGTAAGAGCTAGACAAGCGCTATAAATGAAAATAGAATGGCTGAGAAAGAATAGATGTGAAAATCGTTCATTAGGCCAAGACACCGCATGTAGCGCTGGGCCATCACTACATGCACCTGAGAACCTGGAGCTCGTAATGCTTTTCATGCGCTGAGCCATGTCACAGAGAAATGTCACAATTGCTTTGACGTATCTATAGCCTTCTTTTGCAGCATTTAAAAAAATGGCATCGCTACCTTATGTGCCTGTTCGTTCCCTGAGACCAAAGAATCCTTACGTTACACCCCGCTGTAAGACGAGATATGGTCGAAGACTCCGTAACTATTATGTCCCAGCAATGTTTAATTTACTTCCTCAAAGCATACAAGATGTGAAAACGAATTGTGGTCTTAGAAAGGCTCTTAGACACATTAATGCGTGATGGGAAGCCTGTCATGTGTGTGTGTGTGTGTGTGTTTTTTTTTTTCTCACTGTTGTCTAATAACGTGTTACTGATGGCTCTGTCGCTGTCTGCCAGGCACTGCCGTTCAAGCCCACTGCGGCTTTGGCAGGCCCGATTCTTCCATTGTATGGTTCTCAAGTCATCAATAAAGTATTATTATTATTATTATTACTATTATACTGGCCTGCGAGCCCAGGGAGAGAGAGCGACAGAGAATCAAAAGGAAGGGCCAGTGGGGAGTGGGGTAATTAGGTTGCATCCGGTTTGCTACCAAACACTGGAGGAGGAAGAAGGGGACAGAAAATGAAACTTGCTTCGTACAATGTGCATAAAATGATAGAGGGAGAGAGGGGGAGAGAGAGAGAAACAGAGAGAAAGGTAGATAGGTTAACCTGAAGCCTGTTAACCAAGGACGTGTCCGGTTGGCTACACTACACCTTGGGAGAGGGTGAGGGGTGTTTGACTTATACCACAGCTCCCTTAAAGACTTCGGAAAACAAATTTACATACGTATCCGCTAAAGCATTGCGTCAGCTAAATGCTATTTCTATCTCTACGCAACAACAATGCACCTAGTTTTCGGTGGCAACATTCGCTATTCTTAACCAACACATCAGTCACAACCCTTGCAGTGTACCAGTGTAAAGTGGGCACGCGCGTTTCGGCTCTCCTCAGCTGACCTGTGACTAATTCTGCATATGCTCCCTCTTGTCCTATTCGTTCAAAAATGAAGAAATATCGAAAAAAATAATTAAATAATGGGCTTTTACGTGCCAAAACCACTTTCTGATTATGAGGCACGCCGTAGTGGGGGACTCCGGAAATTTCGACCACCTGGGGTTCCTTAACGTGCACCTAAATCTAAGCACACGGGTGTTTTCGCATTTCGCCCCATCGAAAATGCGGCCGCCGTGGCCGGGATTCGATCCCGCGACCTCGTGCTCAGCAGCCCAACACCATAGCCACTGAGGAACCACGGCGGGTAAGAAGTATCGAAGACGACACATCGAAGAAAACGCGGGGAGATTGAAATATGCGCGCACTGATCAGGCTTACGTTGTATAGGAATTGAAGAGTGCTGTGCGTGTGTTATTCTGCAGCCAAAGCATTTTCTGACGGCTACCTCGAGGGCATTCAAGTTCCGATGCAACTCACGTGATGGCAATTTGCTCTCTTCGCTTCGTCGCGCCAAAGTAGCGTACGCCGCATTTACCTCTCCGCTACAGCCCAAACGCCTCGTTTTCGCGCGATATGCCCCCAACCGATACGGCATGGAACGATGTTATAGCCTCCGTCCCAACTTCTTCCGTCGTTCGTGACTGAAGTCAACAACCCGCGCCAACACGGCACACCGCCGCATACATTCGCAGCATAGAACGCTCACCCCTTTGCCGCTCGGGGATCGGCTCAATCGGGTTAGGTAGCGCCGTGTATCCGGACCGTGCACCTCGAAACCCGATTCAGACGGAAGGGTGGTCCGCGCGCCCCTCCCCGGCCTAAGGAGCCTCCCAAAACCTGGCGGCCCCACATCCTTGTCAGTAACGCGCGCGCGCGCGAACAATGGTACGCGGTCTCATTTAGCACTCACGCACAGACGCAAGCACCCCTTGCAAACTCGCACGCCATGCTTCCGCACGCATCACACAAGCACGCACACACAACAGGCCGTACACACACTATACCGCGCTGGGCGCACTTATACGCAACGGCGGCAGCCGAACGCGGACGCGAGCTCTTTCATTTCCGGTGTTCGTGCGTGGGTGGAGCTCACCGCTCCTCTAGCTCCTCCGTACCTCTGTCGATGTATCACGTCAGGCGGAGAGGAGGTGGGGGAGGAAGGGGAGGAGGAGGGAGCGAGCGTGAAAATGGCTCCATCATCTCAACCGTCTTCCGTGGTGGCGGTGATGCCTTTCGCCGTGGACGAGGCCGCGCTATAGCCCTAGTCCGCCCGCAGCGAAGATACGGTCGACGCGTGTGGGATGCATTCCCCGAACGGAGCCAGGAACGCTGCACCGCGCGCGTAATGACAGCACTGTCGTGAAAGCCGCTCGCGCCGCTGGCGTTACTGGCTTCGTAATCTCTGGATCGTCACGCAACTGTGATCTACATTTTTTTTTTTTGTTTGAAACAAATTTCGGTTTCGAGGCGCCGGTGAAAATGATATTAGGAAAGGGGGGCAAGCACTTTCCATTCAAAGTCGCATGGTTGCTTCCGGAAGCGGCGATATGAAACGAGATTTCGTGTCACAAGCGCGACTAGGGTGTGTCGCATGTGTCGTGTCAAACGGTTAAGAAACAGTACAAAAAATATCGATGAAATGTCACGCAATATCGATGAGGCTAACAGGTTGTAAACGCTACAAGTTGCGCGAGCTGGAGCTAATATGACGTTATCATTAATCTTGCAGGGCAATATACTTTCAGCACAAATACATCAGTATTACTCCAAGAACTTCCTGCGGCGTGTATAGATATATTTCGCCGTGCAAGCAACTGGTAACTGTTAAATGTAAAAAAATTCGTTAAGAGAGCGAGAGAAAAGGATGCAGAGAAAGGCAGGGAGGTTAACCAGAGGTATTTCCGGTTGGCTATCCTGCACGGGGGGAAGGGCTAAGGGGGATAAAAAGAGATAGAGTGGAAGGGGGGGGGGACAGAAAGAAAGAGGGACGAGCCCGAACAAACCACGTAGACTATACAGAACGGTAGGGGGCGGCGTTCTTAAAGTATATCGTGAAGCCCCGTAGACCGCAGGAACCTAAACATTCGTTAAAAGTAAATAAATAAAAGCGACCAGATTATTACACTTTCCTGTGTTTTATATGAGGCGGAACGGACTTGGCGGGCCCGTGTACGCTATTGTCGCGAAGACAATGTAACGCGGCCTTCTTTGCTGTCTTTCGGGGAATTTTGTGGGGTCCTTGACGCGGGGCAAACCTTTGTACACAAATGACCTCGACGGCGCCGCGGACAGTGCTGCCGCGCGGCCGCCGCGCCTGACGTCACACCTGCACATGTCGCGTCGTCTTCCCACGCTCGGCTGTCAAAAGCTGATTAGGTATGGTCAGAGCGCTTTTGTGCACGGAGTGTTGACGCGACCATTTCTTGACCCCTTGAACTCTGCCGCTTATTGGATGATGTCGGCTTGCCTGATTGGTCGGAGTAACGAAGTAGCCCATTGGTGGAGAAAAGTGTCTCTTGGATGCTGGAGAAACTTATTTAAGGAATAGTTTGGGGTAGTTTGGAGTGAGCAAGTAGACAGCATCAGACGGCGCATCTTCACCAGGGGAGACAGGCAGGCCGACGACGACGGGTATGACATCGTTTTGCTTGTATATATTTTGTACAGTTTAAACTTACGGCAAATGCCAAGGGAATAAATCTAGTTGTTCAAATGCTACTCTCGTCGTCGTACCTGCGGATTTGGACTTTCCCCTGCCAGAGCTCATCCCCATTCATCTTCCGTCTCCCTGGTGAGTTGATGCGTCTGATATCTCACGGCTGCGTCACTTCGCTACACTATTATGCCGACGATTTTAGCTTCGGGATATCACGATGACCTCTCCAGCTTATGCGGAGACGTCAACACACTAAAACTTCGAGCAACTGTATATCGGCCATCACCGGCAGGAAGAATGAACATACATAGGCTCGGGTACGTCTCCAACTTGTGTGTGTCCCTTTTGTTGGCGGATGATTACAGCCTTCGGTCGCCTTCGACTGGACGAATTTCACACACGCCGTAAGGACGCCGTCAAATGCGAGCTTTTGTTGACAGCTATGACAGGTCGGAAAGAGAAGGAGAGGGAGAATACTGCCTAGCCTCACCAAATCTTGATTGATACTTAGACTCATGGAACTGCATGATCATATGCTAGCCAGACCCGCTGCTTATGTCGTCACACTGTACATTTATTGAGCCGCTCGCGCAATAAAGCTACAGTTGCTATTCAGCGCTAGTAGTGTCGGCTCGTACGTAGTCCTTGTATATTTCGCACTGTATAGCATTGCTTGCACATTTTCGCATAGATACAGTGAAATGTCAGTCTTGATTCTCGACCTCAGAGACACAATCCTGCAGATGCGCAAATTACTGTCTTGGTAGCTGTTTCGTATCTTTCTTTATCTTTCCTCTTGTATGTGTTAGTATCTACATGTGCAAAAATGTATTTTCATTTTAATTATTTATTTATTTAAGCGAACTTACATTCCCTCTGTAAGTGCAAGTGAGCAATGTAGCGGAGGCTTATTGCTTTTAATCTTTCTAGTTGGATCCCACTTAACCCTATACCATGCCGGTCGGTTATTTGTTTGGCCCCATACTTGATATGGCGCAACCCAATACGGGGAATCGACCATGAATCGGGCTTCAGTACAAACAAAACTAAAGAGAACGTTGTTTCAGATGCCACATCTAGACATCTTCTTTTCTTATTCTGGCTTTTCTTTTCTTTTTTTTGTCTGTTTCTCGGTCATGGACATCGACAGGACTGTGGGACACTCCATGGCCTCGGAAGACGCTCTCGCTATTGCTTGTTGCACGATCTATAGGTATGCAGGACTTCCTCGTTATGCCTGCGAGAACGCGAGAACAGTGGGCTCGTTAGGGACACTAACGATTACGGCCGCCGGACGTCTTCGTGACGGCTATGCGACGGCTTCCGAGGAGGAGTGTTCGAAAACTGCCGGTAATTGGGAGCACATGCAAAACTGCTCATAACGGAAAGGAAACGCGCCGCGCTTGATCGCAGAGTGCACGACTTCGCCTGCCGGGAAAGTGTCTATACCGAATGACCCGTTGGAGAAGCCGCCTTTCACAAACACTATTGTCGAGTAGCGTCGTGTGAGGAGAGATAAGGAAGGCTCACGCGGCTGCGGGTAATTAGGGCTGTTGCGAGCGTCAGTGTCAGAGGCCTAGATTTAAACTCGTGACCCGGTATTACAGCAGTGATCGCATTCACCGCGTTCGGACTGCGCAGGTATCTTTCTCACGATCTCGGGGGTGTCTCGCGTCGTGTTATTAATATAACTGGAGCAATTACTTCGGAACGGCGGGCGCAGAATGATAATCCGTACGAGTGACTGCGCGAATGTGAGTGCATACTGTGCAACCGGAGCTCACATGCAGATGCAAAAACCTCGTCAGGTAATTCAGCTTAACAGGCGGGATTGCGCCATCTATATTGAACGCACGCGTCGATTATCACGTTTTCGTTCACTAAATCGGGCAAATAGATTCTTTAGGGCTTGGCCTAGAATTGATCTCCCTGGTAAAAAAAAAAAGAATCAACGCGGCACGTTGCGAAGAAAGTAACGGACCAACTAATGCGATTTATATCTTAAATATCTTCGAAAACATCAGTTTCGTGGAGAGCGATCAATTTAAGTATTATGGGGATTTGAATGTCGGCAACAAACACAATATGCCACCGGATACTTTACAACATTAAACTTCCAAATGAATGAAGAATGGTGATTGGCGATGCGAAATGCTTCAGCGGAACAAAGCTTGGATGGGCTACTTCTATCCAAAATGCACAAATGGCAGTCATCGCCCCCGAAGACACGCAAGACTCTCGGGATTTTGACGTGGAGACTGGAGACCACTTACGTCCAGGTGAAAGGGCTGAGTTGCTTTCGCTCATTGACAACTTCCGCCACCTATTCACTGGCGATAACAACCCCATTCAGCAGACGTCTATGGCAGAACACGTTATCGACACAGGCGATTCTCGACCAATTCATCAGCATCCCTACCGTCACTCCCCTTTTGAAAGGAACCTGATTGAGAAGCAAGTAGAGGAAATGCTGCGCGATGGGATAATAAGGGAATCTCGCAGTCCCTGGTCATCACCTGTCGTCCTCGTAAAAAAGCCGAACGGGTCATGGCGTTTTTGTGTCGACTTTCGAAGGGTGAATGAAGTTACGAAGAAAGATGTACATCCACTGCCGCGAATCGATGACATTCTCGACGTGCTACAGGGCTCAAAATACTTCACAACACTTGATCTTACATCGGGCTATTGGCAAGTGAAAATCAAGGAGGAAGATAAGCCGAAGACCGCGTTTGCCTGTGGGCCCGGCTTGTATAAGTTCAATGTTGTTCCCTTTGGTCTGTGTAACGCCCCGGCCACGTTTCAGAGAATGATTAACAAAGTACTCAGTGGTCTGCTTTGGAAGGTATGCTTGGCTTACTTGGACGACATTGTAATTTTCTCTAAGGACATGACCGCTCATTTGCAAGATTTGAAAAGCGTATTCTCGGCCTTGGACGCGGCGAACTTGCGGCTGAAGCCGGAAAAGTGCAGCTTTGCGCGACAGGAGATTAAGTACCTTGGTCACATTCTCACTGGCGAGAACATCCGACCGGACCCAGACAAAGTGGCCGCGATTGAAAAGTTTTCCCCACCAAAAAACAAGAAAGGTGTACAGAGCTTTCTCGGAATCTGCAATTACTATCGGCGATTTATCAAGGATTTTTCTCGTATTTCTCGGCCGCTCACTAACCTCACTAGAAAGGATGTCCCTTTCGTCTGGGATGCAGCTTGCGAAGCGGCTATGCAATCCCTCAAAGAGAAGCTGATCACGGCGCCCATTTTGCGTCAGTTTGAGCCCGGGAAGCCGATAGAGGTGCACACTGATGCCTGTGATTATGGAATTGGTGCTGTACTAGTTCAGAAAATCGGATCCGAAGAGAAAGTAATTGCCTATGCTAGCCGACACCTTAATAAGGCTGAGATGAACTACAGCACAACTGAGAAAGAATGTCTCGCTGTCGTGTACGCGTGCGGACAGTTTCGTCCGTACATTTTTGGGTCTGAGTTCACAGTCGTGACCGACCAAGCTAGCCTGGCCTGGCTAATGAAAGTGAGAAATCCGAATGGTCGCCTTATGAGATGGTCTCTGTTGCTTCAGGAGTTCGACATAACGTTGCGACATCGCCCTGGCCTGAAGAATGGAAATGCGGACACGCTTTCTCGCATTCCTCATGATCCCGCACCAGCAAGCGAAGAAAACCCATTACCGTTGCTCGTGCTCGATCATGTGGACATCGGGAAAAGGCAAAGAGAGGATTCCTGGATGCAAGAAATAATACAGCACCTAGAGCAGCCGAGTGCGCCCGTTGTCAGAAAAACGAAAAGAACGGCACGGAGCTTTCGGCTGGTCGACGGTGTATTGTACAGAAGAGCGAAAGGCTTTCAGGAAGATCGCGCAGCACTCGTTGTCCCCAAGTGTTTGAGATCGGAGGTTCTGAGGCACTGCCATGACGACATCACGGCAGGCCACCTCGGTGTCAAGCGCACATGGGAGAAAATTCGCAGCCGCTATTTCTGGCCAAAGATGTTTTGCCACGTCACCAAGTATGTCCTCTCCTGCCCTGACTGTCAGACGAGAAAGCTACCACCCGGAAAGCCGACCGGTTTTCTCCAGCCGATCCCACCTGCAGGTCGCCCTTTCCAACAAGTGGGCATGGATTTTCTTGGCCCTTTCACTAAAAGCAAAGCAGGAAACCGCTACATCCTCGTGGTTACTGACTACCACACGAAATGGGTCGAGGCTGTCGCGTGTACAGCGGCCACTGCTGCAGAAGCTGCTAAAGCCTTCGTCGAGCAAATTGTCTTACGCCATGGGGCACCAGAAAAAGTGATAACAGATCGGGGGCAGCATTTTGTCGCCAACCTGACTGAAGAAATTTTCCGACTTGTAGGTAGCGAGCATGCCACTACTACAGCGTACCATCCTCAAGTGAACGGCTTGTGCGAGCGCTTCAACCGCACGTTGGCCGATATGCTCAGCATGTACGTTTCTTCGCACCATCGCGACTGGGACGAATTTCTTCCGTACGTGCTTTTTGCATACAATTCTTCTACCCACGAGACCACCGGGTTCACCCCATTCTTTCTTCTTCACGGACATGAGCCCACACTTCCTATAGATGTAGCACTAGGCGCGGAACGCGGTTTCGACTGCACCTTGGACGCCAGGAAAGTGGCCCTCCGGCTGCAGCGTGCTCGCGAGCTAGTGACCGAACGGGAGAGGCGTCAGCAAGTAAAGAACAAACGTAGTTACGACGCTAAACGACGTAGTGCAGTCTACCATGCGGGGGACTTGGTATATTTGTGGACTCCCTTCAGAGCTCGGGGAAAGACAACAAAACTCCTTCACCGGTACCACGGGCCTTTCCGTCTTGTTAGGCGAATCGGCGAGAACAACTGGGAGGTAGTGGATAGAACTGGCAAAAAACGCGACGTTGTTAATGTTGCGCGCTTAAAACCGTGCCACGTCAGACAGTGCTCGGATAATGACGACGCGGACGACGAGTCTGTTGACGGACATCGAGAGGAAGTGTGTGATCCAAGTGGTGCTGTGCGCGAGTGCGATTTGAACGGTGGTGTGCGCGAGTGCGGTTCGCGTAGTGATTGTGTGTACAAGACAGAGACTTGTGAAAGAGTGCGCGTCGTAGAAGACTCGAATGATGGGACTGAACTTTACTCCGACTGGAAGACATTCCACAACGAGGCCGATCCGAGAACTATCACTGCTTACGACACGGACACTGATGTGTATCACAGCGCAAGCGTATAACCTTCATTGTTAATTTTATTGTGTAGCGCGCGCTAATGAACTTTGTTTCTTGTCTTGTGCATTTTGTTTCCATTTTGTCAAAACTTGTTTGTTTTGTTTTACGTGATGCTAAATCTTCCTTACCGATACTTCAGTTCTTTATATGAATCCCTAATGTGCGCGTTTAACTTCTTGAGCCATGTTTTATTTTGTAGTAATGATTTGTAACGAGTGGGACACTCTTTTTCGTAGGGGGGAGGTGTCGCGAAGACAATGTAACGCGGCCTTCTTTGCTGTCTTTCGGGGAATTTTGTGGGGTCCTTGACGCGGGGCAAACCTTTGTACACAAATGACCTCGACGGCGCCGCGGACAGTGCTGCCGCGCGGCCGCCGCGCCTGACGTCACACCTGCACATGTCGCGTCGTCTTCCCACGCTCGGCTGTCAAAAGCTGATTAGGTATGGTCAGAGCGCTTTTGTGCACGGAGTGTTGACGCGACCATTTCTTGACCCCTTGAACTCTGCCGCTTATTGGATGATGTCGGCTTGCCTGATTGGTCGGAGTAACGAAGTAGCCCATTGGTGGAGAAAAGTGTCTCTTGGATGCTGGAGAAACTTATTTAAGGAATAGTTTGGGGTAGTTTGGAGTGAGCAAGTAGACAGCATCAGACGGCGCATCTTCACCAGGGGAGACAGGCAGGCCGACGACGACGGGTATGACATCGTTTTGCTTGTATATATTTTGTACAGTTTAAACTTACGGCAAATGCCAAGGGAATAAATCTAGTTGTTCAAATGCTACTCTCGTCGTCGTACCTGCGGATTTGGACTTTCCCCTGCCAGAGCTCATCCCCATTCATCTTCCGTCTCCCTGGTGAGTTGATGCGTCTGATATCTCACGGCTGCGTCACTTCGCTACACTATTATGCCGACGATTTTAGCTTCGGGATATCACGATGACCTCTCCAGCTTATGCGGAGACGTCAACACACTAAAACTTCGAGCAACTGTATATCGGCCATCACCGGCAGGAAGAATGAACATACATAGGCTCGGGTACGTCTCCAACTTGTGTGTGTCCCTTTTGTTGGCGGATGATTACAGCCTTCGGTCGCCTTCGACTGGACGAATTTCACACACGCCGTAAGGACGCCGTCAAATGCGAGCTTTTGTTGACAGCTATGACAGGTCGGAAAGAGAAGGAGAGGGAGAATACTGCCTAGCCTCACCAAATCTTGATTGATACTTAGACTCATGGAACTGCATGATCATATGCTAGCCAGACCCGCTGCTTATGTCGTCACACTGTACATTTATTGAGCCGCTCGCGCAATAAAGCTACAGTTGCTATTCAGCGCTAGTAGTGTCGGCTCGTACGTAGTCCTTGTATATTTCGCACTGTATAGCATTGCTTGCACATTTTCGCATAGATACAGTGAAATGTCAGTCTTGATTCTCGACCTCAGAGACACAATCCTGCAGATGCGCAAATTACTGTCTTGGTAGCTGTTTCGTATCTTTCTTTATCTTTCCTCTTGTATGTGTTAGTATCTACATGTGCAAAAATGTATTTTCATTTTAATTATTTATTTATTTAAGCGAACTTACATTCCCTCTGTAAGTGCAAGTGAGCAATGTAGCGGAGGCTTATTGCTTTTAATCTTTCTAGTTGGATCCCACTTAACCCTATACCATGCCGGTCGGTTATTTGTTTGGCCCCATACTTGATATGGCGCAACCCAATACGGGGAATCGACCATGAATCGGGCTTCAGTACAAACAAAACTAAAGAGAACGTTGTTTCAGATGCCACATCTAGACATCTTCTTTTCTTATTCTGGCTTTTCTTTTCTTTTTTTTGTCTGTTTCTCGGTCATGGACATCGACAGGACTGTGGGACACTCCATGGCCTCGGAAGACGCTCTCGCTATTGCTTGTTGCACGATCTATAGGTATGCAGGACTTCCTCGTTATGCCTGCGAGAACGCGAGAACAGTGGGCTCGTTAGGGACACTAACGATTACGGCCGCCGGACGTCTTCGTGACGGCTATGCGACGGCTTCCGAGGAGGAGTGTTCGAAAACTGCCGGTAATTGGGAGCACATGCAAAACTGCTCATAACGGAAAGGAAACGCGCCGCGCTTGATCGCAGAGTGCACGACTTCGCCTGCCGGGAAAGTGTCTATACCGAATGACCCGTTGGAGAAGCCGCCTTTCACAAACACTATTGTCGAGTAGCGTCGTGTGAGGAGAGATAAGGAAGGCTCACGCGGCTGCGGGTAATTAGGGCTGTTGCGAGCGTCAGTGTCAGAGGCCTAGATTTAAACTCGTGACCCGGTATTACAGCAGTGATCGCATTCACCGCGTTCGGACTGCGCAGGTATCTTTCTCACGATCTCGGGGGTGTCTCGCGTCGTGTTATTAATATAACTGGAGCAATTACTTCGGAACGGCGGGCGCAGAATGATAATCCGTACGAGTGACTGCGCGAATGTGAGTGCATACTGTGCAACCGGAGCTCACATGCAGATGCAAAAACCTCGTCAGGTAATTCAGCTTAACAGGCGGGATTGCGCCATCTATATTGAACGCACGCGTCGATTATCACGTTTTCGTTCACTAAATCGGGCAAATAGATTCTTTAGGGCTTGGCCTAGAATTGATCTCCCTGGTAAAAAAAAAAAAGAATCAACGCGGCACGTTGCGAAGAAAGTAACGGACCAACTAATGCGATTTATATCTTAAATATCTTCGAAAACATCAGTTTCGTGGAGAGCGATCAATTTAAGTATTATGGGGATTTGAATGTCGGCAACAAACACAATATGCCACCGGATACTTTACAACATTAAACTTCCAAATGAATGAAGAATGGTGATTGGCGATGCGAAATGCTTCAGCCATTTTGCGCGGAGACACTTCATTTCGCGTCTTCTTTTAAGCCGACCGTGATTAAGTTCACGTCGCGCGCATCTGCACATATACGCCCTTCGACAAAGGACGTTATACACGCTGTTCCGAATGAGGGCATATCTACATGGATTTGCTGGTATGACACCTTCTACGCTGTTGTATAGCGCAGGAAGAACGACAGACACACCCAGAAAGGCAAATCAGGCAATACACAGCGCTAACTTCCAACAACCACGCAATGGAAGTCAGAGCTGCGTGTTGCCTAACTTGCCTTTATGTGTGTCTGTCGTTCTGCCTACGTAGAAGGTGTTCCGCACGTTCGACCAGAGTATGGGCGTTTTGTTACGGGTGTCCCCCGTAAACCCTTTCCCTGGTTCGCGTTGACACTGCCGAAGCTATCGCGCGCAGCATCGCCAGCGGCACTCGGCATGTCTCCCCCTGGAGCAACTGGTGCCCCAGTAGCGCGCACCTGCGGTACAACAATAAACGCGCCGCGGAGCGCGCTCGCTCTCTCGGGGTGAGGCAGGCCGCGCGAGCCGCCGGGCCGGGCCCGTGGGAAATGGGCCCGCGCAGGGCGCTCGGCGCTGGCGGCGGTTCCGCCTGCGCTTAGCGACGCGCACACGACGCGCTCAATTAGGGCGGCATCGGCAGCGTAGGAAAAAGGGCGGGAGGGCACACACACACACGCGCGGTGATGGTACGCGACGACGACGATCTTACAGGCTGCCTCCTGCTCCCGAGTCTCTTCCAGGGAAGTGTGCCGTGTTTTATCGAGAATAAGTGCCTCCGGCTCCTCCCAGCCCCTCTTTAAAAATTTTTTTTTTGTCACAGGATGGTAGTTGTTCGCATTGTTGCTTTGAGAGTTTGTTTTTAATCTCGTGGTGTTGTTTTGACTGTCTGTAATAAGCTCGACGCGTGTGCATTAACTATTCTTTCTCTTGGAAAAAGTGTGTGACAAAACACAGAGAACTGTGCACGTAACGGTGCCACCTGTTCAAGGGCCAAACAGTAGTCGGCGCTTACCTGTGAAATAAAAAAAAAATTAAAGAGAAAGAGACTGAAATAAATAACTACGCGGGGATGTTAGCAGATTCCTTGCGTTAGGCCACGCAAGGTGGGTGCTTTATGCTTTCTTTTTATTTTTTGTTCCTTGAGTAAAGAATTTGGGATCTTGAGATATCTGGCTCTGGAGGTATACCCTACCTTCGCATGTTCCTACATCTAAAGAAAATTCCTGGCATTCCAACTTCTCTATTGTATTGTCTTTTAATAGCAGCATGGGCGACAACTTCGTCTAAACGTTCTAACTCACCGGCACGGGGAACTTCATGTTAAGTGACAAAGCATGGGTAAACAACTATTTATGAATGACTGGGATGATCGTGAGTATGGATTTGGCTTGCGTAATAGAAGTTCACCTTGGTTAGGAACTATTTTAGATCGGCTAGATTATTTCCCGTATTTGCATAATAATATGCCATTCCTTGCACAAGCCATCGCGAGCAAAAAAGCACGGAAGCGGCGGCATTTTTTTTATCTTGTTTTTAATCAGGTACATACCGGCATGCAGCTTGTAATTTAAATATGCATTGAACTGTCCAAAAGGCCCAGAACATCAGCATGAATCGTATACCAGGCTACACAGTATAGGATTACGCTTGCATGTTTAGACCGCAAAATGCTAATAATAGAAAATATCTTCCTTTTATCGCGGCCCCCATGGTCTCCGAACCCTTTCTCGCGATTGCAACTTTCTAGTGATTCCTTCGTTTGCTTCGATTCCAATCCCCCGGAGGCCACCTCACAAGGAACAAGAAATATAGAAAGGAATGGTTAGATACGAGTCAACACGGCATGTGCTTCATCATTTTGCCATTCCTCCTGCCTGCTTTCTTGATCTCTCTATCTCTTTCTTCCTCCTGTTTCTCTCTGGCTCTGTCGTCGAATCTGAAGACTATCAAAGAGGGCCGGGTCAGGAGGGGGGCGCATCGATGTTTCGGCGACAGCATCTGAAGCGAAGTAGCAGGCGACGCAGCCCGTACCCCCCTCCCCCCACTGCATTCCCCGCACCCCTCCCCCTCCGCCCCCACATCTTCCATTTCGCCCGAGGCCTGTTGTGTGCGGCAAACGGGCAAGTTCTTTCGCTCTCTTCCGCTGCTACACCGTGGCATCCTTGTTGTGTATTGTATTTATCGGAGCGCTGTGTCGCTCTCTCTCAGGGATCGGCGCGGACGCCTCGTTATGGGAGTGGTTCGTGAACCCGTTCGCACCGCGTTGCAGCAATACGATCGCGTTCTTGTACATGCGAGGCGAAGGCGACGTGCGTTGAGCGCGCTTCGTAAATTGGCCACTCTCGCTGACAAGTATAGCGTGCGCCTTAGAAATCGAGCACTTTGATCGAGAAGCTGTGGGAAACTATGCGACGAATCGGAGAGTCTCATTAAGGAGTTAGCGCGTGTAATTCGCCAATCGGGCTTTATTTTCAGTGCGAAGTTGTGCGCGCCTGAAGAGTCTCACGTTTTCAGAAGTTAGCGCAAACCTTGCTTTAGCCACGCTTACTGGGACACTAGTATTAGTTATTATCTTCCAGGTAAGGTAAAAAAAAACGCGCAGGGCCGGCTTCGTTAAACAATAAGTATGTCAAGAAAAAATAAAGAAGAACGAGGTATACTTTGTAAACGAACCCCAAAATTATCGATGAGACTCAGGAATCCAAAGGAAAATAATTTCTTTTTGCCCGGATATTTGGAGGCCTACAGATTAGGGAACCTCCTATGCGTGGACGCTGGGCACCGACGGCACTGATGACAACAATGATAACGACGGTGAATATAACGCCGGTGGCGCTTCATGGAACGCCTAACCCGCATTTTCCGACTTTCACCGATAAGTGGCACACGGGACTGTTAGCTCTCTAAAAGCCTACACCAATGAATCCCTGAGCCAGGTTCAGCGAGTTGAATGATTAACGCGCTCTGATTATCATGAATTTGTAACGAACGCAGCGAAGCACATCCGCCGTTTCGTGCATGCAAGCGGGTAAACCGTGTTTCTCGAATGATTTGAGCGACATGTGTGAACGAGCATCGAAAACCAAACCTGCCTCGTTTTCCTCGCAGTGCGCGAGCACTCAATAATGCATTCGCACTCGAAACTAATTAGCTTCCTCGCGTTATGGAGGGTTGTTCTGGTTCTTTGCGTAACGCGTACGCTCGCTCACGCTTCGATGCATCACCGGCGTCATGTCTTCTCGCGACGGTAGCGTCGAAATTGCGACACCTCCGATTACCTCGACGCGCGAACGGCCAGCAAAGGGTCTACGTCTGCGCAGCCTTATACATGCATGCGCCCACCGTCAAGCAAGCAAATCTGCATAACCCCGTTTAATCACACGGTGTATAGGCGGCGCACAAAAGTGCTTTACATTCTGTCCGCAGGTGTAACCGCGTCCGGTTCTCTGCCTTCCTTTTTCATTTTTTTTTTTGCTTTATGGCCGATGCAACTGTGTTTGTGTTTTTATCCGTTTAATGTATATAGGAGTGCGAAGGAACACCTTAAGGCCGGAAAGAAGGAGGAAAGCCCGAGGGCTTGGCGTGAATGAAACTGCAAATACAATTGGCACCGGCCGGCACGTGGGTATGCAGGCCGGAAATGTAAATTGCGGAATACCGGTTCAGCACAGGAACGCGCCAGAGAGAGGGAAATAGAGTACCGGTCGTTCGAAGAAGAAAACTAGTCAGTAAATGGCGATGGGAGGGTCTCACTATGTAGTAGCATGTGCTACCGCAACAATTAGTTTTACTTAGTCCACCGTTGTTGTTAAAAGGTGATTTAGTTTTCTTCTTTTTTTTCTATTTTGCAGATCTGCCGTGAACGCGAAGGAAAGAAAGATAGCAAGTGTTGTTAATCTTCGTCGTAGGAGCCTGTGCGTTCTGTGGGACGTCCGAGATACGGAAGCTTCCTGCCAGTGGCCGGAGACAGGGTTACTAAGTGATTCGTGGACGAATTGCTACAGCTCGACAGTGACCGCTGTAATGCTGCGCAGAATTAATACTGCCAAGTTTCGGAGCGAAGTCGATGCCCCCAACTCACGCCGAGCAAGCGTGAGTTGGGGGAACTTGCACGTTTTGATTAAGCGTTAGTTTTCGTCACGCATGACAAACACGTTGCCTATATAGATGTGAATTTCGCGTCGCCTAACGCTCGGAAAGCGTCTTTTCAAGACATGTTTTACACGCTAACATCTTGCGTGTACTTTGGTCGATCAATTCCATTGCGCTTTCCAAGCGTGAGTACCATTGCGATGCCACGCTTGCAAAGTGTGACATTATTTGCAATCTTTTCGTCTTGTATGCGTCAAGCGCCGCTGTCTGACTCTTTACCTTTACTTTGACCACTACTGGGAAGAAGCCACTTATATATACAGCATTGCTTTGCGATGTCACTGCTTCTGGCTGTAAATAAAAGATGCGTTTAGAACAGAGCCTGTTACATGGCCGATCCTGACAATTGGCTCCGCTCTATAAACATCTGCTGGCTCTGAGAAATGACAGCGCAGAGTAACGCTGAATTTCCCCTTGACTTCTTCCTCACCACACTCGAAGTAAAGGTAGAGAGTCAACCAATTTGACACATACAAGACGAAAAGCTCGCAAATAACGTCACACTTTGCAAGTGTGACCTCATACCTTATCATGTAGAGCTACTCCTTTAAAAGTTAATTCTTGAAGGATACAACGGCTGAGCCTTTGTGATTCTCCTAAAGCTGTATACAACTTCGCCCTTACCCCCTTTTCACCCTCTTCACCCGCGATGCTAGTAAAACAAAATTCGAAAGGATGATGTTTTTTTTTTTTTAATTATAGGGTTTACCTTTCCAAAGCGTTTAACACTGGGCCTGAGAGACGCTGCAGTTGAGGACTTCGGATTAAGTTTAACCACCTGGGTTTCTTCAACGTGCAAATCTTCAACGTGCAAATCTGAACACAGGGAGCATACTTGCATTTCCGTCCCACCGAAACGAACGTGGCCTATGCGGCGGGCAATCGAAGTCGCGACCTCGCGCTTAGCAGCAGAATGCCATTGTCACTGTGCCACCGCGACGGGCCAAACAATTCGTAACGAGCGACCATAATAAAGCACATTTTTTTATCTTCGCCTTCCGCATCCTATACACATCACGTTCTCGTGACTCCCAAAGTGCTGCGCTTCAACCCCCTGCTTTAACGTTAGAGACTTTCGTCATGTCTTCGCGGCTTGATAGGCGAAACGGCGAACGAATCCAAACAGCCGTCGCTCGTGCGCGTCGCACGCCTTCCTCCTCTCCCCGAACGCGAGGGCAACTGCAAACGCAACGTAACGCAGCGCGACGGCGAAGGACGGTCTTTTGCGCCACCAGTATACTTGCAATAGAGCACACATCTTCAAAGCTCGTGGTGCGCGCCGCGGGGAATACGCTTTTCTCGTCAGCGAAATGCGCACGTTCCGCGGCTCCCGGTGATGCCGACAGTTTCTCGGCACGCTCCTTTATAACCGAGAGAGACTCGTCGAAGCGCAATCCGAGAGGACCGCGCACAACCGGTGGTCGTCTTCCGAAGTGAGCGAAGAGACACGAAATACTTTAGCCGATGCGGGCACGTGCACGGCAGTTGGGCAAGCGTGACCTTTCACTGGCGTCTGTCATCGTAAACTGACTTCCCGGTATTATGTTGTTCCTTTTCTCTCTTCCTTGAGCCCGCATCGTTTATAACCTGTCGTGCAATTGCTGGCTGCAAGTTTTGCAATGCACTACAGTGCTGCGTCGAGTTTCTTCGTCCGCTCGGCCCCAAGGGACAGTGCAAGCACGTTGTCTTCTTTCCGGGGCAAAAGTGACAGCGTGCTGTTGCAACCTTACGCACAGTTATCGATGTGGACCTCCTCCTTCCTTACTTTTGCAACACAATTGTAGCACATTGAGGCCTAATGGAGTCGCAAGTACGTCCTCTTCCTGTACAGAGTCTCCACACTTTTGCGTCTGCTCTCGAATAATTTATTTGCCTTATAGACTTGGGACCCCCAAAGTTAGAGTGTTGAAGCAGCTGTTACTGTACGTTATTATAAATGTTACTGTATTTGAGTAACGCCATTCGTGGTTAAATAAGACATAACAATAAAGAGAATAACAAAATGCGTGAGCAGCGAAGGAGCATTCGCCCTTGTAACGGACGCTACTCTCCTGCTGCGATTTTACTATCTCAGAGGTTGTCGTGAGTAATGTCCGGAAATAACTCGTCTTCGTGCTTTCTTTCTTTGTTTCTTTACCGCCCAGGAAGTGGTACTGCACAAACCTTTACAACAGTTAACTGGACAAACTGGCACCCTGGCTCACCACAAATGATAGCGCGAACGAAGACGCAGGAACGACGCAGTAACTGTCCTTGATCAGGCTTTCACTTTCTGTCTTTCTTTCTTTCTTTCTTTCTTTCTTTCTTTCTTTCTTTCTTTCTTTCTTTCTTTCTTTCTTTCTCTTTCTTTCTTTCGCTGACCAAAAACCTGCAGTGTATCGCCCGAAACTGCAACACCATTATTCTAGCTCTTCTAATATACACTAGAAACGTCCTCATGTGCTTAAAGCTGCCGGAAACAGCTTGACTGGACCCAGGAGGCGTTGTATGTGACGGCGCGATAATAGCTTCAGTACTTTGTAACGTACATAATTAACACTAAACAAACTAAAGCAATTCAAAACGTTATAAGGAATAACGACACCCGAAACCATGAGCCGCTAACAACGCGGACACGATCGACCTGCATCACAGCGACGCCGGAAAATTCGAGACGCGCTGAGCGCAGATGATAGGGCAGCGCCTTGGAAGGAACGACCATCAAGGCTCGTCATCCAAACATGCTCGTTCCACAACTGTCATCAGACAGGCGCATGTAGAGCAACTGAGATATCCCGCTCACATCTTTGTCACGTACGTGGCATCTCCTCATTGGACATCCGTACGTGTAAGCACACAATGCGAAAAAAAAGAAGGAAAAGGAAGAAGGCCCACAGGGACAAGTCCCAGGGAAAAGCAAATTCCAACAGTATCCGAGCAAACGGGGCTGCGCTGAAAAAGGAATCAGCCCGTCTTGTCCGCGCGGGCGCAAAACGGCCTTCGAACATGGCCAGGTTGTTGGACGCTCAAAAGAACGGGCGGAGGTCGTCGGTGCGTGACCGAACGCAATGCCCGCCCGCACTGGCGCTGCAAACGGCTCGCCGCTGCTTTTGGAGACACGCAGGCGCTCGAGCACCGTGCGCGGTATAGCGCTGAGGCTGTTGCAGCGCCGCGCCTGATCGCTTGCCTTCCCACTCGGTCCTCGTACACGCATATACTGGCCGCGTCGCGCAAGGCGGCCCCGGAAGAACCAACGCTGAAGAAGGAAAACTAATAAAAAAAAATACGTTACCGCCGTAGCGCGCGTGCTACTCGCTCTATAGTCCTACGCAAGCAGCGCGTATGTAGCATGCGTCCGAGGCTCGCGAGCGATCGAAGCCGAGTTGGCCGTGGACTGCAATGCCTTAACCGTCCAAGTGTACGTGCTGGGGCGCGCCAGCAGTGCCCGACGAGGCGCGCACTGCGTGGCGAACGTAGGATAACGAACGCACGCACGGATATGCGCGTAACTTTCCACGAGCAAGATTTGGACGGAGGAAAGAAGGAGGAGAAACGCGATTGAACAGCTTCCGCCAAGCGTCTCTCCTCCCCTCTTTTTATTTTTCTGACTTTCTGTAAGGCCTGAATTCCCGTTTCTCTATACTATATTACAATTTTGTTGTCGGGGGCCTTCCTTTTTTTTTCTTTATTTCCTTCTCTCACTGTCTGCTCTGAACGCAGCCTTCTTCTCTTCGGCTTGCCAGACCGACCGCTGGCAAGCTATACAGACACAGCGACCGTCGGCCGGACAGTGAGAATACCGGTTTCTCACCGTATACGGTCCCGCACGCGAACTGCGCGCCCGGGCGCGAAGGTGACACGAAAGCGTGCTGCCGCTGCTGCAACGTATACAGGCACGTTGCATATAGGGCCTACACACGCCACGTAGGTGGCTCTCGGACTCATCGGAATCCGCGATATTGCATTTCAGCTCGGTCACCCTTAATTGCATACCTCCTTCAGGCCTGCGTCTCGAGAGCTTCTCGCATGTGGGTCGCAGAGGTCGCAAAGAGATCGCAAGGAGGTCGCGAACGGCTCGCTCTTTCTGCGAGGACTTTGCGGCAATTTTCCGATGGTCACCGCGCCGGAGCAAAGGATCCTGCCCCCCCCCCCCCACCCTCCCCACGACTCTCCACTGCGTCCACTCGCAGCAGCAGAGCCCCTTCCAGGGGCTTGGCTTCACGAAGGACGCATTAAAAGTAGTTAACAACTTGGGTAACGCGGATGTGCGGAACTGATTACCAGGTCTTGCTGCTACGTGATGCGCTATACGGAGATGTGTTTCTAGATCCGCGCGAGAGTGTTTAGGCGAATTGAACCTTCAACTCCCACGAATTGTGACCACTCCTTCGTTTAACTTTGACTGTCATCTTACGAAATAATTGAGTGAAACGTACGCAGTGAGGTCGGTTCTGTGCCTATTGATAGGAACAGTGTTTTCTTGTGGTCTCACGGAAAAAAAAAATGAGTTAACTGCCTGCGATGACAGTAATTCTCTGCGCAAGGATTGGAGCAGTGTGTTCTTGTGCCCATCTGAACACCACGTATGGTATGCCTACTGCTTCGAAACGAGTGTACGCCGCCTATGCATACAAATACGGGGCTTCTGTAGCGGCCACGATGGCTTAATTATCGTTAGGTAAATTTTCGAATATATAGAGTGCCATTGAATGCCGAAAAAAAAAAAACATCCCGCGCGTTGAGTAGTTTTGGAACTCAATAACGCACGTGGATTTTACTGTCCTGTTGAGGAAAAAAAAGTACGAACAAGAACTTAAGATAAGTTTATCTGATTAACTTAAAAAATAAAATATACTGCATCAAAATGGCAAGTTGGACCAGTTGGTTGGGATTCATAGTAAAGTTCGTAACAGCGTTATTCTTTTGTCCTTGTCTTGTGTTGCGCTGTAACGAACCTTACTATAAAAAATAAAATCCTGCGTTTTTACGTGTCAAAACCACGATCTGGTTACAGATTAGTCCGTAGTGGGGGACTACGGATTAATGGGATCTTTAACGTACTCCCTATGCCCGGGACACGGGCGTTTTTGCAAATCGCCCCATCGAAATGCGGCCATCGGGGTTGGGATTTGACCCCGCGACCCCGTGCTTGCAACACCACAGCCATTAAGCCACAACGGTGGGTATAAGTTATCTGATACGCGGCACAGAATGAGGTAGCATGCATGCGTTGATGCTCGATGCTGGGCCGTCGTTTCGATCTGGCAACAGGAGAACACCATCGGCTAAATTTACGCAGCATTCGGACATAAATTTATCTGTGTCCAGAGCTTATTAGAGTCGATAGTGCTCACTTCAGTCGTTAACAAACCAAATAAAAATGCATGCTACAACCACGTAGCCAAAGACGTCGAGCAAAAATGACATGCGCTGTTGAAGCAATGCTGCGGTATCATATTATTTCAAGAGGGCAACGTTTGACAGCTTAAATGCGCACATTCGAAAATCTTGGGCAATTCTGCAATATTGTTATGGCAGAACCTTTGACGATGATATGCTAGAGCTTTTCACAAACGCATTCCCTTCGTATTCAAGAGGTAATCTTAGCAGACGTGCCAAGTTCAGGGTAAAAATAGTGAGAGAGATAGGAAATAAAGAGAGGAAATTAAAGAGAAAAAAGAAAGAAAAAGAAAGGGAGGGAGGTTAGCCAGGTTTCACCCGCAGTTTGCTACCCTTGCACTGTGGGAGAGGTGCGTGCAGAAGAGCAGCCAAGTGAAAGGGAGAAAAAAAAACGGAAGAACAAGGGATGCGCGCGCACTCACAACAGTGTTTACCGCGCAATCAGAGGTGGTCGGAGAACTCCGTTGACTTCAAAAAGTGTAACAGTGCTCTTTAGGAGCACAGCGCAGATGGTAGTCGAGGCTATGGTCCCAGTATTTTTGCTTCCGTGAACCGTCTGTCATCCTCTCGGCTGAAAGCGGCACGCAGTCTCTCTGTTTCATTGTCAAAAGAGGGACCGTATAATGGAATATGTGGGATCGTGTAATCGCAATCACTGCACGAGACACTGCTGTCCATCATGCCCATATAGGAAAAGAGTCTGCGGTCGTAAAGGCGACACCCAAGCACAAGCGACACCCTAAAGCTTCGTAGCATCGAGATATACCAGGCGGTATAGTCAAAGCTACAATAAAATGTCAATAACCGTGGTAAAAGTTCGTATGTGGGCACGTTCCGGTGAATTCCAATGTTCCAAAGTACTGCGACGCGCAAGCAGGCGAAGTTGTCACGCTGCATCAGTTCTTCAAAATGACTCATGCACAAGCTGGACTTGTTCGCGGACGGAACGCGCTGCCCTGTCGACCCTTTCGTTGCCGGTGATGCCACAATGACCGGGCAGCCACATAAATCTGCTGATACGTCCGTTTTCAACTAAATGCCGAGAGTTGCTTGGAAGTCAAACAGGACTGAGTCCTGCTGGCCATACCCTGAGTGACCAAACAAGTATATAAGAATGAAAAAAAAAAAAAAAGCCTAATGAAGTGCTCGTTGCCTCAAACTATACAGGGGCTACAGGTGAAGCTGCAAGTATGATTGGCACATATGCGCGGATTTCGGCAGCTCTGCAGCATTTCTGCTTGCTAACGAACAGATTTCCCAACTTTATCTACTCTTAACTTGTTGCATGTATGCAAAAACATTTCAGCGGTCCTTGAATGCCGCAACATGCTGATTCCAGCGCGCGCTACCTCCAAAAATGGGGAAAAAAGTACAGTGCCAAGCCTTAGCACTCTGTGAATACCCGATGTACTTTTCACTGTGCGTCACTGTTATTTCGCTTTGCCTCTTATAGGAACGAAACTTTGTGATAGATACGGAGGGTGATAAGTGCGCTCCAAATACATCTCTTGGCAACACCGCACGTAACGCTCTGTACTCGTATCTCGCGCAGCAGAAGAGAGACTGGCACTTCGGCCCCTCTCACGTATATAAACGCAGCGCTGTATTCCAGGCAAAACAATGTGTCCCTGGATCCCAACTTAGCGTTCTTTCAAGGTGAGATATATAGCTACACACGGTCCGTGGTCGTCGCGGCGATATTGGTCTATTAGGCTATCTTCAATGCGCCTACACAACGAACGCGCCCGTCATTATCCCAAAAAGAGCCTTGACGAACACCTTGGAGCCCGTCGCGAACAAGGCGCGCATACTAAGAGAAAGCTTCTGTGTGCTTTGTCCGTATTGGGGGCAAGCGAAGAAGGAAGCGGCTTCGACGTCATCCCAGGCGGTATATGGAGAAATGGAAGAGAGAGATCACAACTTTTTTCCTCGAAGTCATCCGCTGTTCCCGTGGCTGCGTCGCGCGCCATTGTTGGATCGGGGTTGCGTCACAGTGAGCGTGCTCGAAGTAAGTGAATGACGTGGCTAACGGGTTATGCAAGTGCGCACGATAAGTTTGGAAGCAATGCAAATGTACCCGGCGAAGCCGCTACCGTCTGGGTTGCGTAGCAGTTACGAAGAAATTCAGTTGGTCGTAGTGCAGGTCCTAGTGCTCTCCTTTCTTTTTTTTTTGCTTAGACGACAACGAGATAAGGGCAAAGAAGGGGCCAACACATTTAGCCGTGTGAGGCAATTACTTGGGTTCAAACGTGGACGAAAAGAAAGCTGTGGGTGTGGAAGTCGGGAGAGGAAGCAATTCAGCTGACACAAAGAGCGGAAATGTATGCAAATCGGCAGCGACATTTAAAAGTTGCGAAAGAGGACGAGAGATAACCAGTACCAGGGAATTTAAATAAATAAAATAAACATACTGAAAACATGGCACGTGGTGGGTCAGATTTTCGTTTTGCTGGTCGCATTATCTTTTATAAAACGCTCGCGATGAATTATTTGCGTGCAGTTAAACGGGCCGACAATGTGTCAACACAAAGCTTCGTTCAACTGTTACTTTCTTATTCCGAAAACACTTTGCAGACGGATTCCCAAGAATGTAAGCAGATCGGGCACTCGAGGGTCGAAAACACTGAACGCTCTAGCATTTTAGCATTGATGACAGACACGGATACTCTACCGCGATTAGCGTCACTTGCACTCATGTCTAATTTTATGCCATCGTTTGGCAGCACTAATTTCTTTTATATCCAACGCTGCCTACGGTTGTGTGGTCAAATGACTCACTCGAGAAGAGGCTACGCGCGTGCGTCGCGTCCCATTTGACTGGATGATTTGTTTCCTCGCTTTGTGCTCTGACGATGTTGCGACGATGCCTGCAGTTCGTCATGGAGAGAAAGATATACCGATTTGCAGCCTACGCTATAGGGATCTTTTCTCCCGCGAGTTTCCTAGCCGTATAGTGCTCCCAAAGGTGCCTGCATGATCAGGATATGAGTTTTACACCTGTTGATTGCCTTCCCTCGATACACTGAATCGATGAACGTTTGGTAAAACACACGGGCTAAATAGCGTAAGGGGTGCTCAGGCGGCAACAACTGCAGGCCAACCAATCACGCCACAGGCTAACCCCGAATATTGCGACACTCCCTGCACCGCCACCGCTACACCATCTGTTATTGCCACAGTGCAATGATCTCGTCGCCACAGCGAACGCCCGCTGGAGCCGACAGAATCGGGCGCCGCGCCGTTGACAGCGAAAGGCGAACGGCGTATATACATGTGAGGCACGTTATTCAGTCGCCTCCTTCTTGTTCTTCCTCCCATCTTCTCCGCGGCTTTTCGACAGCGTTCCGAACGTCGGCGGCAAAGGTCGTCGACTTAGTGATTCCGTATGGGCCCCCAAGAAGCCGAGTGAGCTCGGCGACCTTCTGAGCAGGAAAAGAAAAGAAAGACGATAAAGAGAGAGAAAGAAGAGAGACTTCTCTCGCTACTACCTCGCACGTGCCAGGGCAACGGTGCTTGCTTTCTTTCCCGCGGCCGATGCTAGCTTCCAGCGGCGACATACCGAGGGAGAGAGAAAAGAAGAGAAACAAATCGACCTGCCTCATCTTTTCCCGCGTGTCCCCGTTAGAAACGAAGCTCTGTCGTGAAGATTCGCGCTGGATACTGGTGACAGACGGAGTGATCACTTTCTTCTGACGGTTTGAGAATATAGCCTTCGACGCTGCAGTCGACGTGAGCCTTTAAAGGGGGATCTATGTAGTACGTAGTACCAATACGTAGTACCAGTTGTGGCGTCCGAGATTCATCCACAGATGCCGCCACTCTAAGAGTACGCGTGGGGCGCAAACTTCCGCACAAAATGCCAAGCTCTATAGACGCGTGATTATTGCTCAAAGATAGCTTCATCGATTCTGTACACCCTGTCGAGGCTGCCACCAGTTGGTATGGGGACGGGGTTTCGGCGACCTTAAAAAGCGTCTGCTTGGAGCATGAACCAGGTTGACCATGGGAGAAGGGGGTCCACCGGCATGGAAGAAGAGATGATGTAGAAACAAATAACAGAAGTTTAATACACCGTTACGAGTGAGCGGTGCACTCCAAGACAAAAAATACAGAAACGTTCGGCGTGCCTGCTCCCGCACGCAAGGGCAGAGAAGATCTGTTCGTCGCCGTCTCGCTGGCCTTCTTATACCCTACACCATCCGGGCAACCTCATTCTCCCTTCCTTCCTCGTTGAGGGCCTTATCGGCACACTGGTCAGCCCACACAGAGGAATTCGGAAACAAACCACTCCCTCAAGTAGAGGTGGAGAACGAAGGACAGAGGTGGGCACGATTTTGCGCTGGTGCGTAACCCGTCGCGCATACACGACCGACAAATCTTTTTATGTTGACGACCGTGACGATTAGGCACTTCGTGTCTCAAGCGCTTGGCATCCGTTCCATTCGTCGCCGCCGCACACAGTGAACCGTAACACTATCGTTATCTTCGTACAAAAAGAGAGGCTTTTTTTTTTTTAAAGCATTGCAGCTTATTTGTTTTATCGCTGCGGCATCGCTTGCATGAAACTACAGAGCGGCGATTTTAATAAGGTTGTTTAGTCATGATCGTCTCCGCCCCTTTTATTGTATGCCTGTAAACAAGCTCAACAAACGAACGCCAAATAAACAAGCAAACGAACAAAATAACAGATAGATAGATAGATAGATAGATAGATAGATAGATAGATAGATAGATAGATAGATAGATAGATAGATAGATAGATAGATAAGATAGATAGATAGATAGATAGATAGATAGATAGATAGATAGATAGATAGATAGATAGATAGATAGATAGATAGATAGATAGATAGATGTCTAGCGATCATTCAGGTTTCACTTTTTAGCGATGCACATCCCTAGAAAGCCGCAGGTAAAAAGCAATGAAAGGAGAAAGACAGAGGAAGAATGCCTGACAGCGCGAAACGAAACGGAAACCAGCACGCACGGAGATAACGGGGATAACTTCGACACCCTCTCTCCGAGAAGCTGCGGGGGCAGGGAGATGCCAACGAGAACGGCGTTTTCGGCATGCGTGCCCGGTAGTGCCGCTGCGATCCGGTTCTGCAGCCGCGTACTCCAAGTGGCCCCTTCCATGGTGGGGGGTAAAGAGGCGCGCCGTTAATCGGCCTTCGTGGCCGGTGAGACCTCGACATCTCCCGTACGGGGCGACGCCAGGCATCACAACAAGCGAGGAGAAACGGCCGAAAGGAATGGGATGCTGTCGCCCATCTCCATACCATTTAATATACGCCCCGAAGCCACAGCGAGGCTGTGAGAAAAGCCTCAGTGGGGGAAGCTCCAGCGAAATTCCGACCTATAGAGTTCTTTAAAAATTACTCTTTAAAGGCACTTCTGTTAAAAACACATTACTTTATAAACGTTATAGCGGCAGTAATCTACTTTTGTTGATTGGTACAGTCGGCCCTTCGGCGGTCTAGTTTCTTACCGTCCCGTAATGTAATCAACAATAAGTCTATATTAAGTCTAGAAAAATGAAATCCTGTAGGCTGGTTATGACCGGTGTACACACTTTGTATATTATGGAACGTTGTCTGGAAACTGCCTGTTAGAGAATCTTATAACCCATTTGTACACAGAGAGGCTAAACACCTATCGCTCTGCACTGTATGTTGAATGCTGTCTAGATGGTAAAACCACATACAAGCTGAACTTTAGGAGGAACCCAGCTTGAAAGCAGCCAAAGAAACACTGAACTAAATGTGAGTACATGTCAGTTGCGACCGTGTGTTTCTTTTTTTCTTTACTCTCGTAACTTGCCGATGCTTGCGTTGTTTTCGCGCTCTTTCAGCCTATGAGAAGTATTGTAGAAGACTTCCTCCATTTATACACTCAGTGCAGGACTTGTACTGCCGTCTATACGTGCGATCATTTCTTTAGCGTTTCCTGCATTTCGGCGTTCTTGTTTACGTTAGTTTATAGTCTTGTTTGAATAGCCTCTTAGGTATTTTGTTCCCTCTCGTTCTGTTTTCGCGTCGTTTTCTATTAGCTAATATTTTGGTATAGCCTGCCCTTTCCTGGCCAAACTTATACAGCCAACAAACAATAAGAAAAAATAATTCGAATAAGACAATTGTTCAATCCTCTGCAACAGGGTAACGCGAATCGTTATCTTCCAACGTCACACGAGCGGATGATATGCCCTTCCTGGATGTCGGAATGCAAGCGTTGACGCAGAAAAGCTTAAACTCTCCAGACTGTAGCCATGCAATCGGTGGCATCTTCGTTTTTAAGAGCGGTCAGCAAGGCGCCCACAGATGAAGGCATTAAACGCGTCGGCATTCACGGCAGATTTGAAGAGCAGAGACGCCAACATTTCATGCCATATGGCAAGCTGTACGGCCCGAAATAAATGACATAAAAAAAAAGACAGTACGCGCGCGCACCACCGGGATCTACGCGGAAATTGCGTCGGACCTCACAAGCTGTACGGGCTAACGACGGGCGTTCTGAAGGCCAAACAAAACTCGCGTTATTCAGCGTGGTTTCTCGGACGTTCACATTTCAACCCGTCAGTGAGCACCGGAATAACTTCGCACTCGCAACGAATGCGCGCGATCTCAGACAACCGCCCTGCCCGGGACGAGAGCTCATGACCCCGTCAACTTTCATAACGGCGACTTCGTCTTTCGAAAGCGTCTGACCCTTCCTGTCACCCAAAGAGCCGTTTGCAATTTACGACGTCTTCAGCTTGCCACCGCTCTTCTCTACTACCCAAAGGTAGAGTGCGGATGAAGTTCTCAAAGGTAACGTCTGATTCTGTTCTTTTGGGTGTGGAATCTAGGTGGCTTGACAGGTGACCTTATAAGGCAGCAAGTAAATGAAGGGTAAGTTGAAGCGGCGGTAAACTGCAAGGAAAACATAATTATGTGGTAACTGCGCTGTTGCATGGCGCTGTACAGGGAACAGAGACATTACACTATAGGCACGGACGTGAGGTGAGCAGTTTATTATCACTATATGTGCTGTGTTTTATAGCATCTAGACGGGGAAAATACCATCCCGCCCCCTCCCCCCTTCACTTTTCCAGCCCGAGAAAAAACAAAGAAACAAAACACAAGCGCCAGTTTTTTTTAACGTTCTGGTTTCTTGCACATTGTAACCAAAGAAATGCGGAACCTAACCAACCAGCCTCTACAGTAGTGTTAAAAGCAAATAAAAATGCTTGTTGCTTAAACTGGTCATGTGTAATTTGCGTAAGGACATTTAAGAAATAACATATACAAGTCCAGCTAATTTGGGAAAATGAATCAATAAACTAACACAACCACGAAACTAATGGTGTATGAAATGTATTGTATGGAAAAAGGGTGGTTATCAAGGAACCTGCAGCCTTAGTTTGATCTTGGAAGGGGAAATAGCTCCTGAACTTAGTTGGGTGAGTACAGCGAGTCGGAGAGAAATATTTATATACCGGGTGTTTTTTACAGCGAAGCTGTATGTGGCTGGCCGATTCTTCCACCTGTCGCCTGCACGCCAAAAACTCCTCCGGCGCAACCCCATGCGCATGCGCGAAAAGAAAGAAGACAAAGAGCGGCGCGCGATTGGCTGCGCCAGTAGCGACGTCGTTGCTCTACGTCGCAGCCGAGCACGCGCGCAGCAGTTTCTTTCGCGCACCGAAATGGGTAGGCCACGCTCCACACGTACTCCTGAGGAGCAGGCAGCTTTCGATCAGCAACGCCGCGAGCGGAACGGGGAACAAGCTCGTCTACGCCGTGCCGATGCTGCAGCCCGGACACGAGAAAAAGCTCGTGCAGCCAAGCGCAAGGAGCAACTACGTGCGGAGGATCCGGCCGCCCTAAGCCGTCGTTTAATGAACCGTCGAGATCAACCAAGTGATAAACACCAGGGCCGCACTTTCAGCTTTGCTCGTTAACCATCTGCACGGAGCGCTTGGGCGGTGAATTTTTTCTCTTTCCTTCATTTTTTTTTAGCTGCACCAAGTTTTTAAAAATTGCCTGTGCCAAACAGCGCAGTTCTAACACTCGAACTAAATTACTCGATGAGGCTGCCACTACTTGTGCGAGAAATCGAAATGCTTAATTGAACAATCAGCATAATTACACTCATTATCTCTTTAATTACCTACTTTACTGCACATATTTCAATTTACGAATTGCAGCCGGCTAGTTCGCAAGGCGTATCCGCTTGGAACGAATTGTCTGAACTACGCCAGTTTCGAGATACCAATTTTTAAAGTGCCCGAAGAAATGCATTGGCGTTCCATCTAATTTTGTGCTTCAAGGCATAAAATAGCGCTTTCCCAAAAAGGTAAGCGAAACAACAGTGCATTATCACCGCAAGTTTGACGGCGCATACCTCGACAGCGGTGCTACTCTCATAATTCGTTCCAAGTCGATATACGTTGCATAATACCTCGCTACAAATAGTAGATAAATATATGTTCCACACAAAAAATAATTTAACAAAGATAATTATCGTAATTACGTTAATTGTTCGATTAAGCATATTGATTTCTTGTGAAAGTAATGGCCGTCTCATCGAGTAATTTAGATCACGGATTAGAATCATCCTATTTGCCACAGGCAATATTAAAAAAAAATTGAAGCTAAAAGAAAAGCCGCATATGTACGCTATCTAAGCAGCAAAAATCGAGTTCCAAGCGGTAAAGGTAAACCTTACTCTAGCGATAATTAGGGTTCGAGTGCCTGCTAAAATACACCTAACAGGTGAGCGTATAGTTCCGCCTGCCCCAAATTGGCTTCTATCCTTCTTTTTTTTTTCTTTTGCACTGAAATACCAGAGGTCCCAAATAATGAAAGATAGAAAAAAGAATGGGAAGAAAAATGAGCTCTCAATTACATCTCTACGCAACGGCTGCTGCCGAGGTCGCCATTTCCAGCCGAAACACGGAGCGCTCGCTCTCAACCGTCTTCGCCACGGAAAGTTAGAAAGGCTGCACAACAACGAGAGTGGCATCAAGGCCTTCACAAGCGAAAGCAACATCAGGCACGCAGACGAGCTCCCTTTCATATTCTTTTTTTTTTCTTTATTCCCTCAAGCAGGCTGAATGAGTTGCAGCGCCATGAATGTACGACGATTTCTTGAGCATCCAATTACTCGACGCCCCTCTCGGAAAACGGCACTGTTCTTTTTTTTTTTTTGCCACGCACACACATACACGTGAGCCGGTCATTCGAGTCCAACTGTAGGTGGCGCGCGATCAATTCAATATGGCGATCACGCTCGGCCGCTTCTGGGACCGAGGCTAATTCAAAAGAGGCTGCTCAACGAAGAAACGGCACCTACGCTCCATCCGTCCGATTCAGCCCGAGGCTTACCCGTTAAAGCGCCCGTGTACCTGACCGCAATCCGAATAAGGGATAAACGAGCCTCATACGGCCAAGTGTTCCTGGCGGAAAACCATTAACCGCTCAACTATATGGAGACGAGCCTCGCTGGAAGCCCTGCTTCGTTTTGGCATCCTAATTGTCTTTCCGGCGACCACAGGAGAAAAATAAAGAACAAAACCCCTAAAAAGGTAGGAATAACAAGTATAAAAGCGATTTATTGCACCAATGAGTGGAGAAAGCTACGTTGCCGCAAGGTCGTCCGAGGAGGGAGTGCCAAGCCGAATAAAGGAGGCACGAGCACATTAAAGGCGCGGACGGCGACGTGACATTGTCCGACTCATTTATACCTGTGTCTGTGCAGTAGGAGCGGAACGACGGCGACGACGCACGTTGTTTGTTCTAGAACAGGAGGAGGAGAGAAGGAAAGAATGAGGCAGAGGGGCGTAGGTCGACCGCGCCTTATTGTGGAAGGATGCCAATGTCGATTGTGTCCAGTTGTAGCTGCGCAACCGAGATAACGGCCGTGTTTAGCAAATGGACGTCTGGCAGCGTGCGCCGGCATTGGTGATTGCGCAACGGAAACGCGTGGACTGCATCTTATGCGACGACGCAATGCTATGTAGCCGCACGCTGTGCGGGGCTTAGGTGAATTGTGCGTTCCGATTACCGATGTGTTCGCTGATGAAAGTTCCCTCGACACCTCCGCGCAGCTGCACGCTCCCCTGACGAGAGTTCATTTAAATGATATTCACCGCATAGGTGGTTCCTCTTGCATTACGAAGGCGATACTATATGTGTTACAGATGTATTCTTACTGTATATGCTGCAACACTAGAACACGGCTGCTTCTATGAGCCATATTTAGCGTGCATTATAGCCTCCAATGCGCCTGCGTGCGTGTGTGCGTGCGTGAGCGGGTGAGTGAGCGAGTGAGTGAGTGAGTGAGTGAGTGAGTGAGTGAGTGAGTGAGTGAGTGAGTGAGTGAGTGAGTGAGTGAGTGAGTGAGTGAGTGAGTGAGTGAGTGTTTAATTGATTGATGTATTGATGAAACCCTTTTGGCGAAGTGAAATTTTTCTGAAGCTGTGGCTCTCAACAGCGTACTAGAGCTCTCAACTGTGCAGAGTTGCCAGCAGGGAAAATCAATTAGGGATATATGCCCTCTCTCATGGGCTTACCTTAGTGTGTGCATGACCTGTACTAGCACGTTTTAAGCTGCTCAGTAGAAAAAAAAAAAGAAACACGCCTTTGTTAACGGTACTGCTCGAAAACTACCTTCAGTGTATATTGTGCATTGTACATGTTAACACAATGGGGCGACAGCTAGACGCGCTGCGTTTCCCGTGCTAGCGAAAGACAGCCGCAGTACTCTTACGACAAAAAAAAAAAAAAAAAAGAAAACAATCGTCGCAAGAAACACACACAAAGCCCCGCTTGTGAACACGCGCATTGTATTCCCGTAATTGCATTCCTAGCGCGCACCTATACAGCGGGTGCAGTGCAAAAGGCAAAATCCCGAACGTGAGCCGCCATCTGAGGCAGCAACAGGCAAAAAAAAAATTAACAATGAGAAGAGAGAAGCAACAGCACCGAGCATGACCGACATTGACGCCCCGAACGGCCGGTCTCGATTAAACCTCACAGTCACGGCCTACGCTCCTGGAACTTTTACTCTCGGCATCCTTCAACGCCTCGTGTACGCACGCGCCGTTACGCGCCTGCATACGCGATAGACCAGGAAAGAAACAAGCGTCTGTCCGCGCTCGTCTCGGCGCCGACAGACAATGGCCGACCTTCCGACCGGCCGCGAGAACTTGATCTTGAGCAGCCTCTCGACAACGCAGCAGCGCCAGCAGCAGCAAGAAACAGCAGCAGCAGCAACGCCAAGGCCGGCATGCACGGCCCACGCGCCGTGCGAGCCGCATTGTTCGGGGCAATGTGCGTATACGTGCGTACGTATATGTACTGGTGCTGCTGCGAAAGCCTTTAAATGCTGTCCGCAGAACACGCGCGCGTGTGTTCTCACACAGTGCCCACCCGTTCTGTCACGAGCACTTTGAGAAGGGCGACGAAAGAAAAGAGCAACGCAGGACGGTGTGACCGCGCCCGTATTGAGAAATGCGCGTTGTTTCTTGTGCCGGAGGGGCGGCTGCGTAGGTGTGGCGAGTTTGGGTAAATCGACGCCGGTCCTCCCTGCTTGCGCCGGGAACAGTGCAACCCACCGACCAACCACAGGCCGGACGGTGTCGTGCGGGCCGCGGGCGGAGGTTCCCGCGCCAAACCGCTGGCTCCGTGCCATCAGCTTTTTTTTTTTTTTCACAGTGTGCAGTGGCTCGGAACCGATAATAGGCAGTAATATACCTCAATTTTCGCGTTACTGTCAAGCTCTTTGTACGTGCTTCCGTTTTCCTGCGACGAGAAAAAACGTGGAGTTGTGCGTTGTAGCACACTGGTCGTAGCGCATTGGTTATTTTATCAATAAGTACTGTCTGAAGCAATATCGACAGAACAATGAATGCACATAAAACAATGTAGCTGACCGCAGAAGTAGTTACGCGATCAGCTCGCAATTTTTCAGTGATACATATTTTAGAACGCACCACGGAAACGACCATTGTCCATGTGTTCACGTTCTAACAAAAAATTTTGACGTAACCCTAGTTAAATGTGAGCGCCTTTCGTTCTTATATGAGGTCCAATTTAGTGCCGTGTTTCTAGCACTTAAGATTGGAGACCTGAATTAAGGCGCTGGTAGAGCATACGTCACTGGACAAGGGCCAAGGATAAGGGCCCGTATTCACAAAAGGCTGTTATGCTAGAATTGTTCAGAACATAACATTCAAGCCAATCCTGATGTTGTGTATTTATTTATTTATTTATTTATGTATTTATTTATTTATTTATTTATTTATTTATTTATCCCTCTATATTGGTTTTTACATGATGGGTGGGCAAAAAGTACGATGTGCTACGTCACTGTCCTCGTAGAACTGAAAGATAGCACCGACTTCAATTTGGTAGAAATTGGGGAGACGTTATTTCCGACACACACGAGAAATTTTAAGTGTGTGGGTTAATTACGTATTCTGCGGCAAATTAGTGATAGCACTTCACGAAGGCGCTATTATACACGCGTAATACGCACGCTTTCCCGGTGTCCTGGGAGAACGGAATGTGACAACGAGTTCGAATAAGCAGGAAATGAGACCCGTGTCGTGAATACCGTGTGGGGAAACCTCTAAAGTGTGCGGTTTAATTACGGTCATTAAAAGTACTATTACAACTGTTGGAGCAACAACAACAAAACTAGAGACCGACTTCGCTGGAACCTGGGCTGCGATTCCCCAAGGTTTCACAATCCTTGTCGTGCTTGCTGCTCCACACCCACGTCGCAACAAAGGCGAAATTAACACCACTAATTGTCCAGCGCCATAGAGAGAGAACTGAGAAACGACTAATAATGGAATACGTGAGCTTCCCGTGCTCCCGGCGAACAGTATACATGTATGAGCGAGTGCCACATCGAGGGCGCACACTGCGACCACGTGTGCGACTCGCACACAACGCACACAATACGCGCGAGCTCTTCAGAAGCTAGCGACTGCAGGGTAAGAACTCCCGTACATGTGCCGCGCGCGTAAGACTTCCAGCACGGCATATACTGGACCTCGTTTCCTCGACCCCGTTCTGACGCTTGAGAAAAAAAAAAATTGCGGCACAACAACGTTGTACACGCGCACTGGCTGTCCCTAGGGCGATCGCCAGCGGCTCTAGAAAGCAAGAAAAGTGCGCGTGCGAGCGAGCACGAGAAGTCGTACTATACAGCCGCGCCAGCACGAAGCAACTGTTCTCAACTCCTGAAAGTGCCGTAAAAGCCCGCGTATAGTACGAGCACGTTGCAGAGCGATATGCTAGCGGGAAATGTGCAGAAGTTACTCGGAACGGTCGTTTCTAGGCCCGCGATCACAAAAACAATCGTTCGCAAGAGAAGATGACATTCAAATTGTGGTGTTCGACTTAAGATCAATAGCGTAGGCGGGCGGCCGATGGTAAAACGTACTTACGAACTGAAAGCTTTTGTCGACTTCGTTCCCTGAAAACATTGCGGGTACGTCGTGGAAATATTGCTCGGGCCTGCACTGTTGAGGACAAGGACTCTTGTCCTGTAATCAATATAGCTTGGCGTGGGGTTGCTCAGTGATAATCGACATCGATGCAGCCAGGACCGGACCACAATACGGGGCTCAATATAGGGTTCACGTAAAGCGGGAAAAAAAGGAGAGAAAGAGAGAGAGAGAGAAACCTTACACTCATGTCAGAACAAAACAAAAGCATTTAAACCGAGAAAAGCTTGACTATACCCTATAAGCTCTGGTACCCGTCTCAAGCACGAGAATCAAATCTGGCAAGCCCCAACACCCGGAACGAAAAAAAAAACCTCCTATTACACTCGGAGTTTTATGGTACATTTAAATGCTTATGTAAGAGGAGGAGAAGGTACACTGCATGACCTCCGCACTGGGATAAGGAAGCCGGTGCTGCAATGCGTGCCGCAGGTCGTATATAAATGGACCCCCTTAATAGACGTGGCCCGGTAACAGCTGGCGAGGAGGAGGAGGAGGTTGCGGCGCGCGGAATTTACGGAAAGCACGGAATCGTAAGCGACACGCTCGGCAACAATTTTCGGATGGAGCGTCGGAACGCCCCACCGCCAGCCGCGTAGAACAATGGGTCGTTCGAGGGCATGTTCGCGCTGGTTTCCGAAACGGTGTTCCCGCCGGACCCCGGGAGGCAGTGCGGCCCAGTAAGGGCACTATCAGAAACGCGGAGTGTATATATCTTACTGCACGTGGTGGGACGAAACGAAAAGAATGCGCTGTGGGAATGTTCAGTTCGCAGCAAATGCATTGGTGGTGGGGTCGCACCTGTGCGTGCATTCCGCAATACTGGCTTTTGGAATGGAAAGTATACATGAGAAAAAAGTTACGCAGATTCAGCGCTTATGTTGGAGTATGTGTGAGGCAAAGATTCAGCTAAGCGGTTACCTACATTACTTGCCCTGACTTTCCCTCTTCGTTTCCGTCTCAGTACAACTAAATGTAATGCGTATAATTATGTTTATTTTCATACTATGCGATGTACAATCTAATGCGATTTTTATTCGTTAACAAACCGCACGATTGCGAGACTTGTGTGAGGTTTCGCGTACGCGGTTTAATTTGTTCGTGCATCTTTCCTTCTCTGTGGTCTTACGTACGTTTTCTTTCTTTATTAGTCCACGTGCCCCCTTCCCTACGCGTAGGCTAGCCAACCAGAACCAGCTCTGGTTAACATCAGGTTAACCTCCCTGCTTTTCTATACATCTGCTGCTCTCTTTGTCCAACACATTGATGAAACTAGATGATCGTCCTCTGAGTGAGCAGACAGTACTGGAGCATCGTCCCCACCGACCATCGGCTCAGAAGGCAGTGAAGGCACTTTTGTGCTTTCTCAGAACGTTTGGTTTGCACGAGCGGCTTTGACTCAATGACTGTCTGTGCACATCTCTATATCCTCTCTCTCTCTCTTCCCCTCCTTTCTTCCCCCAGAGTAGGGTAACTAACCAGACTCTTGACTGGTTAACACCCCTGCCTTTCTGATCTCTGCTCCTCTCTGTTGTGCGCCAAACAGACTTTAGATGAGGTGGCGTGTGCGCATATATTTTGGAAGCCACGCCAGGCGATGCTACGTATCAGACGGAGACGACGTTGTATGGACTGCAAAGCAGTTGTTCTCCAGTTCTCCACAAGACAGCGGATTCCGTTGCGAGAACCGGTCGCTATCGCAGTTGATTTTAATGCTTGAAGAGTCGCTGGAATCTGCCGACTATTATTTTTAATGTATCTTGCGCTCCACACAAAGAGAAAACAGTTTAATCAGGTCCGGCTGGAGATATAATAGACAACGAAACTGCGATATTTTAAAAGAGAAGTAAGAAGTTATCACCAGGATGTGATTCATTTCTGCCGCTGACCTATTTGATCGTGTTGCCGCCACAATTCGTTGCGATTTCCCTGAAGCGTGGTAATTACCGTGAAACTCGGACCCGAGCTTACAGCTTGCGCACCTACTAAGAAAGTCGATGAATGGGATCACAGTCACTGATCAAGCCTGATGCATTCTGTGTCGATGCGGTGATAGATCATTCTTCGATCGACATGGATTTAAAAAAAAATATAATCAGTGCTATTCGGACTATGAACAATCTGAGTGAACAGACAATACTAGAAAACCGTCCCTACCGATCATCGACTCAGAAGGCAGTGAAGGCACTTTTGTTCATTCTGAGAACGTCTGGCTTGTGCGAGAGCATTTGACTCTGTAATGCTGTCCGTGCACGTATCTCCTCTCTCTCCCCCCCCCCCCTTTTGTTTTTTCTATTCGCCTCCTCGCTTCCCCCAGCGTAGGGCAGCCAACCGCACTCTTGACCAGTTAACATCCCTGCCTTCTTTTAATCGTTTTCTCTCTCTCTTTACGCATACGGAACGCTGAAAAAAAAAAACAGTACACTTGAACCTGACTGCATGGTCGTCTCATTGTTCGCGCTCCCACACTCTGGCATTAGACGCAATCCTACTGGCGCTTCCAGAAAGTACTTTTATGTTTCTCGTGTGCCCAGTGTGGTGCTAGTGACATCAGTGGTCCCTCAGCCTGCATGCATCGACGTAATCCCATCAGACACAGCGCGTGACCCTGTGTAAGTCGCCTCCTGTGTAGAGGTCGCTGGTGTCTTTTGTTTCACCTCTACCGCCACGCTTGAAGTGCACCCACGTTGACAAACGAAGGGGGGGGGGGGGGTGCAAGAAGAAAGAAACACAACTCAGCCGCAAAGTCCCGGCGTATATATACAAAAAACAAAGGTCCAGCCAATACAGGTATGTGTGTGTAGCTCGACCTCCACTGATCGATTACTTCTGCTTCGCGTTTATCCGCTTACGCAGTCGAGCCCCTGACGCGCACACGCGGCCTTCGTCTCGCTTGACTTCACAAGCGTCAAGCGCATGGCCAAGAGGGCGTGAAGTACGGACCGCACAGGTCTGACGGTGGTGTTGACGGTACCAGGCCCACCGTGCAGGACAAGATTATCCGCTAAGCAAACGCGAGCCCGGGAAAATAAATCAACAAAGACTGCGTACACAGACCGAAGGAAAGGTTCAGATGCCGACCCTGCAGGCGTGTACGCAAGGAACTGGTGTCATCTCTGCGTTGGGTCAAAGCGTCGAAAGGAAACGCAGACAGCTTCGAGGCAGCCGGCAACGAAATGTGTCGTGTGTACAATGTCGAGTGTACATACATTGTGGAGGTTGAATCAACTATACGAGAACGAGTGTCGGCCAAGTAGCGAGCTTGAAGGTTTCTGAGAGCGTGTGTGCCCGTACGCGTATTGTGCGTGTGAACGTACGCGCGTTCTACGAGCCTTTGTAGCTGTCGTTAGTTTATCTACGGCTTTTCACAGCAGGTTGCCGTTAGACAAAGAACAAACGCAGTCAACGGGACTTGAAAGGTGTCTGCAAGAGGTAATTTTGTTTGGCGCGCCTTGTGCAAGGGCACAGAACCACGAAGACGACAAGGATGAAAGAGTGGACTTGGAACACTAAGATTCACGTGAACGCCGTATAACTCGATCCTATTGCGCGCCACAAATAGTTTGCTATTTGCGACTCTCTCTATATATAGTGACGCACGGCTATTATAGGGCAGCCCTGGAGTATAGTGAACATGGGTGTAGTTGGTAACACCGTTGGTCGAAAGTTATGCAGAGGACTCGCAAAAGAGCACACTGACATTCACTTTAATGCGACAACGTTAGAAACGTCGAAAGCATCCAAGAATGTAAAACCTAGAAAGGTAATTACCAAAAAAAAAGAAAAAAGAAATACTTGTATACCCAGCGATATCAAACCATCCCTATTAAGTAGAAGTGAGTCCACAATGAATATACTCGGCCACTGCACTCGCACAGCATAAGGGGGGGGGGGGGGAGGAGGGAGCGTAGCATGAATATGACTTTGTACAGAATTTCTTTTTGCGGGCTCTAAACTGTCCTGCTTTGTTCTTTCGCTAAATCGCGGACGATCTATAGCCTCGCAAACGCCGCCCGGCTCTGTTTTCCAATGTGCGCGCCCTTCGCGCAGCGCTTTGGCAGCATTATTCAGTGCGTTAGACAACGCGGCGGCCGAGGAAAACGACACGTAAACTATGCAATGACCACCGCCTTTGCAAAATGCATGGAGTACAAAGAACAAACAGTGCGCTGGCGTATAACGCAACCTGCTCCGAGCAACGCTTAAACACCGCCGGAGCCATCAGATGCAAAGAAGAGAGAGACAGAGAGAGAGAGAGAGAGAGAGAGAGAGAGAGAGGTGGGGCTTCGACAACAGCAACCCTCTCACGTTCTCTCTTTCTCAGGCGTGGTGTCTCAAGGGGGAGCAACATATCAAGCGCGCTGGGACGCCGGAGCCAAGCTTGTTCAAATTCACCGCCTCCTTTGTTTCAACACAGCCCGCCCGCTGAGGGGCTCCCACAGGGATCGCGCTCACGGCGAGTGCGCGAGCGCTTTGCAAAAGCATGTGCGCGCGTGCGCGTGCCCTATGCTGCGAAGGCACGCGGGCTCAAAACGCGCAGACGCCAGGCGCCCTGCATTGCGGTACGGTTACACGTAGTACACACCGCAAGCCAGCTTTCACACACGCGTCAAAGCTAGCAGAGCAAAGTGGCTCACAGGAACAGCCCACAGGGCCGCGCCTTTCCGTCCCCGCACATGTACGTATACACGGTACGCCTGCGCAGACGTCGGCTATTGGAGCGTTGCTGAACAACTCGTCGCGTGATCGGGATGATTGGCCTTGAAGGAGAGTTCGCGCCGCGCGGGCGCTCGACGGACCAGCGGGAGCGAAAAACGCTTCGCCTTTCGATTGTTCCCGTCAGAAACGATGGCCTGCATTTCGACCGTTGCTTTCCTTATTTTTAAATTTTATTTTCTATACCTTAGTTTCCTCGGCAACAAGTCCTTCAATGGATTGTAAGAACCCATCAGGCCACTGGAGACCATTTCGCTTAACAGCAGCAATTGGGCCGATACTACGTACATACCATTCGCATCATCGCTTTAACCTCTATACGCGGCCTGAATCTTCACAATCCCCCTCCCTGTTCCCCTCACGCCTTCCTCCCACCTACCACCCCACGCATTGAACTTTCTCAAAAGACCTCGTCGATTCTCCATCTCCAGTAATGCGTATTTTCTTCTCACAAAAGACGGTTGTAGGCGCTCAAAAGGCAGTCAGCAGGCCTCTATAGTTAGGCACGCAGGGCTCTGGGTGGAAGTAAGACGCAATGCACGGCTCTGATTTGAAAGCCGCATTTCGCCACACGCCACCCACCGCTAGCTTTGCGGACAACTACCAGCCGCAAAACGAGGTGGGAGCAGAAAGGGTCGTTGCGATGATAAACGCACCGCCCGCAAAGCAGCGGAAAGCGCTAGAACTTCCCGCTGTCCGTATGCAAATCGCAGTGCGCGCTCTACAATGACCGCGCCGCCTTCGACACGCAAAGCAGAACAGGGGCTACTTTAGCTTTTATGCAACAGAGGGACAGAAAATGACGGTCAAATGAGTTTCCGGCTGCAAGGATATAAACAGTAGAGTGAGAGCGTGGAGGCCAAGTCGGTGACAAGGTGATACCGCGGCCAGTTTGATGAATGCCTTATACCACTGAGCGGCATGCGAAACCAGGTGTATGCCAGACTACGCCCGTGAGAGCTGTAAGAGTAACAAGCGTTTATTTTTTTTTCTTTCTTCGAAGTGGTACGCGTCCGTCGAAATGGATTGCATGGCGTCAAAGTGAACGACGGAGTGAGTACCCAAGGAATTAGGTAAAAAAAAAAAAAGGAAGGGGGGTGCGGTCAGTGAATGTGAATAAAACGAAAATGGTAACAGTGATTGAAAGCGTGAATCTATACAACTCTCTCGTAGCAAACAAACGTTTTTTGTGCGCGGTGACTATGAATAAGTAAGAATAAAACGAACTGTTAAGAAACGTATCAACGCGAGAAGCCGGTGGACAAAAAGAGAAGGAAGGTGACAATGAAAGTATTCGGAAAATAATGCTGGGCGCGGTCCGATTGTCAGCTGCCGTTCAGGGAAAGGGAAAGAAAGAAATATAGATCGGCGATGGAATGCGTTTTGTGAGGCGCCGGGGTGCTCTCGATAGTGCGACCTTCGACGAACGAGCGACTGCCGTTCAGCGCAAATAAAACGCGCTAATACTCGTGATCCCCGAGGGTGATGACCGCGTTCTCCTTTCTTTTCTGTAGATCTGGGTATTTATTTCTGTAGAAAGAGACAGTCAGGCCACCAGCCAAAAGGCAGAAAGGCGGATCAACGTGTCTTTGTAACTGAAAGTGCCAGTCACCTACACAATAATGGCATACAAGAGCAGTATGGTAATTTAGGCAAAGTTAACTTTAACTGGAACGCCTTTTGTGTGTGTGTGTCTCCATGTGTGCGCGTTCCTTTCTTTTATTATTCTTTTATTTTTTTTCGTTTTCCTCTCTGTCATCTTTCTAACCCCTATCCCCCATCCCCAGTGTAGGGTAGCAAACCGGAGACTCATATCTGGTTAACCTCCCTGCCTTTCCTCTTCATTCTCTCTCTCTCTCTCTCTAGGCAAAGTTAGCCAACAGAAGTGTTTTTCTTTAATTTTCTTTTTTATTTTGACGACAGTCACACCTACTGCTGCATTATGACAGTAAGAAAATTAACAGAAAGATCAAAAGACTTTGCACAAGCAAGCAAGCGAGAAAAAAAAAAATGTGCAGTCAGCTATTGTAAGACGCGTAAACGAATCGCGAAATATGCTTCGTATCGGCAAGCTGCGCCCAGGTATATAATGTTGCAGCCATTTCTTTCAAATGTGCACACGACATTGTTCATGCCGTCGAGAAGAGCTCAGGTTTATAGCTTTTATTTCTCTTTACACAAGCACACGCACACGTATACACACACCGCGCTGCAGTACACATACCTCAATGACGTGGCTTACCTCCTTTCGACTCCTCGACGCAGAGCCGACCGCGCTAAGCCTCTCTTATCTCGGTTATAGTGCTTCCCTGCCGCGAGACAGGAATGCGAACACGAAGTTTACTAATTGGAACGTTCCTCCTTTATCTGAGCCCAGTAGGAGGAACCTACAGAAAAACCTTTCTTCTCTCGATTCGACTTATCCGTCTGTCCATCTCCGAAAAAAAAAAATCGAGAAACACGTCTACACTGTCGAAGCGATGTCCGTGGCAGCGTAAACGCTCTCCGAGGAGCGGCGAAGTCGCGTTTGTACGGCGCGAGCGCCTCAAAGCAATAAACCGCGAGCGCCGAGAGTGTCGGTCGACCTTGGAAGGCCGCGACCGATTTCCTATATGGGCCCGCTACATAGCGGCAGAAAATTTATGGCCCCAAACCATGATCCGCGAAGCGTGCGGGAACAGTTATCTCTGTGGTCACAATCGCAGCGGAATGGAGCTCGCGCTTCGTGCGCCGATAGACCTGAGACGGGAACGTATAGCTTTACATCAGAGCAAGGCGACAGGAGATTCAGCGTTAGACAGTCGTCCGTGTTTAACAGCTGTCGTTAAAGAAACGAGCTCCGCAGCACGCGACGGGGAAAGTGCCGGAGCTCATACTGCGTTGTTGACAGTGGCTCCTATATAGTTTGATGACTATATGGTGACGCTCGTCTGCTGATGCGTCGCCACCTACTCAAGCAGCATTCAGAACAGCGCGTCGCAAACTGAAACTTCCCGCCCCATGTTTGTGGTCGAGGCTTGCCTCGTTGCGCTAGAGCGCAACTATACTCAAGCCGAGGGTTGGCTGCGTGAACGTGCGCGAACGTTTACACAGACACGGACGTGTGGCCAGTCCATCGCGTACGTCTTGCGGCTGCTGCGAGACACTTCAGCACCTGATTTTGGAGTGTCCCGCTTTCAGTGCGCCGCGCATGTCGCTAGTGAAAGACTATCATCTCCTTGGCCTGCGGTGTACGACACTCGACGAATCTTTGTACCCCAGTGGTTGTGCGTCTCGACGTGATCAGGTTCATCGCGCTCTACTGTCTTTTCTGGAATTAACTAACTGAGGTTCACGTTTGTAGCGTCGATACTATTTCTACTATTTGCCATTCTGTAGTTGCGGGACCTTCAGTGACCGGCCCTACTGTGTGTGATCTGTACTGTGTGTTCTACTTTATTCTTTTAGATTTGTCCCGTTGCTCTTTCTTCCCTCTTTCCTCCCCTCCTTCTTATCTTCCATTTCTGTGTTGCTGTCACCTCTCTTCTGAAGAGAAGGCAGGCGTTGTGCCCCTTCCGGTGGCAGTTACCAGCGTGCTCCTCGCTTTCCCCTTCCTGTTAAATGCATATATGCTTTCAAAACAAATAATAATAATAATAATAATAATAATAATAATAATAATAATAATAATAATAATAATAATAATAATAATAATAATAATAATAATAATAATAATATAGTTTGTTACAAGCATGGCGTGCAGTCGAAGTCATGTCGCAAGTTTTGCTTGGTGGTGCAAAAAAAGTGTCCTCTTTACGAGCGTGTTGACTAAGAGCAACGAGAATAATGCAATGTTGCAGAAACATTTCCCTTTCATCAAATTTGCCATGCAGACTTACTGCATAGGAAATGCTGTAACGAAACTCAAAAGGCACAAGCAACTTGGTCGGAGTAGCCGCACGACAGCGTGTCTCAAGGTATGGTACCTCGAGGTAACTCTGCCGATTTGGCTGGCGACAGCCCGTTCGAGGCTTCTCATGGCTTGTGGCAATGCTCTAGGGTTTAGGGCACGCAACTGACATCGAACTGAGCATGCGATGCCTGAACGGGTCCGCTTACTCCTGCCACGGAGAGGAAACCGTTTTCGAAGTCTCCAATTCGTGTGAGTCGGAATGGCCAGCACCGGTATTCTCGTTTTTAAATCATGTGCTCCGTACTTGTGAGATTCACGGTATAGACAAGCGTTCATATCACATACATGGTCAGATTAGTGAAGTTGTCACGGCGTAAGCACTGTCGTTGCCGTAAAGGGACTAGAAGTATAAATACTGCGCTCTGTAAACACCATAATCCTATATTTAAGTCCACTAAAGGATGAAAAACTACCCTATAGGAATCTTCACTACCTCTGTACCGCAGCGGCCGAAGTTCTCTACTTGCTACGCCCGCAAGTTTATTAACCTTATCAACTGACCCAATCTTCTGCATTCGACTTTTTCTTCTGTATGTTTTGTATTCTGCAGTAACTCGATCCAATTAAGCACCGGTTATCTCTGCCCACGCAATAAGTGACCTGCCCATGAAGCTCCACATAACTTCCACTTAAGCTAAACTAGTATATCGTACCCCACACGTTTTACTTTTAAACCGTACTGCTGTATTATCATCTAAGGTTACGCCTATAATTTTCCGTCGATACTTAGACGTCGATAAATTACGGTGCATCTGAACTGTGGCTGTCCTGCGTGTGGGCGAGAAGGTACCGCCGCAGTCGTACAAAGATGAACAGGCACACAAGGGACCGTTCAGGGCAAGACAAACAGTATCAAGCCACAGTGTGAACGTCCCGCCAAGCAAACAGAAAAGGAGAAGGAGGGTGACGAACGAAAGGTGAAAAGCAGGAAAGTAAACCATAACGGAAAATTTGGCACACTCGACTGTAGTCGACGTCTACTTGCTGCGAAGCATTCATGATTTGTAGATAACGGCTGTATCAATAGTGCTACTGCTGTGTGGCGAACGGTTATGTAGAAATTATATACTGTAGTGTCGGGTGGATGTCTGATTTTCCCTTTATTCATCACTTCTCTCCACCTTGCAGGTTTCCGCAGAACTACTACGTCAAACTCTTGCCTTTGCTTCGTGTTGTCGACAAATTCGACTTCGCCCTGCCATCTGCTAGCTGCCTGGTTAGCTCAGATGGTAGAGCGGCTGCCCCGGAAAGGCGGTGGTCCCGGGTTCGAGTCCCGGACCAGGACGAATTTTTCTTCAACTATGAGGCTTTCCTTTCGAGGAACCCGTATTGGTTTCCTTTGTAGCAATTGCTACGAACGGGTGGATGTCTGATTTTCCCTTTATTCATTACTTCTCTCCACCTTGCGGGTTTCCGCAGAACTACTACGTCAGTGTTTATATTTATAATAAATAAGACACAATGTTTGTAGAAGCAAGATAGAAGACTGAATGCAAACTGAAACTCAGTGGCACATATATCCAGTGGCTCCAGTACGCGTAACCTAGTGTACTACTCATTGGAACGTGCCCAGTCGCCCCCGGGGTCCAAAATTTTAGTCTGTAGTACCAACGGGATCGGCCTTCCAAAACAGCGAGACCACCCCACCCATTCGAAAAAAAAAAACAAAAAATAAAGCTGCACTCGAAGAATGCTTTGCATTGGTTTTTATGTGGTGCTCTGAGTTTTCTGGTTTTTTGGATAGTTACGGTTACCTTTGACGACGATTGATTAACAAGACATCGGGTGAAGATTCAACGAGCCAGGCGCCTTACAGGTACGACATTTCTTTTTTGAAGACCTGACTATTACCCTGCCGCTACGGTGGTCGGAAGCCGAGAACATCGTCACGAGCCTTATGCTCGTCCAAACGTAACAAGCCATATGAATGACGCTACGGGCCGTAATGAAAAGCCTGGAGCCTTGCAAGCGTCACAGAGCTTCATAAAGCCGGCACGTTTGGTTCTCCCCAACTCAGAATCAACTTCAGCGAATTCAGGAATGATGGCTGATGGTGAGGCCGAGACCAAGAAACCTCGCCTAGAAGACAGCAAGTACGATGATAGAACATCGACTTATGAGCTAAGTGATGAAGAAGAGATGGGTGAAGATGCACCATTTACTGTGGTCACGTATAAGAAAAAGCGAGCCGAAGGCATTCCGGTTGTCTTTCGCCCAACAAGTGAAGGTGCTACTTTTTGGCAAGTAAATCCAAACCGAGTGTCTGCCGAAATAGTTTCTGCTGCCAAAGAAAAAGTACAGTCTTTCAGGACGACCAGAGACGGAAGTTTCAGTGTCAGCGTTGCTTCCTTAGCATCGGCGAAACGCCTTTTGATGCTCTCAAGTGTAGGCGGCCTGGAAGTCAAGCCATTCATCCCACAGTCGTACACGCGAAACGTTGGGAAAGTGAAACATGTGCCTCTGCAGTACACAGACGATCAACTCCTAGACTTCTTGAAAGACGCAGGAGTTATATCAGCACGCAGACAGATAAGGTATTCCCGCCAAGAAGATGGAGCAGTGAAGTCATATCCACTTCACACGGTAATCCTGACTTTCAGAGACGACCGCCCTATTCCTGGAAGAATTTACTTGGGTTTCACCAGTCACCCTGTCGAGGAATACCTAGGACCCGCACTTCGCTGCTATAATTGCCAGAGATTTGGGCACATGGCGAAAACCTGCCGTAGCACACGTCGATGCAAAATCTGCTCAGAAGACCATGACCACAAGGAGTGCAAGTCACTTCTTCAACCTAAATGTGCAAACTGTGCGGGGAACCATGCCGCCTCCTTCTCAGGCTGCCCACAGAAAAAAGCAGCGGCACAAATGCGTCGACATGAACTAATTCATGGAAGACAACCGCGACGCAATGAACCCGCACCAAACCTCGAGATCGTGCATCCAGTGCCAGATCACCCACCTCAGCGGGCACCGGAACCACCACAGCCAAGAGCACCAACAAGATATCCCTCCTCTAGAGAACAACCAACAGTGCAATCAAGAGACCAATCAAGAGGATCAGAGTCAAGCGCCCAGTCTTATGCATCAGTGCTACGGAAAACCACAGGACAACAGGCAGAAAGTAATACACAAGACAGCTCCTGTTCTCGCACACATTTCTCTCAGCGACCTTACGCATCTACTGCAGAAGTAACACCAGCTAATAGCGAACGTACCACAGCATCGGTGACACAACTGATTTTGCCGATGCTTTTCGCAGCTCTTAAGGCAATCCTATCTGCTTTGCCGGAAGCAAACAACCTACCAGAAGTAAAAGCCTTGTTGCCTCTAGAAGCACTGTTGTGTCAACAATCCGGGCCGAAACTGTGGCAGGCACTACATGAATAACCGCTACAAAAATGTCTCCATATTTCAGTGGAATGCCAACAGTCTTCGAAGAAAGTGCGCTGACTTTCGTAAACTGCTTGAACAATACAACTTCCCAATACTTTGCATTCAAGAGGCGGGAATCACTGACGACTTTCGCCTCTCGAATTATGTGATATATAAGACTTCTCGTCAAGGTGCTGTTAGCAGAGTGCTCCTGTGCGTCAGAAAGGACCTACCATCTTATCAAATTCAGTCCAGTGATTCAGACTTCCCAGAATTCATCGCATGTAAAGTATCCTTTGGCAAGCTCTGTATAACAGTGATTAATCTATATCTACAACCTTCAAACCGGGTTTCAGTAGAAGCGTTAGTGGATATCTTCAAAATAGCTCATTCTAATGTATTTATATGTGGCGACTTCAACGCACACAACATCATCTGGGGCAGTGATCATTGTGATGCACGGGGTAATGTTATTGAGTGCGCCATAGATAAATGCAACTTGACTGTTTTAAATGATGGGTCGCCAACATTCCTTCGTGGATATAATTACTCAAGCTGCATAGATGTTACCCTGTGTTCACATGATCTAGTGAATGGTGTGGGATGGACAACAGATATGGAAACGCGCGGAAGTGATCATTTTCCCATCCTTGTTAACCACCCTAGCATGCACTATGATATCAGGCGTTACAGCAGACTAACCAACTGGCAAGCTTTTCGGTACCGCCTAACGGATCAAGTTAACCAACATGCAACAGTGGAAAAATTTACAGAATTTTTGCAGGATAATATGAACATATTCACAAAGAAGGTCCCAATACCAAAAGATTATGCTGCAGTTGACGGAGAATATGAACACCTAAGAGCCATCCGACGCCGATCCGAACGAGCTTACCGACGGAGCGGAAGTTTGAGTACAGAAACGCTCAGAAAATACACAATGTAATGCGCAGACGAATGGAAAGCTTAGGCAAACGGCGCTGGCGCGATTTCTGCGGCACGCTGTCTCCTCACACGTCTGTCCCACGAATTTTTCTTGTAATTCGTTCTTTAAGCGGACCTGTAACACAAAGATTCCCATTTCGTGCTCTCGCTGTAGCCCGGGACACGTGTGAAATAATAGTTGCAGATGAATTTTGTGAGCTTATTTCGAGATCTGCTTTTTCATCCCAATGTGCAGAATTTGATATTTCAGTAGAGTTGGCTAAGCGAAAAATTACTGCTTGCTACTGGGCCCAACATCCTCAATTAGATCACACTTTCACATTAAGCGAGCTCCAATGTGCAATTGCATCATGTCGCCAAAAGTCCGCTGCTGGGCCGGACGGCATTACGTACAATATGCTAAGAAACCTCGGACCGACAGGTACAAATGCGCTCTTAGACATCTATAATAACTTATGGATAGAGGAAACTGTACCTGACTCTTGGAAAGTCGCTCGGATCATACCCATTTTAAAACCTGGTAGGACGCCCTTGTGCCTTGAATCCTTCCGCGCCATTAGTTTGACAAGTTGTTTATGCAAAGTAATGGAGAAAATGATTGACGCGCGACTTCAATGGTGGTGTAATGAGACGAATGTGTTGTCCAACTACTTAGTAGGTTTTAGAAAACATAGATGCACAATGGATGCAATATTAGATATAGTAACCTGTGTGGAGCACGAGCGTGCATGTGGAAACATGACTATAGCAGTATTCCTAGACATCAAGAGGGCATTTGACACTGTTAGTCACGTTCATATTTTGCTAAGCATGTTGGAACTTGGTCTGTCTGGCAGGTCCTTGCGATGGATTTCTGAATTTCTATCAGGTCGCAAAATATTTGTTCAGACGGGTGAAGGAAAGAGTGCTGAACATCTCGTCAAACAGGGAGTGCCACAGGGAAGCGTACTCAGCCCCTTCCTTTTTAACTGCGTCATGGCTGATTTAACACGAAGACTGCCATCACAGTTAAAGTTTTCTCTGTATGCAGATGATGTGTGTATTTGGACATCTGGATCTAATGCTCAACTACTCCAGATGGCATTGCAAGACGGCATAAATATCATCAACCAATTTTTGATGGAAAGAGGAATGGTACTATCACACGCAAAGGCTGCTGTATTGCCCTTCACTCGGAGGCAGTTAAAAAATTTCACTCTCAATCTGGAAGGACACCCTCTAATGATTGTCACACAGCATCGATTTCTTGGCGTAATACTTGATAGGCAGCTATCCTGGGCACCCCACTTAAAAAAACTCGAAAACGAGGTCAATGCCACAGTGACTGTACTTCGCAGACTTGCAGGCACATCATGGGGCGGATCAGTATCGTCCATGCTGACTGTTTACAATGCATTAATACGACAAAAAATTGCATATTCCGCGCCCATCTTACACGGACTTTCCCACACGTCAGAAGAGAGACTTCAAAGACTTTTAGCTAGAGGACTACGCCTATGTCTAGGAGTTCCACGAGCGACTTCGAGTTCTCTTGTAATAGCTGAGGCTCGCCAATCACCATTTCCAGTTATGCGAACTACAGAAACATGCCGGCATTATTTCCGTCTTCAAACCCAGCATAAAAACCACCCATTGGCTCTAGACATAATGAAACGAGATAGAAGTTATGTTCATATAGAAATTCAAAAAAATCTTCACATATTGCCAGGAAATGAATTTTGGAACTCAGACATCGAATATCCTCCATGGCTGCTTACAGTTCCAAAAATCGAATTGTCAGTAGAAGGAATATTCAGCAAAAGAGACATGTTCATTCAAGCTGCTCAACACCTCGCACTATACCAGATATATATGCGGTATTCAGGATACACACACGTCTATACAGACGGCTCCAGTACAGCAACCTCTTCCACTTCATCATTCATTATACCGCACCTCAACAAACAAGAATCATTTAAGTTATCTCGTGCGACTTCGTCCACAACGGCTGAACTGTTCGCAATCCTATGTGCGGTAAAATTTATATTGTCAGTAACAGAAGCGCAAAAATGGGTAATTTTCAGCGATTCACAGGCGGCTCTAACATCACTCTGCAGCACAAAGGGGAAAGCATTCAGCGACAGTATAATTTATGAAACACTTAAAAACCTCACAAAGGCAAGCGAAGCGAAACATGCAATAGCACTCCAGTGGATACCAGGGCATTGCAACATTCCTGGCAACACAGCAGCCGATGAAGCAGCACGACAAGCGCACCTGAAAGATGATACGGCTCCGCTCCCAATATCAAAAAATGAATTACGCTGCATTATAAGGACAACGTCTGTCAACATGTCTAGAAACACTTGGTTTGACCAGACTTCTAAGAGCTCTGACTTATATCATATTGATCCATTTATTGAATTCAAATTTTCATTGTCATTAGATAGAACTATGGAAACGCTTATTCATCGATTACGGCTAGGCACTGCCTACACAAAGCATTTCTTACACAGAATTGGCCGAGCGGAAACCCCCGAATGTGATTGTGGATTTGTAGATGAAGATATATATCACCTGCTTCTAGATTGCCCACATCACGACACACCAAGATGCCGACTTAAATCAGCGCTAAGTAAATTAGACCGCAGACCTTTCAGTTTAAGGAAACTTTTGGGCCCTTGGCCAACAACGGCCTTGCAGAAGAGCGCTTTAAAAGCACTAAAGACTTTTTTTAAAGACAGTGGCATCGTTGGACGTTATTAGTGCTTTCATTGTCCTGTTCATTTGAATGTCACTCTATATATCCATCTGTTTGGGAATTATGTTATGTTGACTGCTTTGTTGTGACTGTATGTGCTAATATTTTAACACGATGTATATACCACCCGCTCACTAGACAACGTGTTATTAGGCGACAGTATCGTTTGTACTTTTGAGACTTTCGACTACATAAGTGTGAAGACATTTGCCATGTATATTGTATGTACCCGCTGACCCGCTGACTAGAAAATGTGCTATTAGGCGACAGTATCGTTTGTACTATTGAGACTTCCAACTACATAGGTGTGGAGACATAGTGTGCTAAGTGTTATTAGGCGACAGTGTTATTAGGCGACAGTATCGTTTGTACTTTTGAGACTTTCGACTACGTAGATGTGGAGCCATAGGTGTGCTTGTGTGAAAAGACTATTTGATATGTAACCGTGCACCCTGAATGATGTATGACGGAACCACCCAAGAGATAAGGAGTAGCCGGCTCCTTAAATTGCGCGCCAACATCTCCTTATATCATATGAATAAAAAAAATGCTTTGCATTGCAATATACGGTTTGCTGCCCTTACTACGGGAGCTGGTGAAGGCGAGCAACACAGATGGGAAAGAAGTAGACCCCAGTCACAGGCACGCGATCACGGACGATCGCAGCACACGTTCAGCGCACGGTAACGGAAGAGGCCAGTCAGTGCTAAGGCCGTTTGCGCAAGTCGTTTCTTGCATTTGCTTTATCTATCCTCTATTCTTTCTCTCTTCAATTTCCCCTTACGACCCTCCCAGAGCGACGTATAGCAAGCAAGAATCTTTTCCGGTTAACCTCCCTGCTTTTCGCACTCCATTTCTCTCTCTCTCTCTTGCAAGTTCGCTGCTCTTAAGAATTGTAACAGTGCCTTCATTGCCCTCTGCTGCGACGGCTGATGAGGCCAAAATTGTTCATTCCGACAACAGTCGAACGCTTAGCTATATAGTTATTTCGAGAACACGACACCCTATGACAAGGCGTTGGCCGCAGACCGAGGCAGCTGATGATAGAACACGGCAAGCAAACGCCAAGAAGGCGCACGAGCCCAATCGCCAGCAAGGAAAGGACGCTCGCCCTGCAGACGGCTTGGCATGCACTAGCCATCCATTAACCACAAGGGCGAGCTATCCCGATCTAGTACTACTGGTGGTTGGAGGCAGTAAGATCTTCACAAATTGTTTCTGTCTTCTGTTGAGTCCGTACATAAATGTGGGTAAGTTGATACACTTTTTAGATGCTGGTCACCCCTGTGGTCGATAGACCCCGCTCTGCATCTCGGTCACTTCTTAATCTTACCGTGATCATCTTTCAACATTTGTATGAAGGAAAATTAATAAAGCAGCTGTATTGAACAAAAGGTACTATCATCCCATCAGTCGCTACTGGGCTCGTTGTGCGGGCATGGAAATTCTAACTGTAAGAGATGTATAGATAGAGAAGGAAGAGAGGAGATGTGGAAAGGGCAGGAGGTTATGCAAGTTGGCAACCTTGTACATCTGGAGAATGGAAAGGGCTATCAGAAAGATAAGAAGACAGCCAGTGCGCACGCAACCGCATGGGCACGTGCAGATAGCCAGTATCTATAAAGAGTGGATTACGAAAAGTTCAAAAGATTTCTATCAACGTGGTAGGCTTAAGTGCCAATGGCTTGTAAGCGCTACATAAATGCAACAGTCGTATCGTTTAATATGTTTTCCAAATAGTGACACGAAGAACGGTGCGAATGTTTGTGAACATGTATTGAAGCAGCGCGATGGGACAAGATCGAAAAACACACACAACAGGACAGCGCCACACCGTAAAATTGTTTACATCCTTAAGAATGAATAAGGGTATAAATGTGTCTGTTACTCACACCATGACACTTTTTTTTTTTAGGTGTAAGGGTGCGAGTACCGACTCACCTGATTTGCTTTTAAGAGTGTAAATTATTTTACAGATGTAGTCTGGTTGCGCTTGCTTTCTTGTCCTCGTTCCATCGCGCTGGTTCAATATACTTTAAAGATGAACCTGCTCGTCCAAATCAAGTTGTTTGTGAACACTTCCGGGGCTCCACGCTCTGTTAAATTTAGGCTGATGATATAACCTCGAAATAAAAACAAGTTAGGACAATATCACATCTTCATGCGAAAGAAAAGAGAGAGAGAGAAAGCCGTTTGAGAACTCCTACCTGGACAAACGCATCCTCGCAATTCAAGCATAACAAATAGAATAAATATTTCAGAAAATAACAAAGACAACGATCAAGCTTTTTCTTCCGCCGCCTGCTTTACCGCCGCGGGCATAAATAAAGGGTGGGCAAAGAAGAAAAAGGAAAAAGAAACCTCGCCACAGAAGGTCACACGAAGAAAGCAGCCAGCGAGAAAATGGAAAGACGAAAGAAACGAAAAAGCGGGGCCTGCTAATGTAATCGTCTTTTCTTGCTATTATTATTTTTTTTCTTGCTGGTCCACACACATGCACGCACTACTGCCGCACGCGCGATGCATATAACCTCTCGCCACCGTCGTGCGTCGCTATCTCGGGCGTCGTCGACGTCGGGGGTGATCGGTTCGGTGATCTGCGCGTTCCACCTTTCTCCTCGAACGGCTGTACCGCTCTGCACAGCGCCCGAAAAGCGGTCCGCCTCAGTTTTGTTAATGAAGTGTCCCAATCGCGCACACGCACACGCACGCACAAACACACTCGGCTCGATCCCATAGCGCCTGCGTGCCGGCTGCGCGAGAGACAATAAACGCGACAACGCTTCCACGGCTATAGCTGCGGGAAGGTTGCATGCAGCCGCCGCTGCTTCAACAGCCTCGACTGCGTCTAGGATATATACCTCCGGGCGAGGGTGCCAGTATACGTGCTTATCGGCACTTATTTTTTTTTCTTTTCACTCCTTTTCTTTTTTTTTTTTTACTCGCTCCACGCTCTATATGCAGTTGTTCGCGTGCGGCTCCTTTCTGTTCCGCGGGAAAGCAGGCAGTGCACGCCGAAGCGGGGCTACACGGTGGCGAAGGGGAGGCTGAAGTGGTATAAGGCCTTTGTGGAACGCGGACGAGGTCGAACGAGCCACACAACCCGCTTCCAGCTGCACGGCGTCGACGATCGGCGGAGACCGAAAGCGACGACGTCGCACGGACTCCGCGGGCGACGCTCCGAGCTGCATGCGTGTACCGCCGCCGATCGGCGACGACACGCCGCTGCCGATCAACGCTCTGTAGAGCGGAGCGAACCGCATAGGAGTCGGCTGTATGTCCGGTCCTCTGTCATTCATTCTCTCTCTGTCTGTCTCCCTCTCTCTCTCTCTCTCTCTCTATTCTCCCCCTATCTGCGGCGCTTATCGGTTTAGCGGCAATTCGGAGATGAGGGGCCGTAATTTTCCCCGCCGAACGACCCGCGATGTAGATTGATACGGCTTATAATGAAACGAAATTAATGTGGTGAGACTTGGGTGTGACGGCGTGCGCGACGTAACGCGCTAACTCCTTGACCGCATAGCACAACGCCGACGACGTCCGCTCGGCGACAGTGCTGTAATAGCGGAGATTTGCAGGATGTCTCCATCCTCCTAGATTGGATCTAATAGGATTGTAGCACGATCGGTATCCTTCAGCTGCGAAGCTTTGTTTCCTAGGTACCTCCATTGGTTTCGGCTGAAAGTTCGTGCTTGCTGTTTTTTTTTTGTTTAGTTAGGTGTCAGCTTTTCGTTCTTAAATGAATCCCACCTTGTGGGCACCTGCAGAACTCACCCGGTTCATTGATGTTCCTGCATTTTGATATGTCGACTAATTACACACTCTACCATCTACTAGCCCCCTGGTAAGCTCACTGAATAGAAATGCCTGCGTCAGAAAGCTGTGGTTCTGGCCTAGATTCCCGGACTATAGATATTACTTTTTTTTTCAACTGCGAAGCATTCTTTTCAACTAAAATATTTGAGTTTACTTTTACGCTTCATGCGAGATTCAGGAGTACGGCGAATTTTCATCGCAACTAATTCGTTAGCGTGCCCATCAATGCGCCCGCAACGTTAATCATTTTCCTAATGGCGACAACCTATTTTGCTTTCCACAGTGTCTTCTCGCTTGCTGTACAATTTTCATCTAAGTGAATTATCAGGACTCAGCTAAGTACCTCGCCATTGTCGTTAAACGATCTCTTCACTCGTCCATCTCCAATTATACGCAGGTAACCCAGATGCGGTGCGTGTCCCCCTTTTCCCTCAGGGCTGAAAACGCGCTGCCTGACTCTCCACATGTGCATGCTGTCGGTCTGGCCGCACACGACACAGACGAGGCCGATCGTCAACACAGACCTCGATAGTGTGAACGGGGTCAAGCGTGGAGAAAGGCCGAGGTAACACAAACGCGTATCGCATCGTCCCTTCAACAGCCCGGACTTGAGGCCACACTAAGAATACGGCCCGCAGGTGGCGGCGTCGTGCTGAGAGGAACGCCAAAAGCGCAACGAACCGCCGCCGAACCCGATGGCTTCTCCTTCGCACGGCCGCTGGCCGTAGCTGAAACGCAAACGTTACGCTTTTCGGCCATCGTACCGCGCGGCGAACGGAAGTGCAGTGCTTGCTCACCGCATCACCGCCCGGAAGAGACTCGCTTGTTTACCGCTGACCGGTTGTGCAGGCCCGAGCGCGGCTGCAAGTTCCGCTCGCTCCTTCCTGCCTCCGAGTCCCACGCTCTCCGGCGTGACGAGCTGCGCCGGTCATTGAAATATTGCGCACCCGATCGGATTTGAGTACATGCCCCGGGGAAATCGCAATGCGACTATGTACTAAGATTCAGGAGTTCATCGAAGTGGTCATCGAAGTCATCGAAGTGGAGTTCATCGAAGTGAACGGAAGCAAATGCCTACCGCTTAGTATGGACTTTTCACGGCTTGCAAGTGGAACACGCCCGTCTCCTATTGCGATCTGGTCTACGTTAAGCACGCGCAGTGCTACGGCGCTGTATGCATGATTGCCGAGTTCACAACAATAGAAACCACAGAATATTGCTTGAATTCATACAAAACACAGGTCTTACAGCACACATATAATACACAGCATACATAATGCCGGAAGGCAAGAAGTCTTGATTGCAATAAAAAAATTTTATAACGTACTTAATGGATCACATTCGCTGGCAGCTAGCATTGTTGCTAAATAGCTTCCTGCGCGATGGACAGGAAATACAACCCATAGCTTGGGTAGCACACGGTTGGCCACAAAATATTGTGGGCCACAAGTGCCGTGAAAGAAACTGATTTGTTTCTTGGTAGAAATACAGGGAATTGATTTAAGAAGTGCGACCTGCAGCTTCGATGTGCAAACTCAAGAGAAGATGCTGCGCACGTGAGCCTCATCCTTCCCTCTTTCTTTTTGTATGTGTGTGGTATCGTGCACCGCTAACTTCTGTCCTTGGCCGTACTTATATTTTAATCGTTGTCGAGCATCAGCAGAGGTTAAGCAGCGGACATTCCGCTAGTTACATAACGACACTCCAAAGCAAACGCTTGCTTCGCAAAAGCAAGCGCTTCACGAATTGCAAATCAAGCGCGCGCTCCGCTTGCGCCAGACTTTTCGAATGCTCCTGTGCCGCGCTGTGTCGTTGCCAGTAGCAAAGCTGTACAATACGCCTCAGCCGGGACCTTGTAAAATTCACTTGGTGACATCAGCGGGAAGAAAGTGCAGGTAGACGCAACGTGCTTAATTCAAACGCAAGGGTTATCGTTGTCGTTGCTGAGTCAGCGACGTCTTGCCGTCTTCTCAAAACGATGATGGCGTCTTGAGCGTGCCGTCACGCCACGTGCTATAGAAAGATTCGCGCTAAGTCGGTGGGATCCTAAAGCGTGGTGTGTTTCCACTCCCTTCCGCCTTCGTCGCACTGTACGCGTACAGACATTCCAACGGGCCTCAGTAGACAAAAATCAGGCATGTCATTACCGCGTCATACTTAACGCAGCCTAAACGAACTACGCGTTTAGTGCGAAATTTTGTGGACAGACAAGCCAGTGTGCTCTGTGTGCAACGTTACTGAGCATTTGCATCACGGACCATGCGACTGCTGCCCCTTACTAGTCAGAGACAAAAATATCTGATAGACGCCCTGCGCTTGCGACGTGACTCGAGCTTAAGAGCTTCGGGACATTCCCGGCCCTCGCAGAAGAGCCATCGGCGCGCTGTTTGTTTCGAAAACGTTGCTGGTGTTCCTGAGGTATGCAGGCCTTAACGAAACTTTGTGAATAGATTTATTGCGAATGTGCCGTTTGTGTGTTTATGTGATTACTGTGCATACCATAGTTATTTCAGGTGGTCAGCCAGGCTGACACATCCAGCTTTCTTTTTTAAATTTAATGTCGATCCGTCTCTCTCCTAAAACTCTTATTAAACTTCGTGAGCGACGCTTACGAATGAAAACAGAAGCTTTCAACTTGAAATTGAACACATATATCTAAATAAATATTGAGAAAAGATCTATAGGTATACAGCAAGCTTACGGAGAAGAGAACAAGTAATCCGTGGTACGGTGGAGAAGAAAAAAAAAAACGAAAAACGAAAAATATAAAGCCGTCAAACCGGAAAGTTTGCGGCCATTCGATATTGACATTCTACCACCTACTTACCACGGCATCATAAATAGTGACATCATGCGGCTGGAGATAGTTAACTGTCTATTAGTTTGAACAGAACACAGTGCATTAAAAAAAACAAGAATACTGCCTGGTATTTTCTCGTCATTTTCTGTACAACGAGGGTTCAGGCAGGCGCAAGTAAACTGAAATTTGTGAACGCACAATGACGTCATAAGTGTCTCATTTAAACACGACGCCACGCTTGCGCTGAGCAGACGGGTGACTGATTACAAGGCTACTTACTCCCATAAGAAACTTAGAACGCCGTAAAGATGTGGGACCAAGAAAGTGGCACACAACATAAGCGCTCATTCTGCCATTTTATTCGTCCCTCGTCTTTACTGCGCCCTGTTTCTTACGAGAATTAAATACCAGCTAACCAACCTTTACATCCTATTGCAAGGCTATTTAGTCACACGTTTCCTCTGGTGTAACCTATAACGGTGTGCAAATAAATTGGCATTTCCGGAAGTTAGACGAAATATCTGATAAAAGAGACAGTTGGTATTGATTCAGTGTAAGAACAGTAGCGTTTTTTTTAGCGCCTGTGAAATGTTCTTCTTTTGTCCCTGAATGCGTTGTGCTGCGTTAGTATATCGAATAGTTCCCGGAAGTGACAGTGTAGAGCTACGATACGATCCCAGTGCAACACCGCCGTAGCAATTTGCAGAAGTGAAGTTAAAATAAATATTAAGCTGAAGCAAAGTGAAATGATTACCGTTAAATAATGTGATAATTGGAACACCCGAGTAAACAGCTCACAAGAAGAACACCAGAGGGAGAAGTGAAACGTCAGCGCTGGCTTCAAACTTGAAAGTTGTTGGAAATCAGCCAGTCGCAAGTTTGAAATCAGCGCTGTGCTTGCGCGTTTCCGTTCTCGTTGACTTGCGCGCGCTGTTTGATGTCTTGGCCATGGATTGGCCTACCAACTCCACAAAGCTGCAACACATCTAAGATAATTCAGCCTTCCGGCTTGACGCGATGAGCTGTCCGCTGCGGCATTGGAGACCAGCAATGTTCAATACTTACAGCTACATCTACGCTAAGAACAACCTAATAGAATCACCAAGGAAAGAAAAGCCGCCGAATAAAAATTGAAACCAGCATAATTGCGGCGGCAGTCTTAACGAGCTGTTTGTGAAATGCTGTGCAATGGCGCACTATTTTTTATTATTATATAATTTTCTTTATAGGTGCAAGATCATGTGGGCTTCTTTTATTACCACGTTGTTAAAGAAACGTAGCAGGCCCATTGAGCTAAGCGTTGTGCAGTTTGGTGGTTAGGGCGGGTTTTAGCACATTGCCAGGCATTTAGTTGCCTATTTGCCACCAACCGCCCTGTAAAATTTTTTTGTACGTCTGAATGAGTGCATGGATAAACATTTTCTTCTTCTAAAACGATAAAAAAGAAAAGAAGAAAACAATGGAAATCATGCACTCTCCTGAGTGATCAATTCTTGGACCATGGCCGTTTCGGGATATTGCAAGGAGTGTATTATGAGCTATGCGGTTTTATTTTTTAGATCTTTGTTTAAACTACACTGTTCATTTTTTCTTCCTTCTTGTTCTTCTTTTTTGTTCGTTGTTGTTCAGTGTACCTAGCCTCAAAGTACTGAGAAAGTACGAGTTTGCACTTTATGGTAGCTGTTCAGCATCACGCTCAAGCGTGACATTACGTCATCCACGGTTTGTTTCGTTCTTTTTCGTGTACATCAGTATTTTTATTTTTTGAGTCATTCTCATCACTCACAGCGCTTGGCTCACAAGTGAGAGAGAGCGAGAGAGAAGGATGCATAGAAAGGCAGGGAGGTTAACCAGAGGCAGTTCCGGTTGGCACCCTGCACGGGGATAAGGTTGAAGGGGGATAAAAAGAGAATTGCAAGTAGCGTGAAGCACATGCCTCCATCCCCCTTTCCCCCAGCTAAATCGGTCGAACTGGTCCTGGTGAAGATAGCGCGGAAAGAAAAAAGTAGCTGACCTGTCCATGTAGGTTATAGTTGGGCGTCGTCAGTAGAAGTGTAGCCTGTCAATTCACGTTTTGTGATGTGAGGTGCGTGACCTCGCTCATGATGACAGGGTATACAGGGGTGAATCTCCGTCAAGCTGCCACCGAGGTGAAGCGCCGTTGAGCGTCGTGACACGACGGAGCCCATGAGGTTGTTCATTGATGGCGGGACCAGCTGACAACCAGCTCTCTCGAGTTGCCTGTAACTGTCACGATGCCGGCAAGTAATCGTAGGTTGCGGCGGACGTTCACTAAACAGAAGCGGGAAAGCCTCCACGGAGATTGAAATAGCGGCAATGTTTTGCACGGCAGAACGCTGCGGTAGCCGGGGGACTGGTAGCGGTGCGGAAATGAAAGCGGTGAGACCGAGAACCGTGAAAATAAGTAGCAGCATTATTTCCTTTCTTTCTTTCTTTCTTTCTTTCTTTTTCTTTCTTTCTTTCTTTCTTTCTTTCTTTCTTTCTTTCTTTCTTTCTTTCTTTCTTTTCTTCCCTTTGTTTCTCTCTTTCTCACTCTTTATTTCTTGACGCTGCTTGTTTTAAAATATATATATATATATATTTAGCTTTTTCTAATGAAATGGTGGAAAAGTCCGGCGTGGACTCCAGAAATTGAAAATATTTCTGTATTTATATTCACATTAATAAACAAATTACTACAACGCATACTACAAACAATTATTACAACGCATCACCTTTTAAGCTTGTTGTTACGACGATGTTGTTAATGCTGTTACGACGTACAACGCGCAAGGAAGTTCAAATGAACGGACAAAACAAAAAGAAATACTGGGGCTTCACGTGACGAAAGCTCGGCTTGATTATGAGGCAAGCCGTAGCGGGGGACTCTGGACTAATTTTGATCATCTTGAGTTTGCTTAACGTGCACCTAAGTCTAAGTAAACTATAGCTTTGTTGTATATTGGATGTGACTGTATTGGATCTTGGATAACATGTTAGCGCAGGCTAAGACAAGGGCAGATGTAGTGCGCATCGTGCTGTCCCTACGTCTCCCCTCTCTCCTTGTTTGCCAGCGCTAAAATGTTATAGACCAGAGTTCTTACATTTCGCTCCCCACTGAAATGCGGCCACCGCCACCGGGATTGAACCCACCTCTCCAGCAGCGCAGTGCCACAGCCACTAAGGTATCGCGAAGTGGTAATTGATTGACGAAGCCATGAATGCTCACAATATACTTGAAATCACACTCTAAAGAAAGTTTACACCCATTGGTGCGTATATTTGCTCCACAACCATATCGTCATCTGTCTTGCCCGCATTTCTTTTCTTTAACGCTGCGAGTCCGATACTTCCCAGTCACGAACGGCATGCGCGTTATCAGCATGACAGATCATTCTCGACAGCAAAGTATCGAGCGCAGTGTTTTCAAGAAAGGAAACGCAAGCAAGACGGATGACGATTATTGCTCTGTGGCAGATATACACTCCAAAGGGTGCAACTATTTTTAGAGTGTATAGATGAAGGAATGACAAAAGCCTTTAGCATCGATTGGTGGCGTTCGACATCTCGAAACAACGTAGACGATATGATCCACGCTGCAACGGAGAGTTCTGCACGATTGATTTGCCCCATCTGTAGCTGTTTAACGTGCTCCCGATACACGGCACATGAGGGCGCACTCTTGCCTTTCGCCTTCATCGAAATGCGGCTGCTGCAGCCGGCGATTGCAGCCGCGACTTAGGGCTCACCGGTAGAACACCAGGTATCTATTAAGTCACTTTGGCGCGTTAGTCGGAGGTAACATTATAAAACGTATAGTTGACATGGTGGCAAGGCTAATAGGCGAGGAGCACTGAACGGAAACGATCGACCTACTCTAACCGGGTGTTTCGAGGACCAAGGCTGGATTATCATATACCACGTGCAGTCTAATGACAAGATCGCATCAAAACGCAGTTCTGTATAGCAACTCCTTCTCTATACGGAAGTAGCGTCCGATGAGGGCGGACACTCCATGAAAACGATATAGCTGCGTCCATCACTCAAGTGCACAAATTATAAGGCTCATCTGTCGGATACTATCTGCTCCAGAAGTTTCCATACGATGTGAGGCGTTACAAGTCTAGCGATAAGCAATGAGATAAGGCGACGACACAATCATTTGTTCTTCAGTTGAAGCCTGTTGTCTTTTTTTTCTTTTTTTTAGTATGATGGCTTAAATTTTACACTAAGGTATCAAATGGGCCTGAAAGCTTGTGCGAACATTTCAGTCACACAAACAAGCACATGTCTGATATACAAGCAATTTGATTCAAGCGTAAAAAAAAAAGACATACGTTGCGGTAATGAGTGGTCAAACAACAAGGTACGATGAAGTAGTGGCTTACCTCTACGGGAATACGGTGCCGACCAGCTTCGGAATCTGCGAAGGCAAAAGAAAATAACGTGTCAGGATATTTGCGTGCGAAGATGTCGAGATAAAGCTCGACACTGTGTTAACTGCACTTGAATTTCTATATATATATATATATATATATATATATATATATATATATATATATATATATATATATATATATATAACGTGTCAGGATATTTGCGTGCGAAGATGTCGAGATAAAGCTCGACACTGTGTTAACTGCACTTGAATTTCTATATATATATATATATATATATATATATATATATATATATATATATATATATATATATATATATATATATATATATATATGTATATATATATATATTAATTCCTGCTCTGTGAATTACACTAACCACGCATCTTCAAAGATTCTCTGTTAGGTGTTGCACGCTGCACCTTGTTGCATCTTCGTTGTATCTTCGTTGTGTTTCATAACATAAATCTGAAGGAGCGGCCAGCACTTTTGATTAATCCGAGCAACTTGTCTCCAAATAGATAGATCGAGGGAGAACGCAAAACATAAGCGTGCGCTGCAAGCACAAAGGTTGCTTCCCATTTCTCCAGAAAAGATACAGTCCCGCATAGGGGACATTAATCCGTTGCTGATCCTTTGTTTTCTTGTTGGAAATCAGATGTATAGCTGATGGTACAGTGGTCGGAGATACCCACTCATATCTTTTTTGTCCATTCGTGTAAGCGTAAGTACGCTTATCATATAAAATTTCTGAAGCATGGTTTGGATAAAGAGTGCGTACACATTCATGCTTTATATATATATAATACTATAGTCAGTCGTCATCCGCGACGTTAAAGCGTCGAAGTTGTGAATTAAGGTGAGGTATATAAAATACACAAAACACATTTTCGAAGTCATAGTGACATGGTCAAAAGTTACTTTCACAGCTGTTCAGCGGAGACCCACAATTCCTTCGCTAGAAATTGAGACTGTTTATGGGAAACCATGGGTGTGGTGCTGCGGGTATACTTCGCCGACGCACTTATTGAAATAAAGGAACACATTGCCTTATACTGCGCGCATAGCTATGGCTACTTGTAATGTCCACGTTTACGCGGTACTTGCTTCAAAGCCGTTCTTTCTTGCGCAAGGTTTTGCAATTTTCATGAACACTCCCAGTTCAAGTATTGCGACCTTTCAGGCGGAAAATACGCCTACAAACAAAAGCAAAACGAAAAAAAAAATACAGCACCGCAAACCTGAGCAATCATGCTGCAGGATAGATTGACTCAAAATTATTCTGTGGCAAAGAATTATGAGCTTCTTTTTTATTTGTTCGTTTCTTTTGAACCATATGACGCGCTGACTTCGATCTCCGGCACATCATCCTGTGACCCCGTCGCTCTAGACGACTACCGGTCAGTTCGCTAGGTCGCGTGTCCTAACAGGGTGACCCCTTTCCAGGGTTCGGCGGGACGCAAAGCCGCGAGCTGTCGGTGACTAAGAACGCAAACACGACGACGAAGGCGTATAGTGGCTCGCCTTATAGCTGCCTCGCACATCACCAGCCCGCGACACTGATGACCCTTCGATGACGTTGATTAGCCACGCCGGTGACGCCGTTGTACTCGCAACTGACGGACGCTCCGGCCGGATATGTGCTTCGGCAGGGAACGTTGACGGCTGGAGTCAAGTTGCGCAACGAGCAAGCGGTGCAACGGTGCGCTTTCTGCCCGCTAACGCCTGCCCGAATGCAAGCTGCTTCTCACGCTTCGTTGGCATGGAACAAAAGAAAACTTTCCCTACAGCGACGCTATAAAAACACACTTTACGGTGGAATATTGTCATCAACAAAGACGCCGTGCACAAAGCTACAAATAATAGGGAGTTTTATAAATATAACGTCCCGAAGCGCGGCATTGCGTACTCGAAAATTAAGAAAAAAAAAAGAAGAATTGGTAAAATCATTGGGCTTTACGTTGGGAAACCACGATCTGATCATGAGGCACATCGTAGTTGGGGACACCGAATTAATTTTTGACCAGTTATACCGCGCGTGCACTTAAGTTTAAGTACACGAGTGTTTTGGAATCACACCCACATCAAAATGCGGCCGCAACCGCAGCCGCCATGGTCGAACCCGCGACCTCGACTTCACCAGTGCAACGCCATAGGCACAAAGCTAACTACCACGGTGGGTTCTAAAGGCCAGTCTCCTTTGCATATGCAATTCGCGTTCTTTCCTACACTTGACCGATAGCGTTCTCTAACTCTATAGGTCTCCATGCCAATATATTCAGGGAAGTAGATGATCGTTGTCTGAGTGAACAGACAGTACTAGAACGCCGTCCCTACCGATCATCGACTCAGACGGCAGTGAAGGCACTTTTATGCTTTCTGAGAACGTCTGGTTTGTACGCGCGGCTTTGACTAGTAGTGTCCGCACATGTCTCTATAACTCTCTCTCTCCGTTCTCTTCCCCATCTCCCTTCCCCCAGCGTGGGGTATCCAACCGGACTCTTGACTGGTTAACATCCCTGCCTTCCTTATATCCCCCCCCCTTTCTCTCTCTAGGTCCTCTGTTTCCAAAACTCGCTATTAACGCTGCCTACATGCTTTATGTTGATATTTCGTTCGCGTGCAGAGATACTGCGTAGGAAGATACAGAGGTACGTTTCTCGAGAGGTCAGGAGCCAAAAACACTTTGCTCGTTAGACAAAAAGAAAAGTCAATTTGTTAGAACGGAGGTGGACAGATAAAAAGCACGTTTCCTCGGCAAGTGCACGGGTTCGTTCGGCCCGTAATCGAGGTGCATAGCAGCGCTACGGCTTACATCAGCCTGCTCCGGCAGACTGCCGGGCTTCGCGGGGTACACAGTCCCATTCGGCGAGCGTGTATATATACGCGGCTTGTGTGCTCGGATATGGCGCAAATGGGTTAACGAGTAAAAAAAGACCCGCCGGCCACTGTGTGGGAAACGAGCCGCGGACCGGCAGGCATATGCGGCGCCGATCGGCCCGGCCCGACCGACCTGCCGGAGAGAATATAATTTCGCAATCCTACGCTGCTCAACTTGATCGGCAGCGCGCGCGCGCGGCGGTTGCAAAAGGGAAGCGTTTGAACTCTCGCCTTCGCTTCGCCAAACCGTCTCTTACCGCGCTGCCGCAGTCAAGCAGACACGCGCGTATACCCACGCGAACTGGCGGTATAAAGAACACTGTGGCGGAACGCGGAGAGCGCGCGTTCGAGCACGATTCCTGTCAGGATGAACGGATCTCGCATTGGAGGTGGTCAACGTCGGAGCCGTCTCTCGCGCTCCCTCCTTCCTCGACCTGAGGCAGGGGCTGACTGCTCTGACGTTTGCCTCGTCTGTCTGGAGGACTCGTGACTGGTTTGGCTTTCCTTTGCGGAGTGCGAGGAGCGATCGGTGTCTGCCTTTCAGTTTGTTCTGGGGTTTTCCTGCTTTGTTTACTGAGCCGCCTTACATGCATGCACAATACCTCACATCTCTCCCAGATCTCTCCGCCAAAAACCACACACTTTATTCCAGACTTCTTTCTTTCTTTCTTTCTTTCTTTCTTTCTTTCTTTCTTTCTTTCTTTCTTTCTTTCTTTCTTCTTCTTTCCGCAGTGACGGTTTAATTCGGCTAGAATACATAAACCCTCGCCGAGGAGCAGGAGAACGAGACAAGAAGCTATAAAGAAACCTGCCTGCATAGGGCCGCGCGCATGCCACACCTGCTACTACATTTTGACGCCAAACGTCGTGATACCTATACACGATTTACACAAAATAAATAATAAAAATAGAGTAAACAAAGGAAGCAACGCCGGGAAGGGGTGCGCCGCACGGTTTCTGGCAGATTGTGAAACGAAGCGAGACGAAGTCAGCTGGTGGGCGAATTTGATCCGCCATATAGATTTCGCCGGTGTTTGGCTGGTCGCTCCGAGAATACGCGGCGTGAGTACACACGCCCACCGTGTAGTGCTGGATCGAGATCCCGCGTTACGCCGGCGTTCGTTGCCTGGCGCAATGAGCGGCCGCGGCAACCACCCTTAACTGCCATAATGGAAAAAGCACGGAGATAGATAGATAGATAGATAGATAGATAGATAGATAGATAGATAGATAGATAGATAGATAGATAGATAGAGAGAGAGAGAGAGAGAGAGAGAGAGAGAGAGAGAGGGGGGGGCAAGAAAGGCAGGGAGGCCGACCAGACGAGCACCCGGTTTGCTACCCTACACTGGGGTGGGGGAAAGGGGAATAGAAAGAGGAAATGAGGGCGAGAGTGTGCACTGAGTGCGTGCGGGAGGATGCACAGGGACACTGAATGACTGACGTACTAAGTGGTCCAGTCCATTAGCTGTGCGCAACCTAAGCATTAACTTGCAAACGGAAGAGTTGCGTAAATACAACTTTCACTTCAGAATTCCTTACTTTGGGTCGCTGTTGTTCGAACGGATTTATTTTCCCGTTTCCTTTGCTCTCTTTTAGTCATCAAGGATTGACGAACGAAAGAGTGGTCCTGAAACGTTAAGTGTTAGCCCATGAGGCCATTCTCCCGAAGGCAAGCCAGAACTGTATAGCAAGTAGCCGATTCCGTTGACGGTATGTAGCGTCCAACGAGTGGCGTTCACTCTCGAAATGCGTGAATCATGCTTTCGCAAGTGCCGAACGAAGCCCCGCTCGATGTTCAGCCAATGCCTTTTTTTTTTGATTGACTACCAAAACGCATAACCCTGTCTTCTTTCGAGATCTCCGGCATGTGCTGAAAATATCGGAGGCTCATTAGAATGTAATACTCGTACATACGCGTTGAAAGAACGCCACTCGCGGCTTATCTGCCCTCGTGATCTCTCAAGCATTGACTTCTGCTAATTTCTCCTTTTTTTTCCAATAAGCGCTTCGCGTAACTACGGAAGCCAGCGTTTTATTATTGTTATCCTTTCTTTTTTCGAAAGATAAGCCGAATTCCCTGCCGCACCGAACATGCAATAATAATGAGGGTCGTACCCGTACGTCCGCAACGACCGACCATGTCATTGTCCTTCCGCACACGATCCACTTTACCACACGTCTGCGCCGGGCCCTCTAATCGAAGTCAACGATCTTCACGCTTCGTCGCCGGCCGCAGGCGCCCGAGTCGCGCACACCGACGGGGCCCGTCGCAATCCAGAGCGGTGTCGCATGATCGATGCCTAATTGGCTTCGTCCGCCGCCGATCCCTTTCGATCGGCCAAGTCGCGTCGCACTAGCGGCGTTCCAGCGCCTACCGCAAAACACGCCACGCTGCTGTCTCATCGTCGTCGTCTCGGCTTAAGCGGTGACGAGAAGCCCAGCTGAGCCGTGTCGAGCCGCACCATGCAGAGCTAGCTGCCACTGAGCGATCCTTATCCGTTTCAACGTACACCGGCCGGTAGCATACAATTCGTCGCCCGCGTGGTCTTACGCAGAACGTCCCCGTTCACGTTCGCGGCCAGCCATATCGAGCCTGCCAGCGACCGCCGTTTCGTAGTCAATTACTCTTCCCACCAACGAGCCCCGCAAGAGCGAAGGGGCTTATCGGTATACTGATTTGTATTGGATTCCGACACCGCTCCCTTTGCGGTCCCTCGTCAACTCGTTTCGGAAGTAGCGAGAGCACAAGGGTGGAGCTCGACGGTGCGGTTTGCGCATTCGTGGCACGCCGGGAGCAACTGGCGATGGCGGAATTCACGAAGGGCAGGCGAATCGCGCGACGCCAACGAGTTGCGAAAGGAACAGTCCTTCTTTCTCGGCCTCCGCGAAATATCGAAGCAGGCATTTCTTATAGCCAAACAATGTCGCCTCCACTAGGGCCGGTAATCACGATGGATTCATTACGTTGACTCGAGTTCGATTCGAAGATTTTCGCGCTTGTTATCTGCATAAGGAACGCGAACAGATCGAGTTGTGAACAGTATGTGCCAAGATGGCGGTGAATAAGAGTCACAGCAGCGATTCCAGAGAGATCGCAAAGTTTCGAGCGGCCCGACAATGTGCATACTAATGTGGCCACACGAGTCTGGCGAAAAACCGAATGATTTTTCGGGCCGTCGCTATAAGCCTCGCCCTTGTCTTACTGCCGACAACACTATGCAACAATAAGCGTCAGATTTCTACCAATCTCAATAGTGTAAGCGCGAAGGCAGGCAGTTCGTATCAAGTAGCGACAATGCCGTAGGCTGGCAGAGGTTACTGTAAACGAAAAAAAGAAGTCATCCTCAAGTTACTGTAAACGGCGGTACTGTAAGGCCCCGCTGCTCAAGGCTAACACTTCGACTATTCAGGAGGAGGCACGGGAGTTTACAGGTGGCCCCCTTGCCAAAATTTCATCGAATTCAATTTCCTGCTCAACTTCTGCGATGTGAAGAGAACAGAAGTGTTCAACATGACATGGCTGAAGGTCCATCTGAGTGCCCAGATGCCCAGGAGGCCTTGATATGCTATATACAGCGTGCACACACACACACACACACACACACACACACACACACACACACACACACACACACACACACACACACACACACACACACACACACACACACACACACACATATATATATATATATATATATATATATATATATATATATATATATATATATATATATATATATATATATATATATATATATATATGTGTATATATAGATATATACGCGTAAATGAAGCATGGAGACATACATGCCTAAGAAAACGTCTTCTTCTTCTAAACTACTGTTTTGTCAGCACTGAATCGCATTTTAATTGATCTACAAATGACGCACAGTCAAGAAATAATGCGTTACGAGCATTTCTGCAGTTTTAAACAAAATTGAATAAGTAAAAAATACCCGTGGCCATGAGTTCTGCGCATTGCTTATCTGACTCATGTTGCCTCATTATTTTTGTGCTAAAGAATGACGACAACTGCTGCGATTCGAAGACAGCCTTATACTGCATAGTTAGTAGAGGTCTCTATCGATCATACTCATAGATCACGTTTACGCGGTCAATAAAGAAGGTCACTGCACGCTTTATATACGGATCAATAGATAATGACATGAGCGGTAACTTTATACACTGCCAGGCACAATTGTGAGTACAAAAAAAGAGTGAAACGTATAATTATTTCTTTCGAAAGGAGCTCCTTGCCTCTTTCCTCAGATTTCAGAAAAAGAAAAAAAGAAGAGAGAGGAAAACACAGTGAGACAACTCTACGACGGGGGCACGAACGCGTATATCATCATCCCCCCCAAAAAAATTTTAACCTGGCGTCATAATACGATCGCGGGCGAAGGCATAGCACCCGCTTCTGTCTATTTCTCCGGGAACTCAAGAGCACAGTGGCAGCACGATGAATTATTAATTAATCGCACCCAACCCTCTTTCCTTCCGCAGTAACGCATGCTGTTCGGAGAGAATCGACTGATGGGTAAAAAAAAAGAAAATACGAGAAAGAAAGGAAGAAAGAAGCAAGAAAGAGACACGTATACACTTCATGATCGAATTACGCCTGCCACGGGTCGACGCGGGAGGTATAGGGCACACACACACACACGCAGCTCCGTGTCTTCGATGGACGCGCTCTTCAATCACTTTCAATACTCGCCCAGTTTTTTTTTTTCGTTTTTTCCCTCACCGCGTACCTAGCGCTCTGCCCGTCTCTCTTTCCCAAATGCACCCCTCTCTCGTGAAGTGTACTTGTTCTTTTCTTACGTCCTCTCACGACGACGACGACGACGACGACGGGCAGCTCGTTTTCAGCACAGTTTGCTCGGTTTTGCTTCTTTTTCACGCCGCCGCCGCCGCCGCGGGCGCTCACGACGTGGCCCCGGCGCAAGCCGAACGCGCGCCGCCTGCGTGGCCCAGCCGGCCCGGCGGTGGTGGTACGCGTCAGAACGCAGCCTACATTTTTGAGGCAGAGGCCGGCTGCCGCCGGAGTTTTTAAGGGGCCGACTCACGGCGTGCCGATCAGATCACGCTGAAAAGACGGCGAGCACATACACACACGCGCGCGGAGAGAAAGAAAAGAAACTGCCAGTGTCGCGGTGAAGAGAAATAGAGCAACCGGCGGCTTGTTCTTTCGTTCTCTGTACACGTGGAGAGTTTGCCAGGTCGTAACCCCGTAATAGCGACGCTAAAGAAACGTATCGCTTTCTCGGGCTCGCGACGCATGCAGCCACCGTACAAGTACTTTTTGTCACCGTGAATGATTTCGAGTGCAGTAGAGGGAACGTGTTGCGGAGTACAAGGGGCTGGTCGTCGGGGTTGGTGACATATGCGGAGGAGATGTTCGATCGACTCCCGATATTCGCAACTGTCTAAAGAAGATACGTCACTTGTTCCCGCCAGGAATGAATGGCTGTTTTGGAATGCCACATTCGGCCTCCTTGTAAACGCTTCAATTAACTATAATGTCTATGTATAGGTGGTGCCTTTACAGCACTGCAGTTCCTGAAGTCGACAGACCTCAGTGAGTGACTGTAGTTTCGAAGTGCACTTCTGGAAGAAGCGACGCCATCAGTTCTTCTTTTTTTTTTAATGGTTTCCTTGCTTTCTTTTCATCGCCTAACCCTCCTTCGCCTACGTAGGCTAGAAAACCAGACGTGCGTCTGGCTGACACTCCTGCCCCTGCTTTACTTTTATTTAGCTCCCTAAGCAAAAGTTAAGAAAGAAAACGCGACAGAAAAGAAAGTGTAAGAATGGTGTACGATTGTCGATTGGACATCAACTCGTTTTCCGCTGTTAGACTGCGCTTCTATTTTTTGCTCGAATTCTGATTTTGTCAATGAGGCAACTTTGTATATTTACGCTGTTGTAGTTCGGCTGTTCCAGATACTGCGGGAAATTCGCTTTTCTTTTTCTTGCAGCCGTTCCTACTTACTTTCTATTAACTATGTGCAGACGGCCCTTATTCGATATATATACATTGAGACCCTCTTCTGCACGTTCGGTTTTTGTAACCACGTCTTGTTGAACTCCATAAAAAGAAAAAGAAAAAAAGTTCCCTCTTGAAACTTAAAAGCGCGTAACAAATTGTACATGCATCATGAGAGGATATATGCCGCCAATAAAAAGTTATTAATTGTTTTCCCGATGTCTCGGAGCCTGCTGGGTTCCTTCTTCAGGGTGCCGATGGACAGTAGCTGCTGGCTGTCGTCACTCCTGAAGAAATAGCCGAATTGGTCTCGAAGCTTCGGGTACAAAAGAAAAGTTTTGGCGGGAGACGATGTGTATCCACTCTTGTATTAATCCAACCAGACGGAGATTGTGCCAAAATATACACACCGGTGATCGCGATTAACTAAAGGAAAAAAACAACGAAGTATTGGAGCAAAAGACATGACAGTCGGTTGAAGAAAAACAGGCATACGTTTGTGTGAAAGTTAAATCAGGATCGCTAGTGTATAGATCATGTTATCAAACTCTCTCACCGCACAGGTTCGGCGAGAAAAGATGACTCATTAGGTGGAAAAAGCGCGGTGACAGCATGGCGTGGTTTCAGTTGCCGCCTGTGCTTGACATAGCTAGTAAAATAAGTTTTGGTGAAATATATAAACGTGTCTAGGAGTCGGGGTACTCATAGAAAAAGAGGGATAACCAATAAGGGGAAAGGAAGAGCGATTAACCACGTTGCCCTGTTGACCATTCCTGATGTTGTTGCAGGCCACGAGCCTCAACAAAACTTTCTATATATCTATATATATATATAGTGTGTGTGTGTGTGTGTGTGTGTGTGTGTGTGTGTGTTTGTTTGTTTGTTTGTTTGTTTGTTTGTGTGCGTGTGTGTGTGTGTGTGTGTGTGTGTGTGTGTGTGTGTGTGTGTGTGTGTGTGTGTGTGTGTGTGTGTGTGTGTGTGTGTGTGTGTGTGTGTGTGTGTGTGTGTGTGTGTGTGTGTGTGTGTGTGTGTGTGTGTGTGTGTGTGTGTGTGTTTGCGCGCGCGCGCGCGCGCGCGACTATGTGCGGCAAAGTGTTTATCACTGTATATCTCATAATTATCACCCAGCACCTGGAGTAGCATGTCAGGCGAGTAGCCGGGCTACGATCTCCATCATATTATTAAGGCTTGTTTCTCTCTCATTCTCTCTCTCTCTCTGTTGACTATACTGCTTTCGGGGAAGAGGAAATGGGGACTGAAATATAAGATAAAAGAAAAGGGGCCGTAGTTTCACGCTGTCCAACGACGCACACACAATGAAGCGTTCATCATTCAGTTCGTCACCAGCGCTCATAAAGGCTAGTGAATTTTGTGAAACGCTGCACCGCTTTTGTGGCTTTGCACATTGCGAACGCTCGAGGCGACGCTCCTAGAATACGTTATTCTGTAAAGGGCGTGTCATCTTACCATCATAAAGTAAGTTCAGCCGCAATGCCGAATTACGCTGTTGCAATAGCAAAGCAGTCACGCTTATCACTCTAGGCCGCTCGGCAAAACATAAAAGGAGCAAAAAAGAAGAAAAAAAAACAGAAAAAAGACGGAATCACTTACAGAACCGGGTCGCCGGGAGGTCGTGGATTTTGACATCGTGTTCTCGATTTTAGTTATTTGCTCGTCACTAATCAAGGTTTCTATTGCATTCTAAAGAACGTAAGGCTCAATACAAACAATTACCGCAAACATTTAATATCGAAAACCCCTTTGTCTTCTTGCAGCACAGGGTAGCGAATTGGACACTTTTCTTGTTAAAATAAATAAGTAAATAAATAAATGAATAAATAAATAAATAAATAAATAAATAAATCATGTTTAAAAGGCTATAGCATGTTTCCGAGACTCCGATTCTACTGGCATAGGTGACTTGGCAAAGAACCGCGCAAAAGCGAAACGGGTCAAGGGACTCCCAAAATGCGGGCTTTATGTTCTTAGAGTGCTACAGGTAGACCCGCGAAACGATTATGCAAAACTGGATCCCACAGTTCGCAGCTGTATTATTCATGCTAGTATCAGTCGCGCGGAACGGTGAGCAGTCCGAATAAGCGCGCGTTTCCCAATAGAACCCGCGCCCGAAAAAATAGCTGATACACACTTTGGCACACGCAATTCCTGAATTTGTTTCTTCGGTTATTTTTACACGCCTGCCCTCAATTCGCGCATTCAGAGCCAACGGGAAGAACTTTTACGTTGCGTTTGGATTGACCATACCGACTACGCAACTTCGAAGTATCATCTTCTTCGAAAAAAAAGAGATAAGCGTTACTTCGAGGACCTGTCAAGCAGTAGCCCGTTGGGCGTGTTTTTGTATTTCTTTTCTTTTTCTGCGTCGCGGTACACAAGCATGGCATTCTGGCTGCCCTCATCCGCGGAGAACGAAAAGCCATGTCCCCGCATAATGTTTACACATGTCAGGAAGCCCTCGACAGGCGCTTTTAGCGAAACACGAAAACGTCCGCATGCGAGCTGCTCCTTCTTCGGAGAAACCACTCAAAATCTATGCAGGCACGCGGCTCGCTTGAGCGTTTACTGGCACGGGGCCCCTTCTTTCGCGTCCGCGTGTCCGGGACGGTGGCTACGTGACCACTTGCCAACGGCAAAGACGTCGCAAGGTGACAGAACCTGGTCTTAGGGCCGACGCGTTGTCCTATAGGATTGACGTTCGACCACTCTGTCGAACTTCGCAGCAAAGTTGGACACGACGAGTGATGGAACGAAGGTGGTAGAGACCGCGAGTGAAGCGTAATGAAGTTTGAAAAAGCGCGCGCGCGCGCGCACGCACGCACACACACACACACACACACACACACACACACACACACACACACACACACACACACACACACACACACACACACACACACACACACACACACACACACACACACACACACACACACACACACACACACACACACGCACGCACGCACGCGCACGCACGCACGCACGCACGCACGCACGCACGCACGCACGCACGCACGCACGCGATTTAGCCGAATAAGAATAGGCGCGAACTTCAACAATGCGCTAATGTGGGCGATCTTTTTTAAAATGTTTGGCTCGTTTGAAAGCGCCCTTTGCTACACACTTTTGACGTATGCATCATTGTACCGTTGTCATGCTGCTCTTGCGGGGTGCTGATTACGCCAACGCCGACAGCCGTCAAGTCCTGTGCAGAGACTGGCTCTCCTATTTCTCCCTGTCTGGTCATGAACGAATCTGGCGAGCTTCGCGCACAGTGACTTGAGGGTCTCCTTGTCGTGTATAGTACTGTTTAAGCGTATATTTACATCGAGGACAAACGACTGCCCATAGAAGCTTTTGTGTGTGTCCACTCGCTTGTCCTCGTTGTCAATGCGCTCAAACAATCCTCAGTGTGTCTTACCGATAAGACTGTATATGCTTGTCATGTATAATTAGGAGTACCGAGTCATCGCGCGAGGCCTTTTAGATATCGCAGTCAGGGAATCTCTGAAAAAAGCTATTTTCACTTTCTTTTTTCTTAGTTTTGTGGGACGGGGTTGCTGGTGGAGTTACGTCGAGCAGTAACAGACTACGTGAATCGCACGTCCTTTGAAAGTGTTTAGCCGCAAGGTAACGCAATGCCACGACTACGAACTACGACTAGAAAACTGAATTTAGGTGGTCTATATGTTAAAAGATCATTTCGCGTCGTCTGCTTCTTGTAGAGCCCACTTTGACCAGAATAATCGGGTGGAACGTAACGTGAACTGTAATTACTCCAAGATGTTTTCAAGCTTGTTACGTTACAAGGTTCGCTGGCAGTGCGTATACATGCGTAGCGGCGCTTCCGCTTGCGTGCTCAGGGCAACAAAGACTTATTTTTACTCTTCTGCGAGACACCATCTGTACGGGATATGTTATTTAGCTTTTCTTTTTTTTAGGCCGCGTGTTGTGGTGTGTTTTGTGTATCTTGTGTTTCTTTGACGAGCACTGTGCGTATAGATGAATTTTTCACCATTCTCATCTGGAGTAGTATGCTATAGCCGTGCCATCCAGGCAGGCCTCTCGAGGACGCATGGAAGAAGTGGTTAGCCGGGCTTGTTGGTGCGACGACGTACTATTGCAAACGCCAGTGTCGCGTGTTCCTTTAATTTTAGTCCCAGAACAGTATGCCACCGTTCAGTGCAATGGCGGTTTTCTTGCTCCTTTTTGTGTGTGCCTTATTTTCTGACCTGATTCGTCACGCAAGTGACTCACATGCTGCCTTGACAATGTCTCATATTCGTGCAGTTTATTTTTATTCGGCCGCTACTTTGTCACGGTAAGCCGCAGCAGCATCGAGGTCACTGTAGGGCCTTTCGAATGTCGTTTTCCCAAACGCCAGACCCGGAGGGCTGCAATCTCCAAAGGCGCAGTCGGGCGCGGCCTGTTCATTGACACACGGCGTGGCGACGGCCGAAAGAGCGGCGTAATTGGTTCAAGGGAGAAATCGGAATCGTTTTTATGCTCCGAAAAAAACTACGCCCGCGCGTTGGTCACGCGTCAGGCTGCGCAGCGTGATCATGTGAGCGAGGGATGCGGCCATGCGAGAAAATATAGGCTCACCCACGGAATAAGAAAAAAAAAACAAGCAAAATGAAGATCAGTGCGCAATCAATACACGACAGGCCTCAAGCTGGGTTATAATATTATAACGCCAGAGGCACCCGACGTCGATTCGTTTGTAGTCCTTGTTTGCTTCGTGTATTGTTCCCTATTCAGGCGCCGTCCTTGAGTGTCGTGAACCGGTACGCACGTGCTAACGCGAGAGCGACTCGACTGGTTGATTTCGCAATCAGCGCTGTATCGAAGCGAGGCAGATAATTGGATAATTCGAGCAAGTCGTGAGGTACAATAATCCGGCGCCTTATCTATGGTTACCAATGCATTGGTGTTATTCTTCGTTTAGCTTTTTTTAAAGGAAGGGGTTGTGTGGCTGATGTGCATTTTAAGCGTTAAGCTATGCCGCATGGCAACCGAAGCGAATTTAAAAAGAAGAAAGAAGCGTTTTAAGGCTCTAATACATTAATATTCCTGGCAATTTTAATTGTAGCAACAAATGCCGTGAATATCAGGCCAAATGCCCGCATAGTGATTCCCCGCCGGCATTCTCTCGGACTGCTTACATGGACTGCTTACATAGGCATCAACCTCAATTTTACTCGCTTTATTAGGGTTCCTGCAATCTACGGGGCTTAACGATAGACTTTAAGAACGCCGCCCTCTGCCGGTCTATAGTGTACGCACTTTGTTAGTGCTCGTCTCGCTTTCTTTCTATCTCCCCCTTCCACTCTCTTTCTCTTTTTATCACCCTCAGCCCTTCCCCCCGTGCAGGGTAGACAACCGGAACTACCTCTGGTTAACCTCCCTGCCTTTCTCTGTATTCTTTTCTCTCTTGCGTGTCCATGAAAAGATCACGGCAACGCTATTGGCTCGCTACCACCTACATGATGATAGATAGGAAACATTGTAGTTAGTAATCTGATCTGCGCTTTACCATCAGGAAGGTTACATGCACGCCACGCTGCACACGAAGGAAGGAAAGTGAAAGGACCCTCCGCGGTAGCCCATGTGGCTATGGCATTGCGCTGCTGAGCACGAGGTCACGGGTTAAATCCCGGCCGCGGCGACCGCATTCCTATGGGGGTGGAATGCCAAAGCGCTCGTGTACCACGCATCGGGTGCGCGCGAACGAACCTCATGTGTGGTCAAGGAAGGAAGGAAGGAAAAAGTGGAGAAGGAAAGGCAGGGAGGTTAACCAGTTTAGCTTAACCGGTTTGCTACCCTACACATGGGAGAGGGATGGGGACGATGAAAGATTGGGAAGGGGAAGAGAGAGAGAGAGAGAGAGAGCATATAGCACAGCACACACACATCGTCCGTTAGAGTCCATCAATCTGACATGGTAGGTGATATCACTGTCACAGCCGCTTGTCCAATCCCGACTCTTTCAAAAACCGAAGTCGTCCCTTCGTCACCTTCACCTGCGATGTCTTCTGTCGGCAGCATGTGAAAACCGTGTCGAGGGACAATGGTCTAGTGTCAAGGTGCGCTAGAACGGATGCCAGGGACTGTCGCTGAACATTATATTCAGGACAGTCGCACAGAATGTGTTCCAGCGTCTCCTCGCAAAGACAGGCATTGCAGAGAGCGTTGTCGGCCATTGCAGTGCGGAATGAGTAAGATTTCGTGAAAGCCACCCCTAGAAATAAGAGATAAAGCAGAGTCGCCTCTCTTCGGCGGAGTCCAGTTGGCATATAGAGATGCATCAAAGAGGGCAGGTGGTATTGACGGTTGCTCTGGTTGGTCTGGCTGTTTGGTGTGCTCAAAGTTAATGAAGTGTCTCCAACCTCCCCGTGCCTCATAATCAGATCGTGGTTTTGACACGTAAAATCATAGATATGAATTAAAACTTAGGGAGTTGGAACGAAGAAGTGAGGGTAGGAAATAAAGAGATAAAGGAAGAAAAATAAGTGCGATCAAAACTAATTAGCGGGGTTAATATTAAGTAGGGTGCACACTGAATCCTTAGTTCCAACTATCTTTTCAACCTGCTTATACATTTGGGGGAGGGGTTTTTTCTTTCAGCCTGCTCGTGAGCTGTTGCCTTTTGTGAAGAAAGTTTTTTTTTTTTCATCAGCGTCACCATCATCATGAACCTATCCTGTCTCCGCTGAAGAACGAAGTCCTCTCCAGGCGATCTCTAACTGCCCCTGTCTTGCTTCTGCCAACCCCATCCCAATCCTGCAAATTTCCGCATCTTATCAGCTCACCTAATCTTTTCCCCGTCCTTGACTTTATTTCTCCTTGCCTTCTGCGCCTGTTTCGTCGTATAGAGATCAACAACATTTCGTCGGGGTTGTTATTGTGACTGCGCGAGAGCACGAGATCTAAACGAATCAAAAGACTGCGCGCGGCGATGTCGAGGCCGCAACACGAGCACATACATGTCTTCTAGAGGCATTAAAATGGTCTGTTGCGCAATCCCATCGGCTTAGGGAAAGGGTGCAGCGCCTTTGAGGACTTCGAAGCCGGTATATAACAGGAGTCAGGACCACAACTATACTTCTCCAGACAAATGGGTCTTCTCGACTTGTACGAGAGCCACGTAGATCGTTCGTACTTGCGAAAAAAAAGAAAAAAAAGCTATACCTGTCTCTAATGTTGGTGAACAACTAAATCATATTGAAGGCAATTGCGAGCCTCTTGTTCTGTTGTTACGTGCCTCTCTCTGGTTCAAAATTGTGCAGTTTTACGTGCCAAAACCATGATCTAATTATAAGGCACGTGGTAGTGGGGCACTCCTAAATAATTTTGACTACCTGGGGTTCTCAGACACGCACCTAAATCAACGTAAACGAGCATTTTTTTGCATTCCGTCCCCATCGAAATGCGGCCGCCGTGGCCGGGATGGAACCTATTACTTCGATCTCAACAACACAACGCCATAGACACACAGGCTATACCGCGGCGGATTACCATCTGGTAGGGACTGCTGTATTGGAACAGAAAAGTGGACAAGTTTCAGGGTGATATGGCAGGCGATACACTCACGATGACACAAGGCAAGAATATACAGTTCTTGCAAAGGGGAGCGAAGAAGTGGTTCGGCAAAAGGAGACTAAATAATATACGGGAAGTCCTGTATACTCTAAGAATATGCAGGACATGTTCTGGTGTGTCGTGTCCACTGAACTCATTTTTTTCACCGGTATATAGCTCACACCTCCATTCGAATCACTAACACCTCATCTTGACCGACATCGCGTTCCCGCAGGTATTTCTGACGCAGATCAATCGCAGTAGGTTATGAGGGATGCCTGTTAACCTTTAACGCCTGCATCTCAGCTTTCACAAGGCCAAGAGAAGCATGCATGCACACAAAAACACACGAAGAAACGCTCACAACCCCACCCACCTCTCTTTATCGTACTTGAAGCGTATTGATGTGTTGCCTGGTTAACTAATGAGGTGCGAAGAACGAAGTGGTTAAGCGCACCGTTTCTTCTAGGCGATTTGATCACGACGAGCCCGAAACAAGCCACCGCTACGCTGTCCTGTGAGCCGAAAGCCATAAGCGAGGACGCGCGTATAGGGCACACGGAGGCAATTAATTTTGTTCGCTTCGATCTCGTGTTTCCCTGTCAGGAATCGGATCACCCCCGAGGGCGGGCATCGGGCGCGCGCGCGCGATGCCCATTCGAGTCACACGAAGAAGTATCAAGAACGCGTGAGCACGGTTTTTTAGTTCAAGGCAGCCCTTTTCTCTTTGTGCGTCGCGCTATGGCTCTCAAGACAGAGCTATATAGTACCTGCGCGTGTATGTGTACGCACCGTAGGGTTGGAGAGAGAGCAACCAGAGGCGGTGACCTGGTTTGATTCGGCTTCCTAATGAATGTTCCGTCAGCCGCGCCGCGGGCCCAATTCGTAACCCTTCGACAGTTGCTAATTTTGATACGGGCTTATTATTGTGTGCCCTTCAAGTGCGGACAGCGGCGAGGGCGCGCCTTGAACGGGATCAGGTGTGTGCGGTATAGCTTATTGGGTGTTCGTTTTTATGTTACTTCTTATTGCTTTTTGCAATTAGCTCCGGTCGAGACGGGCCACAACTGAGAACTGAAGCTGTATAGTAACGGGATCTAATCAGCGCGTGGACTTCATTCAACGTGCACTGAGGTAGTCGTACCTTGAAGCTTACGTATAATAATTTCCCCACAAATTGCGGCCGCAGTGGGCAGAAAGCATTGAGAATCAGATTGATTCATTGGGTTCAACGTCCAGCTAGCAGCACATGGGCACTGCGGGACGCGGTAGTAGAGGAATTACCGGGTTCGATATCCCCGGAGTTCGATAACATGCACCTCAATGAAAGTACCCACGAAGCTTTCGTATATTCCAGCACAATAGGAATGAAGTCGCCGCAGTCGAGAGTTGGACCCGTGGCCTCGTGCTGAAGTGAATATTAGAGAAGTTGTAGCCACTGAGGTACAGTGCATGGTGGGTAAATCCAGCATCTAGTAACCTAGATAAAATATATTACCTCTGTAACGCAGTACGTACTCGTCCTACATGGCGGTCATGACGACGAATGGTTGCCTATTAGCATAGTGCACTTTGAACTGGCCTTTTTCCTTCATACAAACACAGGCCGACCTCACTGACTTTCCTCCAGTAAGTTCTCTCTCCCTCGAAGTGCGTAACGAGATGCTCAGTAACTGGGTTTGATTGCAACGGTTTTCCTGAGATCTCGTTTCTTCTTTCTATTTTTCTTTCTTTGGAGATGGAGGCGAGGAGGGGGGTCATCAAATGTTTTTATTAGCGTTAATTTGCATAGCGTTTAGCATTGTTCAAGATTAAAATTGACCGCAATAAGGAGAAAATAGTATGTTTGCACCTGGTGACTACCGCGCGCGATTTCACTGAATGTCACAAAAAAAAAAAAGAGAGAAAACTTTCTCCCATGTCAAACACTCTCATCCTTAAGGAGTAAGCTCGAAACGTTGCTTCATGAACAAACAACGATTTCTTTTTTCGGCTACTTTTTGTGTCAGGGAAGCATGATGATAGATGCGACTGAGAAGAGAGGAAAACCGCACGAAATGAGCTTTAATAGCTATCATCGCCAAAAATTTCGTGTCAGAAATTTTGGTGGGCACTGTATACACGCGCGGAATTCATAAATCTTTTCGTTCGTAAGTGCTTGTTGTGATTGGACCGGCTGCCTTCGCTAGTAATACCTGTAGACCCAGCACCGGGGTTGGCTGAAATACTCTCTCACGAACAATTCCAGCTAAGAGCGCTTTGTGAATACGCGCCCGGGTGATCGGAATCGGTACATAGTCTTCGGCTATATAGGGTGCCTTTCATTGCAGGTGTTGTTTGTACTTGCTGTGGTTTAGAGCAAATTTTATAGCGGTAGCAATTATATGGACACTCCAAGGGAACTTCTGCCGGCGTCGGCGCTGCCGTGAGTATCCGGATACATTTAAGTATATGCATGTTATATGCGTATCCATGATGTACATGCAGGTTATATTGCTACACTATATTCTGTCAGTAAAGTTGCTCATACCAGGTCTTACATTCTTGACTAAATTATTCCTCGGAATTTTGAGAACGTATGCCCCAAAACAAATGTCATGAAACATAACATTCCCAGCGCACGTCTCTTATGTTAAATCTTCTTATAATGTTAAATATTAAAAGTGCAAAACAATATCAGCCATGAAGCCTGAAACTGATGTACGTGAGTCATTACGGGCAGCGTAGTGACCAGCCTGTTCGTTCTCATTACAGGCTCTACACGGTGCATTCAAGCTTTTAAGGGTGTCGGAAATTTTGGCACACATACCCGCGTATGTCGCGTCCGCATCAGTCGTACACGCCTGTACTTAGAACACCATCCGAAGAGGGAGAGACAGAGAGAGAGAGAGAGAGAGAGAGAGAAATTATCTACGGAGAGGCAGAGAGGTCGGCCTGAGCTATAACTTGCTCTGGCCTGCTACTCTACACTGGGGAAGAGGGACGGGGAGGGAAAGGGCTGATGAATGATGATGGTATAAGGAAGAGATGCGTACATACAAATTCACGTCCGAAGAGAGACCTTGCTATCGTAGTCAGTGCTCTGCACTTCGTGAGAAACTGCCATTTTGTTTTACAGACTGTTTTACAGTCGTATGCCACAAACCTGCACCCATAAGGGTGCAATAGTTTTTGATGTCACTCAATGCACAATACAACGTAGCGGGTTGCAGAATTCGTCTGCTTGCTAATACGCTGCGCGCAAAATTAGTCGGCTCTATACTGATGGTTCTTGAAAACGAAACCCTTAAATCGAAACTCCCGTCTCTGTTGGTACCTGCGAAACACTATACAGCTTGTAGATCTGGCGATCGCTTAAGTACTGCATCAAGAAGTTTGACAAGCGACGCCTGAAAAAAAAAAAAAAGGCAAGGCGTGAGAATCTCCTTGAAAGCTACGCCGAAGGCAGCTTCCGCGTACGGCTAGCAGCTCGGCCGTTGCAAAACCCAATCTTGGGAGCTCATTTCTCCGAAACTCACTGTATCCTGCTCTTGTTATCGTGCTGATATCAGCCTGTCACGCGCGAACGGGTGTTGTTCAATGTCATACACCATCGGCCCCTTTTTATTGGAAATGAGGCGTAATTACGAGCCTTGTCTTGTAATTGCATCTCGAGAAACAGAGAGAGAGAGAGAGCTAAAAGCCAGCACTGGCTTCGCTTTCGACCGCCTTTCGCCTGTCGCATTAAGTTTACCTATGTTCTCGGGTCGTGGGAGTCAAAACGTTCAAGCATCCACCCACTCGGAGAACGGAGGATTACCCTAGTGGACAGCGCTGGTTCGACTATCGGTAACAAAAAATTGGAGCATGGACACATGCAGAAAAGAACACAAATATATTAAGCTGCTACAAGGCATGCCATAGGGTGAGGCAAACAGACAACGACAGCGATAACGAAAAAGAAATAAAGAAATATGCACGACCAATGTAATTCACCACCTGTGTACAACCCCCCCCCCCTCCCCAGGTCAGTCACCGTAAACCTATTTTCCACCCACGTGCTCATACACCGCTTCGAATCTCTTGATTGTAGAGACTTATAATTGAGAATTGAAGGACTGGAATCCTTTTCTCTCTCTCTCTCTCTCTGCCCACGCAAGATCGCGCTGCACAATTATATCGGTGCGACGGTCTGATACGTAATCCTCTCAGGTGAGGTGGTCATATTGCTCTAGAATGACGGTACGGGCTTAGTCCTTTCCTCGTACAGGGTGCACACAGGAAAAGGCCGCATGGAAGCTAACCGTAGACTATAGCCCCCGTGGTGGCTCAGTGCCCAGCGTTATGGTGCTGAGCACGAGGGCCTGGGTTTGCTTCCAAGCAGCGCATTGCGCACGCATGAAGGTAACCAATGGAGACGGCCGTTAATGGGCTATACTCTTCACGCTCCCGTGTATAAATTAGCACACACATGAGTTTCATGTATGATACGCATGTGATATATACGTATATAATAAACATGTGATATCTATATATGATATGCATATCATGCACATATGGTATATGAGCATACATATGATATTTGACCATACTAAAAATAATATTTGAAGGTGAAAATGTACATGAAATTATCACTTTTTGTACAAGTAAGCTGATAGCCATGAATCCCTCATACAACAATGGCAAACGAATGCATATTCTTCAAGCGACACGGTGACTGGATCACATCCGAGTACCCGTTTAGCGAGTAAAGTCGGTAAACCAGCATTTTTTTTTAATTCTCGGCGGCACCAGGAAGCGTGGTCTCGAGATCTATAGTTTCCTGAAATAATGAGCTACCGCTGTGTGCAAGGGGTCACCAAAGCATTGTTAAGTTGAGCAATAGGCTGATAACTGGAGCCTACTACTATAGACTTGCGCACTATGCATATGCACCTGACGCAGTCTAACAGAAACCGCCATCGACTAAAGCCGATGGATCGAGCAGTGCTTATTAATCTGACGAAAGATCGGCGTAGTAATGTCGTCAACACGCATCAAACTGCTGATAAAAGAGATAATAGACTCTTGAATAGATTCAGTGCGTTTTGTAAACAGCAGCTTACAGCCTACTGAAGCGTATACAGCAAGGGACCCCTGCGAGTGGCTATACGGGTACAAAATATTGGGCTACGTTGCTCCTCACACATGAATAAGTTCATCGTAAATGTGTATGGCTGCATTCATCGCCCGACTGCGTTTCGTGTATCTATTGGACTAAACCGTAATTTGTTATCGATCTAGTGTAGCTTGAAAGAGTGAGAATGTGTATTAAAGCCAAACCCTGAAACTCGTTTTATTCCGCTGCAGACGCGAAATCTCGGAACGACCATTTAGATCTGACTTTTTTCGTATACTTCCCTCAGCGTGCGGAACTATGTGTAAATCTTAGCGCGTAGAACGAAAGCGCACAACCGACCCACATACCGCGATGTCTAATGCACAAAACAAACATTCCAAGGCGCTGCTCTTTAGCAAGTAAGCGCACATTACACGCTCGCATATGAAAGCTCGCCGAGAAGCGGAACGGCAACACACCAAACCTCCCCCAACATTTATATACGGTGCAGCTTCAACACGCAGTACTTCATACATTGGCCCGCTCTTAGTTCCGGTAGCCATGGGCGTCGTTGGCTTCCTGACCCTGCTTAAGAATAATGTACCGCCATGAATATGAGAGCCGCCACCGGCCTTTTCACGCCCGCCGCAGCGGCTAAGCACTTGAGAACGTGGGGGTGAGACAATGCCTCTTTCCGGGGCATGTATAGTATAGGGAGCTGGCTGGCTCTCGCTCGCCAACAAAACCGTGGTTGCGAAACAGGCTATGAGTATACGAGAGCAGCTTGGTTTATAAAACCTGGGACAGTTCCAGGACGCGAAGAGGGGGGCGGAGGAGGTAGCGTTCATGTAACGGCGCACTTATTGTTAAAGGGAGCACGTGTATCTAAAGCACGTGCGAATTTTAACCTCTGGCTAATGCACAATCGCCCGGTTTCGCAGATCACTATAGTGAAAGCTGGCGCCGCATGACGCTTATTTTACACTCCTTCACAGCTAGTTGACCTGACTGCAGCCGGAACTTGCAGCTAGGGCACCAGAAAAGTGAGAGCCGCACGCTGGAGTGTCGTTCTCTTTAACAGTGGAGAGCACTGTATCCTCATAGCCCGCAGACACGCGTCGCTAACGGACGTGCGTTTTGATCCGAGTTCAAAATGGCGCCAAGGCGACCGCGTCGTTTGACGCCGCAATGCTGCGTTGTGTCCGGCGTGCGTGCACTCGGTGCGCCGAATCTACAGGGCCTGTGGCGGCGGTAGAACGCAAAGGCCGTCAGCTAGGATTTCGCCACGACCGTCGGATTATTTGCTTTTTTCTACCCGTTCGTTGCGCGCGCTATAACGCGCGTTGGACGTTGGTGGAATACGTAAATGATACAAGAGCGCTGCCGTTGTGCGAGCGTATGCGCAATGCCCTGGTTTCCTTTCGTATTTTTTTTTCTGTTTGTTTGTTTGTTTCTCTAACGTATACGCACCACACGTAACAACACCGTGGCTCACGCAGCTATAATGCTCCAGTATACTGAATAGCTAACTGATCCTTTCTCTTTCTTTTTACTTTCTTTTTCTTTTTTGCATTCCTCAGCTTTAGTTTGAGTGAGCGAAAGGAATGTTTGTATTGGTTAGCGGTCTGCAGCTGTTCTTTCAGGCCGAATCACAACAAAGCAGCCAGTTCTCTGACTGGGCCTTTGAATTCCTTCGGGCGATTTGCGTAATGATGTTCACTTAAAAGAAACCCGCAGAGGGCACGCTCACGAGTGCGTGATCGCCAAATGTTTTTCTTTATTTTTTTTTAACGTAGCATTGTTGTCGGCTGCCGGGTTTGCATGGACCATCAGTTGAAATGTATGCACTGCAAGTGCGTTTTGATCGAGTTTGCTGTAGTACATTGAGCGTGCTGGTGACACAAATCCACATGCGTCAGAACCCAGGCGCCCTTAAAACGCAATGCGCTAGATGCACACAGAGAGAACTTGTATACAGGTCGTTTCAGCCAAGCACACAGAAGTACCGACTTCAAAGCAAGCACGCCTGCAACATTAAAAAAAAGAAAGCAATAATGACACCGTCTCAACACAACAAACACATTCACGGGATTTCCACAGTACAGCCTGAAGGGCATACATTTTACCCTTCTGCGACGCCTTTCACATAATGCACAAAAGAGGTCTTCGAGAGGTCCGCTAATGCACGTGGTCAACACTACCCGTAACAGCACACATTGCCTTATACTTGAATTTACATACAGCCCGTATGAGCTGACGTTTCTTGTTCGATGTCATTTTTTTAGTCGAATGCGTTCTCGTACATAAAGGGAAAACGAGCAAAAAGAAATATGCATCGTGCAAATGAGTCTAAATGTATGTGGCCCACATTACGGCAAATATTTGGGCACTGGAGAATTTGACATTTCCATGAGTAGCCATGGGCGTAATTGTATCCGCTAAGCGCGTTCTCGATGGGATGAGTGAATGTTCGGTCGTAAGAAACCACCGCGCAGATCTGGAATGTCAATCATGCCCCCCCCCCTTCCTAGACTTGTTCTATGACCGCAGTCAGCGACATCTCTACGAAGAATAAAATCTATCTGCGATAATGCCTCAGATTTCCTTCGTCATCAGAGTTCAACACCGGAAGATGAAGCTGCAATTTCGTCAGACAGGAGACAGGTATGTGTTAAGCAGTGACTTCTTCGAGATCATTTTCATCAGCTTATTACGTGTAACCAAATCATTTAGAGATTTTGACATCTGTAGCGTACTGGCACTCGAACGTGAAAGTATCGCACTGTGCCATGCCTTTCACAGCCCAATGCACGCAATCGGGCGTGCACACATAATTTTACGAGCTTTCTTTCCCCTTTTCTTCGTAGATATCTTCTTCATATCGTCTATATAGAGCGTGATTCGCTGTATCCGCATTCTTTATAATCGGGTTGGATTGTAGCCACTCCCATAGTGTAGGGTAGCAAAGCAGTAGCCGCCTCATTGACCAGCATCTTTCCTCCTGTCTCTTTTTCTCATCTGCTCTCTTAACGAAGCGCCGACAATGCAGAACACGTTTGATTCCATTTTTTTTTAACGAGGCGGCAAACTGGATTAGTTCACTCGTGCTTTCTAGATAGCCTCCGCGACTTACAAGAACCCAGGCGCTATCGCAATACGCGGCCACGTCTTCTCAGTGCAGCGTACCACGAGTATTAAAACGACGATATCAATCATTTCAATAATAGAACGAGAGCGCCGTATTCTCGTCGTCGAGGCAGATATGCGTAAGGGTTGCGCGCCGTGACAGCCGTGGCTTTAAGCCAAAGGCTGCTGTCCCAGCCGATGCGTCGGTCACATCTACTGGAGCGTGGAAATGGGTCCTCAAGAAGAAGGTGACCCCGCTCTCTCTATTCGCGAAAAGCCCTCAGCTCCGTGGCCACTGTCCCCCTCGGGAACGGGACGCTTGATCGATGCCGGCTATCCGGACACCGTGTGAATTTTTTTTTTCTCGCGTTAGCGGTCACGGGGTGTAGCCCCCTCCTCCTCCTCCTGCCTCACTCGATTTGCTTGTTTGCAAATTTCTTTTTCTTCTGAGGGTAAGAAACTTGTGGCACGCACACAAACACGGATAACGCGGACACATACACACGTACGCGCCTAACTTTACGAGAATGCCCACGCAATAATAAGAGCGCGGTGAACAGCCGGGCAACAAAAACCCATGCAAAGCAGCCCTGTTCGCAGAGAGGTCGATAGCGGGTAATCTTGTGCAAGCGTCGCCTGCAGCCCCTCGAAGTGGGGGAAGTGTTGTGAATGAGAAGAAGAAAGGAAGGGAGGGCGACGGGTGGAATGTGCGCTGTAGGCAACGGCGAAGGGCCCGAGGACTACAGAGACAGGTAGGCGTGTAGTAATTACTGCGCGTGCCGGCGTAGAACAAAACAGTGCCCGCTGAAAGAAAGTGTTGGGTTGAACGGAGAGTGCGAGACACGTAGCGCGTAGTTAACTGTTGCACGAGCTCTTGCGAAAAACCAACAACATTGAAACACCACGAGGCGAAGGCGGTGGCTTTACAAATCAGCACATGCCCGCAAGTGTGCGGAGTGAAGCGAGATAACGGCGAACGCGACCACTCAGCTTTTACCGCGTGGTGTGAAGGAGAACGACAGATGTGCCAACTCGGTGACCAGCGGAAATGTGGAAGGAGAGAGAAGGAGGCTTTCAGCAGCGGGAGAGCGTACGGCGTACGCTACCCCTAATTGCTGCGATCGCATGAACGCGGCCGTCACTATACATCTCAGCTCGGCCGTATGCCGCTTAGCGGGATTTCAATGGTAGCAGTTTAAGAGCAGTAGCACGGCTCCTTTGTGCGGTGGCGGCGGCGGCGGCGCGGTACAGTGGAGACTCTTTGATTGTTGTCGGCGGGAAGAAGGGGGTGCATATCGAGGGCTCAGAGGAGCTGACGGCCGCTGATTTGCACGGCGCCCGGTTGGTTAGCCCAAGACAAAGAATCGAAGGCGTTGCTCACGCTGAAGCCACGGCGGACGAATCAGTATACAGGCAGAGTAGCGCGTGGTCGCTCGGTAAGATGGAATCATTAGTGCGCTGTTTACTTTTCGTTACGATTTCTTCGTCGCGTCGACTTCGTGGAGTTTTACCTAAACTACTTTTACTTTCTCTTCCGTGTACGAGATTGATCTTTAGGTTAGGCGCGGGGAGGGGAGAACTGTAGGAACTGCGTCATTGCAGCTGGATACAGAGCAAGACACTTTTTTGATTATCTATGTGTGGACCAACGAAAACAAAAGTTGACCGGTCCCCGTTTTCAAGCTGCAATGTCTCAGCAGTGTCTGAGAGTTTTTTTTTTTTTCAATTCCCGCGTGACGTCAGTATTCCTGAACGGTACTATATAGGTACCTCACATGGGAGAACATGCCTCATCTATGGTAGTTAGGCAATAATGATCCCTTACCTAAGTAATAGCCATGTCCACGCATGTCACATATCGGTTCCACTGACTTTTTTGCGCCTACCGACTATACAACTGCACGATGAGCCGGACGCTTCAAGCATGTTCTTACACTCCAGCATAGGGTCGTGAGAAGGGTGAGCTTACTTACAGCGACAAGTGACTTTCGACAGTTAGCTCAGTTCTCTATACGTTCTTGAAAATCAGCTTTCATCTCTTTTAAAACGGAAGAGTACTATAGCATTCCACTGAAGGCCTTTAACGAAAATCGCGGCTCGCGAATTTCCGTCGCAGAGGGACGAAAGGACGACAGTCTCCTGCTGCCTCAACGTTGCTTAGTCAGTGCTCCTAAGCGGTAGCCACGTGGTTTCACTATACTGCACAAGGAATTATAGCGACGCCCAAAGTGCGATCTCGTTTGGAAAGGTCTACAGAGCTCAGAAGATGAAACGCGACACTTCCGCTCCAGTCAACCTCTTCACTCGTGTACCCTACGCTCGTATAGCGCCGTCATTTTCCCTTTCATGACGTCTTGAACGCCATGCCGCGAGTGCTACTATCCCATCTGCACGAACAAGCTACACGAAAGTTGGTTACGTGACACGTGCACGATCGTACAGAGCCAATAAGCGCTGGCAGCTCGCAACAGATTGCAGGCCAGGCTTCGAACTAAGTGCACACTGCTCGTGCATCCGGCTGCGCGAGTGCGGCTGTACTAGCCGTTTCGTGAAGGCGATCACTCAGCCTCCCAGCGCGCTTGTACGACACACAACTCGCCCTCCCGGCCGAACTCGCTCAAAGAGCGCTGCGCGCAGAACGGACCTGAGCCCATACGCATGGTGTATATGAAAGACCGCTCGTGATACACGGACGGCTCGTTTCAAAACACGCGTCACGAGGGTACAATTGATTTTCTTGTTCCTTTTGATCTTGGCCGATGATAATCAGAGAACGCAGTGCGCTACCCGAAGGGTCCCCTTCTAATAACTCGCGGTACGGTAGCCATGCCGTCCGTGTGCGTACGCATGGCTACGTACGTACGTGCGCGTACGCAAGCATGCATACGCGGCGTATGCAACCCCGAACGTGGCGTCCGGCGCAGGATCGCGTGAATGCATTGGGTCGCTGTGGAAACACCCCGCTGCGAAGAATGTTAAGGCGCATACGCTACGAGGGGGCCTCTCAACTATTCGAGCGTTTCGGCCGTGATTGATCTCGGCGCTTTCGTGGACTGACAGTGCCGAGAACGCCGTGCCATGTTTTCTGCGTGCTGGACGCAATTATTGGCTTTTGTTTCGAGGCGGGGTCGAGTGGCACAGTAAACAAGGTTGCTGGGCTGGACAAAAAAAAAAAAAAAGAAACAACCCGTAAGGCTCGGGTAGAATAGTCTTCTTGCACAGAGATAGAGCAAAACCTGGAGGCGAAACATATGAATTAAGCAGGTCACGGGTGACGAATGTCTCCGCCAATGGATGTCATTTCCAAAGTTTGGCAGCTACAGTCAGTGAACGGAAAAAAAAAAATCAATTTTGATAATTTGATAATTAGTACAGAGGACGCCGGATGTATTGTATAGCACGCGTAGTTATGTCATTTCAAAAGATAGTCCTCTGTCTTTACACATTCGCAATGAACGCGTCAGTGTTCTATTCACAATATCTTCTCCGTAGAAGACTATAGATGCGTTGCTGAAGCTGCTGGTGCCCCCGGCCCCCCTAATGCTTCTGAGAACGTTGCATGCTATCGTACAGCTGCTACCATTGGATTTTGTACGCTGTTTACTTAGTTCGTGCTCATCTCTTTTTCTCTTTCTATCCCTTTCCCCCAGCGCAGGGTAGCCAACCAGAGCTACCTTTGCTCTGACTTCCTGCCTCTCTCTCTCTCTCTCTCTCTCTGTGCAGCTTTTTAGGCAGTCGCAACGAATGCATCAACAACGAGGTCAGGAAATGCTCGCGGGCAGGGATTGTGTGTGGATTCCATTCGCAGTTCAAATAACGTACTACGTAACCTGACCTAAAATTTTCTTTCCGCGCCGTAGGTTTTGATAGTATATACCTGGACGGTTGCGACAGCAAATGTAAACAGCGCAGAACGAAAAGAGACGATGAATGTGGACAGGACCGGTGCACATACTTGTTTATGTTCAATTAAGTACAGCGCGTACGTAACCTGCACGGGCCCCTTTTCTGTGCCGAGGCTTAAGAGGCCTAGGCACGACAAGAACAACAAGAACAACAACGATAATAACCACAACAGTGCGAAACGGAAATGCAGCAGCCTTACTTTTCTTCGTCCCTTCACGGATTCTCGCAACACGTTATACGTGACCTCTGTTTCCGCGCTCGCGGAGCGTTACAACACGCGGCGGTCGCGCGCGGCTTCCTTACGCTCCTCCCACGTGACGCAAACAAACGTAGGCGCGCAGACAGATGCAAAAAGGACTGTCGGAGCTGTGGACAGCGGCTATAATGAAAGGCGGTGCGGAACACTCGCGCGCGATGCGTACAAGCGTCACCGAAAAGCCCTGTCAGCCTTTGAAGGTGATGAGTCCATCGGGCCGCGTGCAAAAGACTGTGTGCTTCTTTCGCTCTGAGAGGCGCAGCTAACTGTCGGTGCATGGAGCCAGTCTTGAAAGAAAGAAAGAAAGAAAGAAAGAAAGAAAGAAAGAAAGAAAGAAAGAAAGAAAGAAAGAAAGGAAGGAAGGAAGGTGTGAATGAGAAGTTAAGGCAGCGCGAAGACCGAAACTGCGATGACGTCATCTACCCATTTGAAGAAAACACAGCCGTTCGTAGGCTCTGCGAGGAGTGCGCATTCGTGTAGTGAGGTCGAACGCTCTTTCGCGCAGGGCCAGTGAGCTTTCGAGATGCACGCTCTTTCCATCCTTCTCACTTTTTGTTTTCTTTTCTTCATTCGTCTTGTGGAGGGAGGGCTCACCGGCGAGCGCGGGTGCATTCGTTTGCCAGATTTGACCGAATGCTATACAAACGCTGCTGCGCAACTGCAGTTATGCAGGGAAGTGACAAAGCCGAATTACATTGTTTGTGCTCGTACACGCGTGATTTTACGAAGTGCTCGCCCAAATCCGCTGTTTGTTGCGAAAGAGCGTCGTGGCAAAGGACTGTTCAAGCTTTACGTAACGCCGTGGCGAAATGAGAGAAATGTCGTATTCAGTGGTCGCGCGAGTGTGGTGAACGCGCATGAACGCGTGCTTTTTCGTGGAAGCTTGAAGAGAAACTGGAAGGAGACGCATTTTTGTTAGTAGCCTTTCTCCCGTGTATTGTAGCTAGCCGTCGCGTAACAGCTCGCTATAGCTTTGGATGTGACACCAAATATTGTCGCTGAATATGCAAGTGGCTAGGTTTTTTTTTTTTTACGGGTTTCTTCCGTAATCAGGCTAATGCTGGTTGCTTCATGGGCAACGAGAGATTTACATTCGGAATAGCAGGATTGAGATATTTTCCAACACACACACACACACACACACACACACACACACACACACACACACACACACACACACACACACACACACACACACACACACACACACACACACACACACACACACACACACACACACACACACACACACACGCGCGCGCGCGCGCGCGCGCGCGCGCACACACACACGCACACACACACACACACACACACACACACACACACACACACACACACACACTCACACACACTCACTCACTCACTCACACACACAGCGTACGCACTACACATTCCTATGAAATATAATTCAAATTTGTTGTTTGAAATTTTCTTCGGGCTAAACAACTATTTCACGGCAGAGCTCTACCGCTGTCCATTATGGAGGCATTATTCTTGCCAAAGTATGAACGAGGAAGGAAGGACCAGCGCAATAGCGGAAACGTTCCGATTTGCTATCATCGGAGCGAGAGTTTCGTGGGGCAACAGTCCCCTCCGTAAGCTTTCTATTCTTTTTCCCACAGTCCCCGCTTCCTTTCACGATACCTCAGAGCAGTAGTTGACTTTGGCCGACGTGCCACAGGTGCGATAAACACCACATTCACGGGGAAAGCTTATTCCAGCGCGCGAACAACACGGGGGGATATTCTTTGCCCTCGGCGGATGACGACCAGAGTGAGAAGCACGGCTTCGCCGTATGCTCGAGCCCGCCCACACAGGGCGAAAGGTCTATATGCGCGCGCCCTTTGAAAGCCATAACGTCGAGGGACCCATTTTTAGCAGAGCGGGCTTGCAGAACGGCGTGGCGCTCGGCGTTCACAGTCGCGCGAGCGGACAAACGATTGTCGAGAGTCACCGGCCGGCGCGGCCACCCCTCTCGCGCTTGCGCGTGAACTATATGCAGGAAAAGGAAGCACGCGCAGGGGGCGATGCGCATATCGCCGCCGGCAACGCCGACTGACAGGCAGTTGGACCGAGTCGGGTCCAGCGTCGCTCTTGGAAATGCACCGCGCACGCCTCGCTTCCTTCTTATGGTTCGGAGGGCCGCTTTGGCCAGCCGAGCTCGTTGCGAGCCGGGTGACGTGACGTTTCGACGATGGAGCACGCGTGCGCAAGGTGGCTGAAAAAAAAAAGAAGCGCGTCAGAAGCAACGCAGTTGAAAGTGGAAGTGTGCTGCTGCTGCTGCTGCTGCTGCTGCTGCTTCTTGAACCGGTTCATGACCCCAGAAAGGAGCGGCGTGACAAGTGAGCGTCAACTGAGGTCACGACGCGCCGTCGGCGCGAGAAGAGGCTGGGCTGCATGCTTGTTTGTCGGCGCGCTTGCAGCGAAAAAAAAAAAAAAAAAGCACGTCTGGCCCGCGAGGCTCTCTCACTCCGCTGTTTCGCGCGAGCCGAGAGACGGGAGCCTACCCTCAGAAAGGAAGCGACTGCTGTCAACCTGTTGTGGTATGTGTCCATATAGGCGAAGCACAGGGTTCGCCACGTGCGGTGACTGCGTGTCCTGAACTGATAGGCGAATGAATGTGTATAGAGAAGGCGACGACTCCGTAAGCTACGTGTAAATGAACTCGGTAATGTCGGGTCGAGTCGGCGTGTCGGGCAGAAGACCGGTCGTCTGGTTCGTGTGAACGTTAGCCGGACGTCAGGCCGAGCGAGTATCGAGGCGAGTTTATCCAATCACGCTGCAAGTGTAGGGTTGGCTCGCCCAATCCGGTTGGAAAGATTCGTGTAAACACGATCGAGTCGGGCTGAGGGCAGCTCGACCTCTGACTGGACACGCCCCCGTCACCTTCATGTAAACGACGCCACAGCAAAGTGGAACATGCGAACCCGATGTTGTACTAGCGTCAACTGAACCGAAAGGACTACACTTGATGGCTTGCCCTTTGACAGCGCTCACAGGTCCCTAAACCTTGCGGTTCAAAGTTCATACCCTGCCGGGTAACAAGCCACGAATTGTAATTGCACGCCGCAGCTCGGAGTTTAGAATAACTGAGCTCCGCCAAAACGGATTAGACAGCTTGTAGGTCGATAATCGAGAGGCTCCTCTGACACGTTCGTCAAAACGGCGCGCACGTGGCTGGCGGCGCACCCGAATTCGCCCCCTCGGCGTGCGTCCGTACACAAACATAATCCGCGATTAAGACTACGCCCGCGCTCTCAACTCGAAAAAAAACTCGCCTGTGCGCTCCTAGGGCGCAACTCTTCTTCGTCCGGGCATGCTTGACCCTGCGTCATTCCCAGTTGATGTGCAAACATGTCAGCACGCCGATATCGGGGTCAAGCCAAGCGATGGCCCAGGCGCGTGCACTCTCGATCGACCGACTGAAGGCTGCAACTTAGCGCGCCTGCATGGTTCGTCACTGCCAGTGTCACGTGCCACGTAGTTCCGAGAACGCCGCCACACTTAACCTCGTTCAATGGCTGGAGTCCGTTGTGCAGAGAGCCGAATGAACGATAATGTCTTATTGCTCAGCTCTGCGCTCTATTTGGATCCGACTGCTGGTACGATCTGTTGGGAACTCGGCGCTGACGCCCGTGGTTGTACCTGGGTCGCAAGCCCCAAGGGTAGCGTTGGCCTGGCGGCCTGGGGTACAACTCGAAGCATCCGAAGGTCCCGGCAAAGCATGAGTCGACTGGTAACAACGAAACAACTTGTTTATTTTAACATCGCAAAGAGTTGGCGGTCAGGTTTGACCGAAGTAGAGAGACGGGAGAGCACTTCACTCAACTGAAGAAATCGGAGCCCTCCTCTGGCGTCCGGGGGCAGCTGTTTTTATACTCTCGCAGTTGAGGGCAAGAAGGAACCCCTCAAAAGACGAGCACGTGAATGTACAATGGGCTAATGGTGACGCACACTGTCGTAGCGATGCCGTAGCACCATGTCGTGGCGCTGCGCACGATCTCGTAGCACCTGGTCGTGGCGCTGCGCAGCACACTGTCGTGGCGCTGCCGGTCGGACACAATGACTGTAACGAGAAGATGGTCCCTGCTTTGGCATCGCCTGTTTCGGGCACAATGACTGGAACGAGATCCCTGCTTTGGCATCGCCTGTTTCGGGCCCAATAACTGGAATGAGATCCCTGCTTTGGCATCGCCTGTTTCGGGCACAATGACTGGAACGAAATCCCTAGGCGGTCGCATCGCCGCAGACGCGCCTGGAAACACCTGGCGATGAGTGTTGCGGTGACGACGATCGGGCCAAAATGTCCGCCGCCCCGCCGCCGTCGCGCCGGCAAAACCACGTGTCGCAGGCGAAACGCAACAGACCGCCCCGCCGGGGAAAGGAGATCCCGATGGACAGGGGACTGCATCCGCTGTCCGGAGGGATGTCGCTCGATGATGCTCATAACCGAAGTCGGGCGTCCCTTGACGTTTCTTGAGCGCAGCGCACAGAGAAGGCCTCGTTCTCTCGTTCAGGTTCGCACGGGACACTGCAAAGTGACTTCGGGAGAGTTCACATTTTTGTTCTCGTTCCCGGCAAGCGTTAGAACTACGCTGAAAACTCAACCGCTCAGTCAGCAAGCACGGCACAACCCTCACTAAGCCCTGCCAGGCTCTTTCCCCTTTTTATACCACTGCCTAGTTCCTTACAGTAGTCTAGCATCACTCAGAACGCGTCCACAAATTGAAAAATTGCACTAGAAAGCATATCATCACTTTGAAACACTAAACAAAAGCAATATGTTAAAAAAAATCCTGCCTCAGGAAGAAAAACATCAGTAACAAACAATTTTGAGGCTGATTCCTACGTTAGGGGCTTCGACTTAAGCCATCGGCGTTACCGTTGAGACTCCCCTTTTTGTAACGCACCTCAAAGGAATATTGTTGTAAAGCGAGGCTCCAGCGCAGGAGGCGGCCATTTTTGGGAGAGATGGTCTGCAGCCATTGGAGAGGGCAGTGATCTGTCTCAATGATAAACCTCGAGCCGGCTAGATAGCATGACAATTTCTGAACGGCCCACACGAGACATGCACACTCTTTCTCGGTGGCGCTATACGCCTGCTCACGACTGGTCAGCTTACGACTAGCATACAGGACGGGGTGTTCTACTTCTCCATTTTCCCGTTGGCACAGTACAACGCCCATGCCTCGCTCACTAGCATCGCACTGAACAATGAACCCTTTTGTATAGTCTGGCGATCGTAGCACAGGCTGGCTTGTTAGGGCACTCTTTAGGGCGCTAAAAGCTCTTTCCTTTGTCTCGTCCCAGACGACTGTTTGAGGCTCTGTCTTTCTTAGAGCATCCGTCAGGGGAGCCGCGATATCAGAGTACCTAGGGATGTACCTCTGATAGTAGCCGGCGACACCTAAGAACGACCGAATATCGGTCTTTGTGCGCGGTTGCGGAAAGTCTCGCACAGCGGCCACTTTTATTTCAGAGGGGCGGCGACGACCCTGACCAATCACGTGACCGAGGTAGACAACCTCGGCCTGTGCTAACTGGCACTTAGGAGCCTTTACTGTCAAGCCTGCTTCGCGCAGGCGGGTTAGCACTGCCCGCAAGTGTGTCATATGCTCAGACCAGGATGCGGAGAATATCGCTACGTCGTCTAGATACGGTAAAGCGAATTCTTGCTGGCCCCGCAACACTTTATCCATGAGGCTTGAAAAACAGTATGGCGCGTTCTTCAAACCAAAACTCAACACTTTAGGACGGAATGTTCCCATTGGTGAAATGAACGCCGCATACCTACTAGCCTCTTCTGTAAGTGGAACCTGCCAATAACCCCTGACAAGATCTAGGGTGGAAATAAACTGAGCGCTACTAACTTTCTCAAGGCGCTCCTCGATGTTAGGGATCGGATAAATTTGATCCTTAGTGATGGAATTAAGCCTGCGGTAGTCGACGCAAGGACGAGGTTCCTTGCCCGGTACCTCAACTAAAATCAAAGGGGAGGTATAATCACTCTCACCTGCCTCAATAACACCGAGCTGTAGCATTTTCTTTACCTCAGCCTCCATAATATCGCTCTGGCGGGGTGACACCCGATACGCCTTGGATCGTACTGGCTCTGTGGAGGTAAGTTCTATATCATGAGTAAGTACAGAAGTCCTACCAGGCCTCTCAGAGAACAGACCTTGAAACTCTTGTAATAGCTGGTGTAGTTCGGTTTTCTGCTCAGGCGACAGCGGTGCTTTACTGATAAGGTCACTAATGACTTGACCGGTGTCTTCCCTGTTCGTCACTGAGCCTAGTCCCGGAAGCTCGACCGGAAGCTCTTCAGGAACGTTTACCATCATGCACACCACTGCTTCCCTTTGTCTATAAGGTTTGAGCAGATTACAGTGGTAAACTTGCTGTGCTTTCCGCTTTCCTGGCAGACTTACCACGTAGTTAACGTCCGACAGTTTCTGAACAATTCGCGCTGGGCCCTCCCACTGCACGTCTAGTTTGTTGTTTAGCGATGTGCGCAATATCATGACCTCATCGCCAACCTCAAAACGACGGGCCCTGGCTGTCCGATCATAATAAACCTTGGCCCTCTGCTGGGCCTTTGTCATTGCTTCACCTGACAACTCCTGTGCCCTTCTTAAGCGTTCGAGGAGCTTAAGCACGTACTCCACCACGACTGGGTCGTCGCCCCTACCTTCCCATGATTCTCGAAGCATGCGAAGCGGAGATCGAAGCGAGCGACCGTACACCAGTTCAGCTGGCGAAAACCCCGTAGCCGCATGCGGCGCGGTCCTTAAAGCAAACATCACCCCAGGCAGACACAGCTCCCAGTCAGTTTGATGTTCAAAACACAAGGCTCTCAACACGCGCTTCATGACGGAGTGGAGCTTCTCAACGGAATTCGACTGTGGGTGGTACACTGAGCTGTGTAGCAGCTTTACCCCACACCTTTCGAGAAAAGTTGTCGTCAAAGCGCTAGTAAACACTGTGCCCTGATCTGATTGAATTTCTGCAGGAAAACCAACTCGCGCAAATATGGACAGTAGTGCATTAACTATCTCAACTGAGCTGAGTTCTTTAAGCGGCACTGCTTCAGGGAACTTTGTCGCTGGGCAGATCACAGTCAAAATGTGTCTGTACCCCGTGGCTGTTACCGGCAGAGGTCCCACTGTATCAATAACGAGCCGTCTAAAAGGCTCCGTAATGATAGGTACCAATTTCAACGGCGCCCTCGATTTGTCCCCTGGTTTGCCCACCCGCTGACAAGTGTCACATGTCCTCACGAAATGGTCTGCGTCCCGAAAACACCCTGGCCAATAGTACTCTTGCAAGAGACGGTCCTTAGTTTTCTTAACTCCTAGGTGTCCGGACCACGAACCCCCATGTGACAAGCGCAACAGATCCTGACGATAGCATTGAGGCACGACCAGCTGATCGAACTCCACTCCTCGGCGGTCTAGATACTTCCGGTACAGGACTCCACCTCTTTCCACAAAACGCGCAGTTTTCCTGGCGATACCTTCTTTGACATTGCAGCGCACGTTTTCCAGGCTGCCATCCTTTTTTTGCTCGGCTATCAAAGCCGTCCGGCTGACTTTTAGCAACCTATCAAGTCCGTCTGACGTAGGCGCGATGAGCAAATCAGTAGATAGCTCTTCTAACTTTCCCGCGTCGGGATTTTCCTCTCCAGTATCTGGCGCCTTCAACGCTACAGACTCAATTTTATTCTGTTCGGGCGTGCTCTGAATATCAGCTTGCTGCGCCTCTGACCCTTTTTCGTTGTTTGATAACGTCGGCCCCGCAACTACCGCCTTTGCAGCGAGCTCCCGAACCTTCGATCTGGTTAAGGCCTGAACACTAGCTTCACCAAACAAAAGCCCCTTCTCGCGCAGGAGGTGATCGGACCTGTTTGAAAATAGGTACGGGTACTGGGGTGGCAGCCTAGATGACACTGCCGCCTCCGTCTCAAGCGCTCCGAAAGGTCCTTCAATAAGCACTTTTGCTACCGGCAGACACACGCTATGAGCTTCCACGGCTTGCTTGATCCACGCGCACTCGCCCGTGAACATATGGGGTTCTACGTAAGACGGGTGAACTACATCCATCGTAGCTGCGGAATCGCGAAGCACTCGGCACTCTTTCCCGTTTACGAGGAGGTCTCGCATGTAAGGCTCAAGAAGCTTCATGTTCTCGTCAGTGCTGCCTATTGAAAAAAACACAACTTTTGGTGTTGTTTCCGGACACTGCGCCGAAAAGTGACCCGGCTTCTGGCACGTATAACAAACGCCCGCTCGCCTCATCTCGAACCGCTTTCTGCGTTCGGCTTCGGCTGCCGTCTCTTTACGTTTGGTCGGATTGCTTTCACTCGCATCCTCACTACGCGTGTCCCCCTTAAATCTCATGGGCGTGAACCTTGGCCTCTCAGACTTGGAGCCAAATTCACCCTTTTGACCGTCCTTAGCTCCGCGAGCTCGACGCGTCACAAACTCCTCGGCTAGCTCAGCGGCTCTAGCCACCGTACTCACGTCTGGCCTATCCAAGACCCAGTATCGCACGTTCTCCGGTAACCGACTATAAAACTGTTCTAGCCCGAAACACTGCAGAACTTTATCGTGGTCACCAAACGCTTTCTCTTCTTTGAGCCACTCCTGCATGTTCGACATAAGCCTATACGCAAACTCTGTATATGACTCACTTTTGCCTTTCTCATTTTCCCGAAACTTCCGACGGAACGCTTCCGCAGACAGCCGGTACTTTTTTAGCAGACTCGATTTTACTTTGTCGAAATCCTCTGCTTCCTCTCTATCCAAGCGAGCGACTACGTCGGCCGCCTCGCCGGGTAACAAAGTGAGCAAGCGCTGTGGCCACGTTTCCCGAGAGAACCCCTGCTTCTCGCACGTTCGCTCAAAGTTAACCAGGAACAAACCAATGTCCTCTCCAAGCTTAAACGGCCGCATCAGGTCAGTCATTTTGAACAATACGCGTTCTCCTGCACCGTGTGCCTGACTTCCATTACGAGCGCGTTCCATCTCTATCTCGAGACGCTTCATTTCCAAAGCGTGTTGACGGTCACGCTCTTCTTTTTTCTCTTGTTGCTCTCGCTCTTTCTGTTCTTTACGTTCGCGCTCTTCTCTTTTTGCAGTCTCCCTCTCTTCAATAGTCTCAAGGCATTCCGACAGCTCGTCATCCTCAGCCTCTAACTCAAGAATAGCCTTTATCAGTTCTGGTTTTCTGAGTTTGTCTGAGACATCCAGACCCAACTCTCTTGCAAGCTCCAACAATTTCGGTTTGCGCAACGACTTCAAATCCATGGCTGCTCTGAATGCTGCTTTCTCTACTGCTTACTATTGTCTTGCCGCAAACTAACCCGGCAGCAACGACAACCACAATTACCAGCTCTGTTTCTGACACTAACAAAAGCCTGGCAAAGCTCAGAAGAAGAAAGTCCCGCACTCACCTAACCTCGCAGGCAGGAATTCCGCGCAGTCGTTCCGCTGCAGGCAACCAGTCGTCACACAGGGCTCGTTGCACTGCTCCCGGATCGTCGTTGAGCTGCTCAGCATACTGTCAACTGCATCTCTTTGCTGCTGGCCTCCGTTGTCGTGATCTCGCCGCTGGCAGACAGTTGTTTGAAGTCGTAGGCGATCTCACCGCTGGCAACCAGATATTTGGATCGCACCGCTGGTGCGATTTGTTGGGAACTCGGCGCTGACGCCCGTGGTTGTACCTGGGTCGCAAGCCCCAAGGGTAGCGTTGGCCTGGCGGCCTGGGGTACAACTCGAAGCATCCGAAGGTCCCGGCAAAGCATGAGTCGACTGGTAACAACGAAACAACTTGTTTATTTTAACATCGCAAAGAGTTGGCGGTCAGGTTTGACCGAAGTAGAGAGACGGGAGAGCACTTCACTCAACTGAAGAAATCGGAGCCCTCCTCTGGCGTCCGGGGGCAGCTGTTTTTATACTCTCGCAGTTGAGGGCAAGAAGGAACCCCTCAAAAGACGAGCACGTGAATGTACAATGGGCTAATGGTGACGCACACTGTCGTAGCGATGCCGTAGCACCATGTCGTGGCGCTGCGCACGATCTCGTAGCACCTGGTCGTGGCGCTGCGCAGCACACTGTCGTGGCGCTGCGCAGCACACTGTCGTGGCGCTGCCGGTCGGACACAATGACTGTAACGAGAAGATGGTCCCTGCTTTGGCATCGCCTGTTTCGGGCACAATGACTGGAACGAGATCCCTGCTTTGGCATCGCCTGTTTCGGGCCCAATAACTGGAATGAGATCCCTGCTTTGGCATCGCCTGTTTCGGGCACAATGACTGGAACGAAATCCCTAGGCGGTCGCATCGCCGCAGACGCGCCTGGAAACACCTGGCGATGAGTGTTGCGGTGACGACGATCGGGCCAAAATGTCCGCCGCCCCGCCGCCGTCGCGCCGGCAAAACCACGTGTCGCAGGCGAAACGCAACAGCTCGTATAATATCGTTAAGTTTCAGCTATGAGAACAATAATATTGCATTTATTTTACACTTGCTTAAACGGAACAGTTGTTCAATTAAACTGGAGCCACGCTGAAGTATATATGTGGGAGTACGTCCCACATGCTTAAATATGGTCCCAGTCAAAGGCGTTTGAGGGAAAGTTACAGATAAATTTTTAAGCGCTAACATCGCGATATAGCTGCCACGAACCAGATGATAAGTAAATAGGAGTACGTGGAACAGTGTTTCAGATAAGAGTGGCGATTCAAAAATACTTCTTAATATATTTTTGGTATCTAAATTTTATGAGTGTAAAGTGTACATATACAAAAGAGAGAGACAGTAGGTTTAATAAAGGAAGTAACTAATAATACATAATAAATACCGTTCCTTACATGTTGTGATTTTAGGGCGCCGTTCCATTTCAGTAAGCGGAAAATATTAGCCAAAAAAATTTCCAGTTATAGCTGCAACCTAAGTAGAACTAAATTAAGGACAACAGGGGTGGCTCTTTGCTCCGTTTTCCTAACTGAAATGTTTACGTGCTACTGAGTATGTTACACAAACGTGCACAATATGCGTGACATTTTCTAGGAAGCAAGACAAGTAGACGAAGGTGCCCAGCAGATGCTCTCTCCATTACTTCCTCGCTCTTTTATTCGTCATACCGTTGCGTATTCGAACCAAACTTATCATTAAGGCCACAATCTGACGCTGTATTCGAACACGCGCTTCCGCGCGTGCGCGAATATAAAAACAAAGGAATAGACCAGCCTCAACGTCAGTCAAATACCTGACCGGGTAGACCTGAAAGCCGTATGACGGAAATGTAGAGCCATGGAAGTCAGTGAGGTGAACAACAACATCGTCAAGGAAATCCTATCAGCTGGCGCAATTTTTATCGATTCACCTGAATATAAGAGCCGAGCGAGTCGAAGGACTTCGAGCCGCCACCTTAAGCCACCACAACCAACACTGCAGGAACCGTTCTTTTTATTAAAGTTTATTTTCTTCTTGCATATGCGTTTGCAGTCTCGGCGAATGCTTCAACGAACGATGACTGGCCATCGTTATCAAGCCGTATTGAGAGACAATGCCACCTGCGCTCTAGTTTTTTCGAAACAAGCCAGAAGCTTAACGTCAGTGATTTCGCCTTCGCAGTTTTCCTTCACCATTTTACTCTACATCGAGTGCTCCGTGATTTGTTTTACAGAAGACGCTGAAACGCTGATTGCGCCAGCCGTCTAACTACACCCGGAAGCCAGGGCTAGCGGCACTCAATCAAACGGGGAAGAAAAGAAGACTATGAAGAAGACACTGCAATCAAATCTATACTTCCGCTTATTTCCTCTCTATTTTTTTTTTTTTTTGAGTGAGTGAGTGACCGCAGGTCATCCAAACCACCGGCTTCCTGTCGGCGTGCACGTTACACAGAGTGCGGGAAATTCACCAACTCACTGGCGCTGACACAGCTAACGATGATCGTATACGCGCAGCCTAAGGCTACAAGTCCTTCTTTTGAAAACGCGTCCTCCAAAACGTGCCCATTACTTGCGTGCGCGCTTCCCTCGTGCAAGAGGGCCCGAAAGCTGCGTGGGCGAAGGAAACTTCACCGTTGCCGCAACTCCGCCGCGTCGGCCGCGATGGAGACATTCGTCTCCCAAATCGCCAAAGGTTACACGCGTACGGGGCAACAGCGCTTCGCGGGGGTGAGAGCTTTGAATATGCCTCCGACGATTAAGGCATGCCAACACGCACGAGGCAGGCGGGCGTACCCGTCGGACGCCGCCGCACGTTTACAGCGGCTGTCGACCATCGCCCGCCACTATGCGCGATGTACGCTGTGCCGTACCGCGCAAAGCGACGCGTTCACAATGAGCCCGCAATTATGACTTCGCGCCACGCGAAGAACCGCCGTCGAACGTCAACAGCCGCACCGGGCTGCCTTGCGCGTGCATGCGTGCATGCGCGCGTGCGCGTCTTGCTCGCTTGCCTGTATGCGTGCGGCTATACATGTAAATGGCGTCGTGCTGAGACCGTTGCTCGTCGATGCGGGCCTCGTCTCGTGAGCGCGGGCGGTTATGCGCCTGGCGTCAATGACGACGGCGGCCATGGCGCGGTATTCTGGGAAAGGCTCATTACAGTACGTTCCAGAAGCACCCGCTCTCCGTATGCGTTGCTCAGCCAAGTGACGCGCCTCTTCTGTAAATCTGTTTAGCCTTTTCCCTTTTAGTGCGTTAGCATTATATGAGTTCAGGAACAACACATTGCAATGTGGTGAGCGCGGTTTATATCATGGATTCGGTACCTCAAAGAGGCACGGCATAATGCTAACGCATATCTCTCGCATTTGTCGCTAGATGGCCACTGTATTTTTCCTCTTTGGCTTCTACAGTGCATTTCCCTTTTCCCATGCTTTACCACATGTTCTGGCAAGAAGGGTCAATTAGACTGGAGCGTCCCGGCGCGCAATTTGCGCCTACCTTCCCCCTGTAAGGGGGAGGGTAGGCGAGGGGGTTGGTAGATGTGACTTAAGCAGCCGCAGGTCAATGAATAATGTCCCGTTGTCACTGTTAATTTTAAAAGAGATTTTCCTTGTGAACCTGGCCAGGTATCGTGAAACGTACTGTAAACCAATCTTTCCTGTATCTGCCGCCATGCGCGAAGAAAGGTCACGCAGTAAAGGAGGGAAATAGTGACGCCGAGAGAGATATAGCTTTTTTTTTTTTTAAAGGTTAGTCGAAGCCTGCGCCGAAGGGCGCCGCGGGGCCGCCCGAACTTGCTGTGCTCGGTCAAGCAGAACGCCTGAGCGCGACTTCAGCGCTAGACCTCGCTCTATCGAAGCTCAAAGTCATCGCCGAAAAAGCGTGCTTCTTTGAAGTATCAGCGCTAGCGGTACTACGCTGGCAGAACTGTAGAAAGGTTACATGACATGCGTTATAAAAGCAGAGGAGTCGTCACTCGCGAGTCAACGAAGTCATCTTGCTTTCTGTTCGGGTTTCTTTCTGCTTGCCCAGCGTGTCGGCTGAAGAGTTAAAATCGAGAGTTGTACTTGTCTGCAGGCGTGTTTTCGTTTCAGAGACCAAAGAAGGAAAGAATTTCGGCGCTGGCTTAGTCGGGATCGGGGATTTCAAGCTGACAGTTGCGACAAGATGGTCTCGAACAGCTTGCGTGAACAGTGTGTCGTGCAGTATTCAGGGTCTTTTAACTCGGGCAATCTCCGTTTTGTGTCAGCCTGTGAAGTGAACACACCGTTTTCTCGTTCGACTACAGGCCTTGAGAGATTTAGGGAGGGGCGTCTAACTAGAGACGCGTACAGAGAGAGAGAGAGAGAGAGAGAGAGAGAGAGAGAGAGAGAGAGATACTAAGAGGGTAATACAAAGTGCTGCCTGAGCCAGTGACCTCAGCAATAGCACTTGAAGAACGATGACTTGCGAGACTGCCAGAGCGCGTCGCCATATTTTGGAGGCCATGCAAGAACAGCTTCACACGCATCGATGCTGAGAGCTGCAGCTCTAGCTATAGCAAAAGCACGTAGTATTCTGTCTGGTTTCGTCGCGATCACAAGTTGCTCACACGCGGTTATGCGTTGTAGCTGCTGAACGCGAGAAGCCGACAAAAAGAGTTTTTAAAGGTGTAAGTGAAAAGTCCTCGACCAAAGGCGGCGCCATTTTGTTCTATGCTTCAGTCCTTCGAGCGGGTGCAGGACATTCTTGTCATCTTTCGGGCTATTGTGTTCAGAAACGCTATGCGCCGATCCTTCGTGCGTACAATATGCTTCCCGAAACAAAGGGAAAGGCAGTTCAGGAAGAAACGCCCTCTACGAGGCGTCCATAATCAAGGGCGCGCATTTTGGCCCACGGCCCGAAGGCTTGAGACGTGACGTCTTCATGAACAGCTGTTTACTGAGGGGCGTGACAGGCCGGGTCCTCCGGCATGCACGCAAACCTTGAATGGCGCGGACATCCGACAAGGCACCACTTTACGTGACAAGCGCCGTGATCGTTGGACACTATCGGGGATTCGAGACACGCCTCGCCCGAAGGTAAAGAAGACGTTATTCACGCATCGAGAAACAAACACGGGAGACGCCTTCAATCCCTTTTGTGCGAACGACGGCTCGGGTGCAGACAAAAGGAAGCGCCTGCTTTGACGGGCGGCGGTGAAGAGCCTGCCGAGATGCCTTCATTATCTCCGGCAATCTTGAGCGCCTCCGTGCATCAATCATGAAATCCGGTAACGCATCGCGCGTCTCCTCTTGCGTCTCCTCATTCATTGTTCACTAATAACGGCGCCCGCACTGTGGGTTGTCGCCCGTGTGTGGATGGAAAGGCTGCCTGGTGGTAGCTTCAGTAAAGCCACAAGTGAAATTCCTGAACTCCAGTGTAGTTAAGGGATGTTGTGGGAAGGCAATAACGACGTGTTCACATCAATATTCAGGTATTCCAAGCGTTAATGCCCATTTTTTGTCTCCACAATACGGTCAAAATTTAAGCGGTAAATATGAGAGGTAAATAAATGTACCTAGGTAATGTAGGCTCAGTTAAAACTTAGGATGTGCGTTAAAGAAGTAAATATGCACTCATGTACATAACATAACTCGAAGGAAATAAGGTTTTTCCTCAGAGCGGGGGAGAGATGTTAGCTTTAATAATGCGGCTCTACTTTGAATACTACGAATACACGAACACTATATGTGGCGTAAGTGAAGCTGTGTTTTCTGTTTCTTTTTATTTTTCGGTGCGGTGTGCCTATACCGAAAAAATAGAAAGAAAGCGAAACAAGACGAGACATTCACGACGAACGTTTCTGTGTTTAATTCTAGTTGAAAGCCTACTGCTTCGATCCTCTTTGTTCAACGCTCCCAGTTAATTAAACTTACCTATATACTAGAAATGCCGTAGTTAAAGCTTCCCGCAGATATTAAGTGGGACACTGGTAAAACATTGTAAACTCGAAAAAGAAACTATACTGATGTACTTCCTCGGCACAGCTGGGAAAATACATTGTCTGCAATTTGCTGTTAAATTGAGGTTCAAGGCTTGTTAATATGAACTTCGTAGGCATTAACTCGGCTGGTACCATTGAGAACCCCCCCCCCCCCCCCCCTACCATTTACTCTCGCTTCTTCTAGCACCATTTTCCACACTGCAATAACACACACTAAAGTAAATACCTAAAGCAACACGTCCAGAGCAAGTGGTGACTCAGGTTTGAAACAATGCCGCAGCCTTCGAGGACACCTTGCGTACGCGGCACGGTCGTTAGTCGTCATTAGGAATCTAATTGCGGCATCCTCCCCGAAGACAAGCATGTGCATGTGCGCACACCCGAGAACGTGACGAGTGTGTACTCCAAAGATAACCGCGACGAACGGTGTTGCGGTGGAAGGCCTTGTCCGACAGCCATTGTGCTGTCGTCATCACGCCTCAACCCGCCCGCCCGGCCACCCGCCCCTTCGTCGCTTGTAGCACACACACACACACGCGTATACTGCAAACACAGCCAACCGAACGGTCAGGCAGAGCCAGTTGATGCCGCTCGAACAATGCAACGTTCAAGTCGCGACATGAGCATCCATTCTCCCGGTCGCAGAACGCCTGCGGGGAAGATAAAGGAAAGCAAAACCAATAAAGCGAGCGCTCGCCCCTCGGGCTACGATGATCGCTTCCTTCGACCCCCAAGGTGTGGGAAGCTGTCAAGTTTCCTCCTGTCGACGAAGCTTCAAGCTCGTTCAGTTCCGCGTGTATATGCGCACAGGCAGCGTGGCGTGCATATATTTTAGAAACGTGCTTTTTAGTACATGAGCATGCAAAAGACGGAGGAATCGAGCTGTAAAGAACACACAGCTTGGTGCGCGGAGCCGATTCCAGCAATTGGCTAATGTGATGCATGAGAGCTCATAATTTTCTGTCCCTAAGTACAGACAGAAATCGAGATTAATTTTTGTTTTCTTCTTGTCCCTGCGAAGCGTATGCGTACATATTGCGGCTTTGATAGCCTGCCGAGCAATTCCAAGAGAAATGGAACGTCCTGGATGAGAAAAACTCCACCTACGGAACGCGCATGGTCCAGGGCTTTCTGTCCAATATATACTATTATTATTGTAATTAATTAGAGAAAGCAGACATGTCCTGTATGCTGAATGCGAATGCGGCTCTAATTTTACGTCCAGAGGGAAGGTTATTGCTGTTGTTGTATTTGAAGAATGAATGATGTGAACTTGGGGAAATTTGTACGACTATCCGACAGAAAACCAAACTTAGCCCCGGCCATTAAGAAATAAAAAGGAAACTAACAAGCCAAACATGTGTCGCGACATTGCTTGAACGCTAATCGCATTACCGTCGACAGTTATCGCGAGAAGGAAAAAAGAAAGAAAGAACAAAATCAATCTTTTTTTGCAAAGTGCGGAATATGAGCACGTACTCTACGCGAAAATCATGAGAAAGTACACTCAACATCAGAAAAAAAAAAGATTGTTGCTAGTGCACATTGCTGCAATGGCTGGAAATGCCGCCACATCGCATGTCTACATACAGTTGGGTCACCATGGTTGTCACATCGCCGGTCTAGATGTACAGTTAAGCCGCTGTTCTACTAGACTTTCGTAATCTGGTCTGCCGCAGTCAGCGCAACGTTTGCAGTCACGGAACACATTAACTATCATGACCGAGAAAGTACACAGGAGCACGCTCAGACACGCTTTCAATCTTAACTCATGGTTAATTTCTTGAGTAAGAATCATCGTGTTGAGGGAGAGAGATAGAAAGAGAGCAAAAGCAAAGGTAAGGAGGTTAACCAGAAAAACAATCACGTATGCTACCACGTGGGGCATAAATGAATGAAGAAATGAAGGAAAGAGAGGGAGCTACGACGGCCCGAGGAAACAGTCTTTCAGACATACTTGTCTTCAGAACACCGAACAGGGCTTTCGAAGTATTTTGTAGAAGTCTGTCGGGGCGAGGAGCCCGGAACTGTACGTTGAAAAAGTAGACGGCTGCTCAGAATACGCATAATAAGTACCGAGCTCAGCGATTGAAACCAGATACTCCAAGCCCACGACTGCCGGCGCCTGTTGCACCGACCGTGAGCGCTGGGGACGTCGAGCTGATCCATGGTTGTGTACGACGAAAACGAGAGGCGTTGCGACGCATTATGACTGCATTTGGTTCCACAACGATCACCCAGCGCCCACCAGTATACGTGGCGCAAAAAGCGGCAACAACCATCGCTCCGAGTATCGCGTTTATATCGCTAAGCACGGTACGTAACTTATGAGTGACTTCAAGTGGCTGGAATGCCGTTACTTTCAGTGCACTGAAGGAATGTGCATGTCTTGCCGAAGCTTTCCACACTTAAATGACTAAACTTAGATAAAAAAAGCTCTGGAATTCCTTCTGCTCTCTATACAACGGACAAAAGTCACGGGGCTCCTCAAAAGCTTCACAAACAACGATCATGAACAGGAAAAAAAAAATCGCGTCTAATGGCGAGCCTTACGACATACGCGTAGTGCCAAACAAACCGCGCAGAAAGCAATTCAGCCAACGTGCGAGAAATTACGTTCGAACCACGCTTGACAGCTCGACATCTGAGACCGCACCGTATACGGCTTCTCACCTTGATAACTGAACAAACGGCGCAGTCGCGCCGGTAATCTCTCGCGTTCTCGGGGGAAAAAAGAAAGAGAGAGAGAGAGAGAGAGAGAGAGAGAGAGAGAGAGAGAGAGAGAGAAAACTGGAACAACCTCCGCAGCCACATACACGCGGTTTGATAGAGCGCATACGCGACTAAATGCCCTATCGCTTTCTTGATTGGCATTGCGCAAGAATGCCGCATGTTCCCAAGCTCATTAGACGCCCTCGAATATCTGACCCGATCTCGAGTCATTCGAGTCGCAGAGAAGCGAAATGACCGATACCCGCTGGTTCTCGAGTGCCAGCGCTGCACCCGTAGGCTATAGCTGTAACAAGGATTATTAACGTTTCGCGCGGGCGCTGGACATAATACCGTCCGCGGTATTGACCGCACGCGGCCACCACGGCTTGCGACTGCACAGGGACGGGGCAAGGGCAGCTGTCATTTGGCACTTGGCACAAGAAACCTGAACGCAGATTCTGTACGTTATTAAGGAGAAGAAACGCTCCCTTGGATCGCGTACAGAAAACGAAAGCCAATCGAAAGAAAAATTGTCCGCACTCTCCCATTATACGTCAGCACTGGACCAAAATACTCGTTGATTGTTTCCAAGTGTGGGGTAAGGGGAGGTGAAGAGGAAGCGGTAGTCGGTTGGGGGTGGTGGTGTTTGTTGGTGGCGATGGCGTCGCTTTTTGAGAGAATGCGCTGCGGCTTGGCAGTCAGTTCCGGCAACTACGTATATATCTCGACCTGAGCGTGTCATATATATACGGCTATGTCAAGCTTTATAAAGACCTCGCGGATGAATCCCATGCAATACCGCGCGTAACCTGCCATACAAATCCGTATAAACGACACCTGGAGCTTACGAGTGGCCTGGGAAACCCGGTTTGGCTCGTGCGGTTTCACCTAGGCCGAACCGCAGCGTCGCCCGCAGGTATTACGGCCTTGTAAATGACCGCAGACCTTGACGTTGTGGACAGCGCGCGCCGATAAGCGCTGAGTTTGCGCGTCAGGCATGTTTTGAAGCTAGCTAGCCAGCTAGCTATATAAATATGAAAAGGAAAGAGATACGAATAAGGCGAAGACAAGCGGAAGAAAAAACAAGCTCCTCGGCACTGCTCTGTAAAGGCGTCAGCGCCGGACGGGTCAAGTGGAAAAAGTTAATGTATCTCATTCCGGCGTCTATAGCTTTGGGGCTGTTCGCCGAAGAGGTACGTACGTACGTGCTCGCGTTAAAAGGGAGCGGAGAGATGATATCGGTGTTTCCGCGACACGCCGGCCTAGGTGCTGGCGCAATAATTAAGCGTGGTGCGGTTCCGGTGGGTACAATTTGCATGAGCTATGAGCGGCGTCTGTTTGTTGGGTGGCTCACCACAGCGCGAACAGACCCCCCCCCCCCTCCCCTTGATCGTTCAAGATCTGTCACCAGGTGCTAATACAGACGGTCTGCGCATGCGCGGCCTCGCGTTCTCCGTGTGCACTAATTCTTCCAAGGTAGTCACTTTTCATATTGAAAGCGTTCCTATGTATTTTGTCTCGCAGAGTGTATAGAGAACATGTGTCACAATCGCTTATTACGCATTCTCTTTACAAGTGCAGCTGGCGAAGCGAATAAAAATGTAAGGGGGACATAGCGACTCGATCTTTAAGCAACAAACATTCCAAGCCCGCAGGAAGAGAATACAGTTACGAAAGACATCGGCTAGTTTTTTAGCTGGCGAACTAATTAAGAATTACATTTATATTTACGATGGAGCTCATATCGTTAAGGCACATAAGAGGAAATTAAAGTGGCAGAAAAGACAACTAGGTGCGCAAGTGACAGCGGAGCCAACAACTTCCGCATGCGTTGCAGTGCTTTACCATATATGAATACCTTACAGTATCGTAACCTGTGTTTCGATTGAAATTGCTTTTCTTTTCAGGCAGTGAGAGATTGCTGAATACTGTGGACGTCAGCTTTCTTTCGAAGGACCGGTCTTTAGAGCTTTCCCCGAAACATATTTTTCTCTTTTTGATATTCAGCTCTGCCTTGCATTTGCAAGATTCCCGGTATCGCTCGTAGAAATGTACTTCAGAATGCAATGGGAATGAAAGTGATCGAGTGCATGAGCACAGCCGCTCCACTATAGACCGTAACCATTCCATGCGGAAGCGACGACCACCGGTATGTAGTACCAAGGCTTTGCAGTATGAGGTATACGTACCCTCCATTTGTAGAACGTTTAGTCTTTCCACTGCCAAGTTGACGGGCTTCATACGTCTTAAAAACAGTAACTAAGAAACTGAAGGTATTTGAAGCTGCTGAATTCAAAACGCTAAGTAATCATTTGCCATATAGGCTCCCGGGTTCACGTAGCTGACTTAATTCCTTAGATACGATCAGTGCTCCGTGTTCATTGACCAACAACGAGAATTGAATCCTTTCTAATTTCTTGGTTTCTTATTTCTGAACAACTCATAAAAAAAATCAAAATAAGGGAGGAAAAAAGAAAACAGTAGGACAATCGACGACAGCATGAGTCAATATATATGGCGAAACCAGAGTTCTGTGATTTGCCTCCAATAGTTACGTTACGTTGTGCTGACGTGCCATTTTGAGAGCGAATTTTGTTGCGTTCTCATCAGATGAACTTCAACAGAAGCTGGATGCAGTCCTCTTGAGTTTTTAGCAGTGAAAGCGAAATAAGTGCATCAATCGCTCTAACGCTGAACTATAACGCTACAATATTTTCAAATTTTAAAGCGAACTGGCAACGCTTTCCAATCTTGAGGAAGAACCAAGACGTAACCTCAAATGCTTACCACAGAACAAAGGCGAGAGTATCCTAACTACACGAAAAATTCTGACAATGAAATGCAACACAGGGGGTCGAAATTGTCCTTAGAATCAACAACTATCACTGTAATCGAGCAAACGCGTTATTTCATTGGGAAACGCAGGTAACGTCCAAAAGGCGTCAATTAAACAGGCGGCAGGCGCTGTCATCTATGCCAAGATCGTACTGGCACGTACATTACTAGTATACAAAACGGCACGGCTGCTCAAGAAAACGTCGGTTGTAGGAAATGGTTAGTTTTATGGCATCACAGCAGATAACTTAGAAACCAGTTTTTCTCTAAAACCAAGCGAAAGGAAAAGGAGCGAACAAGAAATTAGGGTAGGCACGTGGTTCTACTTTGTTTTATGAACCTCGAAACAAGAAAACTATACATTGAGGTCCATCTGCAGGTGTCCGCAAGGCTATTCTCAATATACAATTGCGTCCTAGCAACGCTGAAATCGCGTATTTTTTGTTTTTTTGTTTTTCGCCTCTGGGTACTGACTGGAGTGTAACTGGGCTGGGCTACCTGCGTGACTTGTTTTAATATCTGGTTTATAATCGCGGGGAATAGTCGTTCTTCCGGCACAAGGCCGAAAGGAGAACTGGGTGGAGGAAAAGCGTAAAACAATATATGGCGTTTTTATATAACTGCCGGCATGTCTTGCAATTCAGTTCTGCAGGCTTTGCGCTGCGTCTGGGAAGTGTTAATTGTGCATTCCTAGAACAGTTCCAGTTTTCATTCTCTTTATTTCTTGCTGGAAAAAACAAGCTGCTAGATCTAGAGCCTCCTGCAGATAGGCGCGTTTTACAGTTTCTGCAAACTCGTTTGCCGGACACCAAGATATTACTTTTTTTTTTTTTTACCCTTTTTTTCCACCATAACGCCTGCTCCTTCGGTCTGAGCAGAAAAAGTTGTCTTCGTATAACTGACGCTATGCGTTATTTATTCAGTAAGGCCATAATTATGCCGTCGAAGGCAATTATTTGCAGACAGTCCCATCTGGCTTCAGCTTCCTGATCTCTGAGGCTGAGGCTGCTCGTTTCGCTAGATATCCATATCGTATATACGGAAAAATGCAATACGCCAAGCGCCTCGCTAGATCGGCAGAATAATGCACGTAACAATTCGAGTTTAAAATCAAGGAGAGACGAATGTAACAACTGTACACGCCGTTGATAAATATATTCACATAACCCCGTCAAACTCGTATGCAAAGAGCTCGAACTAGATGATTCATCAAAACATAAAGCGCTCTTTCAGATATTCGAAGCGACAATGCAAGAGACATAACCATAATGCATTTCTCCGTTAAGAGAGAGAGAGAGAGAGAGGCAAATGAGAGAAAGGCAGGGAGATTAACCAGAGTTACAGCCTCCGGTTTGCTACCCTGCACTAGGGGAAGGGAAAGAACAAAGAAATCGCGGCTTGCAGTGTGTGCCTTGTGATTTAACCCAAGTTAGTTGCTTATGTAGCTCATTATTTCGCAGGAGAGAGAGCATTCTAGTTGTCCACGGGGCCTCAAGGAATGCCAAAGGATCAACGTCATTTTTTACACACTCGGCTCTCTCGGACATTTTTGACATTGTTTGTTTGTTGGTCCGCATGCGTGCGCGCACGCATGCGGACCGACAAACAAACAACAAGAACGAAAGAGCGCGGCTTAAATCCTACTGGTGGGTTAGTTGGTTAGTCATGATGGAATACGGCGGCGCACTTCGAAACAAGGCCGTAACACAGAATGAACAAACACGAGCGCTGTGCTGCAACAGCTGCAGCCAGTTGCACGAGCCATGTGCTACATTATTAAATGGGGAGCGTATACAATGCGAGCGATGTTTAGTATTAAAGACTCTGGTTGTCCGCGCAAGCAGCACTATAGATAGCCTTCATAAACGCTCAAGTGCTGGGGCGCCAATCAATCAGAACGCCGACAGGGGCGTATACTCTGCGGTCACAACCAACACGCTCTCTTCTCACATGTTCTGAAAGAAAGAATTAGGGAGAGGAGGTAACATGCATTTCGAACTAACCTTACATGTAGTGCCAGCCGTAGTTGAGTGAAAGCGAACAATGAAAACCGTAAAAGGCATCCGCTTCGCGGGAGGTCAGAGAACAAGCAAGGAAAACAAACAAGCACGCGCTCCACTAGTGTCCGGAAAGAACAATCCGTGCTCTCGGGGAGCAATCACGAACTGGACAGTCGCAACCTCCCAACGTCTTGCGCCCGCCCGGCGGTGGTCTCGGGAAGGCCGCGGACGAACGACGACCCGACCTTAACTGCGCTACGCTTCCACCCACGGCCCATTAACAAAACGCGCGGCGATTAAAAGAGCGAGGAAAGCTAGACACGTCGCGTCGAGCCCGGCGCGGGTCCAACGCAAGCCTCGCACGGTGGCCTCCATGCAGCGCCATTGCGCGTAAGGCCCGCCGTGCCGGCCGTGCTCGCCTTTTACAAACGCCGCGGCGTTTCACTTCCGGCCGAACCTCCGCCGCGGTAGCGCACTGCGCTTCGCTCGGTCCAGTGGTCAGTCGGCGAGGTTAAGCCGAGACGCACGACCGAGGCCCGTTGGTCGGGACCCGAGATATCGGGTCAAGCAGAGTGCGCGGCTGATGAGAGGTCACTCGCGCTTTCCGAAACTGCGAGAAAAAAAACGCGGCGACGCCGACGAAACGCAGGGAATCCAAGAAGCGACGCGCAGTATAGGTGACGGTCGGGGTCAAGAAACCGGAAGGAATACGAGAGAGACGACGGAAAAGGGAAAGATTAACCAGAACTGACAATCCGCTTTGCTACCCTACACTGAGTAACGGTCGCGGTAGGAAGATAATAAAATAAGAGAAAGACTACAGTTGAGAGAAAGGGAGAGATAGGGCAGACATACACACACACGACCACACGGTAACGAGGAAGCACAGACACGCGATCGCAGCCGGCCACGATCGCCGCACATGCACTATGGCAGCACATGATCGCGTACAGCACAATGAACACCAATTCAGGCGAAAGCCGTTAGTGCAGTTCTCTTGTCCTTAAAGACTGCAGAAGGAAGACGAAAAGCCCCATAAACGAAGTGCGAGAAAGGGTATATCGTGGCGGACTCGGTCTACGGAGGCCGGCTGAAGGAGACTGAGGGTCGATGTCGTGGCTAGGGAGAGAGACGTCTGGTCTGGTAACAACTTGGAGGAAGGGAAACGTGACTTTCGTTCTCGCTTGACCTTTGCGCGTAACGTGCAGCGCGCACTTTCGTTTTGCACGCTGCGGAGTTCCGTGAGCCGGCCGCTCTGTAGTCTTTGCCATTTCGGTGCGGTTCGCGGCCATAACTATACGGAGACCCCCATATGTTAATCCTCGCTGTGTTTATCTACAGGACCTAACGGCACAGGCAATGGTCACGTACGTTCTTCATAGCTTACATATTGGTTTCACACACGGGTTCCAATATCGATGAAATGAAGGTTTCTAGGAAGGCACAGTCTATGAATGCGGGCGAGTTTTAAATTTATTGTAGTATACGTCGCCAAAGGAGAGAAACAACAAAAGTTTAATGACGTGACATATCCCGTATCAATATCGGTCGTATATGGGCATCAGCGCGGGGAACGCTCAGGACAACACGGCAGTGCGACAAATGCATATTGCTTCAGCTTAAGATGTGTCTCAGATATGTATGGCAAGACAGGTGGCATCTACACATTGTGGAAGAGCCTAGACTAGCCTACACGTCGGGTACGCGATACTGAAGAGAAAGAGACATTGTCTGACAGAGAAGAGGGAAAGCATGCTGACCGTACTGGAACATGGACTGTTTTCATTAAATGTGCGGGATAAATGAAACAAACTTGGTCAGGGACAACTCAGCAGTAACTAAAAGAAAAAAAAAGAAGGCAGAATTTGCATTTAATGTTGAAGCTGGGACTGTTGTTATTCTGATCTGCTTTCCTGACAAGATCTGCACGCAGACGCCGTTACTGGAGCTGTTACACCGCGTATATATGCATTGTAGCGAGACCAGTGGAGGATAACGTGCACGATCTAGACCGTCCGTCGTCACCCAGGGAAAACATGTCTCACTCCGTACAACGTGACCGAGGCATCATCACGCTTTCAGATCCACCCTCGGCTTCTCACACTCGCTCTCAACACGTGTGAACATGCCGCGCAGTATATATAAGCAGCTCTCGCCACCCTGTAGACGCGTCTCAGAAGGAGCAAGGGAAGGTGCATTGTTCTTCTAGGCTGAAAAGAAGCGGTCGCCGAAAGTTCCAAGATTAAGATCAAAAGAAAGTGTGCTTTCTTGTTGTTCCGCTGCGCAGACCCTCCGCGCACCTGTACGTCTTTGTGCTCTTCGCACAAAGCGAGAACGCGCAGTAACCGAACATGAATGCCTCTATTCAAACACCATGTGCGTATACACGCGCCCTTGATGCTGCATGCACGCCTTGTGCTGGTATACAAAAGGCTGCCGCTCACTTTTCCCTGTGCTTTTTAAGCTTTGGCGCTGTAGGCGTTCCTTCTGTCTTTCTTTTCTTTTTTCCGACTAAATTATCTACGCCTACAGTTCAAGCCATGGTATAGCGTCGATAAGTTACGTGGCCCTATGGGAATAAGTTGTGCAAGAAAAATGTAGCAAAAATCGTTGCAATATTTGTTTTTTTTAATCAGAAAGCTTCAAACTTTATCACAAGCAGCCTGCATTTAACCATTCACAGAACTACCCGGCCCCTGCTCGTAACACAAAACGAGTCTCGTGCCACCTGCCGCGTGACTTGGCTAATCTTGTCTAATGCTATAACTTCCGTAACTAACTGCCGTACCGGACGTTTACTTGTTCATGGCCAGAGGAGATTTATGCGTTAAATGTGCGGGCGAGGTGTGTGACTTCATTATTTGGGAGTCATGATCAGCGTACTCCTGAACTGATTGGACGAAACACTGGAGGCAGGTCGTGATAGACGCGTAAAAAGACATTCGACGCAATACCTGCATACGGGAGTAGACCTAAACATGTGATTCGTTATTTGAACATCATGTACTGGGTGTTTTATTTAACGTTGACTATATTTTCATATCGCCTGTGGTGTTTATCATAAATCTACTTGAGATGGAATGCACCAACAGCTATACACTACTTACACTGGAAAGAAGCACGCATATTTGACTAATTAACGAAATTCTATAATCAACTTTCTTAACCGATTACCTTAGCGCATATATTGGAAGAAACGAATTGAAGCCAGTGATTTCACAAGGTACACCCACTTGGAACGAATTCTGTAACTAGCACCAGTTCTGAGATAAACGGAGTTAAACTTGCCGTAAAAAATGCCCTGTTGTCTCACTTACTTCTTTACAAAACGCCTTTGTATGCATCGAAAGTCAAAAGTTACTGAAACAGCAATGCGTTTCGTCGCGAACTTTGGGAACGCGTATCTTGAAACTGGTGTCATCCTTAGAATTCGTTCCAAGTCGATTTCACTTTGAAAGTTACCGGCTAGAATTCGTAAATTGCAATACTTGGCATAAAGTAATTAGTTTAAATGTTAATTAGCAAGAAATGTTAATTATTCAAATAATAACTTTCATTTTTTTGTGGAAATAAGGGCTCCCTCTGAGAATAACCTAGCTCAGTAAGTAGAATGTTCTATATGACAAGGGTGACATTTACGAATTCTGTTGACGATGAAATGAAACACCCTGTATGTTATTTCATGCTTTCTAGTACGCGCTGGACCCTGTTCCTGCACACTTCATACAGGTACCACTGCATCGTGGTTGCGTATATACAGGCAGCCGTGAATGCGGAAGTAAAAGTCATCGCTACCATAACCCGCTGCACTGTAAGCGAATTAAGCGATTACCGCATGCACACAAGCTGGAGTGATTTTTTTGCGTCTCAGAGGCATACGTGAAACGCCTTACAGAATAGATCTGTATCAGGTTTTTTTTTTTTTTTCGTGCCAGTTATCAACAGTCCGCTGTCGCGGTGTTTGCAGCTATAGCTAAAATTTTGCCTAACTGCCATTTGTCACTTTCTCTTCCATTTCGGCAGCTCCCCCTGAAACCCGCTACTTAAGCCCCTTCCTGCATGATCCTGCTAATACTTTGTTAGTTTACTTTCCACACTTTCACGGCCAGAGCGGCCGCATTTCGATCGGGGCGAAATGCGAAAACACCCGTGTACTTAGATTTAGGTGCACGTTAAAGAAACCCAGGTGGTCGAAATTTCCGGAGTCCTCCACTACGGCGTGCCTCATAATCAGAAAGTGGTTTTGGCACGTAAAACCCCATAATTTAATTTTTTCCACACTTTCGTACACTTTTTTAACGAACAGTTTATTACGCATTCTACAAACCCCCCCTGTGAAAAATCTGCAGCCGGATTCGAAAAGTTTGTTGTTCGTAAGAACATGTCGTTATCGGGCGGCCGCCAATTCTTTCCAATGTGTTCTTTCTTCGCCTAGGAAATACTTCATGAACAAGCTTCAAGCATATACGCCAGCAAGTTGCGCTTGCGCTTTTGAAGCGCAAGGCTTCCGAATTAACGTGTACTCTGGTGTTCCGGAATTAAATAGCCCTATACATATATATATATATATATATATATATATATATATATATATGCTTTCTAGTTACCCCCATTCGCGTTTTACCCTGACTCCCCCGACCCAAAATTGGAGCTCAACTGACGCTTGTAACGGTGAGGTTAGTAGACAGGGGCCCGCGGGGCGCTGACCAGCGTTGGAAACTCAGTATCGGGTCCATGCTGCACTCAGGGAGCGCTCGATGCTGAACGGGCACCTCTCGTAGCAATGCGCAGGACATGCGAATACGTAAATGCCCGCAATTACCGAGCTGGCGAAGCTGCCTGGACCGCCGTTTAAGAGAGTGCCGGAGGCACGCGCTCGGTTCTGCCGCTTATTCCCGCATACAGTGAGGTTCCGCTTGATACGCTCGTTCCAAAAGTGATCAACGGGCGAGGCATGGCCGACGTGTCTGAGGATCCGGTATTCTCGCAGTTGCGAGAAGCGGCGCGTCGTGCGTGTAATTACCGGAACTGAAACACAACGATTTCCTAAATATATTAAACGCAAAATACAGCAAAAGCTTTCTTGGTTGCAACATACTCCTCGAGTGCGATCTCTCTTAGGGCGTATATAGGGCGCGTGTAGCTAGCACCACGTGAAATAATGCGACGAGAAAATAAACAGAGCAGGAGTCGGCGATAAGATCCACGCGAGCTGGGCGCTTTACCCTTAGTGACCCAACAGGGGCCCCCTTAAAACCACGCAACCTTTTCATGCCGGCCAAGCGTATAACGTAACCTCTCCGACGCACGAAGCAGCGCGTATACTACTCCAATTTCTTGTATACGATGACATAACAGCAAACCCAATGTTGTTTCTTTCTGTCTTTGTATTTTGTTCTTTTAATTTTTTTTCACGGTTTTTACGAAGCAGGCCACTCAATAAGGACGTGCAAACGAAATGCGTTGTTACAGTCACGCAGAGTCCACACATGCATTAATGCCGGGCTGCCTTCCCCGACTTTGACGGGTGATTGCAGTAACAGCGCAGCGAGTTGTCAAAGCCGGCCGCCGAAGGGGTTAGGGCCCACTTAACCTCCCGATCGCCAATTGCAGTAATGCTGCAGCTATAGCGAATAAGAAGAGAACGGGGACGATGGCGGGGGGAGGTGTAATTGTGGGGAAACCGCTGGCATAAATGCTGGACTTGCGAACCATTCGCCACCACGTGCATATATACTGCCGCTTTTCGACAAGATTTGTTTCCGCTCCTTCGATAAGCGCGATCTAGGGCAGCTTTGTTCCGTCGACTACATTGCATTCCCTCGTTCCTTGCGAGCAGAGCAAAAGCAGAAGCAAGGCGCCAACAAGTAAGTTCTTGTAAGCACTAAGCGAGAACGCATGTTCTCGTGCCGGTACGAAAATATGCATATATAGGCTATCCGCCCGTTGCAAGCGAAAATTTTGTGTCCCCGGTTTTTTTTTTATATGTGTAGTAAAACAGCCGTCTAGTAGTGAGCGAGGTCGGGCGTCGGTTCAATTGCGCATAGGATTAGCATGAAAAGGCAAAAAAACAAAGGCAGGCAGGAGGGTGGTGGGCGCGTGCTAAGCAGTGCCAAAGGGCGCGCGCGGCGACTCGCGTTCGCGTGCGTTGTGGAATTAAGATTTCGGCCAGAGATTGTACAATCCACGGAGTGCCGCTGTACAAGCGCTCGCGTTGGATTAATGACTTCCACCCCGCCGAGCGAACACAACTCGAAGTCGTGTCGCCCCCCAGGCGGCTGCGCGCGTTTTCGCGAACACTGCAGCGCACATTGGAAGCCCTTGGAGTTAAACTGCGCCCGAGTCGCTCGGTTATTCTGCGGCGAAGCTGTTGTTTTCGGCGTTCGTTCGTGCGCCGCGGAGCCTTTATCGCGCGCGATAAAATTCAGGTCGCTCGGAGGCGGCGCAAGTCCGCACTCTCGCCACCGAGATAGGTTGGAGATACGGGCAGTTAATGAACGCGCTGGGCACTGCGCGATATAGGGGTGCACGCATGCTGAACGTTTCTCTCATATTTATCGTCGATACCGCGGCTGAGATAGAGCGCACCGAGCACATTTCGCAAGATCATGCACGCGTACGAACGACCAAGACCGCAATCAATTTCTCCTTCTTCAAGCATCTCTATGCGCTTTCCAAATTTGAACACGCTCTATATGTAGGAGCAGAGAGTAATCGAATTTCAATAGATCCGGGCTATTGAAAAATCCCGCCTTGCCTTTTTAGTGGGAAAAAGACCCGTCAGGAGAGAGGACTGTCACAGCGGAGTTTCTCGTTCTTCGATAGGTACTCGAATGCGGCCTATTTTTTTTCCAGCCATGGTCGTCTCCGCGATCGCCACAGCACACGATGATCGAGAAGCTATCCACACAACATCGTCCACAGGGTTCGCTAAATGGCCTTTCATCTAAGTATTATCACGTTGTAGGCGATGGCAGAGAACCAAATAGTGCCAAAGCTGTAGGTTAAGAATCTAACTCTTTGTTGAGTGTACTTTGGCCCAGAAAATCAAGCAACACTAAAGTGCAATAACAGTGGTTAACCAAGTCGTTGGTCGTCGAAATCGGAACTCCCGGGTCAAGTCCATCTGCTAATAATTAAATATCATTCTTCCCATTGTCAGTCCAGTTTTATTTCCGGAAATCTAAATATCTAGCTCTCCACCTATCCAACGAAAAATGCGGGCCGATCCTGAATACAGTGCAACCTAAATACGTCAGCCGATCCCAAAGGTAGTGTAGTCTAAAATGTGGGCCGCGGTTCACATGGGCTTGTGGGTGATGTGCTGCTCTTCAATTACCCTTTTGAGGCCAACTTGGGCATATGCCACTGGGGATGTGGCCCTGGATACTCTGGGCATGTACCAAAGTTATGTGCTGCTGCAGGTATGTGCCACGCCTCAATGAACCTTTTCGACTTTTTTTTGAGACCAACCTAAGTCACTATGTATGTGCCACTGGTACGCGCGGACTTCATGGCGGCGGCGCCAGCTAGATGGCGCTGCGCGTCCAAAGAGAAGCTCGAGAGAGAATCCCTGTTGCTCTACACGCCTCATACATGACGAGTTTCGGCTATTCGCGTGCTTGGATAGTCGCGGTAGATAATTTCTGCCCGATTTTTACAGCGAAGCTGTGTATGGCTAGCCGATTCGTCCGTCCGTGCGTATGTCGCCTGTATGCCGAAAACTCCTCCGGCGCAACCCCATGTGCACGCGCGAAAAAAAAAAAAGGGGGAGGGAAAGGAGAGGCGTGCGAATCGCTGAGCCAGTAGTGAAGTCGTTGCTCTCCGGCGCAGCAGTTTCTCTCCGGCTCCGAAATGGGTAGGCCACGCGTCATGCGTACTCCTAGGAGCAGGCAGCTTTCTATCAGCAACGCCGCGAGCAGAGCCGGGGACGAACTTGTCTGCGCCGTGCCGATGCTGCAGCCCGGGCACAAGAACAGGCTCGTGCAGCCGAGCGCAAGCAGCAACTGAGTACCGAAAATGCGGCAGCCTACCAAGTCGTCCTTTAACGAACCGCCGGGATTAACCCAGTGATAAAAACCGGGGCCGCCCATTTCAGCTTCGCTTGTTAACCATCTGTACGGAATGATTGGGCGGTGATTTTTTTATACATGCCTTATACTGCACATTCCATAGTAATCGATAGGTGCTCGCGTTCATTCGAGAAGCTATACATATAAAACTCTATTCGCGTCACGTGCTCAACCTGATTAGACAAGACTGTTTCGGTACAGAATCAGCGACAAACGTAACGAAATTTCGGATACAGCACGCGCGTCCTACGCCGAGCTATAAATCGATAGCTGTGATAACATGATGAAAAAAACTCACCGTCGTAAAGCAAAACACTGCACGCGTGATCGTGTGACTGACATCGCAACCCAGGAAATAATATGCGAACTTACCCAGAAACTATCTGGTGCTAATATGGGCTGCAGGATGTTCTGCGCAGCAAGTTACAGGTGTATCTACAACATGATCCCGGTCGTCATCCGTAGAATCCTCTAGCAGAGCGGGAGTCGGCTACAGACGACGCCCCCCTCCCCCACCCCCCAGCCACACTTATATGATCCCCACTGTATCACTTTGGGAAACACGGTTGACCTAATCTGCTTGCAATGTTTACAATATCTGAGGAAATAACCACATTGTTACAATTGTTTATCGATATTATTTGGCTTTAGCGTTCCGTTCTCTCATTCAACACAGCAAAGAACCGATGAGTTTTCAAGACTGCATATTATCAAAGATCAAAAGTGAAAATAGAAGAGACATCGGTTGCGAAAATTCTAGAATATCGATCATCCTGGTAGTAACAGTAATAAAAACCCGGGAGCATATACGGCACCCTGATTGAGTGGCTGACAAAGAAGAAAATAATGAGAAGGATAACGAGGCGGATATGGAAGCCCGTAATGGGCGCTTACTTGATTATTTGTATTGAATCTATCACATTCAATTTTTCAGTTCTCACAAGTTTGCAAGTGAAATTTAATTTCTATAATGATTAAGCCTTATCCACCCGAGGCTTGGCCTACCTTTACAGTGAGTATGAGCCATAATGTATGTGCACAAGAACAATAACTCCTCGTAAAATTATTGTATTGAAGGCACGACGTGTGCTGAACCTTCAAAACAATATCCTGCGATGAGAGATGATATAAACATATTGTTACATGTGCATATGAATATTAATCTACGTATGAGTTAATTTTGTTCTTCCCTAACTACCGTTTCCCTCTCACCTTTGACGCTGGTCAATGGGACCCCACTCAATGTCTGCTTTTTTTTTTTTTTTGGTTACTCAGCCCCCAGCTCCAAAAACGTTGATGAATACCGATCTACCGAATCCTTCGTGCGAACATCCAGAGTACCATTACGCGGCATCCTCACGACAGGCCCGTCTGCTGCATCTATAATTAAGCGGCGTCTCCCACGTCTCATTGAAAAGGACGAAAATGCCTGAACGAGGCCAGGGGTAAACTGAATCAAAGGAAAATGGAGTCACGTGGTATCGCAACCACGCGGTTCGACTTCTCCGTATATTACCCGTGACCGCCCGGCACGAGGCCGTTTCTTTCGTTCCTGAGATGGGCGTAACAATTACGCGGCCTTGCCTGCCTGCCAAGCACTATATACACAGCTTTCGTACACGGAGGGTACCCGACAGTCGGCGCGTTTAAGCCTTCTTCCGGCAAGGACGAGGCGAAGCACTCACCGCAAGTGCTGTGCGAGCTGACGTCCAAAACCATCGCGTCGCCCATCTGCGCGCACTTCCTATACAGAATGGCCCGGTTGGCTCCACTACAGCGAGGCGTGGTTGCAACTTGCGAAATCGAAAGCGAAATGCCAAGACCATAACGCTGGCGTCTGCTCACGGAGGTCCTGCGCCCTCACGACCTCCTCGATATGATATCGCTATATTATTTGAGGCGGCCTCGAAATTGCCAGCTGAGTAAACACACACCTGCATCAAGGTGCCCGCCGCGACGCCCGTGCTGTACCGTGGCAAACCCAAGCAAGGGCGAAGCCAGCAGAGCCTCAGCAGGACGAGCGCTTTGAAGGAACAACAAATAATGGCCGGATGTACAACTCGTCGGAGAGAGAAAGAGAGAGAGAGAGAGAGAGAGAGAGAGAGAGAGAGAGAGAGAGAGAGAGAGAGAGAGAGAGAGCAAGGACAAGAAAGGCAGGGAGGTCAACCAGAAGAGCACCCGGTTTGCTACCCTACACTGGGGGTAGGGGAACTTTCCGAACGGAAAGGGGGGCTGAGAGGGTCCATATTGTGTGAGATATGTTACGCATACGTACACAGACGCCTTTCTTTCAGTGCCCGGCATCACGTGACACTTGCCGACTAGAGATTTCCTGCAGCTCTAACATGCGCTTGCGACACAGAATTTGGACCACCCTGAAGGCAAACTTAAATGCGACCGAAGTTCTAGTCAAACAAAGTTATTCCATTCATTCTTTCATTCATTCGCTGAAGCGTGAATGCATTGCAATGAAGATAGAAAAGGGGGTCGAGGAAAAAAACATCATCATCATATTCTTCATCGTAAATTCATCAGCATCGATCATCGCAGTGGTGATAGGTGACGTCACTACCGTGATCGTAGTGGCTACAGGCAACCGCGACCATCTGCATTGTAATTTGTATCTTACATTTATTAATTTCCATGTAGTGTAACCAACAGTGTTGGAAGGATGTACTACAGTGGCTTTTAAATATGTATATCTACTTCCGCTATTAGCGGGAATGCAACAAACACTGTTGGAATAAAGGCGATTCCTGAAGGCTCACATTTCCAAGGTCCAACACGAGTTGAACCTCGTTAGGCATTGAATTTTCGTTTTATGATAAGTGAAATGGAGCTGAAGGAAGGAAGTGCTTACAACCTCTTGACATGATCCACTATATAACTTATACTTCCTGGTTACCTAAGAGCGCAAGCCAAAATAAATAAAGGTAGCATGCAACAGGAGCAATAAAAAGAGAAAGGCAAGCAGATTTGACATTGCGAATGCGAGATGTCACTTCAGTAGCCCATTGCATGCGAACTTCCTGTTTGAAGTATCGAAAGCATTCCGCCTCCTTACTAACCATTTCTTTATACATATACATATATTTTAGTCTACTGTCAACAAGAACACCACAGTCAACACGTAACATCACGAGCACGCGCTGATCTCAATACAAAAAGGAACCGATTGCGGTTGGCTCTCTCTCCATTCAGCGCAGCCGTTCCTTCAGACGTACGCACTAGATAAAAAAAAAGGGGGGAGGGGACTTTTCGTTTTCCCCGTCTCTAGGCCGCCTTGTACATTATACGGCGACGCTCAAAAGAAAAGGAATAGAAAGGAAGCACGAGCGCCTTAAAGCAAGAACGAAAGAAAAAAAGAAAGAAAGCATTGAGCTCCGTTATATTAAACTGGCTGTATATGCTTCGCGCACTTTTCCCTTCCCCTCTTGGAGAGCACTGAGAGAGCAGAGCTGCCAAGGCAAGTCCGAAGGCCGCGGCGACCAACTTAACGGCGGCGCTTCGGAATCGCAGCTTGCGAGCGTCCGCGCGGTTCGTATACGATAAAACCACCGAGCCCCTATCGCACCTCACCGCAGACATAGTGCGCGCAGTCGGATTCGCCTTGTCTTTTTTCTTTTATCTTCTTTTTCTTTTTTTCCGCGCTTTCTCATCGTCCGCCCTCTCACAGTTAGTGGAGGCGTGTGGCTAAGGCTGCCGACCGATAGTTTTCCTTGTCGCTTTAATTTGTTTGGAAATGACAATGCAAAACTGCAGTGTTTCGATTGTTAGGTAGCATGTCCCCTCTGAGAGACTGTGATTATTTGAGAGAGAAAGTTTAATGGCATCTAGATTTGGCTTCATGTGCGTGAATGCGGGGATGCGTTGGCCCCCTAACCCCCCCCCCCTCTCTCTCTCTCGTTCGCTCGCTCTGAATGCGTCCGTAACTTCTTTTGCGTCCGTTAATTAGTGATTACAGACAGCTCATGCGTACCCGGGATATCCTAACAAATGTGCGCTTTTTCGCTGTCTGTCGCACGCACACACACATACTGAGAGAGGGAGAAAGAAATACCCCTTTGAGAGAAGATCACAAGCGTTTATATACAGGGCCTTTTTAGGCACACGTTGTCTTTTTAATGGACGGCATAATGATGCTTTAATGAAAAGTACATTTGGTAGAGTTGAATAACTCACTGCTTCTTTAAAGCGACGCCTGACACTCGCAGATAAAATGTTTTCATCAGTACGTTATTGCTCTTAAGTTCACACGGATGTGCTACTCAATGTCGCCATAATAAGTGCCACGTGTGACAGTAATTTAGACCCAGGCTCTGAAGCAATCAGACATAAACACGACCTGATGTCATGGGAGTGGACCTCTAAGCAACTAAGAGTTCGTACGCTCTTGCAATATACATAAAATACCAAGAGCCTCAAGGTTGCTCCAAGGAAGTGATTTGCTCAGTAAAAGACAAGCAAAGACAAGAAAAAGAAAAGTAAAGCAAATCTGGCTCTACAGCATGCCGACCCACGATCGCCAGCCTATTAAACGATATGAAGCAGACTCTGCACAAAATGCAGTGTACAATTAAGCAGGCGTCGTTATCGGCATCATTTTTTTTTCTTTTCTTCTTCTTACTTTTCTATCTGCTCAGAAGAGCAATTAAACAAGCAGATTTGTGGCTCTAATCACAGGGTGCCCCGAAAGAAAGCACGAAATGAACGCGGCTTCAGTGAAGTCTTTTTCACTTCCCCCTACAGCAGCCTCGACGCCAAGCGTGAACGGACGCGGACGCTGCGGTTTTTCAAGGCTTCGCGACCGTCTTGGCTGGCTTTCTCTCCGGGCTCGACCAACGCTTTCAGCGACTTCCGTTTACGTGAGACGGAGCACCCCAGAGAAAATATAAAAAGAAATAAAAGACAGAGCCTAGCGGAGAAGTTTGTTGCGCAATCGTGCTTTAAGAAGAAGTGCGAAACTACGCCTCAGTTTAAACATAACTTGAAATATAGCTCAATAACTTATTTACCTAAATAAAAGTAAATAACGTTCTACACCATCATAGTAACGCTCTCTTCTTTCTTTTTTGTGTTTTCTCGTTTATTGAACTGTCGCGTCGCTCAAGTTTTCTATTGATAACGATTAGTAACTCGCAACCATGCGTTGTATCTTTTGAATATTTGCTTACTTTTAATATTTTATATCTACAGGTTTCACGTGTTCTCAGTGTTGTACACTGCTGTTTTGCTTGACCGATTCTTGTTGTCATTCACAGGACGTCCAAATTCAGTTTCTAACGGCGGGTCCCCTTCCGTATGTATTTGTATGTCTCGATTAAATACTAGCACGAAGCGTATATAGGAAATGCAATCCTACGATGGTTATGCCAGTTCGTCCCAACAAACCGTATACGTGCACATGCTATTACGAAGACGAGAGTACGCGAATACGCAGCTGCGTTTACAGACAGGCTAATGCACTTACCCGGTCCAACAAGTGTACTTATACCGAAAATCCTAAACTCTAGTCAGTGAACGGTCAAGCGATTGTGTATACAGTCACGCCATGCGCTCCATCACACCATTCTTCGAAATGGCGGAATATGACACCAACGTTCTCCGGCGCCTGCGGAGATGACTTAGAAAGAATGATTGAGGACCCGAACCAGCAAAGCCTAAGGCTAAGCCTACAAATTATTATGCAGGAAACTTTGGTAACCTTCAGTATGACCTTGCGCGGAAACGAGAGTTCGTGAGCGATAGCTGGACTCTCACAACTGTGTCTTTTTGGCCACTCTATATGAATGCCCGTGTCGTACGTATAGGTCGTGCGTCTTGACAGAAGGTGCTAATCGCGTGCTTGCCACATTTCAGAGACAAAAAAAAGAAAGAAAGAAAAGAAAAACCTGACTATGTCCTTTCGTTCATAAATTTTTTTTATTTTCACCTATGCGATTTCTATCGTGAGGGAAGAGACTTCGTAATTTATTATTTTTACAGCCATTATTTTTTTTATATAATTTATTAGCCAGCGGTAATCTTTCTTTTTGCTTCTGCTGCCGTGATCCATTCTTCTTGGTTGTCTTCAATTAACATTTATGATCTGTCATCTTGTTCTATCTTTCGCTTTTTCTTCAATTCCATTATCTCCTGCGGGTATGTTCCTACCTGTGTATCTATCTATAGAGCGACGCCGTTAAGTTGACGCACACTATGCTCGTCGCAAACGCTGTAGCAGTTATTGAAGCGAAGCTCTATTTTTTTTTTTCGCCCACCCTCCCGCACTTTCCTAACCCTGGCTGCTGGCTGGGTGCGTGCTACTGCTGCTACTGCTGTATGCCGAACAGCTCATACTTAAAAGAAAAAAAATATATGTAGTTGTCCGATGGTGCGATCCAACCTCGGCCCCCGCAGCACAGCCGCCCCAATGCTCCATCCATTATTCCGGTATCCATTCTATCAGACACACACACACACACACACACACACACACACACACACACACACACACACACACACACACACACACACACACACACACACACACACACACACACACACACATATATATATATATATATATATATATATATATATATATATTATCGCCTATAGAAATTCAGTGGCATGTATACAGGTGAGGACACATCTACCGCACCAATGCCAACTAGCTCTCTAAGATAATGGCCACGCGTATTGATTACAACGATGATTTCTATACCATGGCAAACACCCATAACGGGGATTGGACAAGGTGGAAGTGGCACTTTAAAACAACGTTAAGAAGAAATGACGAATTACGAGCCAATATAAGAGTTGTCACATTGCGTCGCACGGGTGCGCGACAGTATACGCGCCTGCGCCGGGTTTCTTTTTGCCAAAGACGCAGGAATTTTTTATAGCATTTCATCAACCGCTTCAAGAAGACTTCGCTTCACATAGACTCCAAAGATGTGCATTGCATGTGCATAATTATTCACTATGTTCGTGTACATTTGGGAGGTTATGTTTGCAGGTTTATGTATACTTATCCTCTGTGGCTCTTTAGATGTCGGAAAGGCACTGAAATAAATACTGTCTGTGCGTGTGTTTCTGCGTGTTTGTGTCTGCGCGTGCGTGCGTGCGTGCGTGCGTGCGTGCGTGCGTGCGTGCGTGCGTGCGTGCGTGCGTGCGTGGTTATGGCATTAGCAAAGGGCACACGGGGACTTCGGTCATGAAAAGGAAATCTCCGCACGAATGAAAATAGGCTGGAGCGCATATATGACAGTAGCATCAAGTCACAAGCAATTTACTGATATCCTTGATTAAAAGAACGTGTAATCAATGCATTCGGCCAGTGTAGACTTGAGAAATTAAAACTTGAAAACGAGCCTACGGAACGAAAAAAATCTGAGGTGTAGCGCCAACGAAAAACAACTTTGCTCGCGGTCCCTTTTGAGATCTGTTTCAAGAAACAATGTAAAATGTAAAACAATGTGAAAAATATGAAATGGCCGCGCGTTCTCTCGGACGCACGTAAAAACGAAACGTTAGAGATTCCGCAAGCGTTTGGCAGAATACGGCCGGTTATATGGCGCGTCTCGATCTATAGCACGAGATCGCACGAGTCACGCGTTTCGCTTGGCTTTCCTCCCAGCTGTTTCCTCCTCTCTGCGGTGCAGCGATAACCGCTCGGCGAGAGAGCAGTTCGCACTGCATGCGGCCTCCAGCGAAACGAGGCGCGGTGCGCGCGAAAGACGAGCAAAAACAAGGTCGTCGACAGCGACGGGCTGCGGGCGCCTCTTCCGGCAGCGCTAAGCGGCTTCCCCGCTTACGCAAGCGAGCACGCAACAGCGGACGGCGCGCTCTCTGCGCCCGATCATACACGGACGCCAGCGTGTGGCCTAATATAAGCACACGTACTCGAAAAGCTACTAATAGCACAAATTGAAACATCAATAAACGGACAGCCAAAGCCTTCTTTATTTCGTTGCATGTAGGTTCCACTAAGTGGACTACATCTAGCAAAAAAAGAAGAAAAAAAAGTTTCACTTACTAAGTGTAACTTACAAGGTACGAACCTTCTCGAGTGTTCGCTGTTCCTTTGGTGGAGCTTCTGTTTCACTGGTACTGTATAGCTCTGTTAATATCGTTCCAGATAAGTTTCACGGGTAAGCGGAACACGTTAATTTGCTTCCACTTATAGGTGCCACTAGGTAAGCGAGGCATTTATGCAAGAACGTCCCACTTAGTTAAGCGTATGTGGAACCGGATTAAGAGTGATAGGCTGCGTTGTTGCCTTTCGAGATCTCCACGCATTTGCTACAGCGACTCAAGTCAAGCTCCGTGATGTGCCGTTTGGGTTCGCGCCACGCCTAAAACTGGCTACGAAACGGTTGCACATATAGCACTCCCTAGTTACAGGGAAGAGAGAGGCGTCCCGGTTAGTTATTTTCTTGTTCGCGTTTCAGTCTATATATAGTGATGGCACTGTCGTCGATAGGCAAAGTACACATTTTTCGCTCGTTTGCGCTATCAAATAATCCCGGGAGGTCTTGCATAATTCGCATGGTTAAAAAAAAAAAAAGAAAGAAACCTTCCAGAAAGCATCGTCCGTTGCGCGAAACAGGAGATAGAAAATAGAACCTCGTCTGTGCGGAGAAACACGCGCGTGTGAGGCGTCATGGGGCGTGAAGTGCTCTTTTGAAGGGCGAAAACAGGCCGCAACCTGCACAGCTTGTCTACGAACTGAACGCGTCGGTCGCAGAACCTCACGTTTCTCGGTATGCACCGATGGTATGTGCATGCGTTTTAATTTTAACTTTGCGATTTCTTTTAAATATCGCGTTTATGTGTCACAATGAATAATGCGTTATTATTTCTTTTATTTATTTTTTTACGTGTCCATCAGCCTTTTTTAAAACTACTTTAGATTACTCGTGGCGCCATGACTGAAAACATTTGCATTAATGGGGCACGAAAGGTAGAATTCCCGTGAGACCCACGCAATCATGAAAGTAGCAAACGCTACAGCATTTTGTAAGGCGCACCACGATTCCATGTTGCTGTTGTTGTTGCTTACTAACGGCGACAGTATAGGAACTCTGGCACCCTACTGTAAAGCCCACGATACCAAAATCGTAGCTAAACAGAAGAGGTAAAAAAGTAAACAATAAACAACGAAACAACGTAGATAGAAAAATATGCTCGAATCCTTTCCTGAGAAGCCCAAATTCTATACTGTAATAGCACGACACAATGTTGCCAAGTTTGCTATGACGTTGCGCCGGCGAGCCCGAAGTCGTGGGTTCGAATTACGGCCGCGGTGATCGCTTTCCGGTTGGCCTTGAAGTGTAAACGCGCTCGTGTACCGAGCGTTTGTTGAACGCGAACCCCATGCGCTCGAAAATTGACAAGAAACGCTCCAGTTTGGCCGGTCCGACAGCACCTGCATTTCTTTTGGACATAGAACTCAATATGTCAATAAATTAGGCTTTACATGAAGAAATTAGCACGTTTCACATTATTAGCCCTTACCGCTGATTCTTTCTCTATCTATAGCAAAGCTATACGCATACATCTGATAGTTTTCCTTACTTCCGCTTCTTTCTATTATCTGATAACTCGGTCGAGAGACAAAAAGAAAAGGCAAAACACGCCGCTGTGTAACATTCGCTGCGATACACACTGTTGCGCAACAAAACGTGCCACCGCGGTCATGCATGAACAGCTACCGTGAAGAACAAGAACGTGAAGCCAGCCATTTTCTTTTTTTCACGTCTACCACAAGACACTATAGAGGAAACGGCGGCGTGACAAAAAAATAAGTTTAAAGCGCGAAGCGCTATATTAAGCTCGTGTCTGTCAGTTCAAACAGAGCACGACGTTTGGCTTCCGGTACACACCACTGAGGAGGGGTTGTGGGACCTGCCCAGTTATTTTCGAATGCATAGAAGTCTCTGCACAGCGTAACAAACACAACGCCCGCGGCAACGGTCGCGAAACGACGGTCACGGTGCTCACGTACTTCTCGCGCATGCATACATACGGGCACCGTGTGTGTAACAGCAGTCGCATAGCCAGCCACACGACTTCCGTTATATACGGGTGAAAGCGCACCGCCTCAGGCTAGCATGATCTAGCTCCGAACGATGCCGCTATACTTCTCCGGTACACGCCCTCTCCTCTAGGGAGCTTTGTGCAGTTTTCTTCGATATTGCTGCCGCGATGCCCACCACGCCCAACTTTAGCACGTGGGCGCCGAAACAAATGACCGCTGCGGTGACGCTGGACATGCAGCCAATATCGACTACACGCGTGAACAACGCCTTTTTCGGCGAGAGAACTTGGATGCCGTATATTGCCGCGCACTGACTGACCTCTTTTCAGAAGCCATCGGTTATGGGCCAAGCACGCTTCCGCTGCGCCCCTCTGCTGCTCACAGAAGCTACTGTACAACCTTCAGGGCGCGGTCCGCGCATCTGCAGTCAGCTTATGCCGCCTTGTTTAAATGAACGCGTAGGAGGCACCGACCTCGTAAGTGATGCCGAACAAACAATAGTGACTGGTTTGCTGTGCGATAAAAACTACAACGTAAAATTGGAGGTTGTCGAAATTTCAGCACCGCGCATCTTGAAGCGCGTAAAACTTATTAAGAAAATAAAGAGAGAGAGAGAGAAAGAAGGAAAGAAAGAATATCATAACATGCTACTGTGCGGTGCATAAACACAATATGAAATGCGCACATGTACCCAATACCATTTCCCGATATTTAGAGTCCGACTTCAAAGCCTGCTATTCTTTCCTCTTCTTTTTTTTGGTGACATCTCTTATTCCCCTTACCTCCTTTCGCCAGCACAGTATAGCCAGTCGGTCTGAGAACTGGCTAAACTTCCTGTCCTTCCGTCTATTCCTGCTGCCTTCTCCTAGAGTCTGACGACCATCACTGCGAGACCATTGTTGGAAGACGTTATTCTATGTCCTTGGTCCTTACCGTGATATGTGAGGCAGTACGGGTGATACGGGCCATGGTGCGATTTCTGCATGACGCAGGACTTGGCTCAAGACCGTGATTCAAGCATGCTGCTGCATTGATCAGCATTCATTGCACCCATTTCCATGTTGTCATCAACCTCCGTGCCTCTTTCGTTCTTTTTTTATTTTTCTTTGAGGTTAGACCACTTAAGCTCATGCCCGACATCTCTGCCTTTCTAGAAATAAGATTCCTCCTTCCTTCTTAGGGTAACATACAAGCAGTTCCCACTTGATGGTCATAGTCAGGCGATGCAAGTACTTTCCTCTTTGTTGCGAACAACACAAAGAGACTGGATGGAAGAGGTGCGAGGCTGGGTTGTATGTGGCAACACGCGGTACTTAGACTGAAGCCTTCGGGGGAAAAAAATTACCCTGACCGGGTGTGTAATACGCCCCCCGGCACTACAAGTGAACCTACCACATGGGGGCTGTTATAACGCCCGCTAGTTCCGCTCTAGGCTACCGCTTATATAGCCCGCGCGTACATCATCACGCCGTTCGTTTCGGTCTCGCAGTGTGGTCAATGTGGCATCCGCCCATGCCGCTACACAGCGAACCTGTAAGCAGCGGATGACAGCCGATATTGACGACCCGAGACCAACGCCTGCGCGCGCCTAAGCTGCTTCGCCTCGTCGGCCGCGGGCGTCGGAAACGAATCGCCGACCGCGAGGTAGCCGCCCAAACGCGTGCAGAGGCTGCTGTCAAAGTTGCTTTCCTTTTCGCTTCGCCGGTCCCCCTGTTCCGACGCGTTCACACCCGGGCCTAATGCGATCAGCACTGTGATGCCTTCCAGGAAGTGCGTCTGTGTTTCCGTGTGCACGAAGCAGTGGAATCGCTGGTCCATCTGTTCGCTGATCCACCTGTTCGTTGGTCCACCTGTTCGCTGGTGCGAAGGGTACGGGTGCCATCTCTGCTTGGTGCCAGTAGCCAACAAACCATTGCACTGCTGGACGTAGCACGAGTGTTATTTAAAATACGAACCTACATTTCAGACTTACCAAATATTTTGAATGTTTATCTAATGAGCAACACACACACACACACACACACACACACACACACACACACACACACACACACACACACACACACACACACACACACACACACACACACACACACACACAGAGAGAGAGAGAGAGAGAGAGAGAGAGAGAGGGGGGGGGGAAGGAAATGCACGGAGGTCAACCACGCAGACGGCGCGTCCGGTTTGCTAGCCTACACAGTGACAAAGGGGTTTAAGGGATGAAAAGAACAAATGGAGAGAGAACAACGACGGGGCCGCTTCATGCAGAGGTGCGCACCGACGCCGCAGTTGGTCCCTGAGATTCCCTGAGATCTGTAGGCTTCGGGGAATTCCAGCAGTTAGCATGTCGCCTTCAGAGCTTGACATACTGGCTTTCGTCATGTGGCTACACTGCATGGGGAACATATGTAAGGCAAGCCAAAAATTATGTAGGTGGAAAGGAAGCAAGAAATGAACTTAGCAGAAGTAAAACTCTTGCTTGGGCTAGTTGGTTCATGCTTGAAGTAGTAAAGGCAAGGCGCAGAAGACCAGGGCTCAGGAAGAAGTACACAAACGACAGGACCGGCGCCGGTCCTGTCGTTTGTGTTCTTCTTCCTGAGTGCTGGTCTTCTGCGCCTTGCCTTTACTACTTCGAACTTAGCAGAGTTTGCCATTTGTCTGTCTCTGAACCCGTTTACTGCAACAGTAGCCGGCGAGAATACCCCCCCCCCCTTTTCTCTCTCTCTCTCTGTCTGTCTGTCTGTGCATGTGTACGCGTATTTTCGGTCCGTGTTTTCCGGAATCTCACTCCATGTTATCATCCTTCACCCACTGCGCAGTCTTTGTGCAGAAGATGTGACAATTAAAGCAGTACAACCGACTTACTAAACGCAGAAGAAATAAAAAAAAACGAAATAGAAAGAAAACGGGAAAACGAAATGACTGACCGAACTCGTTGATCAGAACTCCTCGATCAAAACTGCATCTGATGGAATCGCGTCCTACCACCTTCTCCTCTTTCGCGCAGCGCAACGAAGGAGGCGGGGAACAGAACAAATCAAACAAGCCGGAGTGAAGGACCGGCTTCGAGAGCGACCGCTCAGCCGCCGAGACCGCGCGTGTGCGGCCAGTAATATACAACAGGGGTGTGCGGCTAGCAGGAAGAAGAAGGTGCGTTATAACCGTGCCGACGTGCGGTCATATGCGGCGAGCGCGGCAGAAATGAAGCGCAAAAAGCCCCATAGCGCACGAGGCGCACGCAGCGAGCATACATCGCCAATCTGCCACGCTTGTACCGTACGATTCACGTCGCCGCCAAACCAGCAACAAGAAACGGCCGCGTCGGCTGCTTCGTGCTCTTCTTCTTCATCTTGCTCGAGGAAACGTCGTGCGCCGCGAAACTGCTTTGCGTTGGCGCGTTCTCTCCCGCACATGCCGTGGTTCCTGACCGACGGAGGATCAAAGGAGGCTTGGGGGGGGGGGGGGGGGTAGGAGGATTTGGGCGGCGGTGTGCGTGTGGAAGGAGGTTAGGGGGGGGGTGGACGCAGGACTGATGGAGTCGTCTAGAAACCCCGTACTCCAAGCTTCAAGGGGGGTCGGCCAGCATTGCAAGGCACTGCGCTTGGGTCGACGCAAGAAATAGCGAGAATAACTAGAAATAAACCATCTTCTTGGTCGGCACCTCTCCGAGGGCTATAAGTACCTTTTCGAAAAGAAGAAAGAAAACTCCATTTGCTAGCATGTGCGGATGGTGAGGATTCGCTCCAGGTGATCTCTGCCGTAAGTGTGACAGAGCGCGTGGGCCATTTTATTAGCTGTTCATATGATTTATGCTCTTTGAGAACTCCTTGGAGAATAAAAAAGAGAAAGAGAGAACTACTTATTACGAGCAGAGGAATAACTTTTCAACCTAGTTCGGGCGGTCCCAATCGCTTTGTGTCGGTTGAGAGAGCAAACATGTTGGGCAGATTTAGGTTGGATCGGAGGCTGGTACTCTTTGTCGAGCAAGTTAGTCTGCAAGCGTTGCGTTTATTAGGGCAAGTGATGACTCCCATCTATTGTTGTTGTTTGGTCTCGCTCTAGCACGAGCTTCATTTGGATTAAAAATAAAGTGACCATTAGCCAATATGCGATTCGGGTACACTGTCGTTATTTATCATATTGTCAATACCATAATTACGAGCTATTATTTAATTCTAGATGACTAATTCATAATCTAGAATTGCCGGTGCATTGTCCAATGCACCGGCAATTCATTAATTCATTCACAGTTTCCGTGACACAACCCTAACAACCCAAGTTAAAATTGTAAGCGAGCAGAGAAAGGTGCCATACGTGCCACATTCCTCCTCTGGTTGTACAATCATGTATCTACATTCGATGAAGATCTTCCTCAATATTTTTGTCTGTAATAAGCTGCGGGTCTTCAAGAGTTTTTGCAAGTCGTTATGGTCTGACACCAGTTATGGAAATTTCGGTTTCGACGCGCGCGCGCACACACACACACACACACACACACACACACACACACACACACACACACACACACACACACACACACACACACACACACACACACACACACACACACACACACACACACGTAAACGAACAAGTAAAGACGAGGCCCTATGAATCTTGTGCAATGCCTGGCACGTGTCCTATACTGTCAGTTTGTTCAAAATTACCTCTTGCATGGGCGTAAAAAATTGGGCGCCCAAATTCCGTGTCCTATTACGCAGCCCTACCGCTACGCCGTGGTGCATTAAACGGGCATTCACGTTAGGAAAGAGAAAGAAAGCGTTGCAGAAAAAACAAAAAGGAAGCACCGTCAGAGCGCTCGAACACGCTTCGTGTCATGCTGCCAACGATGTCGGCCCCGCTGGGCGCAAGAACGGGTTAAGAACACAAGCAAATGAAGAAGAAATTACACAAACGAGGGACATCTGCTTCCCCATTGAATAAAAACAGGCAGAAAAGAACGGCCAACACGGCACCATAAGCCACACTGCCCTACAACTCGGTAACAAGAAAAGAAAAAGAAAGAAAGATGGAAAAGAAAAGAAGGGTCCCAGAGTAGTTCACGCAGACTTCCTGCTTGTTTCCCTTCTGCTCCTGATTCTCCGCGGTTTTCGGCACTCAACGAACGGGTCTGCGAGGCTACGGGGTTGCTCATAAGACGGTGAACACGAGGAAATAAGAGGTAATGTCTTGACATTCGACGTTGTGGCGTTCTGCCTCCTTCGAAGGGATTTTGGTTCTGTAATTCACTGCTTTATGTCTCTCTTCTGAGTCCTAATTAGTATGGAAAACAAACAAGGCAACCTAGTGCACTGTGGTGACTTGTTCTTAGCTTTCGAAAACGGCGTGTTGCCTATGATGCTATAAATATCAATTTTGGAAAGAAAGAAGAAGGAAATGTATAAACTGAATGTAAAATAGATCGGCCTATCTAACTGCGTTTTGAGTTCAAGACTTCATTCCATTTAGAGCAATAAGGAAGGCGTTTCGATATATATATATATATATATATATATATAATGGTAGAATGAATGCATGCAGTTCGTGTGGCTTCATCACTGTTTCTACAACATCCGACATTGATAGCGGGCACAAAACATCAAACAATACCGGTAATAATTGGTGTACATCGTATACTATTAAAACAGCGTTTCATTTAGACTGCAGTCACTTCATTGCAATAAGGCCGGCAGATGAGTCGAAAGAACTGATCAAAATAGAGTCAGTCTGTAAAACTCATGATTGTTCGAAAAAACTTGAAAAGGTTCCATTAGCATTCGGCTTTCACGCTTCAAACGTTGCGAAGTGCCTCGGGATTCCGTGCACGAACACCGGACTTATGCAATTTATTCTGTGCGTTAGGTTTGTCTTACTGAGAGCAAGAGGACAGACAATGACCAGCTCAATTCGCGCACCGAACTTCTCGTGCCCCCAATCGCAACTTTCCCTACACACAGCTGCCAAGGGATCCGATCATATGAGCTTCTAGTCGGCTCAGAACTTAGAGCAGTGAACGATCACTGACGTGACAGATCGTTTTCTCTTTTCCCAAAATAACTGAACGTCGGGGGCTATATAAAATCGATGACAAAGCGAGTTGCATGCGAAGAGGAGCAGAACGTATACGTCTTAGAATTTGCTTTCTTTTTTTTTTTTTCAACCCTGAACGGCCTCCCTCACATCACAGCTGGCGACCTTTTCGGTGGCGCGTCCTACAGCGCTGGGCGCCCCAGTAGCTCTTGACCCAGTTTTGTTTTCTGGTCGTGGTGTTTGTAGGTGGTGGCAATGTGTCGTCGGTATAGCCGCGCAGTGCGACTAGCCTCGCCAAGCTGGTCACGTGACACGTGGCCACGTGTCTCGCCATAGATTCCTTAGAAAAAAAAGTCTGAGAACAGCGAGGGGAACTGGAAGGCAAAGTTGTGGTCATCTTACATCCGTACGAGACCGAGAGACAATGAAGTCCAGGAAAGCATAGCGGAAATGAGCTTTCTCAATACCGTTAATTTATATTGTGCCTCAGTTTCAGAACAAAAAAAAAAAGATATTATATTTACCCTGTGGCGCGATAATCGTGAGAATGAAGGCGTAAACGAAACTGGAAGCAAATAGAGAGAGAGAGAGAGAGAGAGAGAGAGAGAGAAGGCAAACAACTTATCGCTTCTATATAGGAGCCACACTCGTAACTTCCTCCCGGCTCGGTATGACTGTTCAGTGTGCGTAACTCAGTAAGCGTGAACTCAGTATGCACCGTCTATAGAACTAGTGCGATGTAACAAAGGAACGTTGATGGAAAGGCCGGACGAGCACTTTCTTTTCCTCTGTTCCTTCGCGCTGCTCCTCTTGTGCGTATCGAAAACACCGCACTCTAACGCCTGCGACTATATCCTCTCTCCTTCCACGTGTAGCCGATGTCTCGTTTTTTCAAGTTAGCAGCATTAGCTCGACTTGTGCTCTCCTGTAGTGAAAGCTGACAGCGCGAAATCGCACAATTTTGAAGTCGTAGCTGTACTTCTTTTCACTGCACCGTACAGGCAAGCCCAGTTCACCGTTAATATAATAATATTTGGGGTTTTACGTGCCAAAACCACTTTCTGATTATGAGGCACGCCGTAGTGGAGGACTCCGGAAATTTTGACCACCTGGGGTTCTTTAACGTGCACCTAAATCTAAGCACACGGGTGTTTTCGCATTTCGCCCCCATCGAAATGCGGCCGCCGTGGCCGGGATTTGATCCCGCGACCTCGTGCTCAGCAGCCCAACACCATAGCCACTGAGCAACCACGGCGGGTCCAGTTCACCGTTCTCAAGCGAGCATTGATTGTGACATTTTTTTTTTGTAACAGAAGTTCTCAGAATTGAACTCCTACAGTAAATTGAACCCTGTATTTTTTTACAGGATGTTGCCATAGCGAAAAAAAAACAACAAAGAGTTAACGTGCAACAAATGGCCAACTACAGATAGAGACAATGGGAGAAAAAAGAAAAGCGCGATGGGAATAAAGGTCTACAAGCTGACCTTGTTTTCACCTCTCGACGTTCCTCCAGTAAAATAAAACGCACATACGAGTGCAGCTATTTTATAGCCGCCGAAAACATTTCTCGTTCTTGTTGGAATTCTAGAGACACAAATTGAAACCGTCACGGATGTGCATTACTCATTTTGAGGGGAAATGCCTTCGATTACGTTGCAAAACAATTAGCCTCGTCAGCTGACGCCATACTAGCTGCTGAAATAAAAGCAAATGAAATAAAAGCAGATGAAAGAGATCGAAAAGCAGATGAAATAAAAGAACCATTTACTTCCGGCACAACCGGAAGAACCTTCGTGCATTAGTGATCGTCTCCAATCCAAAGCGCGGCCACAAAACTATCTCTAATATGCATGCAGAGCCCGCGATTCCTGCACGCTGGGGAACCCGTGGTAGAAGCACGCGTTCGCAAAACACGGCGAAAACGACGACCAGCTAGCCAGGAAACAACCTGGAAGCAGACACAATGGCCCGCTGGCCGGCAGCCAACGGCGCTCAAACATCCCGCCGCGTTATATGCGGAAGATAACTTCCGGTCTGCGGTAGTCGTCCCAAGTTGTGCTAACCACACGCGTCCACTGAAAACCCGCGGCATCGGTGCTGCCGTTTCTCAATGGACACGCAGGTCGCATGAGAAAGCGCGCGAGCCCCTGGAACAGCTGACCCTCCAGTGTCACTCGGGGTGAGCCGTACATTACGAGGGAATCATGATTCGCCTGTCCGTCACGATAAAGCAATCGGACATCGGCGGCCATTCGCGGTGCTCTGACTAGCGTGACGGCTTCGAACGGGGCGCCGTGCGGGGCCATGCTCATCGGTCATCTCACAACCGGTCAAACGGATTGGAAAGAAAGAAAGAAAGAAAGAAAAAAAAGAAAGAAAGAAAGAAAGAAAGAAAGAAAGACAGAAAGAAAGAAAGAAAGAAAGAAAGAAAGAAAGACCAAACAACAATAATGAAGAATACATGACCCCCCTCCTTTTCCCCCCATTTGAGATTCTTTCGTTTTTCTTGGCCAATCGTCATACAGCGGCCCGACGCAAACGGCGTGACGACGTGCCGTGGACGTACTTTCCTCTCCTTAAATAGAAAGCGCAGGCCTGCCGCGTGGCCGTTTGAGCACGTCTCGCTCCACGGCTTCCGTTGCGTAATGCAGGATGAAGCGGCCTCCGTCTATACGCCGTCAGCTTCAATGATTTATCCGACACAGAGGCACCTCATGGACGGCGTTCACAGATACACACGCCGAGTATGTCGAGGAAGTCCAGTTCCGCGCTTGCCCGCCAGCTTGCTTGCCTACAGTGCAGCGCAGCTTGCTGTTATTTCTGCAAGGTGACACGCACGTAGGCTCGTGTTCGAATGTGCGTGGGTGGTGAGCCAGACACATTCGCTCCTTTAGATCGCGAGTATTTTTGCCGCTCAGCGCCCAGATGCACCCGACCAAATGAAGGAAGGCTATAAATAATAGCGAATAGGGTTGCAGCTCATTAAGTCGACTGGTCTCGGCTTGTATAGACGTGATCAGCAACTCCCGTGTGTGCACGCGGCTACAGTGTTCTCTGTTGATTCTTTCTTTTCAATTCGTTACGCGTACCCTCTCCTTATGCAGAATAACAGAGACGCAAAGTGCACGTGGCATTTGGTGGGCTTGGCCGTTCGCTGCCTTTTCTCTCTCTACCACCGTCGTATTGATTCATTAACAAGGGCTAGTGTGCAAAATTTGGATTGAAGAGAACTTTGATGTCCTTGTTCTCACTTTTGAATGTAATGTGAGCTCACTTGACTTTTGGTCACTTGCGAGAGTGAGGGAGAGAAGGGCAGAAAGAAGGTTAACCATAAGAGCGAATCTGATGGGTTATACCAGCGCGCGAGAAAGGTAATGCAGAAATGAAAACTCACAGAAAGAAGAAAAGAGTGAAGTCACATAAGCCTGCGGGAGATTTTTCACAATCACAGCTTGAAATCAGCGTTAACGTTAGCTCTCCTTCTACGATGCCTTCTTATACCTCGTGTGTCGAAGCGCGGTTATGTTTAGGAATGCAGAGCACTCTTGCTATCAGTGCTATATAGACGTAGATTCTGCCATATTATAAGTCCCGGCCCACATTTTAATTTACAACGACGAAGAAGCACAATTCAACTTAAATTATTCAGCGCACGCCTCCGCTGATAAGCCAAAGTGCCTAAGCGTCTGCCAGGGTATGTTTCTACACTATGCAGCTTTGAAACATTTCCTGTGTCGCCAGAGATGCGTTGTCGGCTATCGTCTGTGCGTGAACGGCAACATCTATTTGCCAGCTGGCACAATAGAACGAAAACAACCATCTACCTTAGGGCTCGGTGCTAGCCTTTATGTATGTTAATATATCACAATTGGTTACTTAGCGAGTGATTGATAACTAGCCAAGACAAATCATAGAGAGAGAGAGAGAGAGAGAGAGGTCTGATACGAAATGCAGAGGGGTTGGCCTGATGTACATTGCTCTAGCCAGCTACCCTGCGCTGGGGGAAGGGGAAGAAGGAAAGAAAGAGGGAAGAAAAGTGCATGATGGGTGGCGTTTACGAGAGAAGGAGGATGTAAAACATACCGCAAGCAATTTGGACTATAATCAAAGCTTACGCACCAGGTACGTACTTTTTTAAAAGTCAAGTAATGCCTGACAAAACACAGAAGCAAGCCGGATAGGGGTCTCTGCAATGATCAGCCGTTGTCGGTATATGAAAAATAAAAGTAGAGTCGCTTGTGCATGATTATAATATAACCGTGTTTTCGGACAAATGCGAAAAAGTCCGATAAACACTACCTGGTAAAATTTTTGATAATTTGGATTTATCCGATAAACTCCGATTTTAACAGCCAATATGACCTTGTTCCGTTCTTTATCGAAAGCATTTCGATAGGGGCATGTTCTAAGCGGTCATTGATACATCGGCCTGTTTGGCCGATATAAACTTTACCTCGCGTCGACAGCATTTCGTAGACCGCATGCACCCATCGCACATTTAACAAAGGGCTTGTCGCCCTCGGAAGCAGGAAACAACATCTTGATATACGGTCCCCTGGCGGCACTCGGGCGCCAGGGGACCGAATCGAGCGCGGAAAGCCTGCTGGCGGAAAGCATGGCATGCTCACATGACGCACTTCTGTAGCTCCTGAACAGACATTTTGGGTAAGCGAAATAGAAAGGAAACGAAAGCTTTCCAGCGACTACGTAAAGGAGTTTAGGGATTTCGAACAGTCAACGTCATCTGAAGGAGTCACTGTTTGCAAGTTATTTCGCGTGACAGTTTGCATTGCCAACGGCAAGGCCGCCTTGAGAATTGCGTAGCATCTAGAATCACAACACCGCGTCCAGCTGAAGAAGCCCCATCTAGACACAGGTGAGTCATTTTTTAACTGTTGGTTCTGTGAATTTGCGGCTATGTGAGAGTGTATGTAGCATACCTCGTACAGCCTGATGCAATTTCTCCGTTTATTGTGCACGCTTCCTTCTATGCCAGGTGTCCTAGCAGTCTTTACATGGTCGCAATCCAATTTGTTCACATCATCTTCTTACTCCTATTCCTTAGGCAACTCGTCACAACAAAGCTCGCTGGAGGAACGAATCACACGGGCGTGATCCAACAGACAAGACGCAGATGACATCCCGCACCAGTTTTGCCGCTTTCATGCTGGGATTCCACTGCACCAGACTGGTGGACCTCTCGGAAGCTTCTCTCGAAGCAAGTGTCCGGTGGAACGCACGATGCCAGGTAGTGACGATAAGCTCTTCGATGAAACACCGCCCCATTTCCATCACCATCGACGAGCCGCCGAAACTCCGCGAACATCCGGCACTGGTAGTGCTTGCAGCCTTCCACAAAGACGAGCTTCCTGGACGTAGGACCCTCATGATAAGACTTGCAAGTAGTTCAGCAGTGTAACGCAGTATCAATTGGCATGTTAATACAAACCGCTCTTCAGAAGGTTGGAAAGGCCTTAGCCGATGTAGCTAGCTGTGTTGTGCTCCGATTCAGCTTCCTACATGCAGAAAGTTCACAAGGACTTGCAACTCTACAGCCCCGATTTCAAGGCACTTCACTTCAAAGGTCCGTTCCACCTACTTAAAAACGCTCTGGAGGATGGAATTAAGACGAGCTCATTTAAGGTAACTTACGATTTTGTTGTCCACTTTCCTGCCCTGTGGAAGTCGTCGCGGGAGCTGCGACGTAAGTTTGGTCTTGTTTGCGTGGCCATGGGCATGAAGTCGCTGAAGACTGTATGTCCGTCTTGATGGTTCTCTTTTTATGAATCCCTGGAAGATGTTCTGGACTATTGGCGTGCCATTTTATCTTTCTTGAGAAGCGACGATGTAAAGGGAAAGAAGTGTGAGAAGCTCAAAACTCTGGTTTGGTTCCCTGAAATTGTGCACGACTAGCTGATTAAGCTGAGGTTTCGTAAGACGAATTCGTGTGCTGTGCTCTCAATCATTAAGGAATTTGAGGCAGAGAGTACCCTGGTACACCATGGTTTACCCCATGCTGGGGGATCGTTTACGTGCTGCTGGTCAATGGCGTGACCCACCTGAGGTCCTCACACGAGATTTTGCAAGTCTGTTGGATCTACTGACGAGAATGACCGCTCAACGACTGTCGCAGATCTTCATCGATACTACACTGCTGTCGCTGAAAAAAAGTGGGGAGAGACAGTTGAGAGGAACCATTACGATGCACTCCAGTACACTACGCAGTGAATCGTTTTGGCACAGTATTCAAATTGTGAATCTAAATGTGTGGCATGAGCTAACCCGCGCGTTCAAAACCTATGCGGCGATATTTAAGTTAATGTTCCTTAAAATTTACGACATGAGCCAGCTCGTTCCAGATTTTGCGAACTATCAGAGCTATGAAATCAGTAACATTGTTGAACCCCTGTCGTTTTGGAGACTTCACACTGGCCAGTGCTTTCGCGCTGCGTGCTGAGTCTACTGGCTCTCCCTGTTTCTAGCGCAAACGCTGAAAAGGCATTTTCAAAGCTGAGAACCATCAATGGAAAGGAGCGCGCTTCCATCAGTGACAGCAACATCATAAAGTATGCTTGCGTCTATTACAACCAGCTTTAAGGTTGTAACACGCACAAACGTAGGTGTTTTGTATTCAAGTATTTGTGCTTGTGTGTATATTTGTTTGTGCCTTCAAACGTTCCAGACAAATAAAATACACTTAAGTGTGTTCTGATGTTTTCGTGTTCAGATATAGTTTCATCTAATATTTTGGAGTATTGAGACTAATGCAAAATTAAACTTCGAATTTTGAAGACTCGGGGATTTACGAGAAATAAACTCTGATAAACGCCGAATTTTAAACAAAAATAAACTCCAGAAACACCCTCCGAATTTCAAGAAAAATAAACTCCCAAAACACGGACCCTTATATAAAAGCAAATAATAACAATGACCATAAGCACAGTTTATGGGAAAATCACTGCGGGACGTTAAGCGCTCTTCGAGAGAGCAATAAGCTTGAGCGTTTCATATTGGCCATAGGAATAAAAGCTTCAGAGAAGTCTCGAATTATTGGGTGCGTGACACTTCGTTATAAAAGCTCATTAAGAGTGCAGTGCATCTAATGACCCGAATAAACGCGGAAGTACCAGTTTGTCGCTTTCTACAACGACCAAACTTCCGAAACCTCCGACGACACGTGTAGTAAACTCGGCTTTTGCCCCGCAGTATATTCGCACGATGCTCGGCGCTTCGGATAAGCCAAGAAAAGCTTTCCAATACGGTGCTGTCTTTATCGCAAACAAATCGTTCGTCAAAGTGGTTGCCGACTTCTGGCTGATGCCAACGACTCTTTGAAGACCACAAGCTACTTCCGCTTCCCTTTTATGCGTTGTGCATTCTCAACGACGTACGAACCGAGACCGCTCAGTGAAGTCAAGCCGCTTGGTACCTGCACCGAAGAATACAAAGTTACGAGCCTTCGACGGGACGCTCTGTCTCTGCGCCACTTGCAGCTCCATCCTGCACAGCGCCCAATCGACGCGAGCGTTTAACGAGCGTGACGCTCCACCGCCAATTTTGGCCTTTCCTCCTGCGATAAGGAGTTCCTTAAATCGGCAGTTTTTCTGCCCATTCTCCGCAGAGCAAGCCAGCGGCGGGCGGCGGTGAAGCGTGTGACCGGTGCTGCCCGGGACAGTTTCATCTCCTCGAGCCATCGGGAGACCCATGCGCTTTTCCGCGCACTTCTAGGCCGGCTTGCCGAGGAGTGCTTCCTCGTGAACAGGGATGCGGGTTGTATTGTTCGAGATGCCGGGACTGGTCGTACCACGTGCTCTTCTTGCCATCTACGGGTATATATGGAGAAAGCTAACTATACACGACACCCCATGTCTCCGAATGTAGCAAAACTTAATGTAGCTTTCACAGGAAAGAACTAAAACATGTGATATACGGTATTAGGTCCTTTGATAAAAGTGGGCACGGCGGAGAAACAGTAATACATTAGGGAGAGAGATCCCCTTCGTATGGGCTTAAAAATCACACTTAGTAATAGAAAGCGATGCAAATGATTTCAATTGCATATATGCATGCTTGATAGCGCAGGATTGAGTTATGTCGACCATAACGGCAGAAGTCAAAGTGCAGTAGCCACCTTCAGTACTGAGCCTGTAAAGTGCATTATTCGAAATTCAGTTTGTATGATGATACAATTATGACAGCTACACGCGAAGTAATATACGAGTCCAGCTTGTTGCAGTGCGACACTTGATACAACTCATCCTTCAAGGAGCCGAAAGTTGCAGACATAATGTTTTGAATTTCCATAGCTGGACCACAGGAACACCTCACGACTGCGAGCTGGAAGGCTCGTCTGCGTGACGAAGAGATTTAATTTTCCCGCGGCCGTTTCGAACACGATCGCTCGGAGTGTGTGACAGATCGCTGAATGTCATTTGCGCCTCGGAAACCTAAGCGTTAATTCACGAAGAAGGCGATCACAGTGACGCAAACGGACGCACAGCCACGCGATGGGGATGATTTTGGAAGATTGTCGTTTCTCTTTCTTTTTTCACCTGAGAGTGCCAAGAGAATAAAGCTTGCTGCATACATGCACAATCAGCGAAATCGGTTCCTTATGCCTTCCCCAGTCGCTATCGAGTATAAAACGCGAAATAGCGCGTTTTGATGTCGCACACGCGTGGCGTTATTATGGATATGCGCTTGACCCCCGAGAAACGTTTTTCGACCTGCGCGCCTATACAGCCTCCGGCCATTGTCTCTGCGCATTCATATTCGCTAATACTCGCTGTACGCTACACCGCCATGCGACGCGCTTCTATCTCACGTGCCACATTCCGCCGGTGTGAGGAAACATATCACTCGCGGCGAGTTACTATGCGATCCGCTAATGGCGAGCTTTACCCAGACCCCTTCCGAAGCCCCGGTCGGTTCAAGGTAGCGTTCCAGCAGGCTCGCGCGCGGCGTGAAACGACTTTGATTCGCACGAAGAAGAAGAAGAAGACGACGACGAAGCTGTGCATGCGTCTGTGCGCGCGTGCGGGGAAGGGGGATGGAGGAAGGAAGGGGGGCAGCCATTACGCTCTTCAGCTCGATAGCCGCGAAATGCTGGAAACGCGGAGAACGGGGTTACACGGCCGCGCGTCACCTTTCGCGCACGTTGGCAGGGTGGCCGCACGCACGGACGATACGCACCGTTCGCCTTCCCGCGAAGACGACGCGGGCAGCCCATACAGCTGCGCGGTCCACGGGCGCTCGCCTTGCCCGAGGGCGTATACACAGATTGCTCGCTGGCCGCGGAAATTAAACGCGCCGAGATACGAGAACGCGCGGGTTTGGCCGCTTCGAAAACACTTCCCATTACTGCCATTCGTTTCGCAGTGGATGATGGGCGGCGGAGAGCGTTGTCATTTTGCCACAAGTACTATATCCAGAGAGAGAGAGAGAGAGAGAGAGAGAGAGAGAGAGAGTGTAATACACGCCGAAATGGCACGCGTTTTTACGAAGCCGCGCACATTGATTTTTGCGAGACTACCAAATCGAAGAGCTCTTAGGAGGACCTTTCGAGGTCTGTTTCAGTTTATAATTCGTTATACCCGCAACCTTAGTCAAAAGATTCGAAGTTACTGTGCCCGAAACCCAGAACTTTCCGTTGACCACAAAACTTTCGCTTCTCCATAGTGTCAGAGGTTGGGAGAAGAGCAATATTTCACTACAATATGTTGAGCGTGTCGGATTTGTCACGGTAGCACTGACAACGTGGGTCCCAATACAATACACAGTAGCTTCCCTGAGTGGTTCCGAAAATTTTGACGAAGACTGGAGGTAATACACTGATCGATGTACGTGTTTTTTTTGTTTTGTTTTTTTGCAATTGTCACTTTTTGTAAAATTGTGTCCGAAGAACCTACGAACGCTCGCATAGAAATTTATTTGCTTGTTTCATCTTGATGTGGAGGAATTTTGACAGAAGAGATATGTACTTTCGTACATATCTCGTCGGAATGACAAAATTTTCTGCCACAAAACGATTTTCTTTTCGGTTCTTTAATACTAGTTGTTGCGGCTTAGGGTGGCGTTAGGGCAAGGAGTCCACCAAGCCTATCGACTGCTACGTCAGGTTGTAAAAATGAAGGAAAAAGGGTTTATTGGCTTAGTTGCACGGCCCCAGTTACGAAGCCCACTCCCCGCAGGAGCACATTAAACGACCCGAGTTCACATCAGGACCTTCTGTCCCCTGATCGAAAAGTCTCCGCTTTTAATACCGTCCCTAGGTGAGTCGACTAGGGAATCTGAAGACTGACCAGCAGCAAATCACAATCGTCGATTCCGTTGCGATACCACGACCATGCTCGCAACACTCCGCGGTGACTCCGCCTCCGAAGCCCGATGATATGGATATGCGGGAGGATCGCAACCTGCATATCCAGGGTAGCCGTCGTAGTATGGTAGCATTGGATGCCCCCCACCACCCTCCACCCCGCCCCCATTTCATCCTTAGTTCAGGCTGCCAGGTAATGGTGAGGTTGTGCCTTTTAAAACGGGTCTAGAGTCAATGTCCACGCTGCGTTGACCTCTGGATATATGTGCTGATGGATGGGTGGTCGTTTGCCTCGTGGCAAACGTCTAATTAACTGCGAATTCTAGGTAGCCTTCGTTTTTTGGCAGCATTGGATGCCTCCCCCCCCCCCTTTTTTTTTCATCCTTAGCTCAGGCTGCCAGGTAATGGTGGGGTTGTGGCCTTTTTTGAGACCCTTCAAGAGTCGAGTGCCCACGCTGCGTTGGCGTCTGGATAGGCACTGATGAATAGGCGGGCCTTGTGGCAAACGTCCATGCAATTGACGCCTTTGTGGTTTTGAGACGTAACAAACACAGTGTATGAACGGGTAGGTAAGCTCCGGAAGAGCCGGCTATGCCGATACAGGCACACACTTACCACAGGCAATGCAAAGGCTACAGAAAAATAAGAAAAACAACGTAAGTGTGGACAACACAAAAAATAAGGCTAACCAGAAGCACTTCCCTCCTGATCTATATCGAAAACCCAACCACTGATCACCGACCGTTTCTCGACAACGGCTATCACAATGACCTAATAAAAAGTACGGCAAAAACTCAGATGAATATGAAGGAGCATGAGACTTATGAATTAAGCATTGACGGTGCGGGCGTTCTGCGTTTGTGAAGAGCGCTCTCGATGAGGCCTCAACACAGCGCCAACGCAGGTCCAGGGAAAGTATAACGAACAGCAAGGAGACCCAGACGATGCGACATATATAGGCGGCGCAGGTCGTCGTCGTCCTCGTCCGACCAGGAATGCGCCCGATACCTCGGCCGCAAGTCCGAGCCAAATCCATTTCCTTCTCCCGCCTCCGCACTGGCAGAGCGAAACGTGAACGCGGTTACGTACGTGTTTTCTTTCGCGAACCAGCGCTGCGCATCTTCTTTGATTCGAAGGCCACCGGCGCCCTAAGAGACGCCGGGGGATGACCGCTGGCGACCTCGAAGGTCTCCACACGGCGGCGCGTCCCCGCGGGGCAGAGTTCCCGTCTCGCGTGGCGCAGTTTGGCGTCGCGGTCGTCCGGCGCGCATTGCATCCACGCGCTGAGCTGGCTTTCGAGACACGCGCGAGCGAGCGGTCGTGATGGCGTGCTTACGCGCTTCGCCGTCACGAGACACGCAAAGGCCCATCCGAGCTGCCGGACGCTGTGAACGGGACGTTACAGAGTGGAGCCGATTGCATAAAACACGCGCCGCAAGAAAAGAAGAAGAAGAAGAAAAAGAAGTAGAGAGGTTTCATGAAATGGAGCGGACACGCAAATGAGAAGGAGGAGGGGGAAGGAAAGGTATAGGGATGCCAATCAGACTCGCGTCCGGCTTGCACACTTAACAGGGTAAAGGGGTTAAGGAATGAAAATTAAGAAAGAAAAGAAACGAGGAGAAAGGATGCACTGGCAACGCCAACACATGAGGATCCCGTTACGCCTACAGCCACGCCTACAGACATGTAAACAAATCCTTCCTTTCCCTTACCCCGTTCTGTGGACATGGTAGCGCTTCAAGAGTCGCGTCCTACGAATACTTAACCGTGGGTACTGGCTCCAAAAGAGAAATTTATCAAACAACATGCAATAAGCACACACTCAAACAACTCTGGATTGACTAAATAAACTGGTTGTGCGACGCGGACTAATATTTCACGCGTGCAGGCTTCCTGCTACTATGCGTAGACACTCAGCGGTTAAGCCGTGAGTCGAAAAGCTCTGCTAAGGTTAAGTTAGGGGCCCCTCGTGGACTTGTTACATTTCACAAACTACTCGGCCAACCGCTGCTTTAGTTCGATGCAGCACATTAGTTTAATGTGTGCATGGCTCGTAGTTTGCCGAAACTCACTATACCTATATATCTCCGAATCACTCGCCTAGCTCAGCAGCTGTGACCTAACGATGAAATGATGATCTAGCACCTCTTCATCACAGCGCAGTTGTCCCCCGCATAAGTGACCCAAAGCACGTTGACTAATGCTGCCTTAAGGCCCTATTCACTGCATGCCAAAATACGCTTTAGAAGAGATTACGCGTCTAATGTGGTATACATCCTTATATTCGCAGGGCATTGGATAAGTGGAAAGGAGCGTCACGTAGCAACCTTTCTCTTCAGCATATGGCATTGTCTCGTTTTATAGCCTTTAGGACAGAAGTGTGCAGCTTTTGTCTGCTAGTCGGCCCACATTCACGAGACAATCAGTATCTGGGTTCGCGTCGAAATCTGTAATTGCAGACTGCCGAGCGCAAACAATGCGGCACCGGAACGAAGGCCTCCTACGCACACCATTATGCTAAAGATAGCCTCGGCCGCAGCTCTCCGGGAAGCGCTCAATGTATTGAAGTTTCGGCGTGCGCAAGGCTGTGAAGAGTTCGTTCTCGATCTGAAGACAAGGTGGGCGTGTTGGACGAATGACCCACGGCTCACCCCACGCTCGCGAGGTTAGGAAGGGTTGGCTCGCGGTTCGTGAGCGTTGTATCTCTTGCCGCTTTGTGGATCTTACAGCTGCCTAATGTTTGTCTTGAGCTGTACTTGTACCCCTCCTTAGACGCTCGAGAAACCGCAAAAACAAAACAAAAAAATGAAAGAAGAAATACGATATGAATCGCTCAGTTCCCTGTTTGTCCTGGTATTTTCGTCTACAACTCTGTACGCTTGTGCGTACACTTCGAAGGCTTCACGAAAGCCTTCGCGCTCCCTCATGACAAAAATTTGCCCTTAGCAACTCTTTATGGCGCGCAATTTGGTTGTTTCTTGTGAATGTGTATGCTGCAACGGACGACGCTCAAGGTTACTGCCTTCAAGTCTAAGCAGGTTTAGCTCTATTTTGGGTAAGCTTTCAGAAGCAAACAGGCAGTAACATCGTTATCAGTTTAAGCTCGCCGCCGCGTTACGGGTAATTAACCTCGTGTCCTCGCAGCAGCCGTTTTGCTTATTCAACCGCGACCTGTCTCAGTCCGCCTCGACCATTAACCGACCGTTTACCGTAAGAAGCTTTCACGGGGAGGCATTCCGAAAAAGATGCCGTTAATGCTCCCTGTAGCGGTTACAAAGCTCGCACGATGCCCGCAGACACCGCTTTCGCTGCAAAAGCAAGCAAGCTGGCAATACGGTTTCTATCGAAACACCATCTTCGAAATGTATAAAAGACCCTCGCCCTTTCACTGAAGCCGTCATAACTCAACTCCGCCGTGTATGTACTCTTGCAGTGTAAGAAAAAAAAAAAAAAGATCAGCCAAGCAAAGAAAAAGAACAGCTGGAGGTCAAAAATAAGAAAAGAGAACGAACTTGTTTTTCCACGCTCGCACGCTCGTAACGTCTAAAGTGCGCTCGAGGCGAAGCTCACCGCAAATCGTGCGCGAAGGGCAAGGCGCCGTACGTATACGGTTAACGCGGAGGCAGTCAACCAATATACCCGACAGCAACGTTCAAACGCGCGCCACGGCATACTTATTATCCACACGTATACAAACTGCATGCGTGGACACACAATTGCACGTCCAGGTGCCGAACCAACAGGCATCATCCTATATGCCGGCGCAGTCGCGTGCCCCATAGTAGCGTACAGTGAATCGGAAGCCACGAAGGGGGACGAGAACGTCCTCACAGCGGTCACTTTTGCGCCGACGCTGCACAACCGTGTTACGGGGCCGCGCTCATCCCGCACGCGCGTTCATCGTCTTATCCGTCCGGCCGCTTCCTTTTACTCGTCGGACTGGTTTTTTTTTTTTTTTTTCGCCGCTATTCACCGGGACGCATCGACCGACGACGGTCCCTGCATCACCCGCGGCTCCTCGCGCTTGCCTGCGATGCGGCCGAGGGAATTTGCCCTGGCTTGCGCAAAAGTGACTTTCTTGCGTTGCTTCCATAGGCCGCTAGCCGTGTGCTACCAGTATGCGTGCGTTCACAATGCGAATACTACGCACGCATACCGAATTTACTCGCAAGCAAGCGGCAAGTTTAAGTGTCGAATGAGTACTGAATAAACTACATGGTTCTCCTAGGTTCCAGCATCAATATCTAACAGAACTCCCCGGCATGTTGCTAGACACACACACAATGCATGAGGATCATGGAACAACAGCAGATGACTGTGATGAATGCGAGTGAAAATCCCGCGTAAAGGAGTATCCGTGCTGATGCAGTCTTAGTGAATAGCGACAAACATAGAGAGAGAGAATGAAAGAGGTCGGCCTTAGCTTACGTGATCTGGCCTGCTACTCTGCACAGGGGGATATAGGAAAGGGGACGAAAAAGAGTGATGAAAGATGATGATGAGGAAAGGAAGAAGGCATGCATACACACACTAACACAGTGTTGATTTGGCTGGTTGCACTCTTACTTCCGATTTGCTTTTCTCTTACATTCACCGACCACCTGATCTTCGGTTATCAGCCTGCAATCGAGGCTGGGTTGGATAGAAGTGAATACAGTACACCGCGAACACCGGCGGATGCGTATAATCTCCGGTTGACCGCGTGATTGACTCCGCGGTAACGTGATATGTGGTAAGCGGCACTCGCTGCATCGGCGTATCGGCGCGTTAGATTGGCTTAAGTGGGAGTCGTTGCGCTTGAAATGATATGCGGGCCGCTAACGGCCGTGTTTGCAAAGTAACACGTAGGCGCGCACGTCCGCTAAGGACAGCACGCGGGCGCATTTGGACGTCTCCAGCTGCGCGAATCCTGTTCGCACAGGGGCTATGTAGTCATGAATTCTCTTTAACAAACGGATTGCCGACCGAAGCAGAATTAATGGAGCGATGACTTGTAATTTCGGCATGGAGGTTTGTAAGTAACAGGCTGAGCTCTGAACCCGCCCTTAACGTGCGACCTATTCTGTAAGGGTAGTGTGCTAACGTTACTGACCTGACGACCTTCACGGAATCTCCTACTGGTTAGGCATGCAAATATGAAGAATGCGACTACCAGACGGGGCTTCTCCTACGTACTTCAGTGCTGCACAGCCGAGTATAAAAGAAAGCAGATGTCCTGTCTATCGCAAGAGCAGCACGAATAATGCAGCAAAATGAAAAATGCAGCTCAGTGCAGTCACAGTCCGTATTGACAGCCCTGGAGGCGTCCTGCAGGGTGCAATGACGCATGACGTAAGCGAATGCAAAATACACAACTGGAACCGGCGTCCAATCTGAAATCTCTGACCAGCATGTCATCCTTTTGCCACGTAACTGGCCTGCAAAGCTGTTCACTGCCGAACAATCGCTGACCGAGATACCGCACCCCTATACCTGCCGGATGTGTCACATTCTTCTTTGTCATTGCGCTGTTTGAAAGAAAGAAAGAAAGAAAGAAAGAAAGAAAGAAAGAAAGAAAGAAAGAAAGAAAGAAAGAAAGAAAGAAAGAAAGAAAGAAATCTGTAGCGCGGCACCGAGGGACACCCCGCTACGAAGGCCCTCGCCGAAAGCTCGAGTACGGTGTTGACAACCGTGCAATAGCGATACGTTGTCTTATGGAACCCCGCCGCTTCATAACAGGAAGTATATATATCAGCTGAGCGCAAGCTCCGCACGTAGCACGTATAGAAATACGGGCACCCACACCAATGCAGGTACTAAAAGGAATGAGTATACGACGACCGTAAAAACAGGACGCTTCTGTAGGCACAGACAAACACGCACGCACAAGCATAGCATTGCAAGATGAAACGTGGGCAAGATTAGGGGCGATAAGCAGGTAGGTTCTTTGCGGGAAATATAGTACAGCGGAGGCCATAACGACTCGCGGACAGGGTGGCCACATAAGTATCGCAGCATGGTGCACGGTCGATGACGCAGCTCGCGACGCACGCTTATTTTCCTGCTTTCTCTTTCACAGCAAACATTATCTGGGAAAACACGCAGTTTATCAATGCGAAGCTGTTCTTTTGCGAGCCCTCCCGGACTTTCCTGACCGTGGCTGCTGGGTGCTGCAGCTGACTTGCAAAATAGCTCACACTTAAAAAAAAATATATATATACGAAAGAATACGTGCATAATGGCGGGCATCGAACCAACACAGTAGCCCGATGCTCTAACAATTAGGCCGCAGTCGAACTTTGCTTTTTTTCGTATTACAGGGAAGCAAAACCATAGCTGTTATACAATAAGCACACCAGAAGTCAATAACAAGGCATAATTAAACGCTAATGAAAGAAGTGAAACCAGTCAAGAGCGTCAGTGGAACGCTCGTATATCCCGCGTATATTGAATTATTTCTTCCTGGAAGATGCTCTTCGTCGCTCGGGACTGTTTCGACAGGTAAATCAATCAATCAATCAATCAATCAATCAATCAATCAATCAATCAATCAATCAATCAATCAATCAATCAATCTTAGACATCAATACACTTACTAGGTAAATGCATAATACAGAAGGAGGTCTCAAAGTATTCTTGCTTCCCCGTTCTTGCTCTCCAGAGACTGCAATTCAATAAGGAAAACGAGATCGCATCGCAAGGTTCTTGTCTTTCGTCACACCAAGGTACCTGACAGTGATGCGATTAATGTGTCATTCTTTCTTCAACGTTCGCCGTAGAACATTCTCCCAAAACGCTGCACTGTATAAACCACTCAATGAAGCAAACCATTAATAGTTTCTGACTTCTCGCACGATCTCCAATTCGTGTTCCAGAGTACAATAATTCCTTAGCCTTCCGTCGCGTTTTCACAGGAAGCCTTTCTTTTTCAAAACTCGGTGCTTCGTGCATATAGCCAGAGTCACGCGTGCAGTTCTTTCGTGCCAGCTCCAACTGGCTCTTTGAGATTATATCGATGCGTGGGTCACATTGTGTATAGCACGGGTGCCCGCGCGCGTTAGTTTTCTTTACGCCAAGGACGCAGCAGTGAATTGGGCACATTTACAGGATTTGATTAACGACTTCACGGAAGTTTCACATAGGCTCCGAGATGCGCGCCGGATTTCCATTGTTTTATTTTTTAGCTTGCTATGGGGGGACCACCGTTGAAGTTTGCAAGTAGTGTACGTGTTGCACTAGTCCGCGATTTCTCGTTTGCGGTCGTCAACGCCAACCGGAAAATTGTTAAAATACTAACAAACTGAGCGTTGCACACTATAATATCAGCTGATGAGCGCCAACCGGAATGGGCGACGTCGCTAATTATAGATACAAAAGAGCGAGGAGGGTTCCCATAACTGACGGATCTTAATCTAACTTAAACGCATATACTGAGTCCTACAATGAACATGGAAAGGTGTCTCTCCACGTGAGTGACAGTGCTATTAACGGCAGAAAAAATTACGAGCGCATATCAGTGAATGCTTCTGAGCAAAAGTATACATGTGCTTTCACATAAAAAAAGAAAGAGGGAGAGGTAAACGGGGCTGGGGGTGGGGTGAGGAAGGGTGGACAGGTGTATAAATAGGGCAAGCTTAGAATAAAAAGGACGAGCGTGATCAGCTTTTCACTAATCATTATCACTGCACAAAGATTAGCGGTTGCATCTTAATTACAGCAATAAGTCATCCGTATATAGTCATACTAAGCCCTGTGTTAAAATAAGAGAAGAAACAGAAACGCGCCTGTAAGAAGCAATCAAGAAATGTAAATTTCTTAATGTTTTGGGCATCACACAAAATGCTGTTACCCGCCGTGGTGGCGTAGTGGCTTTGGTGTTGCACTGCTAAGCCCGAGGTTGCGGGGGCGAATCCCGGCCGCGGCGGCCGCCTTTCAATGGGGGCGATATGCAATAACACCCGTGTACCGTGCATTTGGTGCACGTTAAAAAACCCCAGATGGTCAAAATTAACACCGAATCCCCAACTTAGGCGTGCCTCATAATCATATAGTGGTTTTGGAACCTGAAAGCCCAGCATTTAATTTAATTATAACGCTGTTCTACCGCTCCTAGCATCAAACGCACACGACGTACAACCACTCTATTAGTCGCATTCATCGCACAGCTTCATGAGTAAATATAGATAGGTTGCTCACAGACAAATTATTTTATCCTGTCCAAAAAGAGAGAGAGGGAGAGAGACAGAAACATACGGAAACCAATGAGAGCACCGCAGCGACAAGCTCACTAACCTTGTCGCGGCCACCAAATTTGGGGCGAACACCAAGCTCTGAAACGAGCGCGTTCACCGCAGCGCATCATTCATTACGCTCAACCCGACCGCTCTGCCTGCCCTCGCCGCGCAAATTCGCACGCGACAAGCGGTGATTCCTCGCCCATAGGCGCGACTAATAACAGGGCCGCAAAGAATCACATCATCACTGGCCTGGAACGGCACAGAGCGTTCTCTAAGATGCGATCTGGTGTGTACGCTGTACAGGCGACAGAGAGGCTTCGGCGCGGTCGGTCATGCGTGTTGGAAAAGAAAAAACCGACAGTAAACAAGCAAAAAAAAACGGCGAAAAAAAAAAAAACGAGACAACTTTCCGCGTTGAACAAAACGAGAGCCATCCTACAGCCGCAGAGCACGTAGTATATGAACACTTCCCGAACAAGGTCGCGACCGTGGTTTGTTAGAGGGAAAACGACCATCGCTTTTTTTTCTGCTCGGAACAAAAGATCAGGAAAGAGACATCGCTTGTATACGCTGAAGCCTCGGGGGTGATGTACAGTGTAGGTGGCGTTGTTCGCTGCTGCGGGAGTCTGTGTCGATTGTTCGCTGAAACATCGGCGTTCCCGCTCGGTAAACGTGTCGCCGCTTTCTCGGCGAGCAATTTGCCAACCTTGTCTCCGTGAATAGTAGAGAAGTGCCTCCCCATGAATTTACTGCCCGATCAGCAGAAGAAAAGAAGAAATAGGCGATCCCTGCTGTCGAGAGCGCTGTGCATAATCGTGGAAAGAAAATACGGGCCGACTTTTTTGACATAGACGAAAGGAAGACAGGAAATTACTCGCTTTTCGATTCCAAGAACTTCAATGTTAATTATACGGAACGGGAGGGGTGGTAGGAAGTGTTGTTAAGGGCTTTGGACTTTTGTCACCTCAAACTCTTTAAAATTCACCTGGATAAAGTTTGTCAATGTTTTCTTTTTGTTTAATATTGCATTGATGTATGATGAATATTGCGTGATGCGGTGACTACGTATGGGAATCGGTCCCGCAGAATTTGTAGTCACGAAGGCACAGCGGGAGATTCCGTAATTGATCCCAACTCAACATGACATTCTCAACAAGAGAATTCGTGACCTTAACTTTTACGACTGTAAAAGCACGCCAGGAATAAAGCCAGGAAAAAATAAGCCAGGAAAAAAAAAGCTTAAACAGACAATAGAGAAATACGTTTGAAGTAAACCTATTCGAACAAATTGCGCGCAAGACGTGGTGTCTTGTAGTTGCTATGGCGTCGCGCTGCTAAGCACGCGGTTGCGAGCTCCACTCTCGGACACTGCGGCCGCATTTCTACGTATGCAAAAAAAAAAAAAAAAGCGCCCATCTACCGCGCGTTGGGTGCACGTTAAAGAAACTCAAGTGGTTCAAATTCATCCGGAAGCGCCCAGTACGTCGTGGCACATAATCAGATAAGTGGTTCACGCACGTGGCACCTCCCTGCCACTCATTTATCATTTTCTTTCTCTGGCACGTAAAACGTCGGAATATAATTTTTCTTTTAGCGAATTGCGCTTAAGAGACAGAGAGAGTGCGCCATGCAGCACAAACCACGCGCGTTAACGCGACACGTAGTACGACACTCGTATAAGGAATAAAGTGAGAAGCGAAACCTAGCGAGCGAATGCCTCGCGAGTCGCACTTTGCGCCGCTTCCTGGTGCGAGCTTTTGTTTCTACCTCCACTCTCGCTTCACGGTCAACGCAAGGACACCTCGCTCCATCTTCTCTTTATTTTCTTCCTAAGGACCACGCGTGTTCGAGATTCTATTTTGGCCGGGAACACTTCGTCCGCGAAAAAAAAAAAAAAAAGCGGCATAAGCTCTCTCCCTCAGACCACGGGCGAAGGAGGCGGCGGCCGCGTCAACAGACATGCAAATGACGCGCGGGAGATTTGCGTGCCGCGGCCCGCCAGCTCGCGGGCGCGCGCCCTAATGAGCGATGAAAGCGAGCAGTCACGCCGTTTGTCACAAAGAACGAGAGAGCAACAAAACGAAATAACAATAAGCGGCAGTAAGAGAAGGAAACGCGCAACGGAACGTTTGGCGGCCCTCGAGGGAACCTGTTGTGTTTGCCAGATTGGATTCTCAGTTAAGATACCAGCACACCGCGCCAGCGCGTGGAAAAAGCCCGGTAAAGACGTCGAGGCCTTGTTTTCCTCTTTATTCTTAGTTCTTTGACCGCACCTTCGCTTGTATGTATGTATTTTTTTGTTTAAGAGTGATAAGCTACCGCGATTCTTAGATCTGTCGGAAAGGCCGTGGTCCGGAAAGCTTATACGAGCGCCGTGATTGGTTGGCGCACGACCGTGCCGCAGCCGTGTATACTAGAGAACGTATAAGGCCGGACGTCGTTCGATTAAGTAGACAAGAGGTGCACTCTGGCCACTTCATGATGAGATATTGAGATCGAAAGATATCTATCTCGTGACATTGCACCATGTACTTGCCAGCGATGCCAGTGTTTGCCTCTCCCACTCGGCTCTCTTATAACTCTACTGCGGTTTGGATAATTCAAATTTATTTCTAACTTCACAACCTAAAAAATTGCAACAATTTTCGCGTTCGCTGAGCTGCTCTCAACAATTACATGTTTGAATGCACCTCTCAGTCTTGAAGTTTCAAAACGTGCTGCGGGACATTCCGCTTTTATGCTGAACACTGCGCTGTAGGGAGATGGCATAAGGTTTGGACCGAAGACTCCGCCGAAGACAAAAAGCCTGTTAGTACCGCTGGTGTTTGTAACAGCACAGGCATCTGTGAAACCTCATTGTGTTTTCTCTTCATTTTTGTATTTTGTGGCAGATATGTATGACTAGATATTCGCCTTATTCTAAATATAACCCACTATAGTCTGTGTTAGCGAAATGGTGATTGCTTAGAGGTCACCTGTCATCGTTGCTGGGTTTAAGTCGGTCAGACTGGCCAGTTAAGCTTGAGCACTCAGTCCACATGGAATACGGTTACCCCGCCTCTTTCTTCCCTTCTTTTTCTTTTTTCTATTTCTATTTTGACGCATCCGAGTTTTCAAAGTTTCGTATAGTTCCACAGCACTGATATTTAGTCATGATTTTGTCAATTTTTCTCGCCCCCTTTCACGAGTTTCCTATGTGTAGACGGCTGAGCTTAATATGACTGAACAACAATACCAGCGATCCACGCAAGCATTAACCCCATATTTGCCTCTGCGGTTATTGACAAGAAATTAGACGGTCCCATCGACTACATCATACCATTTCTTGGCGCTCTTTGGCTATTACTTGCCATCGCGCCACAATACCCTATACATCTTCAATTTACATGGTCACAGCACAACCCCCGAGATCGGCCATGTACTCCGCGCCAGTCAGCCGTAACTTGGAGGCAATGATCATATACCAACCGATTGTGGCAGCACAACATGGTCAGCGCTTAAGACAAGACGCGGTTGCGGCAAGGCGCGTTAGAAAAATGGCATACGTCGCGTAAGAATGTAGCACATGCAGGGACAAACACGATGTCTATTTAACATACAGTCGCTACGGTGGGAGAATCTTGACTGTAATATGCTAGGTTTTTAAAGTAATTATTTATTATTTTCATCTACTTCTTTCTTTTTTCCCCAGTTGGCGACGAGCGGCAAACGTCAACAGCTGTCGAAGCGACGACCTAGTCGACGTGGCAAATCTCCCTTCACGTTAGATCGCGAAAGCAATCTTTGCGTGCATGCACTGCGGACGGCGAGCACGCAGAAGATAGGAAGATGTTTGTAAACAAGAGCTCCAGTTTGTGGCCGTTTCTCGCGATTTGCCTTCAAGGACGCCACCTGTCGCTCCTATAGCTCGCTTTTTTTTATTCGCTGTTTTTTTCGCCTTTCCTGAAACGAGCGCCGCTTTGGCACTCATCTTGCGCCGGCACCACATCAGTACTGTTGCCTGAGCAAATAAGATAAACGCAGCCAACGCGGCGCTGCCGCTGTTCCTGCTCGACTGGCGGCAATGCGTGCTACGAAACATCACACGCGCGCCGGTAGAACCGCAGTGCCGGGTGATAGCGAACGAGAAGAGATTTGGGCAATAAGTAAAACACGGAGCGTTTGCCGGGAAAAGCGTACGCCGTGAACCGGTTACTCGAAGAGAGGAGAGCGTTTCACGAGCGCCTGATCGGCCACTAAGGTTTGTGGTGATTGAGCAGGCGCCTCGAAGAGCGGTCTCGCTGGTAACGTATGCGATCTCGAGCCCTGAGGTGCAGACGCCGTGATGCTTGTCCTGTGCCTGTTGAGGTATAGTTTCTAGCTTGGCACACAACGACGTGGTTGAAGGCGTTGCACTTCCTACTTTAACAAAAGCGACCTTAAGTTGAAAAATATTACCAGTGGCCGTATCGAAATAGGTATCTAGCCGCTTTGCATGGCATTAACTGTAAATAGAAGTTCGTTCGCTGTCATTTGAATATTGTGCACTGTATGCAAATGTTGACCCGTTTGATTTGTGCAAAGTACGTGCCAAACTACGCGTTATCTTACAGTTAGAGACTTCCGTGACGCCTGCAATAGCTTCTTGTCGCCTTTTCTAGAACAAGACCAAGTAGGTCTTTCTTCAACGTGGTTATGACGCAGAACTCTTCGCACTATAGAAAGAAACTAACCATGTTTTAATGGAGGATGGTAGCAAAAGCACAGCCGCACTTCTAACGCACATCTCTAAAGAGAGGGTCATATTTGGGCGTTGAACACCACAAATGTGTTTCAACGCACAGTGTGATAAAATGGCAATGGTCAGAGTTAATGAGCTTGCCGCGTACAGAGGACGTTACACTGGAGTGTCTTGAGCCCGTTCCTAAATTTTAAGTATATTTCTGACCGGCTCAAAACCTGCTTCTCAGCTATAGTAGGGCGTTCTAATAGGAACTAAGCAACATTGTAGGCGTTTTCGCCACCAAACCTCCGGTCCCCGGCTTTGGCCCTTTGCATGCGTGCTCGTCAATGTGCCTGCGTGCACTTGGTGGGAGGCGAGGCACGGGTAGGACAGCATGGGCGAAAGTTGCGCGCGATAAAAAAACGCGCCGCACGCAACAGTAATCTCGCGTTCCAGGTGTGGATACTCACAGCTCAGAAGACAGCAGAGCGCCAAGGCACAGCCGGCGAGCGACATTGTCGCCACTCCAGACACGGAACCGGGCATCTTTTCACGGTGTTGGCGCGCACCGAGACAACAATTCGGCGTAAAGGACGGCGGTGAGGAACGAAAAAGGACTGACGCCTTTCAGGGGGAGACTGCGTCAGAGACGACACTCTCGGCACTGCAAGAGGGCACGGCCACCGACGTCCCACCACACCGGAGTTAATCCTCAGTTCGTCGGCGTAGGCACACACACGCGCACGAGCAAAGAGAGGACGACCGAAGCGCGCCGATGATACGGCGTCGTAAACAACGGACCGGCCCACAGGCTCAGTCACGCGTTGCAGCGTCAGACGCTGCTGCGTCGATGGACGATGATGCTCTCGCGCGTCGGAGCACGCGGAGCAAGCGGCGTCGACGGATGGATGAGCGGACGGAGAAGACAGGTGGGGCGCGCGCGAGAGCGCGGTTTCAGGAGTGGCGGCGGCTCAGCTGCATCGGTCGGGGCGAGTGCACAACTTTCTGTTTCGCGGCGGCGATTTCTATCCGGCGTCACGTTGGAGCGGCCTACTTTCGCTCGCCCGCCGCTCTCGTCGCTGTCGGACGGCGTAGTCCGCGTCGAGAGGAGGACGACCCTTCTCTCCCTCTACCTTTGGTATCCTCACTCTCGCGCAAACTACTGCCGTTACTCTACGGCGTCGGCGACTGAGCTTAGTGCGCGCTCGGCGCGAGTGGAAGCGGTCGGCGGGCGACGCGGAACCAGAAGAGCGGAAGCTGGCGGTGCGAAATGGATGCGAATCGCCGCGCTGCGATGCGATGCGAAGCGATGAGCTGCGATGCTCTGCAGCGCATTCAGCTTTGCATCGGAAGCAGTCATCTCTCGCATTCGCTGGTTGCATTACTCTTCCAAGGTGGGTGAGCATATGGCTCATCTCCTCATCTCGGCAGTCCTCAGGCGCCTGTAGTAGCGACAGCGGCGCCCTCTCGTTCGCTCGGTGCCGTTACCTGGTTGTCGCAAAGAGGTTAACCTCGAACACTTAAATGGACGAGTTGTCGCATGCTGAGGTAGTGTCGCGTTCTTGAAGGTGCTAGCGATAATTGAGCACATAGCTGGGGTAAGCTGGTTATCTATTGCGTCTGCAGGACAATCTCTACATTAACGCGTTAAATTACGTAGGTTAAATTTAGTAGGTGAATCAGGCGCTACGAGTGGCGAAATAGTGTTTCTTTTTATTACTATTTTTTCATGTAATTTCCAGCGATAACGAAAGAAAGCGAGGTCCTTTTTATTGCGCCGGAAAGCCTCTTCACTGCACAGCTTGAGATCTCCCCTAGACTGGAGTCTTCCAGTCTCTGCATTGCGGCCGTTCATGAGAAATTTGGATACGAGGGGGTTTCTAAGCATGTCAATATGACAATAGAATCACAGTCACTTCAAAAGTGCTCAAGAACATAAAAATTATTCGTGATTTCTTCATATAGGCTAGCTTTGTCGTGTGGTGAAGCTAACGTAGCGGTAAAAGAAGAGCGCTGCGATGTCCAGCCATGGGGTTTGGTGGTTTAGTGGTAAGAACTCAACTGCCTAGTTTCCTTCCTTCAGGCCTTGGTCGTTGTTGTAGCCGTTTGCGAAATGGGGGTCGGGGTGGGCGTATTTCTACTGGCTATCTGCACAGGTAATAACTCAGTCTGAGCGCCACAAGGTCGAGCCTATGTGTGTTGAGCAATGGGGAGAGGGAGAGAGAGAAAGCAAGAGGGGGAGAAGCAGGGAGGTCAATCAGACGAGCGTCTGGTTTGCTGCCTTACACAGGGGGTAAGGAAGATGGGAATAGGGAGACGAAAATAAGATGAGAGTGGACCTCGCGCACAAGCGGGAGGTTGCACGGGAGAACTATAAACGGTCACTCATGCCGGCGCACTTCAAGGACTGCCCTAGTGCACGAAGAGCATCTTGTACCAGCAACGGATTTTTCCACGATGCGGGAGTCTTTGATTATCGAGATGATCTCAAGTCCAGTCGGTTTAAAGTTGTTCGGAGAAGGAGACGTTGGATTTTGTAGCGAGTACAGATGCACAGCAAGTGCTCAATGGCCGACAGAAGTCGCCCGTCGGGCCATGGGTCATTCCAATAAGGTAGGAGTGAGCATTCGTAGTCGCCTCTTTCAGGCATAAGCAGTACAGCAACGTTGATTCGCAGGGGGAAAAACTAGATGGCACTTGTAGCCACAGCAAGGAGGGGTCCAACTTACGCAGCAGGCAACTGGTGGCGCTCAAAGAATCGAAAACTGCGCGGCAAAGTCAGCAGGCCGCTTTGTTGACTGTTACTCGCTTGTATGCTTCCTACGATCTGTGTGGGAAATTTCGTCAGGTCAGATCGCATTTGGACGAACATATTGCGGTAAAAGGCCAAATAAAGCTGTAAACACAAATACCAAGAAACCCGCGAGCATGTTCAAACGTCTTTGTGTTCAGATTTTCACTTGGCCGTTGACGGTAATAATTTCTTATTTGTGCGACTGGGGTATATACATGCTTTTCGTGCCGTTACATCATCCCCACGGGCAGTCTGGCAGTGTTACAACGCTTAACGAAGACGAAATCGAACAGCTGATCTGAAACAAGGGACAAAGGAAGACAGAGAAGAACGTCGCTGAACTGTTACCTGATTTCTTTTCTTTTTATTTTTCGCGCATGCGGTTACATATATAGTAGTATCCGCGTGAAAAGAACAGTTTATTAGCTCAAGCTCGTCTTAGCCATGAACCAACTAGTCGAGTAAAATACTATTCTGACGCTTAAAAGATTAAAAAAAATATATCATTTGCAATATTGAATATGAGCTCACAGTTTCCCTAAGGCCCGAGTACGACGAAGGAATTAGGCTAAGTAACTTCTGTATCCACAAGTATCGTATCGAATTCGATAATTCCTGTATGGGCGGCGCCTTCTCAGCACAGTTGCACTTTCAGTACCAAACAAGATACCCTGTGCTGCCTCGCCTGCTGTGCGTTAGGACACGTGAGGCGTATTGAACACTCATTCGGCATTTATGGCGTACTTTTCTTCCTAATCACTCAAGCAGTCTGGCTCTCAGAATATATTACAACACTCCTGCTGCTGCACCTACTTACACCATCCCCATTCAAGTGGACACTGTACTAGTGTTCCAGGCGGGTAATGACAACGTGGTCACCACTGGTTCCAGTGACCACCTCTCTCAACATTTAACCCCCAACGATGCACCCTCCCATACCATACAGTCACGCAGTTCCTTCCTAATATTACTCTAAAAAAAAAAAAGGAATACACGAGGGTTCACCAACCGGCGCCTATGTGCCACGGACCCACATATGAGATAACAACGTTTACCCGGTTTTAACTGACGGGAAGAAACTTCATTGTGCCGCCGGCGAATAGGAGTTTCTTTCACAAACTCTTACTCGTTCCTAATTGGAATGGCGGATAGTCCCGATTGCAGTACATGTGGGGTCGAAGAGACGACCAAAGATCTGCTGCGTGATCTCTCCGCATGCGAAGATGAGAGGAGTGCCCTTCGGACAGTTTTGGGGCACTTAGACGACAGGCCTTTCACAGAGGAGGAGATCTTGGGCCCGTGGCCCCGTGCGTCTGTTATGTGCCAGGGCACAAAGGCGCTGCTGCGTTTCGCGAAATTCACCAGCCTGTGTATGACCGCCTGTGACTGACACAGCGATGAAGGCTTGCGTGTGTAACAGTGCAAAGTGCGAACTCCTCTCTTCCTTCTCCTTCAATCATCGTTCCTTCTTCTCCAGAGCAGGGTAGCCTACCGAGCTCAATCTAGTTAACCTCCCTGCCTTCCCCTTAGGACTTATCTCTCTCTCTTTCTCTGTCTCTCTCTAACCAGCTAACTTAAGCCCACTTTGGCCATGCATCCTTCCAAATATAGCACGAAAAATACACACAAAAACCCAAGAAGACCAAGTCGTGCTCATGCTCGCAGAATTCGCCCACGGCTAATAAGAACGGGAGTCCCCGCAAAGTGCTTTTCTGCATGCGCCTAGTATATATATAATTCATACGCTCGAGGCAATTTGGTGTACCGATAAAGACGTCACAAGTCAGATCAAATCAGTTGATCTAAGCACGGAATCCGTGCGCTCATGTAAACTGCGCAGAGTGGAAAAAGAGAGAAAGGAGGGGGGAGAGAGATCTTGGAACGCGTTCAAACAATAATGAAAATGAGGCGGAGTCACAGTCGCGCCCACATTTCATTCGCGTACATAGCGACTTTCGGCGCACTTTTCTCCGCGGCTTCAATTTATAACGCTGAGGCGGCGAGACGGTTTTGTTCTTTTTGTCTCTGGCAGTTGCGAAAAACGCATTACAGGTTGCGGAATGAAGCGGGAATTGCGCCCGCGCAAATTCAACAAAGTATTCCGTCTGTGGGTACACACGCCATCGCTCGAGGAAAGAAAAAAAAAAGAAGAAAGAAACGAACACCCTGACCTTTCAAAACAGTTGGCAGCTGACGAATGCAACTATGCGAGCACATATACACATACGTGCAGGGGCCACACTGGCAGGCTGCCGCGCGCATATATACCATTGTTAGAGGAAGGCGTGCCACGGGAACTCCCGTATGAGCGGACAGAGTTTTCTTTTTTTTTCGTGAACAAGCCGGTCTCGGAATGTTTTCAGTGAGTGACGAGTTGATTACGTTATGAACCAGTTTCCGAATACCACTCCGTCTGCGGCGCGCGTGAGAATTCGCGCGGTCGGCGGCCACGCGTGCATATGTCGGACCGACATCAAATTTCAGCGGCGCCTTTACCTCTTAATAACATTAATAAAAGAGAAATGTCTACTTTCAGTGTTTCATGAATCTGGTTTCATTTTCGAAGACGTCCACACCTGCGATACTTACGAGAAACTTCTCGTGAATTCGGGAAATGCGCCGAAGGAAAGAGTGGTTGGGCACGCCTACGTGCAAATGAGACGTGAGCTGCTGGGTTCAAGGCACAAACACACGCCGCAGTAGCTTAGCGTCTGTCGTTCCGCTACACCGTGCTCGAGGTCGTGGGTTCAATCGCTACCGTAGCGGCCGCATTAAAATAAGGGCGAAATAATAATAAAGAGAAAGGATGGTCCCGGCGTCGCTCCACTATATACGGTGTGCCTTTTAATCAGATCATGGTTCCGGTACGTAAAACCCCAGAATTAAAAGGGGGGAAAATTAAACACACACGCGAACACGTTAATGTGTGTGTGTGAAACACACACACCACATGCACGCACGTATACGTACGCATGCACACACACATAGAAACTACACACACAAAGAGAGAGAGAGAGAGAGAGCATATTTAATTGCCTCCTCGGCTGAATGCATAACCTCAACCCGAATCTGGACGCAGTGGCCTTCTTTTCGTTACACCCGAGCAGCCTTGTCTGCTTCATCACTTCCAGTGATACCGCAATTGCCGCGAAACTATTGAAAGATAACCTCGTGACCTTTTTCTTTCAAATTGTAGTTAAGCTCCATGTTCCGATTCCACTCTCCAAGACAGACACGTATGTGCTTTGAATGTTATGTTTTGTGAAATTTGTTTGCGGGCTGCCATTCTCGCAATTTTGAGGAATAATTTAGCCATGAGCTTAAGAACTGCTATGAGCAACTTTAGTGATTGAATACTGTCGCAATATAACCCGCATATATACATACACGGCATGAATAAGCATTTGCAGGTGCAGTTTGAGAGCGAGAATTCCACTTACGAGACAGAAATAGCGTTCGGGGGAACTACAGTGATAAATACATAATGGCGCTGAACAATGCCATTCATTTACGAGACAAAAATAGCGTGAGAGAGAGCTCGATCTAGCGCTAAACACGAAACGCTCAACATGATATCCGATTTTGAGACAAAAATAGCACTTACGAACTTCACTGACAAAGATAAAACGCGGAAGACGGTAGCTTTTTGATCGAAACGTATCTTACAAACGCCGGCTGTACAAGCTAACGACACAATCACTCACTCGCTCCCCCAAAGTGGGTAATTCACAGGAAGGTAATTTTTTTCCCTTTCCTCCGCAACGCACGAAATCTGCTCCCAACTTCAACACGTCGTGCGCCAGCAATTTCTGCCGCCTTCGGCATCACGCGCAGACACGCGTACACAGACGACAGCGGTCGCCTCTGGGCACAGATTCGGTGGACCCGCGTCACGAGCACGAAGCGCCACGTTTCTTTTCGACGGCGAAACGCGGGAGGACCCGAGCGCCGAAGGCGCGCGAGGATCCAAATTGCAATTCACGGTGCGACGACTGTTCGAATACACGACCGCAACCAATAGCTAAACGCCGTTATCACGCGCCGCCGTGAAAGGAAACTCAGCACGTGGGTTCTGGAAACCAACCCGAGACGAGTGGAAGGAGTATTTTGGGACCTAAGCAATCAGACGTCTCGGATGCCGTGATCGTGCAAAGTCGTGCGTGCGGGTGGACGTCATACGAGCGAGAGATTTGCGGCCGTAGTCTTGAAACGTCTAACAATCTAAGAGCTCCGAAATGAAAGACGATACGAACACAAAGTAGTCGATCGAATCAAGGAGTAGTACAAGTGTCGTACTTGCTCTTCTAAGCTTTTCTTTCTTGAAATTTTTTTCTTAGCCAAATCGGTCTTGCTCAAACATAAGGCGTGTGTAGCTTTGTAGTGTATACATTTCAGTTTGCCCTCGTCTGCCATATACTTCATCTCGCTGTTGAATTTTATTCACTAGCTGACTGCCCAATTTGACTGAACATACGTTATGTGATAGATTGGCATATCTGCGTGATAGACAGACGTTGGACAGTTTGCTAGCCAGCGTTGGCAGGAAACCGCTGCGGGAGGGCGCTGTTTGCGGCCTATGCCCCGATCCTACACAATTGTGAGGCAGGCAATGCATGCATTGTTGAAGTTCCCGTCCGCCAACGTACTGTACGCGCGCCTTTAGTTGGGCCATTGTCTAATATGCGTGCGCAGCCACTCCTCGCCTTCTCCTCGTCATAATTCATCCCTAAATATTTTCCCTTGCCTTCCCTCTTCCCCAACGCAGGATAGCAGATTAAAACGCATCAGCTCAGGCCAACCTCTCTGCCTTTCCTGAAAACAAAACCACTTCCACTCTGTTGACCAGCTAAGTTTGCTTAACTTTGCCCGAAGTATTACGACACTGGCGTACGTACTTGTATTACGCCTACAGCTCTAATACTTGAATGCAAAAGCAGCTTTAAGAGCCAAGAAAATGTGTTTGCTGTGCTCGCATCATCCTTTCCTTACGCAATAATTGTCGCGCCGTCGCCGTCACGTCAACTTCTCAACCTCAACTTCACCCTCGCCAAATGGCGAGCACCACGCTGTGCGAAAAAGAAAATGAAAAAAAAAAAGCAAGTCATTGCTCGCTGCAACTCACTGAGGCTCGAACTCAGGTATCTGCTTCAATGAGCAGCTGTCAGTCGGACGCCCTAGCAAATGAGTGAGTGAGTAATTCTTCGCACCCTGTAATTTGCGCAGGATCTTTGGATTTAATTGAATTCTGGAGACCTACGTGCCCAAACCACGATTTCATTATGAGGAACGCTGTAGTGGGAGACACCGGATCAATTTTGACAACCAGGGGACCCTTAACGGGGCCCCATTTCTCGGAACTCGGGTTTTTGCATTTGTCCCCATCGAGGTGCGGCCGTCGCTGCGGGGATTCGATCCCGCGACTTCGGGCTTAGCAGCGCAACAGCATAACCGCGAAGCCACCGCGGTGGGTGCGCGAGGATCTTTGAGCGCCACGCAGTCTCATAGAGCAGTGGTGTTTGTACATGTGTTTCAGAGGCCACAACTGGTCATACCCCTTTCACTAAGGCTTTGTTGTGTGCATCGCGAAAATGTTGAGAATGTGGCGGTGTCTGCTGTCAGAGTAAATTACTGCTTTCGCAGTAAATAACCAAGCTCAGAGCCGGACGAATACTTAAAGTCTGCGGTTTATTAAGGCGAAAGCCCTAAGTGGCTCGTCACAATGGCTCATATAAAAAAAAAGAAAACGGCGTACAGTCAAGTGGTTCATAAAATATCATCACCAGCAATGGCTCATACCCGAAAAAAAAAAACTAATAAGGAATGGCTCATACCGCCGTAAGCAAGCAAAGTTGCAATGGCTGAATATGAAAGAAGAAACGTACGAAAGAAAAAGAAAGAGCGAAAGAAGTAGCGATAGAAAGAAAGGAAGAAAGAGTGAAAGAAAAAAGACGAGAAGAGATAACGAACCTTTACGTTTACTACCAATACGTTTACATCACACTGCAGCTCAATATCTCTTGCAAGAAGTCTGGCACCTCCAATCGTATAGCCTAATGCACTACCACGTGTGCAGCAGGCTTTCGCCTTCGCGTGTTACAGGAGTGCAACGTGCTGTCTATCTTTATTTATTATTAGTAACTCGAAGCATTCTTGCCTATTTTAGGCACTTTGAATCTATCTATCTATCTATCTATCTATCTATCTATCTATCTATCTATCTATCTATCTATCTATCTATCTATCTATCTATCTATCTATCTATCTATCTATCTATCTATCTATCTATCTATCTATCTATCTATCTATCTATCTATCGATCGATCTTGCGTGTGCTCGTAGTCATTCTTTTTTAACTGTATATATATCGGGATACTCACGAAATGACATGAATCTCATGACGCGCATCTTACGACCGTGACATACATGACATGCACTCATGACTTGTATGACATACCTGCACGACTTGAACGACACCTGGTGACCCTGTGCGGAACCCCAAACGACGCTATATATTCAGCTTCCTGCTGGATGCTTTGCGTATCATCGATTCTCACAGTGCGTGAGATCTGCATAATTTTTATCTCCAGATAACGATATATTGGCACATCCTTCATGGCTACCAAAGGAACTGGCAGTGAGACTCGAGTGAAAAAAAAAAAGTTGATACGCTTGTAGCCCCAAAGAAAGCCTGTGCTCTCACAATTATCCGTGATGGCATCGCACTAAATATAAAATTCGCGCCACAGAAAGACTCCCCGTCACCCGCCGTGGTTGCTCAGTGGCTATGGCTTTGGGCTGCTGAGCGCGAGGTCGCGGGATCGAATCTCGCCCACGGCGGCCCCATTTCAATGGGGGCGAAATGCGAAAACAACCGTGTACTTAGATTTAGGCGCACGATAAAGAACCCCAGGTGGTCGAAATTTCCGGAGTCCTCCACTACGGCGTGCCTCATAATCGCAAAGTGGTTTTGGCACGTGAAACGCCATGATTTAAAGACCCCCCGTCAAGTCACGTTACTCGCAGTGATCCGTAATCTGAAAGGGTTTGGTTCTACCATGAAGCTCCAGGCAATGGAATGTTTTCACTGCAGAGACACCAGCGCGGTAGGTGCACATTTTTCTCAACGGAACCGGTAGTTTACCCGATCACTACGTTGCTCTAAAGCCGCCATCGATCGAGTTAAAACAATGCCCGAACACGAGCAAGTGGGCGTTGTCTTGCCTTAGCTGGTCCCTGAAAGGTTGACAGGCAAACTCATATCGGGAAACACCTTGTCGTGACACATACGCGCTCTCGTCGCGTGAGAGCTCACCGTCAAATGCGCGGGTGCCGAAAACAGAACAAACAAGTAAACAACATCAAAAATAAGTTGCCCAGCGTCGCGAAATGAAATTGGCCGCGCGCGTACACACCAACAACCAGCAATGACAACGGCAGCTGCGTTGAACACACAGCGCAGAGCAAGTTCGCTGCTGACTCCACGCCCACCAACAAGAGAAAGCGTTTCACTACCTTGCAATCTCGGAGCTGCACAGCAATTTTCTTCGAGGTTACAGTGACAGCGGGCCGAGGATAATCAACGCATGTCCGTCTGCGAGTGGCGTTCAACTCGGAGGCAGTTTGTACCGCCACACGTTCTACTATTCGCCGCGATTAGGGAAGCTTGCGTTGTCCTTCAAGTAGCTGGACTGACGCCGAACGTACGTCACGCAATTTCTTTTCTCAGTACGCGTCAATGCAATTTCACGAAGATGAGGTTTCACTGGGCTTATGTAGCTGAAGTCGTTTATTATTATTATTATTATTATTATTATTATTATTATTATTATTATTATTATTATTATTATTATTATTATTTAATGTATGCTTGCGCCAGTACTCAGACCTTAGGGTTTTTCCTGGGCGAGTTAAATAAACAAGATTAATTGATTCATTGATTATTTTAAAAAAATTTCTTCAAGCGAGGCTTTTCTTTCGACGAACCCGTTTGGGTTTCCTCTGTAGCACTTAGCTACGTTTTGTTGGATGTTTCATTTTCCCTTTATTAATTACTCCTCTCCACCTTGCGGTTTTCCGCAGAACTATTACGTCAAAATTTTGCCTTCGCTTCGAGTTGTTGACAAATTCGACGTCGCCCTGCCATCTGCTAGCCTTTTGGTTAGCTCATATGGCAGAGAGGCTGCCCCGGAAAGGCCGTGGGCCCGGGTTCAAATCCCGGACCACGACAAATCTTTCTTCAAGCGAGGCTTTTCTTTTGAGGAACCCGTTTGGGTTTCCTTTGTAGCAGTTAGCTACGTTTGGTTGGATGTCTCATTTTCCCTATATTAATTACTTCTCTCCACCTTGCGAGTTTCCGCAGGACTATTACATCACATTCATTTATTACGTGAACGCGTTAAAAAAAGAAAAAGAAACTCACGTTGATCCTTTTCTCGGACTGCCATTTCACTGGCACTCTGTTCCGTGAGCTCTCAGATGCGTTACGCCCCACAAGGTGTACAAATATAAGCGCACAAATTGCTTATCAGAACTAAAGGCAATTACGCATTCGCTATCTGAGACACATATTCGAGGCTGATCTATCCAACGCATTTGAAAAAAAATAGCTCTATTAAGTACACTCATTCGTTCTAGATGCTTGTATGAAGCAGGCGTAAATGAAAAATGCCATACAGTCTCATTATCAACCACGGTACCACTAGCTTTTTTCTTTATTATAGTCCATTTAGTAACAAGGCATCAAAATCATTCATTCATTCATTCATTCATTCATTCATTCATTCATTCATTCATTCATTCATTCATTCATTCACTGCCGCATCGCTGATGTTGGTCACATGTACGTCACCGGTGAGTTCGCAAAGATAAATTGCTGAATAAACGAAAGAATGACGTGATATTCGATGAACAGCAATAACGAAGATCACTGCCACACGCGGACGATTGTTCGTGTTAAAAACGGGACAATATACTTAAAGGAACATCGCCGCTCCGGAAACTCATTTCGCGCCAAACATTCCCGTATGTATAACGCTCAGTCGACCCAGATTTTCGTTTTAAGGTCGCAGATATTGTGTGGCTCAATCTTTCCCCTAATTATTCTTGACGGGAAGAACTATTTCGTCCCGTAAGACTTCTCAAAATGGGCTTATTACAGTAAAAGAAAGAGTCGCAGCATAGTTTCTCTTTTCGGTACAGTTCCAGAGAGAGAGAATAAGATACGAAATGCCAGCAGTGTTACAAAGAACCTACTTCGAAGCGCAGCCGAGGTCATTGTAAAGGTCTTAACTGAAGCGTTTATGATCGCTCGCACTTACGAAAAAAAGCTTGCCAATTCTACAAAAATTTGCACGAAAGAACACCTTCCAGAGTTCTGATAATTTCAGCTCATTGTCTCTGAGCTGTGTTACCTAGTAAGAACCCCTCACATGAAAGACTGTCCAGAAGAATAGGGTAATCAAGTCATATCAAGCAAGTCAAACACTTGGAGCCGAACTGCAGTTCGCCGTCTCAAGTCAGTATGCGTTTCCCACAAGAACTTTGTCTCACGCCTCTGCTTCTATTCGTTATTGCGCAGTCAGCATCGCGTGACCGCAAAGAACGTATTCTGAAGTACGCAGTCTATATATAGCGCAGTGGAACGTCATTTTTTAGCATTACTGATGGGTTCAAGGGATAGTGGCTGGAAGCAAAGAAGCGGCAGAAACGAGTGCATCTAACGTATTTCATCTCAATATCGTGTCCTGTGTATCGAGCGTGCGCGCGAAATCATATTGGAAACACACACACAAAATGACATCTCTTATAAAAATAGCTTTCTTTCTAGGCAGGGGGGGGGGGGGGGGTGGCACGGGAACTCCTTGTTTCTACCTTACCAAGTGCACGTGCACTTATCTGATTGCGTATCAGCAAATATACCGTTCTTCTTGCCCTTTTTTTTTTTTTTACTTGATGTACGATCTTCAAGAACAGGCTTCATTTGGTTTAGCGCTGTTTACCTCATTCTTCATTCTTGCACAGCCGCCCGATTGCTCGATCATATCATTCTGCTCGTCTTTTCCTGACGCTCGCCTCGTAGTGACCCCATGCGACCTACAAGCAAACACTTTGTCGCATGTGCCTACCGTGACAAATCGACGCGGTGCGTGCATGGTCAAGTTTCTGCCTTATCTGCGTGCTTCTCGTTTCCTTCGAAGCCGGAGTACAGAATACCGTTTCAGCCGACTTCTTCCTATAGCGGTTATCGAGTGATCGGCAAGGTTTAGCCTGCGGCGCCACATGCCGTTCTATAAGAGGTAACCGAGGATACCGCTTTGCGGAGCGTCGTTATGGTTTCACTGCCGGCATGGAGGGGCCACTTTTCAAGACATTTAGAGAAGTAGGCAAAACTTACGAATAAAAGGGTGAGTTTATACTCGAGATGAGCCCGGCCATTTTAGGAGGGAACAAATGTGAAATGAATTTGCGCCTTCTATAACAAGGGCCTGACCCCGGCTATGCAGGACAGGATAGGACTTTTCAGTTGGAGTGAGGGTATAGCATAATTATTCACTCGTGTTGGGGGCGCCAGAAGAAGGCGCTTCCTCACTAGCCGCTTCTTGTTGGTAGAAGGAGGCGCGGTGGATCACCAGCTGCCTCCCTCCCCTTCCCCCCCCCCCCCCCCGTGAAGACACCCCTGCAGATATGAGGGTGGGAGGGGGGGGGGTGTATAGGATGGCGGCGTTTGCTCAGTGGCTACGGCGTCGGGCGGCTGAGCACGAGGTCGCGGGTTCGTATTTCTATGCCGCAGTGGCCGCATTCCGAGGGAGGTGGAGGGGGAAGTCGTTCGTGTACTACGCTTCAGGTGCATTTTAAAGAACCCCGGCTTATCAAAATTAATTTGGAGCCCCATACGCTATACATCATCCCATGTGACCTATTGTTCAGTTTTCGCACGGTAAACGCCAATATGTATATATATTTAAGGAATAGAACCACGTAGGAAAACTAACAGGACTTTACCGACGTTTCGGCCGCGGTCCGGCCTTCATCAAGGCCAGACCCCGGCCGAACAGTCAGTAAAGCCCTGTTATTTTTTTTTATGTGCTTCTATATTCCTTGAACTATTTGTGTGCCGGATCTGATGATTCTATGCTTCACTGATATATATATATATATATATATATATATATATATATATATATATATATATATATATATATATATATATATATATATATATATATATATATATATATATATATATATATATATATATATATATATATATATATGTATAGTGGGCAATATTGCTTGGAGAGTTGGAGCTTCAATTTGTTAAGCTGAACGTCGCAGCCTGCTGTCTTTTTTATTTGTCTGTATTACTTCTTAGGTGACGGCGTAATGATGATCATTACCAGAAATCTATAGCAATAACGGCGTACATCGACTCCGCGAATGAATGAGCTAGGGCTGCAATAGAAAGCATTAAAAGGGAGACTGTTTGCCCTGCGGCGCACTTCACTCCGCTTACCAAAAACACGGTACAGAAGTAAATAATCTCTCCGTATTGTACGACTGAGCTTAACGGTTTGTGTAATTGCAGGCAGAGAAACTGCGCCGATCTTTTCTGTCTTGCGGGAGCAGCAAGACATACCTAGTGGTTATCTTACACAGAAGGAATGTGCCGTAGGTGAGTCCAGCGGGTATATATAGACAATTGCGGTGTTCGAAGACAATGGCCAAGCGCCGTTTAGGGCGACTGACGAGGAAATAAAAGCCCAGCGTTGTTGAATCAGCGTTCTCGACAAATTGCTTATATAGGTAATGACCACATACCCCATTGTTGGGTGCGACACTTCTCGGGACAGATTTCCCTGTTCGGTATATAAAATGCCCCTATCTAACGCTATGACCGTATCTCTTCTTTTTCGTTTCCAATTTCTTTAACTTAATCTTTTGTTGGTAGACCCAAAGGGTTCCCAATTACAGCTCAAGCTTGCAACGTACGCGCTTAATACACGTTCTTGACTCACGTTGCCTGAAATATCCGCTCGTTATCATTTCTTCCAATTTCCGAATAGCCGAAACGAATCGCATGAGGAAGCCTTATCTTAAGCTGTGCATCGAACTCTCAATGCTTCGTCAAGAATGCTGATAGCGCTAGACTTTACACAAAGACCGTGTCACCCGTCTGTATACCCGACCAATGAAAATGAAGATATTAGCCAACGCACGAAAACATTAAATGCAACCTAACTGAAACGAAAACGTACAATTGGTGGCATTTATAGGACGGCTTGAGAGTGGGTTTGTTTGTAATCTAGGAGTACAACTGAAGCGCGAAATTGACACGTGAAACGGGGAACCCGACATAGACAAGCGCTAACTTCCAATTATTTTATTCAGAGAAATAACACGTATAAATAAGTTCGGCTTCCGTGAAAAAAACTAAGCTAAACACGAAGAGCAAGGAGTGTGCACAACTCAGCATTGCTGCGCAGTCCACGCGCCCAGGAAAGTCAGTTGTTTTGGCATAAGATGCACCGACGCGATACTTGCACACGAGCGACCCTGCGCACTTTGAATTTTTTCTGCTTCAACCATTTCTCGTATGCGCTGGCTTGGGGAACTTTACATTGCCGAGCTCTTTCGAAAGTCGAGTTTGCACCCACATGCGAAGCAGTGAGCTGCAAGGTGGCAATCAGACGCTTTTTCTCTCTCTTTCTATATATATTTTTTGTGATGTTATCATGTTGGCACAAGCGCACATTTAGGTCCCGCCCTGTCTGGCCTATGTGTACGACTTGCCGCACAACAAAAGAATGCAGTGCACAACACCGTTTGCGCGTGGCACGTACTGCTGGGTATACTCGATTGTGCATTGTTTTGTCTCCTTTTCGACCGGATTTTGTTAATGCAAAGATCATCGAAAGTTTTCTGTAGGAACAGAAAACACTACATTCACGTCGACTTTCCTGCCAGACTTTCTTTTTTTCGTCTTTCCTCTTTTCTTTAGATTGTGGGGCAATCTGTGTATGTAGGGTATAAATGCGACATTATTTTCTTTCAAAATCCACAATCTCCTTCCCTTGAGTTGCTTTACCAATTTCCTTCTTCAGTTTTCTGTACAGCGCAGCAACCAGAGCAGGCTTGCTATTCAGCCTCTCTGCCTTTCGTTCCCCATTCTCTCTCTTTCTCTCTTATGTCGATACCTTTCAAAATCCTTTGTTCGTTTTCTTCAAGAAATGTCACCGTGGCCCAACGAATCAATCAATAAATTAATCAATCAAGTAACAAGGAAGATAAATAAGATAATAAAGTCAAGATGATTTCACTTGTCCTTGTTTTGTGTACTTTTCATCACCTTCAGTGTAGCTAATACCCTTCGCCAGCATCGAAGCTACAACGATAACAATGACACTGACTGCAGTAAACATAGGGCTTCCATCCACATGACGTCCCACTATACTTCTTGCCCAACTTCGCTACGTCCATGGAGAGGCTGAAGCTCGTAGATAAGCTCTCACCACTCTGATCAACTATTGCCGTTATCAAGTTACAGGATTCATTCGCTCGGTCGATACACAGTGGCTATGCATGGCAGGTTCCCCTCGCCATCTATTGGCTCACTTCAGCGTACCGACGGCTTCGATCTGTGAAGCGTAGCAGCAGTGGCCCACCCCGCAACATTTTCGTGATTGATGGGATCTCCTTCAACGTTTTGCGTTCCTTCTCTGCTGTTCTTCCTCGTTTTTAGAACGCCATTCTCTTTCTTTCTCTAAACTTCACGAAAACAGTTTACACAGAGCCACGAAAACATCGTTCAGCCGCCCCGTTTACGGCACACAAACGCAAGTATATTTACCTTCGCAGCGCGCGCGCTCAGTTGGAATTCAACCGATAAACTGCGAGTCCTTCGCAGCCGTCCCAGTGTTCGTTTTGTTTTTTTATTCTCGTTCTTCTCCCTCTGTTGCCAGCTCAATACAATCACAAAACGTCACGGAATACCTGCGCCGCTCAAGGTCTATCGGCCGCGAAGAGACCACCAGAAGCTCGGCCCCGTATAAACGTATTTAAGGAGACCCCGTTCCACAAAAGGCGTCATCAAGGAACTCGAAGGCAAAGCCGAAGGCACCGGCTGAATCTTAAGCACAGCTTTGTGTGTAAGTCCCGATAGCAGGAATCCGCGGTCGCATACAACGCGGGTATACTGAGGCGCTGTAATTGTACGTGATCCGAATGAACCTCAGTAGCCTTGCCAATTATAAACAGCCCCCGGGTTTCGCAGAGAGATGTGACTTGCAACTGGATATATACGATACGCGCTGAGCACTGTGTGGCCTTGGCACCCCGTGCCTGTCGGCAGTGACGTTTGGAATTGTGGTGATACAGATTTAAATTTTAAGCTGTCAAGTGTGCGTCATACAGCCAAGCAATGCGGTGTACCAGCGCTCTTCAAGCCTCCCGCTCGCTACTCCAGTTTTCTCGAGTGTATGCGAATTCAAAGATTTCCTCAGCGATCATGTTTTCTCGTTCATCATTACCCGCTGTCGTTTCAGCGAAGGTTTATCGTTTTGTTAGAAAAGAAATAATAATAAATTCTGGGGTTTGACGTGCCTAAACCACGATCTGATTATGGGGCCCGCCGTAGTGGGCGGCTCTGGATTAATTCTGGACATCGGGAGTTTCTTACGCGCGTGCCTTTTTCGCATTGCGCCCCCGTTGGAATGTGCGGCCTCCACGGCGAGGACCGAACCTGCACCCTCGAGATCTCCAGCGCAATGCCACAGTCACTTAGTTACTGCAACGAGTCAGTTTTATTAGAAAAGTGCACAGCTGCAGATATATGGAAGCAATGCATTATTCGTGGTAAGGGGTGACAGGAACCGTGTGATATCCAGCGATCAAATCAAGCTTTACTCTCATTTTGTAGGCGTATTGCACTTTAGAATTTTTAAGCTGGCACGCTCGTTTATTCGCAGTCCTGAGATCGACACCAGCTTCTGTGCAGCAGTTGCCCAAACAAGCGGCAATAATATATTTTCATTCTACGCTGCCTTCTAACAAAGTTCACCTGTAAATATTTTGGATAAAATAAATAGTTAACTGTAATGAATCCCACCAATCATGTTGTACAATGTCTAAAGCTGATGGTAATCGCTGAATTCCCACTCCACAGAGACATTTTTACCGCTGACTGGCTTCAATTCTGCACAGAGAAAGTGCAGCCCAATGTCACCGGTAATAATAAAGTGGTGTTTAGTTCATTTAACTTCATTATCACATTATTTGTGATTATCACACCATTCATAACATCTCATGTAACGAATTTTGTGGGGTAAAAAGAATGGCCCGCTTTTCATTCCTGCTGTACTGCATTTAGGAGTATTTATCAGCGATCACTGATACAACCGGCCGACTGAGTGACTGATGTGATGCATCGAATTAAGAAGACAGGAGTTTGCCTTTTGTACCTTGCAGGGAGCCTGTCGGCGGTCCGCTGGGGTGTTACTTCCTTCTAAGAAACTTAACTGGTTTGCATGAGAGGACATATTAAGCTGCGCTGTAAACTTTTCTTCGATTGTCCATGAAGTTATTTTAGCCTGTAGGCAATCTGACGAAACCACAGTTTGGTCACAAAATAACCGCTGCCCCAGCGCGTGCCTCTTAGGTAGCAAGGGTTTTTGGGTGTCGCTTCAGCACGTCTATCCTACCATCTCGTAGGTATTTTGAACAAACCCGTGTTCAAGCTCGACGCAGTGGTGAGGAAGTTGCGGAGTGCGGTTTGGTTAGGCTTTACAAATTTATTAGCCCTCGTCAAAACATCAGCGTCAACAAAAGATACAATGCGCCAGCTCTTCAAGGTGTTATCGACGAAAATATCTGCTTTACAAATAATTTGCCCTGTTTATTCAAAACAAGCGTTCTTATAAATGTGTCCCGGCACATAAGCCTTCGTATTACGTTAAGGAAGTTGTCAAGGCCACGGTACTGACATGTTAATGAAGGTAGAATGTGGAAACGACGGAGTATAATGAGATCCCTTCGCACGATAGAGAGCAGTAGATAAGCGCAATTATTCTACAGCCTCACCTTCTGGTTGTTTACTTTCCCCGCAGATGGTAAGATAACAGAATCGATTTAAGTACTTCTATTTCTTGGGTGTATTGTGTCTCGTGAAAGATCGGCCAACCTTGAAGATTCCTGTGGACTTATCTGCTTTCGTGAGAATGGTTCTGATAATCCCGTTCGTAAATATGTGATGAGCCTCCGGGTTGCGTAAACACTTCCGTTATTGGCCGGTGTCTTTCATCTGCTGCTACTACTTTGAGAGAAACTTGCATCTCCAGCCCACCAGACTTGCTTGCGTAAGACAAAGCCGCTTGTGCATATTAGAGTCTGTAATCACATTCTGTATCTGTATGCGTGCATTCTCATTCTCTTCTGACAAACTGTACACCTCGAATTAGACAGCGCCTTTTTTTTTTCGTCCTTTGGCATCTTTCTAGTAACTGTTTCCTATTCCCAGCGCTGTGTAAACAATCGGACGATTTTTGTTGTTGTTGTTGTTGTTGTTCTTGCTTATGCTGTTGTTGTTGTTGGCACTAGAAAAAGATGTTGGAGCACGAATATGGCCCCGACTAATCCTTGCCTTATAAGCTGATAGTTCTGTACAGATAAATACTCTTGCACATTCATGCACAGCTTGAGTTTGTATAGAAGAATGAGGCTGTAGCAGTTAATGCACACACAACAATATTGCGACATAAGAGGTCAAAGCAGAAGAAGCGTTGACCGTATAGGCCTTCACCACAACTATCCATCAGACCTTCTACGCTGGACACATAGTCGGTCCCATCACTCCTTCTTGCATTACCTGTCTGAAGAAGTCAGGATGTCACCATCATCTTTGACTCGCTTCTCCATTCCCTTCCTGTGCCACATGGAGAACTTGAAACAGCAGCAACAGCAACAACAACAATAACAACAACAAAACGGTGCTTTATGGAACACACCTTCAGTGAAAGCAGTCAGCCACTGACAAACAGGCCTTACGAACGAAAAGTTTCTTGAGTACGGCCTCTGAAATTTAGAAAGCAGATGCGCAGGACGGGTGCCAAAGGAAATTATAATCGCAAATCTAACACGCAGCTTGGCTTCCCTCTTCTGGCATGCAGTCAGGTAGAACGCGATATTTACGCGATCGAGGCACCCTGACAAACGAGGACACCCTGTCACCGACGAGATGGTAACCAGCGCCGTCTGGATGAAAGCGACAAAGAAAATGAGCAAGGGTAACTTGGATCTTGGAGCAATGCAGCCGCTGGCAACGGGTGCAGAAGCGAACGGAAACGTGGCTAACCACGCGTGCGTGCTGCAGTGGACACCACGGGTTAACAGGCAGGCAAGGTCGCCCGCTGCGCCCTCGCCAGCCGGTCCCCTGCGGCGCAAGAACGCAGCTAATACTGCAAGGCGTTTTTCGCGGAAGAGCATTAATCATACGAGTAGGCCGCTCCTGTCAGCCGTCGAAGTGTATTTCCGCTCCGTAGCCATTACATACGTGCCGACAGACATACAGGGTGGTTGGACACACACACGCGCATACATACATACATACATACATACATACATACATACATACATACATACATACATACATACATACATACATACATACATACATACATACATACATACATACATACATACGCACATACGCACATACGCACATATGCACATACGCACATACATACATACATACATACATACATACATACATACATACATACATACATACATACATACATACATACATACATACATACATACATACATACATACATACATACATACATACATACATACATACAATTTTGTCGAGAGCAGTGTGTGATGAAAAGGAAAGTGCGAAGTGGGCGACCAAGATTGTACACCGTTCTTGCCTGAACATTGCACTGCAGCTCAGCACTCGAGTTCACTACAACAGATAAATGTGCATCTCTGAAACACACACACACACACAAACACACACACTCACACACACACACACACACACACACACGCACACACACACACAGCACACAAGCACACACACGTACACACAGACACGCACGCCCTCGCGTGAACACCATTGATCCCTAAAGGCAAGCAAACACAAGCAGAGGGCTACTGCCGAAATAAAGGAGAACAAAAAAGAAAAGAGACCCAGAGAGCAGGTTGCCAGTGATAAGCGCCTTGCCGGCTGTGCGCATGCATGTCGCGTGCACGGCAGATCGAGGCACTGTTCTACACAATGGCCATTTGCGAAGGGCACGAGTCGGCTTCATCGCTCTCGTGTAGAGACGGCGTGCAGCCGCGCGAAGAATGACTCAAGTGGAAACTGGGCAGAGCTCGGTTTTCTCGGAAACGTACTTTTTCCTTCATTCTTGCATGTCCGGCTGACTATCTGATGTCAAGCCTAAATTCTTACTACTTTTTTGCCTCTGCATCACTGCGTTCACTCAACGAAGCGCATTAAACAAACGTTTGTAAAAGAACGAAGAGGAAAGTCTTCCAGATCACACGCGCGCACCGTTCGCAAAAGTCATGCGGCGCTGATGACTCGGTCTGGGGTAAGTATCACGTGGCTTCGGCTTAAGGACACGGACAATGGTATCACTAAGACGTGATGTCACGAAGAATTTGGTATTTTAGGCCTTTCACGCTTTCGCCGCGTTGTGAAAGAAAGGAACGAGGCAAAGAAATACTAGTAGCAGTAGAAGTAGAAGAGGATTTACTTTATTAATTTGGACCCCCTACCCGGAGTTTCGCAGCTCTAACGATATATTGTAATATGTGTCCCATTGTAGTGGCCTTTCGAAGTTAGGCCTTTGTATGTCGTCTGATGCCTCCACATGGTTGTTTTGTGACGAGCTCAATCATCGCTGGGATGTCGTTAGTGAAACTGAGCTGATGGATGTGACTGTATTTGATTGACGCGCACAGTATCAGGCAACCGCATTCGTATTTGATGGAGCAGATTTACTAGTTACTTTGAGGGGTCACTGATGAGGCGATGCATATTTGCTTGACCTAGAAAATCATGTCTCACGGTAAAAGGCAGTTAATATTCTTTTACATGGTTTGTTGGAAATGTTGGGATTTAACTTGCTCATGCGCCATGCCTTTTCCCGTGGTAATAATAAATCAACGAAATGCGTTACAAGAATGATAACTTGCCAACAGAGAAAAAATCCGCTCAAGGCAGCTAGACTACAAATTGGACGAAACCACACGAAGCTACGCTTTTGATTCACTTTCTCCGCGGCGCCGCCTAACGTAGCGGCCTGTTTATATCACGCAGCGAGAGATGACCAAGCTGTTATTATCGTGAAAATGTGCCCATTGGGTTACATTTCCCAGCACTGTTCGCATGCAACCATAAGACTCTCTACAAAAATTTGACACGAAGACCTACGGAGCTGCAGTTATGGTAGTTCAGCCTTCATGAGAATGAATGAGTTAATTAATTTTTATTCAGTTTAAAGACATATAATTGGTGTAGTAGATGGAGTTGCCTAAACTTTGTCCTGGCTTCGAACGGCTTTTTGACTTTGCAAGTTGATCAGTTTTAACAAAACTATTGCATTATAAGTGCAACAACTTGCAAAAATTACACATGCTTGTACAAACGTATGACCTTCACGCATTCATAAAACTTATGATTTATTCGAAGTTATCGAGCTTATTAAACACCGCCACAAGAGCGTCTGAGGTTACACGCACGAAGATTATACGAACCCGCTCGGAATATCTCTCAGAAACTCGACGCATGCAACTCACCTACGCCAGGATTACAGGGCCGCCTTTCCTCATGGCGACATGAATACTGCGACTCCAGACGTCCCAGCAAGCTGACAACAGTACGCGGGAAATAGCTCTTCGCGCATAGATTCACCCACTAAAGCTTTGAAGTCCACTTCAAATCCTATAAACCTGGCCAGCATACTTTTATTTCATCACTCCAGCTGGCCACGGAGAACTAAGATTCAATTACTAAAGCGCATTGTTATTTTGACGATGACCTAGGTTTGCTGGCCTGAATGCAATGTAGTCATCGGTTGAGGCAGTACGTGCCCGCACTCAGCTTCGCCTTTCACCCACATTGTTGACAAGAACTTTAATCTAGAGCGCATCCGCAGCTTCAGTTAAAAACAATGAAACATAACAAACAAACAGAGAATTTAGCTTACGGCGACATTAAACGAGCGCTAACTAGATCACGACGTGACGATCCAGAACGCCAATAATGCCGACGCACGTCACTGACGATTACGCTGACGAGCAAAACGTAGGTCGCCCGAACGCGCCGCCAGGCAGAACACGTTTTAGCCTGTTCTACATAAACAATGGTAAGCGTTTTTTTTTTTTTACACTGCATTCTATGAAAGGCAAGCCTTTGCCCCCGGGGAATATCGACACTCTTTCTACCTGGCTGGCGCCGAGGAAAGGCAGTGAATGCGGTAGGTCCTATAATCAAAGGGTTAATCGACGGGGGGGTCCGGTTATGTTGCTCCATTTTACGGGAACGACCGGCGCGCGCGAGCTTATCCGCCTCAGCGATCTCCGCGCCACAAAGGACAAACTGGGCAGCGTAATGACATTAATGACGGCACTTAGCCGGCGCCGTTTGTGGACTGCCGAAACAATTAACTCAGGTGACGCCCAGCCCATCACCGCGCGAAAGCAAGGAATGGAAATGCGAGCGACGTGCGGATATTTGTCTTCAATTGATTCGGCACTTCCTTTCTTACGTTCGTCCGCTCATATCGCGATACCTTTACTGTCATTATGCAGACGGGACAGAAGATAGCCGCATAAGAGCAATTTTGCTGTCACCCTAAACACTTCCCTGTCCGGCCCGGTGCAACTGTGAAGTGGTCGGTAGTGCGTTTATGGGCTCTGCGCGCACCGGAGTTCTTCGGATGGAAATGGAAAACCGGAAAAAAAAAGCGTTTCCGGGGCCTTTAAACCTATTTTCTTACATACTGCTCCTTCGCCCCCTCTCTTACCTACTCACTCACCCATTCACCCGCATTCTCGCCACTCTTTCACTTGCTTGCTGCTTGCTTGCTTGCTTGCTCGCTCACTCACTCACTCACTCACTCACTCACTCACTCACTCACTCACTCACTCACTCACTCACTCACTCACTCACTCACTCACTCACTCACTCACTCACTCACTCACTCACTCACTCACTCACTCACTCACTCACTCACTCACTCACTCACTCACTCACTCACTCACTCACTCACTCACTCACTCAATCACTCACTCACTCACTCACTCACTCAATCACTCACTCACTCACTCACTCACTCACTCACTCACTCACTCACTCACTCACTCACTCACTCACTCACTCACTCACTCACTCCACTACGCTCAGTCACTTATTTCAATACACTTCACTATACCTCTCTCGTCCACTCGTCCACTCAGTGACTCACTCAATTAGTGGCTGAATCACTCACTGATTCCACCCTTGTTTACACTTCTCTAATACACACCCCCGTTCGTTTGCTCTCTTGCTCGTTCCCTCATTCATAATTTCACTTCAGCGCACTTCATCATACATTTGACTCCCTGACTCACACATCACGGCGATCGTACGCGAACTCACACAGCGGTCTAAATCAGCAACATTGCGCCGGAATACAATAAATCATACGCCAAAGCAGACTGCGATTGACAAAATGAGCAGCGGGAAGGTTCGCGGCCAAAGTATATTCAGGCATTTGCTCACCTATCCTACGCATACGAATTAGGGGCACTGCTGCAGACTTCCATCGCGCTGACGACTAAAGTTCTCCTTCGCGCCACTGCGGTCTCGAAACTGGCAAGAGGTACGGACCGAGCGACGGTGTACCCGTATGCGGCACGAAACAATCAATCAGCTCGGAAACGTGCCAGTCAGGACCGTAGTAACCAGCTCCCTGCGCGTTCCCGCGTTCTTTGCCCTGGAGGTTAATCACCATCGGCACGACTGTTGCAGTGTTTCTGACAGGCGTCTGTATACCATTTCCATTAGCCAGATCGTCAATGAGGTGCCAGAAATAGCATGCCACTACGCCGTATGCGTGGGCCAGCCGTGATAACTCGCGTTCACAACGCCTGGAAAACACGCTCCGGCTGAGCCAGCGCGCAGCCTTGTCCCAAACCCTTCCATCCAACTAGGCGAACGCAGACGCAACCAGTTCCAATAGACTACACGCGCCTGTCAGGCGAAAACCAATCGACTACCGCCTCTCGCCTGTATAATTTCTTGCGTATTAATCAGCGACTAACCGACATAAAGCGCCTGTCAGTCAAGCATCAACTGTGCCATTGAGTGGGTGTGCACGTTAATTGAATCTCTTCGGTGTACCAGAAAAACCTCTCACCGTTCCAGCTTCACCTTCAACCAAAGAAATCTGGTTCAACAAAAAAGTAATCGAAATAAAGAGCGCTGCAACTTGGCTGACAAGTTAACATTGGGTACGAGCGGATAGCCCTCTTAAAGTAAGGCCAAATGACAGTATGTTGAGAAAGAAAGAAAGAAAGAAAGAAAGAAAGAAAGAAACACCTGGGTGGTGGGAAGGAGGGGAGAGGCAGCAGCTTCCAAGATAATAGTATCACGTAAGTAGTTCATAAACATTCGACTGAGTCTACTTAATAACGTAGTCAATACCCAGAGTGTCCGCCCGCGTTTCGATAGATATGCCAATCTTTTTTCGAACATTGCGCAAAAAAGCGAGCGAAAATTCGTCACCACCATTTTCACCAGACGACTGGCAGGTTTTGGCTTTTGCGTCAAATGATTGCTTTAACGTGCAAGAAGGTACTGAACAAGGAGATTCGCGAATACGGAAATCAGCATGCCATTTTTAGAAAAAAAACAAAGCAGAAAGAAAACCCATGAGGCCCGAAAATCCGAGACAAACAAGCGCACAGTTCGACTAAGCTGAGGAAAAAGATGAGACACAAATTTATTTATATTAATCGAGAGTTGCCTCCTTTAACTCCAACACTCGCGTCAGATACTATATTAATGAATACTTGTGATGGCAAGTCATAGAGCCCTAAGTAGCGCAGCGTTCGTCGCAAATACATTACAGAATTGCAACAGTGTCGCAACACGCACAACATTAGCGAATTTCTTGGGGGATGGGGAAGGGGGAGGGGTGGCCGTACTGTCTAAATTGGGCCGTGTACTGCAATATATATATATATATATATATATATATATATATATATATATATATATATATATATATATATATATATATATATATATATATAACTTTTAATTCGTGACAGACGCGCTGGGCAACACGTGTGGGAAGGAATACATAGACGTGACTCTACCTAGACACACTGCGTGAACAGTCCCCGCCCTGGACTTCTCTAGACCGCTATCATAACTGAACTGTTCCAAGTCGGCTACCTTGGAAGTCGGCTACTTTGTAATTTGTAAGGCAAATTTCAGAGACTAAGATTCTCGGACCATGGCCCCATGCGTCGCCGGCTTACAAAGCGACGAGGGCACTGCTACGTTTCATGAAAGTGACTGGCCTCAGTGACCGATTATAGGTGTGAAGTTATGGACATCCGCATTTACTCACACCGATTGTACCTTTCTCCCTCCCTCTCCTTTCTTTGCTTCCCTTAAACCCCTTCCCCTGTGTAGGGTAGCAAACCGGACGTGCGTCTAGTTGACCTTCCTATCTTTCCTTCCTTCCTTTTCATCCTCCTCCTACAAGTTGGCCGAATCCTCACTCTGTTAAGCTGCATCATTTTTTCCCCGCCATGCATTGTAATACATCATTTCAGGCCGCGAATTTAAAAACAAAAATAAAATAAATGTTTTTCGCTGGACTGCTGGCGCCGAATTTCCAACAGCTTTCGTTCGTAACTTCTATTTGCCATTGGCTGGCCGCGTTCGTCAACAATACGTCTGACATCCCAATTGGCTGGCATTCAGTCTTACGAAAAGTTTCAGCCTAAGAACTTTTTTTTTTTTTTGTAATATGGGGGTTGGTCTCCAAACTATTGATCGCGATTGTCTGGATCAGAATACTCTCGTTTATAGTAAACGCCTGTGTGTTTAATCTAAACGGCCGTTTAAAGCAAGCACACTTAATGCGAACCCCCGTCGCCAGCTGCCGGCCCGGTCAGTGTGATGACGGGACAGCTGACGACAAAGACTTGGCGAGCGAACGCCAGCGGCAAGCATGCCGGAAGAACAGACTGATTGTCATCGCGATTGTTCCCTTGTTTATCCCGCAAGTTCCTACAGTCTGCCCCCTTGAATGACTGCCCCCTTGAATCGCTGCAAATTCGGGTCTCGATTCACCAAGAAATTCTGCAAAATAGTGTGTCTGAAATACACGAGGAATGTCGTAAAGCGAACGCGGTTAAAGAACTGCCTTCCATACATTGATGGACACCTACGAACTACCTACTCCAAACGGGCGCCGGATGTGATACGCATGCTTCTCGCATATATAGGAGCCAACTCCTCCCGTTTCTACGCCCTATAATTACATATCCCCGTGTGCCCCACAGAAGTGGGCAAACGTTCGCCACAGGCGACATTGCGCAGTACAATTAAATGCTGGATCGAAACTCAACGCAACAAAGCGAACAAAAACAAAATAAACAAAGAAGGCGCGAATAGAGAGCGAGCGCCTCACACACGCGCTGTACCGGCACACCACGGGGGCGCGACTTCTCTTTCTTATTAGTGTTGTTTATATTCTTGCCGGCGGATTCCTTCCAGCCCGCGCCGCCGGCAGCAGTTAATCAAGTCAACGGCCTCCTATAGTGCGTCTGGTTTGGACGAGGAAGCATTACAGAGAGCCGCGGTAAACAACCGTCTTACGGGTCGCGTGTGGCGAAGGAAGTGGGCGGGTCTCCAGAGCACGACGGACAAGGGCCGTGCTGTAGCCGTGCGCTGCGCGCGTTCATTTCGCGCTTGGCAGCCCTCCTGCCGTCTCCGACCACTGCCGCTTCAACAGGTATGCAATAGAAAAAGAAAAAGAGGGTGCGCCCGTCGCCGGTCGCGCTCGAGTTGCCGTAACCACTGCGACGCGCGATTCGGTCAGCAGCAGCCAGCCGTCCCACGGCAACGACGTAAGCGGGCCGCCGCCACCACAAAATCTCTCTCGCTGGCTGCCAAATATTCGTACACCGCTATCGGCAAGCACGCGTCGCGGTGTCAGGTGTACTGCTGCCGGAAAGGCGATCAGGTGATCGGCGTAACAAAAGGCGGGGTTTCCTATAGCCGCGGAAAACCTTGATCTGCGCGCAAGTGGGCATGGACGGCAGCGCAGATAAAACCGAATGTACGAAAAGTGGGCGCCATTTACAAAGGTGCCTCCTGTCAGCGAGCTTTCTATATATATGTTCCGCTCGATACCGCGTGCTCGCTAGGAATGTCCAGTTCTTTCTCGTTTGCTTGGTTATTGCAGCGTTGCGACGCGGCCAACTTAATCCTCCGTTCTGATATGCATAAAGAGGTCGCCACGGTCGCCGGTGTGTGTAGGCCAGCGTCAATGATTACTACAGAAGTTGCATCACGCCGCTTCTTGTCTACGGTATGGGATGAAGGCGGTGTAGACGTATGGGGCCCCTGCCTATATTGGCGAAGTGAGCCGATGACTTCGAACGACGAGGTGGCCGTATGAACTACCATTCTGATTCTATTATATTCGTCCAAAGTCGAGAAACTGGAGCTGGGTCGCCCATGCAATGCGTATAGAGAAGATAACCTATGGTCCATAAGAGTTGAAGAATGGGTGCCAAGGAAAGGCAAGCTCAGTCGGGGACGGCAGAATATTAGGTGGGGCGAATAAATAAGCAGATTTGCAGACGCAACTTGGAATCAGTTACCGAAAGACGGGTAATTGGAGGTCGCTGGGTGGGGGCCTTCGTCCTGCAGTAGACATAAAAATAGGCTGCTGCTGCTGTTGCTATTGATGATGATGTTCATGCCGTCGTCTGTGCTAAGAATGTTCGAGGCCAACAATGGGCACGGCCTTAATTATAAGAGACGGTCGAGTGAAGGTGTTTTCTGCGCTGCGTGGTTAACCAGAGTCGTTTGTCTGCCTTGCCGAAAAACACGATAAATGGGTATTGGACATGGGTAAGACCTCGGTTTCTAGGTCGATGTACACGTGCCAAGTGCAGTAAGAGTGACAAAGATCAGTCCCGCGGCAGCTAATATAACGCACAACATGCCAAGGAATGTTAGGTCAGCTTAGCCCAGTTATGCATGTAACCTGAAGGTTTTGGGCTTGTGTCCCAAAGGCGGGACGCTGTTAGGTAGTATCAATCCAACCAGTATTTCGTGTATTCTTGCATCAAGGAAAAGTACAAGAACTCTATTAAGCAGGGGACAAGAAAACAATGTTAGATCTTGAATCGTCTTGCGAATCGCTAAGTTCTGCCCTACAAGTGTATGCATAAATAACCTATCAAATCTGCGCAATCTGTTATCTTGCAAGAAAATAATAGTAATCAGCATGTGCGCTGAAATGACGAATATGATGTGCCTCTTAGAGCACGGGAAGAGACCTCGCAACATTTGCTCATGATACATTATACGTTTGAGCTGTCCTCTCTAGGAGGACAAGACAAGAATGTCATTGCTACAAACAGTGAACAGCAGAACAGTGAACAGTATGCCAGAAATACAAGCGTGAAAACAATAATTCAGAACAACCTAACAGTCGAAAGCTAAATACAGGCAAAAACAAAATAAATGCAACAATGAATTGGCGCAGGTAGCGGACAAAGCAGTGAATGGCCAAGGACACATGAAGCCCTGTCTTCACCTCTGACTGCACAACTTCTCCAGCTCCGCTGTGCGGACGTCGACGAACGCGCTACAAAGAAGCGCAGACTTCGTCACCGCTTCCCGCGCCCAGTGTCCAGTCATTCCGCCATTCTCCCGTTAATGGGCCCCGCTGCCGAAAGCGCTCCGTAACGACTGGGGGACGTAGCGGCGTCGAAGCTCATCGCGCCGAAGCATTCTGACTGCGCCATTATATTTTTATTTGCTCGCGCGACCCAGGGGGTGTCTTTCAAAGGAAAAAAAAGAAAGGGCCATGGTAGCTGGGGTCCCTTTTGTCTATTTAATCAAACGTACACACAGTGACGACGACGACGACATCGACAAAGCCTAACGAGCCACCCAAACGGCGGTGCGGTCCCGGCTCGTCTCGACTACACGGATGGCTCGCGTCTCGGCGGAAGGAAGGCACACCGGCGGGAAGAGACGAGGACATCATTGCGTCACCTTTACCCCGCGTTTCCTTTTTGTCGCCGTCGCGGTTACGTCAACTGACGATGGCAGCAGAGTCGCACTGAGGCGTTCCCTGTCTCGCGGTCTGCTAGTCTCTCTCTCTCTCTCTCGGTGTTGGTGCCATCTTCCCAGGAGATCTCCCAGCGGGGGTGCCAATTAGGAGAAGGCACGTCTCCCATTGAGGCCTTACTGTCCACGCGCGGTCGGCTGCGATGAAAGCGCAAGGTTGCGCACCGCTCCCCGCTGTGATGTGAGGACACGGCGGGAGCAAGTGCAGGACCCCCGACCGATAGCTTGTCACGACCGCTATTCCTACACAAAGGAAAGCCAGCCCGACGTAGTACGTATATGGTCAGCGCGTGCTCCTGATAAGACGGCTGAAAGGAACAGACATTCCACGAGACGGTTCAGTATAGAACCGGAAGGGCTGTTTGCTCTTGCTCCGATATACGATGGTAAGAGTTAGCTCGAAGCGTCGAATCATCGTCAAGGCTTACCTCACTGCTGGTCGGAGCTACAGCGTGCCAGAGTTGGAGAACATTTAGAAGGCCGCTACATGCCTGCCCCCGTGATGCATCTTTTGATAACAATTTACGGCAACCATGCTCGCGAAGGTACAGGCCTTTAGCGGCACGTGCGTACGCATATTTTCAGAGATGTTTAAGAAGTATACCTTGAGCAAGGCCTGGTGAACGACCACGCGAAACCACGTGAATGTTGGTCCGATGCAGCAGGTCGTAGTAGATTGACAATAAAAAAACTTTACTCATAACACCATGCTTGTAATTTCACCATATTTTCGCCTTACAGCGATATCCTGTATGGTTCTTGCGCCTTCTTTACTGTCTTTCTTTTTTCTTCTTGCGCTTACTCATTGAACATACACCTCTAGTACCGAGTTTTAGTTGCGGGTATAAGTTATGTTTCTATCCGTTAGCCAGTGTCCGCTCACGAGCGAAAGTAGTTAGTCAAGTGATCTATTAAGCAGACGACTCGAAACCGCAGATATGGGACGTGTACTGCGCATATAATTTAATTTTTCATTATCCCCATCCAATGTAGCTTGCTAAGCATGACACCAGGCAGAATTCTAGGGGATTCATTGAAGAGCCCTATCTCTGCCCTCAGACCGCAGTTTCACAAGAAATCCAACGCTTGACCTGTTGCGATACCCAAACTTGTTGAGATACCTTATTTACACCGTTCAATTTGTTACAAAAAATCATATCGCAATGTAAAAATATTTACGATGGCTGTTTGGCTTCCCAACATCGACCATGAACAGTTCTCGCACAAATTATTCCACGCAAGTAAAATACATTGATTAAGAGAAAATGAGACATCCACCGAATCGTAGCAATTGCTACAATTAATTCTCTCCGTCGGGTTTCCGCAGGACTATTACGTCAAACAAAATACATATTCTGCGCTTCTTATGCTGCAAACTCATTCTGAACATTCGATATTATTTATTTTATTTATTTCTTCATACTGTCAACCCTCTGCTGAGGGTTCTTACAGGGAGGGTTTAAATACAGGCAGACCATATATACAGGTGCATCAAGTGGCAGCGGAATCAGAAAAATACATGTTTAACAATTTTTCAAATTCACAGACATCACTGGCTTCTGCCACAAAGCTTGGTATTGCGTTCCAGAGTTCAATCACGGCAGGGAAAAAAGAAAAGCGGAACACATCACTACGAGCAAAGTATGGACGTAAAACATATTGATGGTTAACACGACTGCTTCGTTTTCCTGGAAGATGCACATACTCATCTTTGTTGATTTTTAAATGTCCATGTAGTATTCTGTAAAACACTTTCAGACGATTTTTTAGCCTTCGTACTTCTAGTGTTTCCAGTTCACAAGACTGCAACATCAGTGTAACGGATTCTAAACGGCGGTACTTTGAGCATATGAAGCGCGCGGCACGACGTTGAACTTTTTCTAACTTTGTAGTCATTTCTTTCTGATGAGGGCTCCAGATGACTGAGGCGTATTCAAGTAAAGGTCTAACAAAGATATATTCAAATGCGTACGATATTAGGCAGGCCCTTATAGTCGTTCTAGTTAAAACTTTCCTATAGCATCGGCTGCTGCCTTCGGGAAAGCCACCATGTGAAGCATTCATTAGACGCCATGTTCCGTGCTTAATATATACATCTAGTGCAACCGCGTTTGTTATATTATACGTTATAACGATATAAGCTTGGCTATATGGCCATTCTATAATGTATTCTTGGATTGCAGTGCGAAGTGACACAGACAGAGGCTAGAGGCAGACAGGAAGAGCGCTAACGAGGAGTTAGCGCTCGTCCTGTCTGCTTCTAGTCTCTGTCTGTGTCACTTCGCGCTACAATCCAAGATCATGTTACCGTACCAACTCACCCAACTTCCTATCCTTTTGCATGCTATAATGATTGTGGCAATGCTTAACTAGTAATTTTGTTCCTTCGATCGCCATTGGACACTTTTTTGCTAGACAGCTTTTGCTGAGCGTTTAAGGTCCACTCCGCTCAGACCGGCATATCGTAACGATTTTGTGCATAGAGCTCAGCGGAGTGCTAATACACGTCCTCACAACGCTCACACCGCCAGCAAAGCGCAGAATACTGCCCCCGTTCAACGAAGCCTTGCGCAGACTCGCCCACACTCTACATGAAATGCCGCAATTAGTAGGCCTTATATGCGGACGACATAACTCCTTGGGCCTATACATACGGCTCTCAGCGCAGAAAGAGAAAACACTTCAGGAGATTGCATCAACAGCCCTAGCTATCCAACATCAGGAGAGGAGAGGCCGCTCCTGAACCATAGTGACTGACTCTCAAGAGGCATGTCGCTTATTTATGACAGGCAGTTTACCTTCTACTACCCTTAGATTGCTGGGTCCTAACCTTCAACACTGCCGCACTATTATATGGTGCCTAGAACACCCCGGCTGCGCAGGCAACAAACGGGCTGATGCCCTAGCTCGCGATCTTTGCAAACAAGCGAAGCAGTCCAGCTCCAACGCCTTGCCTATGCCAGAACACCCACGAGAAATGTTGTAACACCAGCGCTTGACACAGCAAAATTACGCCTCCCCGCAGAAATCCTTAAGCGAGGTAGAGGTAATAAGCCTAAGGAAAATCCAAACAGATGTTTATCCGCATCTCTTAAATCTGCATCTTCGTGCACTGCACTCCACACACTATCAAGCTAGGTGCCCGTAGTGTGGAGGTAGACCAACCCTTTCCCACATTTCGTCGACGCGTGAAAGAATGCAGACAGAGTTAGCTGTTTAGCCTAACACAAACCAATAATAATCATTAGCGGAGCAGTGGGAGGTACTCGCCAGCTCGTATCTGGAGCTACAGAGGACACTGCTCCAGCAAGTCCAGTGGGCGGCCAAGACTAGTGAAGACCTGGACTAAGGAGGCCACCCATCCCTCTCGGACCCTTTTTCCCATTCCCTACCTTACAACGTTTACTACTGCTCCTACTACGACTACCCACGTTTCGTTACGAAGCCGACTGAGCGGAGTGTGAACGTGCGTCTACTTGGTTTCTTTGTCGTTTAACAGCCAAGCTGAGAGTGTGTTCCTAACGCCTCTGGGAGAGGCGCTTGTTAAATAAGCGAAATCAACACAGTCCATGCCGCCACCGGTGTGCGTGAAACGTGAACGGAGGCCAGCGTAAGGAAGGCTCTGCTAAAACGGCCTATTATAGGCGCAACAGCGGTACCGACAAACTGGCTCTGCAAGAAACGTTTTGGCGTTTCGTCGCTGCCAACAGTGGATCACTTGTACCTTTCAAGTGCGCCGGCCGTGGCTTACGAACCCACTTTCACCTGACCGTGCGGAGAACGATGAGAGAGAGAGAGCAAATGATAAAGGAAAGATAGGGAGGTTAACCAGGACTGAGCCCGGTTGGCTATCCTACACTGGGGAAAGGGAAAAGGGGATGGAAAGATTAAAAGAAGAAAAGAAAGTCTACTGGGTATATCGTTCGGTCACTCAGTCCAGATCACAGACGCTGATTCAATCCAGTAGCCTTCAAATATCGCATCGGAGCTTTTGTGGCCTTTTGTAGCTGCGATATGCGAGGCCATGGTCCCAAGATCTTCTTCAAGGTGAACGGTGTTCTATCTAGCTGATTGAGAGCTGTGCAGAGGTCATGTCTTTCGTTTTGAAAAGATGGACAGTAGCACAGTAGATGTTCTATAGTTTCCTCGGCACCGCAGGCATTACAGTCGGCGCTATCAGTCATTCCAATCAAAAACGTATATGCATTGGTGAATGCGACGCCCAAGCGTAAGCGGCACAGCATTGTTTCCTCATTTCGCAGAAGCCCTGGTAACAGCCGCAGTTGCATAGAGGGGTCGAGGGAATGCAATCGTTCTTGGGTGAATTCAGGTGTGTGCCACTTCTCTAATGTCATACGGTGTGCTACCTTGCTTAGGTGTTGGGCTGCGTCGGTCCGCGATAAAGGTACAGAAACAAGGGTTCCTCCTTCGTGTGCTTTCCTAGCAGCTTCGTCAGCGAGATCGTTGCCGGAGATACCGCAATGGCCAGGTAGCCACTGAAACACGACGTCGTGTCCTTTCGCTATCATACGATGGTGCATTTCTCGTATCTCCGACACTAGTTGTTCACACGACCCGCGACGAAGAGATGACAGAAGACATTGTAAGGCCGCCTTCGAATCGCAGAATATTGGCCACCGATTAGCGGGTTCGTTGTTAATGTAATCAACGGCAACAAGCTCCGATCCGGTCGATGTTGTCATGTGAGAAATCTTGTATCGGACGCTAATTGATCGTGATGGTATAACCACTGCGCCGGTGGAGCTGGTCTGAGTGGAAGAGCCATCCGTATATATGTGGACTCGGTCAAAGTAGAAAGTGTTCAAACAATCCAGAGCTGCTTGCTTCAGGGCCAAGGTAGGCAGGTCGGTCTTCTTTCTTATCCCTGGAACCATGAGACGCACTTGAGGTTGTTTTAAACACCACAAAGCTGAGGTTGAACGTGCTGAGGGTGTGAAGCCCGATGGTAGACAGGCACGATGGATGCTGACCTCGTTGGAGAAGGACGCCTGTGGTCGTCGTTCTGGCAGGCAGGCAAGAGAGCTTGATTGCACGCGTGAAACATGACGAACATGGGCCCTAAGCGTGTCGATGCTAATGTAAGTCGTGATCGGATGGTCTCGAGCCATTATAATGGTTCCTGCTGTTGAGGCGCTCCGCAGAAGTCCTAGGCAAACACGTAGTGCCTGTGCTTGCACGCTCTGTAGTTCTCGAAGATTTGACTTGCATGTTTTAGCAGGCACGGGAGAACTATAACGTAGCAATCCTATAAAAAGTGCTCGATATAACTGTAGCATGGAGCCCACTGACGATCCCCATGTTTTCCCGGCGATAAACTTGAAGACATGAACAATAGATGTGAACTTCTTCTTCAAGTGGGCAACATGAGGGCTCCAAGAGATGACTTCTACATATACTTATGCGGAAGGCATTAGGGGCTCCATCCTTTGTTTCAGAACGATGCTAATGCAAGTACTATCCACATCCTCCAGAAGACCTGCCAGAAACCGTGAGTGTGCTATATGGATGGTCACTTAAGCCAAGTTAGGAAGGTACCTAATGGGGCTGTCGGACAAGTTAACAAGTCGGACAAGTAGGGCTGTTAACCTGAAACATTTCTTCTAGAAGAGTACGCTGAAAGTAACTGACTAGGAAGGCGCAAAGTGAACACTTCGGGGAAAAAAAAAAGGAATTCATTTCGTCGGCATACGGCCCACGACTACAGCAATATATAAAGAAAGGTGAAGACTAAACTTCGACGTTGCCGTTCCTTTTCTTTTCTACTGCAGTTCACTCGATACACGCACACAAGGCATGGATATGCCAAAAGAAAGAGCGTAATAATGATATAAATACCTAGTAAAGTTCTGCTGGAAGGAGAGAGAGAGAGAGAGAGATAAGAGAGAGAGAGAGAGCGTAAGGAACTTTTCAAAAGTTCTCAAGTCACAGGATATTAGCTCTAGCAAACAGCGCAGCCAGCAGTGAAGCCTGAGAGAGACAGAGATAGAGAGAGCCCCCTTAAAGAATCCTGGAGTGGTTTATTTAAATTGCCTGTCATTCCACTCCAAGCGGATATGATGAAATGAAATGACAAGCACCGCGAAGGCCACAGACGCACTACGTAAAGAAGACAACATAATATGCAACATCCAAACTAAGGTATCTCATTGAGACCAGTGCCTCTTTAAGGGAGGTTAACGGTGCCTTCGTTGCAGGAGGCGCACATGCAGCATTATTCCTTGGACAAAGTACACGCCGTAGCTCAAGGCATGAAAGCCTTCTGTGAATATTCAATGCAGACATTAGGGCTGTTCTGTGTTTCCCCGACGCTACGGGACTCCGCGAGGTGGGCCGAGCTACCTTACTCAAGCTATACGCAGCTTTCGAGAGCACGAACTGCGAAACGAGCCCTATGACGTGTGGCCCTGGTAGCGCGCACGGTGGTCTGAAAGCATTACATCGCGCTCCCGCCCACGCAATGCTTATAAATGCGGAAAGCACAAAAATGCTAAAATACGTCGTGGCCTTAGCTTGCAGTCTGTTACTGAGGGAGGCACTATGCTCTTGAGTGAGGGGAATGCTCAGTGCAACTCTTGACTTCAGGTTGCATGCTTCGGCCGCGTAGTGATCTAAATTTTATTTTGGCATTACCACTTTATATATCAATCATAAATTTTGCCATCGACCGTAAAAGGCCGAAATTTGACGTTTCGGGGCCATTGGGCCTGTATAGGGGCACCGAAACGTCAATTTTCTCGTTACTGACAAGATCTGTACTTACTATACAGTTTCACCTGGCCAGATAGCTCTCCCTCCAACCATTGACTATATGTCTTTGTTTCTGCGTTCGAAAATCGACTGTAAGCAAGCATGTGGGGCTGGTTCCAAATTCTTGCACGCCTGCGCCAAGCAGCGACCACGCGTCCGCCAGCGGCGTACTAATGCCGACGGCCACCGTTGCAGCAGACTGCAGCACCGATGTGGCACGTGCCAAGCCATTGTTAACGGTCCGTATACGCTGCGTACATACACTAGCGCAACTCGCAGTGTGCTTCCCTCTTTCTCCACAGCAGCAACGAGACCGGAGGTATCGAGCTCCTCGGTGCGCAACAAACGGGCCGGTATAGCGGCTTTTCAGGAGCCCGGGGAACGCTCCACGCGGGCTCCCGCTCGGCCGGCGGTTGCGCAGTCCACGCCGCCCGAGTGCACACGGACGCCTCGCCGTCATGCGTCCGGCGACCGACCGACCGCCGCTGCGGTGGGCCGCGCGCGCAATGGGACGTGAAATGAGGTTTCCTCGGACGTCCGTCACGTCGTTGACCCTGCCGGCCACTTGACGTCGTCGAACCGACGGGGGCGGTTTTCTGGAACGCGCGGCGCGCGCGCCGCTCTTCGCTCCCGCGAACGATCGGATGGGCACGCGCCGCGTTGGCGAGAAGACGCACTCCCACTATCTGCACTCTGCTCGCGCGTGTGCACTGCAAGGGGTTAAAGAGACCCCATAGAGACAAGTGGTGGAGGAGGCTTGCAAAACAGTGGCGTTGCGACAGAATGGGCACTTATTCACTGCCCTTCAGCGGGAGCTTCGACTCGATTTTGAACTAACCCGTGTCGTTCAGTGCTCGCGGCGTTGTTTACTTTCCCACTTATGGCCTCCAACGGCCGGCTGTGTTGCCTTTCTGCCTTGTCCTTGCATTTGCGATGATGACGCGCCGTTGTTCCTGAATGAGCACCGTAGCTGCGGTACTGAAGAGTCGCCATTTCTTCAGCGGTTGTAGCGCACCTATAGAGAGAGGAGAGTGAGATACACAGAGAGACAGACAACGGTTTGTGTAGCAGAAAGAACCAGTAGCTGTCGCGGTGCAAACGGTTACCGTAACCTTCTTGGAAAATAATGGGCGGAAGCCTTCATTCTAGCCGTAGCGGAGAAGGAGGAAGATGCGCCAAATCAACGACGATTAGAAAGAGGTGCCATATGCGAATAAAGTGGGGCTGAAATACTAGGAAGTCACGTGTTGGCCTCCCCAGGGTCTGGATACTTACATTGCACAGCGCACGCTTTATTTCTTCTTGCTGCTGTCGACGTTGAGTTCGTTCTTTCTGTTACTGTTCACGCTGCGTTGGTTTCGTTTCGCTGTTGTTTTCTTCTTTTTGCGTGCGTAAGTGTGCCATTGTCTGTAAAAAAAAAGGGGCGTCTGGCGAAATCGTAAAGCGTAACAATTAATTAACAAAGTTGTAATGAGCCTCTGCAGAACGGGTCTTCGGCGCGGAAGTGGCGAAGCGCCTTCTCTGAGTTTCTAACGACCTCCAAGTAACCCTATCATGTCTAGAGTGATCTTTGTGAGTACCCCAACATAAGCCAAAGATCGCTGCAGCACAAAAACAAAAGAAAAAAAGTTAGTTGGTTGTTTTTGGCGTATATATGTACTAAGAATTAGCATGTATTACACTTAACAAGTTCGTAAAAAAACATGATTTTGATTTCCATTTTGATCTGTTCGAAGAGGGCTCCTCAACAACCGCTAAGGTGACCCTTCTTGTCGTTCTCTTTGCTGCTTGAGTTCGCAGTCGAGAGTCGAAAAAGCTGCTCGGCTTTGCCGAGCGTGCCACTGGCGGATATCCGGCGCGGTGTAGATGACCCATCCGTGGAATCGGGGAACAGGAGCGCATCCTCCTGCAGTCTCCTGCCGCGGCCGAACCAAGTGTGCCACCACGGACAAGTGGAGACCCCCGCGCCGCGCTCACGCGTAACGGTTCCTGCACACCGCGTGGCCTTTACGGGAGCCGCGCCAGCGACCGCGGTGCGCTGTCCCTGCCGTATAAGCGAGGTGGCTGAGCTACGGCGAATGTGGAGCGCACAATACAGAGCGCGCGAGCACGCGAACTCAACGCAACGCGGAAAGTGTCGCCGCGGCAAAGTCGGACGGCGCCGCGCCTTTTCTCCGCAACCTTCGGGGTCCCCGCTAGCTCGGCACGACGGTGACCACGAGGTCGACCGGAAGGAGCTCGACTTTATTACGAAATACGCTCGGTCCAGTGCAGCGCACGTCGTGTTAGTGGAACTCTAAGGGGACTCCCGCATGACCCCGGGTCCTGCCGTGTTTGCCCTTCTCCTATGCGCTTCACTCCTTCTTGTACACCCTCTCGTCGACGCGTTCGCGTCGGGATGAAGGATATAGGTCCTTGGCTGAATGTGAGACACTGTCGACGGCCGATGTCTTCGTGACGCAGCCCTCGCGTTATATGTGGCGCCTTCCAGCTCATTTCGCAATTCCCAGCTCCTTGCGTGGTACAGGCAAATACGAAAGGCAGCGAGACATCTATAGGCGCTCCTGGTGCCTACTTGTTTATATTTGGTCATATTGTTTTAAATAAGTTCACCCTTCTTTGCGGCTGAGCGTGGAAAGCCAAGGTTTATAACTTCAGCCATACTGGCTGAACTCACTTCCTACTTGTTTCGGCAGTGGCTGAAGAACGACAAGATTTTAAAATGAAATTATATTCTCGGGTTTTAAGTGCCTAACCACGATTTGATTATAAGGCACGCCGTAGTGCGGGGCTCCGGATTAATTTTGACCACCTGGGGTTTCTTACTGTGCATCCAATGCGCGGTATACGGGCGTTTTCTTACATTTCGCTGCCATCAAAGTACGGCCGTCACGACCGGGATTCGATCCTGCGACTTCGTGCTTGGCATCGCAACGCCTGAATCACTAAGCAACCACGGCTGGTAAGTAACGCCAAGAAACTTTGCTGCAGCGTGTTTAAGTGGGACGTAACTCTTAACACGAAAAGAGTTGTGTTTCCCGGTGGTTCTCCCATTCCAGGGGTGAACGCTGACAGACAACACCGCAATTCTTGGGCCACATCAACTTTCTTGGCAAGTGGAAAGGGCTACAAGAGCAAGCGCTCTGGTAGCCGGAGCAAGTGTCGGAAAATAATTCGCAAAAATAGAGCCGCCTGTACACCACCAGCATCAACACCTTCGTCGACAACAACACGAACAACAAGGTCTATCTGCAAATACGGATTCTGCATATCGTCGCAATATTGCACTTGAAGACGTGCGCAGTGTCGGCAAGACAGATAGCTGGACGAGATGGCGTGGATCCTTTAGAGCTTGCGTCCTCAATCTAAGCTTCTTCTTTCCTACGCCCGCATCTTCCAGAGCAAGCGTCTAAGTCTTAAGTTCTTTCTTAGCGCCGGCTCGTGACACCTGTTGGCAATGTGCATATGTGTACACATGGAAGGATTCCGTGTGTTCTCCGACCCTCCTATGTGATGTCTGACTGTTCCAGGTACTGCATCATGCTTCGATGCTGATTGTAGTGTTTCTATTAATATATACAGCCAAGTATTAAAAGCCAGTTGGCAGCTATATGTAGCGTGAATGCTGTTACGTACACGCTTTATCTAGCTGAATCCACATACACAATTGACAACCCTGTAAGCAATGCAACGGCGGATTAAAGCAGTGTCTGTTCGAATTGTGTCGGTTATTTTCTAGTGAACGTTACAGTTCAAGACACGACACTGCTATGGATAGTCTAGTTTACCTGTTTGTGTGCTTGTGACTTGTTGTTTGTGTACTAGCGCTTGTTGACATTTCGTTCTTTCTTACTTTTATTAATTTTTGCCGAAGTAATGTGTTTGGGATATTCGAATGGCATGGCTCTAGAGAGGACTACCTTCAACCTTTTCTACATTAAACGTACAGACAATATATACAACGTAGGTGAGAGTCCACCCTTTCATCTCCAAGCTGCAATGCGCAGTTAGAAGTGTTAGCTGTGTGAAATCACTCCTCTGTGGACTTACGGCGCAGGAGTATTTAAACTGTATTTTATGACAGTTTCCGGCGCTCTGTTGGCCTGGATATTACAACGAAAGCTAATTATTATTACTTAATTTGCTGCTGGAAAATTGTCCACTTTCCAGTAATCTCGCTGAGAAAGAAATATCAGTTACTCGTGGGTTGGCTACACGAAAATAAAAAAGAAGACACTTAAGGAGGAGCTCAAACCAGGTCAGCCTGGTTTACGGAAATGCGCACAATCGAATCCAGATGCAAACTACACCCTCGTTTCCCACAAACCTACAACCAAGTAAAAACACAAACTTATTTGAATCCAGCCTCTGATAAGGAAACTGTAAAAGTAATAGCGGGGGACGCCTCTGTGCTTGAGGCTTGTGATAATAGAAGCAGATCTAACCGCACAGCCACACTAAGCAAACGAACTTCCCAGACCGGGTCACGAAAATGAAGAGAACAGACCGCGGTAATAACTTGAGGCTGTATACTAAGGGCATCCAAAGTCGGCCGGAACTAGTCCGTAATGAAAGTAGCCGCCTGCGGCAGTAACCACACCAAAATATCAAAAGCAGTGCAAGTGATAGTAATAAGATATGACGTGCAATACGAGATGACTGTTCGTCACTTTCCTTTTGCCTGACTATACAGATTATTTCCGCGAATTAAAATGCGCAGTTTATTCGGGAAAGCCGCTTACTTCCGCACTGTCCTAACGAGTTCTGACTGCTCTTTCTGCCAGCCCAGTGCCTAACTCGGAACAGATCCCGCGAAGAAGCGACCGATCCGCCTCATCTGCAAAACATTTATTCACTCACTCACTTCGCTCAATTTAGACCGGCCACACGACCCGCGTCCAGTGCTCGTTCGCATACGGGCACGTCGAGACTGCATGGAACGAGATTGGACGCGTATACGCGGTTTATTCTAATGCTATTCCGTAACCCGAGAACACGCTCTTTCGAGTTCCGGTTACACGCGGATATACGAAGGGAAGAACGTCGCGGCTATAGCAGCGCGATGTAACCGCGGCATTCATTACGCTCTCGTCAAGCCCTCCTCCCGCGGCTAACGGGGGCTGACGGACGTCGCCACGACCACCACAGCACAAGGTGACAGCCGCTGTAACTTTCTCGACGACGAGGCGCTCGCACGACGGGAAAAGAACGACTGCAAACGAAGCAGGGCGAAGGGATCCACGAAGTTGTGTATACCTCGCCCCACCAACTCCGAGCAGCGCGTCCAAAGCTTATGGGCCGCGTGACAGACGACCTGGACCAGAAGGGTTTCCAGTCGTAATTCCCGAGACGTCGACTTAAAGGGAGCATAAAAAGAACAATTAAATTAGTTTAATAAACTAATAAAATATTGCTCGAAGACCCTTCATTTCGCCATTATATGTTGATTATTGAACGGTAGAAACGACCATTCAGAGTTCCATTTCTCGAATTTTGAGCCGAAACCCCAGCGCTGGTACGTCAGTGTGACGTCACGAATTTCAAAGTTTCTCGTCTTCCCTCCCCCCCCTTTCTTTTTTTGCTCATTTGGGCCGCGTTTGTTTGTTCAGCGCAATCTTTCGAAACAATTGCTGTGTTCGATCTTGGGCGTGTTTAGAACATAATGTAGTCCATTTTCAGCTATGAGCCACTAACTAGTGTTACATTTCGCCTACGACGCGCGGTTTAGCCGGCGCGACTGCAACAAAGCGGCAGACATTTTGGCCCGTTCGGCGTCGCCGCTACGCTCCCCGCCAAGCGCGTCCAGGCATGTTCCGATGCCACGTGTCTTCATGTGCGTGTGTGAGTGTATGTGCCATTGTGCCCGACCGGAGGCGCTACGAGAGTAGAAGTCACCTTCTCCTCCCAGCCATTGTGCCCGACCGGAGGCGCTACGAGAGTAGAAGTCACCTTCTCCTCCCAGCCATTGTGCCCGACCGGAGGCGCTACGACAGTAGGAGTTACCTTCTCCTCCCAGTCTTTGTGCCCGACCGGCGGCGCTACGACAGTATGCGTCACCTTATCCCATTGTACAATCACGTGCTCGTCTATTGAGGGGTTCCTTCTTGCCCTCAACTGCGAGAGTATAAAAACAGCTGCCCCCGGACGTCAAAAGGAGGGCTCCGATTTCTTCTGTTGAGTAAAGTGCTCTCCCGTCTCTCTACTTCGGTCAACCTGACCGCCAACTCTTTGCGATGTTAAAATAAACAAGTTGTTTTGTTGTTACCAGTCGACTCATGCTTTGCCGGGACCTTCGGATGCTTCCAGTTGTACCCCAGGCCGCCAGGCCAACGCTACCCTTGGGGCTTGCGACCCAGGTGCAACAACGGGCGTCAGCGCCGAGTTCCCAACAGGTCGTACCATAGGTGCGACCACAACAACCGTTGCCATCGGTGGGATTCAAACACTAGGCGCTAACATATACCGTCAAAATTTATGACGTCATGGCGAGATGGTGCAGCGCCGCCCGTATCCATTTTCTTTTTGCTCCTTTTCTGGCTTACCAAGCCTCTTCACGCCATGTAAAAGTGGACTTTTCGGTATCGTAGAGTGTCAGTTTGCCAATACAGGCTCGATCAATCCTGTCTTTAGTGTCCCTTTATTGGAGGCTTCACGGAAGTATTAGTGGCGCAAAATGAGCAAGCCCTCCTCTTTGTTCCTTCTCTGGAACACGCAGTCGGCTCTCGCTGCTGATTAGCTGACACGAACCCTAGCCTTGGCTGCGCTGCACGGAATTGGTGAGGCGCGAATATATAGCCTTGCGTCTCGGTCTGCGCGCCACGTTCTCTGCTTGTCTCTTTATCTCGGTGCTCCTATATGCAGGAGGAAGAACCGAACAATACTGGAAATGCGACGCCGGGGAAGCCCGATTCCCGGGTAAGATATGCAGGCCCAGTTTTCGCTCTTACAAAACGCGTTTATAAACGCCCGGCTTTGAACGGCGCGCGGAATCGGTTCGCATGTGCTTGCTTCGGAGGTCGCGGCATACCGGCACGCAGACGCTTACTTCTCTTTCTGTTGCGTCTTACTGCTGCTGCTTCGGTCCGTGGGTGCGTCTTTCCTATCTACGAGCGTGAGAGGCGGTAGTCTGCAGCTGGTGGTTCCTTGATATGTCTAGCAAGGCAGATTATAACGAGGTTTCTGTTAGCGACGTTCGGAGTCTCCTTCTTCTTCTTTTTTTTTTGTTCTTCTCGTTCTTAGTGGTGGAACTTATATACTCGCGACTCATATAGATGGGCTCGTTTGAAAGCGCTTTTTTGGTAGTTTTTGGTTTGTAGAGAACTTGTCTTGCATGTGACGTAACCGGAACTGACTCTCGACGGCTCGAACTTTGCGTTTCTAGCTTCTTTTATTTTATTTATTGTTACAAATAATGTTACTTCCGTGCCTGGCAGTACTGTTGGCGTGTTGTGGCTTACTGCCTTAGCTCAATATAGAAAGAGTCGTTAAGAAAGATGTACGTAAGTCTGACCAGAAAAAAAGAAGAATATTTTATTCAATAGAAACCCAACAACCAAGCAACCACCACAGAAAACCAGGACGGAGTAGAAGAGCACCGTGAAGAATTGTGGGAGGCTTTCGCTCGCAGCCTCAGACCTGGAAGACCAGCGCGAGTTGGTGAACCAGGCACGGGAAGCAGAGATCGGGCAACTGCTTTCTGGACTAAGGGAACCGCCCACCTTGGGAGAAGAAAGAACTCTTTCACGCTGATTGTTGAAATAAATGTTCGCTCTCTCTCTCTCTCTCTTTCTCTTAATAGTAAAGATCTATTTGGCATATTGGAATGCGACAATAACGGGTTCGGATGCTAAAGATACATACTCTAACTCTGAGCTGAAATGTGAGTTTGAGCACAGCTTCTTTCCTGGCGACAATTGTACAGGCTCTCTTACATCACCAGAACAGAGACAGACGTCGATGCATTCATCCAATGCCGGCAGAAGTTCAGTTGGCAGCAGCTTATGAGCATTATGAATAGGGGTGCGTAAGTTGGTGGATACCATGTTACCATGTTACATATACCAATACCATACCATGTTACATGTACAATACCAATACCATGTTACATGTACAGGGTTACATGTAATTACATGTACTTATTAACTTAGTTGAATGAAGGATAGATAAATGGAAATCAAAGTGGATGAAAACGCAACTGGCCGCAGGCGGGGCACCAACCCACGTCTTCGCATTACGCGTTCGACGCACTTACCAATTGAGCTACAACTATGCCGTTTTCGCATCCACTTCCTGGGGTAATTATGTTTATTTATGTTGTCCCTGTGCTGTCCCTTATGTTGTCCTTGGTGTCTTTGTTTGTTGGCTTCTTATGATATGACTAATAAAAATCGGGCCCTCGGTTTCCTTTCTCGTTCGTGTTACATGTATGTTATATCACTGCTAAACGCGACAACGTTCAAATTTGGCGAAAGTTAGACTCGGTGGGCATGAACGCAATATATATATATATATATATATATATATATATATATATATATATATGCTCGCAAGGAAAGGTATGAAGGTGACGGAACATCCAGCGCCGACGCGTGACGAGCCTCGTCTTGCTTCGTCACTGTGCCGCCTTAAATAGACGTTCGCCTCAATGACGTTCACATAAAATGTGCTCTATATACACGTCCACGGGAGTATACCCGAGAGACGCGGAGGCATCATTCTACAAAAACTAAAGATAAGGCGCGTCACGTCGAAGGAACGCCGTCGCGTCACCTTGGTTACTTCCTCGAACAGATGCATCATTCAACCACACGAACGCGCTGCTCACACCAGCGCGCGCCAGTCTTCATTTTCAGCACGCGTCGGTGCGCGTTAGGTTATAGCTGCCCGACAGAGAATAACACGCCCCGCCGAGCGGAACTTGGATGATCGAATGCCGCGCTGGGGACGAACGGTCAAAGCGATCGCTTCATATTTCGTTTTTTTTTTTTTTTCTCGCATCCCTTCGGGCAGGCATTGCGTGATGTCCTTCGAAGAGGACTCGTCGCCCGTCCGCGACGCACGACTCACGGGCCACGCTTCCGGCCGACGTGTCAGCGGCGACACTTCGCCTACTTTATGCGTTGTCGCGCGTTTCTTCCGCGTGCCGGGCGCGTGCTCCTTGCTCGTTACGGCGTGGTCCTCGTCCCACAGAAGCGCGCCAGTCGTACGGCTGCTTGTGTAATCCAGGTGCTCGCGTGTGTGTGCGGCCAAACCGCGTGTGTACCGCGGCACATTGACCCGCGAGAAACCGTTTTCTCCGTTGTCTCATTACGCGCTCGATGACGGTCTGCGTCCGTGTCGGCACTGATCTCGGGCTTCAGTGTCGGCCCGTCGCACTATACCTTCGCGAGCTGCACTGCTGCCAAAAACACCATTTCACCCGCCGTGGTGGCGCAGTGACTTTGGCGTTGCGCTGCTACGACCAAAGACGCGGGATTGAATCCCGACCTGGGCGGCCGCATTTCGATGGGGGCGAAATGCAAAGACGCCTGTGGGGCCGTGCATAGGGTGTACATTAAAGAACTCCAATGTGGTCAAAATTAATCCGGAGTCCTCCACTACGGCGGGCCTCAATATCATATCGCGGTTTTGGCACGTAAAATCCAAGAATTCATGAAAATATCGTTTCGCATGACTAAGGTGTGAAAATTTCGCAAAAAGAAAGATATTACTTCATTTTTATAAAAATGTACTGTTATTAAAGACGTTATGAAACTGCCACCGTTGCCTGTATACCAGCGGGTGAATAATCGCAGTGTCAGCTAGGTCAGCTAGCTTAGGTCTGATAGCAGGTCAGCTAGGTCAGCTAGCTAGCAGGTCAGCTAGCTTACCTGCTGTCAGAGAAGCACCACCTATTTCCCTGATTATTCACTGGTCTGACCATACGCTAATAGAAGGCAAATTGGCGCATATAACCTGGCCCTAATGTAGTTCCTTAGAGATGACCGAGGGAAAGCGTGGGCGCTGTTCTGTTGCGATTCCGGGAAGTGGGACGTCGGGATTCACATTTTTTTTTTTTTTTTGGTGAAGCAAAACACCCCAAAGACGAGTCTGGTAACCAATGTTGCGTCGGTCACTGGATATAGGGTATAGAAATGCGACCGAATAGAAGAGCAGAAAGAAGAGATAGACGAAGTCATAGGAGTCGGGACATTTATTCCTCTTCCTCGCGTTTTTATGTATAAAGTTCTATCCTGTTTTTAAGCAGGCTAAAGTTATTATTGAATATGTTTGGATACTGTGTAAACTTGATAATTTCGGCTTTTGCTATTTGTTCTCTTGCGCAATAGCCATATTTATTAGGTTATGTATATAATTATGTTATGATTATGTTATGTTCGCAATTCTACTTTGTTCTAGGGACCCTGAAGTATCCCGGTTCTGCTCTGTTGAGAGGTGCCCCTGACGGCGGACGATATTTGAAAGGTCCACGAGATTTGTGAAAAAAAGGTCCGGCGAGGACGCGAACTCGTCACACAGCCGGCTAGTCCCACGTCGGGACCGGCCCGGTCCCAATGGCCCGGTCGCGGGCACGCCGGACAGCCAGGATTTGCTTGTCTAGAGCGGGGCTACGCAGAAGCGAGTCCCACTCCTCCTTGATGAAATTGTGGTATGTCGACCCGCACTCCCAGTAAAGAATCTGAGAAATCTTCTATGCTTCATAGTCGAAGGCCTGTACGCTATAGCAGATCACTGTCTTTTCAATAAAGAACTTTCTCTCTCTCTCTTCTCCTTAGTTTGGGTCTGTTCCTTAGTGACCGACTTCACCCTGAGGGGACGTAGCACGCCAGTCCTGTATGTTGCGCTTCTTTATGCATAATGTAGGACCGAGTAAATTACAGGAAACCAGAGCAAGGCCATTACAGCTCTCGATAAACTACGCACTGAGTTACATTACAATCAATAGTGAAGCTGAGATTACACTACCGTTTTATCAGTCATTACGGTCGACAAGAGGACACCGAATAGAATGGAAAAATAAATTGTAGATTAGTTCTCTGGGTCAGAAACAGCCATGGCTCATTCGACTGTGTCAATAAGAGACATCTCTCTTACAAAAGACAAGAGACATCTTGAAGGCTATCAAACCTTTTATTGCACACTGTAGAACGGGCTCTATGAATGTGCCGTCTTTTTATGCAACCAAACTAAATGATGTTGCGCATAACAAGAGATCAGCTGTATAGATAGGACGTGCCACTGTGAAGGAATGCTCTAAGAAAAAAAAAACAGAAAGGCAAAAAATAAGAAAGCAGGATGTCGTGCGTAGTGTCACCACACAGAGATCGAGGAGGCTTGGCTTCTTTTAACAACGGGCCACGGCGACGCTGCTCGGTTCAGTGCGGAAGGCTGCGTTCGGCGATCTGCCGTTGTGCTGCCCAGGCCGAGAACACATTCTTGCAGTACAAGATGACGCACTCGCTGCTGCAGTACTCGACGTCCCATTCATGCGAAGCAACGGGCGGATTGGGGCAGCCGTTACGGCGGCACCGGGCAAAAATATGTCCTACAGGCATCGGACCGTGGTTGTTTGGCACACCTACACCCCTGCCGGAGGTCTGGTAGCAAAGTGACGGCGACCGCTGAGGCTTCAGGGCAGTTGCGCAGGAGGCGGACGAAGGTGAAGCTGAATTCATCACCACCTTAGGGGAGCAGTGCCTCGGCATCACTGACGCCTGCTTTGGCTTCTGGAACATCGACGGTGAGCTCAGTGCCATGGGATGCTGCTGCTGCTGCTGCCGAGTTCTCAGCACGTCTTCAGGAGACGCCGCCACCATGTAGTTACGCGGGGAGCCCTCGTCCATGACAGAGCTCAGCAGTGGGTTGTTGTTCTGCAGAGGCGACATGCTGCCCCTTGGTGGCGTGCGCATCGCGCTCGGTGAACTCACGTACCCGCTTCTTCGGTCTATGTCCAGCTGATCAGCAGCGCCGTTTGCGGCGAGGGGCGACCTGTGCTCTGTGAGGACCCTGCGGTATTCCTTCTTGGCAGCTTTCGTCTTCCTCTTGTACGCCAGCTTCTGCTCCGCCTCGAGTCCCTCCCACATGGAGGCCACTATCTGCGATACCTCGCCGAAGCTGGCGTGGGGATTCTGCACTTTGATGGCTGCTTGAGTTTCGCAGAAGAACTGCGCGTAGGCAGACATGGGCCTCTGCGGTTCCTCGGGATCACATTCTACTTGCTTGTGCACGGTGCGCTCCTCGTCGGCGCTGCCTTCGTCGTCGTCGTCGTCTGCCAGAATCTCTGCATTGTTCAGCAGCTTCGCAAACGGCCCGTTGTCGTCACTGTCTTCACCGTTACAGCCATTTGCTGACGAAGTGTGGTTAGATACCGGAGAGGAGCCATCGCTCACCGTGTCGGACAGGGGGACCATCCCAGACAGCATGTTGGGCGAGTCCCCGAACGGATCCTGCGATGGTGGCGGCAGGATGGGATAACACATGTCGTGGTCCAGGTACGCGTTCTCGTACGGCGCCATATTACGGAATGTGGCCGGGTAGAAAGCCCTCCTGCCTCGCTGATGAGTTGGTCCGAGACCGGGCGAGTACATTCTGGTCAGGGTAACAGCAGAATCTGCAGAAGTCTGAGCCTGGAACGCCTGCGTTCTCCCGTTCGGCTGCTGACACCACGCGCTGTTTCAGCCTTCGTCTTTCTTTCCAAAGCACGCGATGTTCACGTTGGCTCGTTCTTTAGTGCCCGGTGTTATGACTCAACCCAGCGCTGGGGTAAGCTGTGATGATGATGATAATGATTGTCCGCGTTTATGGCGTTTACTCACTAAAAAATATAGGCCAAAAATCCGGCGGCAGGAGGTAAAAAAAAACGGAAAACCAAATATTTAAGAATAGTACGCGACTGAGCAGTAAAACTAATTGAAACAAAATTATAAACAGATATTAATGAAGGAGATAATAAAGCCCTCACTAATCGGGCGTAGTGGGTTGAGGTAAACTATATATAAAGACGAATTTAGCAAATAAGGAGAAGATGTGTTCGCGAGTACATCCTAGATGGTTCCTTGTTCTTGTTATCAAATAATGGCCCTTATCCACTACGGTGGACTGGCCGACGAACCAGCGGTTCTAAAAGTATTTTTTTTTTTTGTCTTAAAACAGTTCGAGAGTTTTCGTTCTTTTTTTCACACACGTTATATATGATCGGTCCTCCCTTCCTGTACCTATCTTCTTGACTTCCACTGTGTTAAGTTAACGAAATACACCTAGCTAATAGAACTGAAACGAATTAATTAGGGTCAGGATATGAAATCACGGTCGGATCCCATCAGCATCGCTTAGCCTACGAATAAATGGCCAAAATACTCTTGTCAGCAAGTGTACAGTAGCTAAAGAAGCGTGTAAAAGATAGACGATGATACTGAGATTAATATAACGACGAATTAAACGATCGATGTCACAGCAATATTTCACTATAGTTCGGCAGCAATGCTACTAGACAATGGAGGGTAGCCAGCATCGTCTGCACTACGTGCATTTTTTTGCAGGTCTGTTTTAGGCACCAGCATATCTACAACAGCAAGCAGCTACTGCGGAGCATCGTCTTAATATGACAGTCGAAACGTGGAGATTTTATTGGACTGTTGTTGTGCCGACTCAATTTAGAAGTTGCGGACAGTTGAAGGTAGCGAAGGTTACGTTTCTGAACACATACAATACACATATACGCACCAAGAATTATGCCTTAAGGGCATGTCTTTATCGCAATAAAAAAAAGTATTGGTTCTGGTGCTTATTGCCGGAGTCCGAGCCTCTGGAGGACGGCATCAAGCCTTTTTCGTCTCCTCTTGCGGAGCAGACACCACCAGGGGCGGAAACTTCAAAGTTGAAGCAATTTTTTTGCGACTCGAACGCCTTTTTAGACAGTGCATTGAAGCTGCTGCATCCGTGCGGGAAGCATTTTTATAAATAATTTTTTTCGGTACGAAGAGCGCATTCTTCTTTTTTCAGCTGCGGAGATTCCAAAGTGTCCGTTGCACTTCGAGCATTTTGCTTTCTGTATCTGTTTTCGAGCTTGTGCGATTGCACTGTTAGGAGTACATGATGATCCACCAGGTACCTCGCACCACGTGTTCAATAGGTCCAGCAACGCTTAAAACCTTAGTAAACTTGTTTCCTTTATGAAAGGCTGTTGCAGGACGTATACCGTTAGAAGGGAATGTAGTCGTATAACTGCCCATCAAGTTTGATGGTTGGGCTATTTGGTTTTGCATTATTGAGGTACATTCAGAGTGTTAGATTGGCACAAAAAGTGGACACCCACATCAACCCTTACAGTGTGTGTCATGCTTCAACGTAAATTTGCGCAGGAAAGAAGAAATAAATGGCAGGGAAGCTAACCAAACGTACATCCTCATTTTCTAATTTGCATTAAGGGGAAGAAAAGAGGGCGAGGAGAAAGTGACAATGGAAGAGAAACAGTTCCCGTTGCCCGCACAAACGAAGATTCGCATCTAGTTTTTAAACGGTCGCGGAGACCTACCTGTTCATTTCGAGTAACTCTTTCAACGCTCTCGTCGCTTTCAACGCCAGTGGCGCACGCCACCACGGTGCAACCACCTGCGCTTCTGAAAGCGATCTTGAGTAGAGAGAAATACGATGAATGTCGTACCCGTAACAAAGGCACAAATGGCGTTCAAGAGCCTCTTCGCTTCCGCAAGAGTCCCAAAAAGTTAACGGAATCCAAACCCACATATTTGTATGGAAGGGGGGGGGAGGCAATAACGTCCTTGTCGTAACATACACGATAAACACTCGGCATTCGCTAACGTTGCTGCGTTTAACTCTATCCCCAGAAGTAATCGCACGGCGTACGAATGATCCCAGCCAGCGTTCTCGCTCTTCTCTTCAGCGAGGCGGCATTCGGATCCTTACAATTAGAGCATTTCACGTTGCCCGGCTACTGTGGAGCTACGGAAACAGACGCCACATTAAAAAAGAAAGGGGGGGGGGGAGGGGAGAACGAAAAGAAGGTATCGCCGACGTAGACGGAAATGTCTCGAAGAGAAAAAAAAAGCCCGCCTTGTTCGTGCATGTATGAGCCGGGAGGGAGCCCCGGAGCCCATTAAATTGATTGCCCCCAATCATGGCTCGAGGAACGCCGGGTTCCTCTTTTCTCGCAATGTGCCGCACGCTCGCGGGCACGCGACTGGCGCGGCGCTACTCCGATAACCATACCGGTCGGACGGCTCCAGCAATTACTACTGGCCGCTCGGCTCACGAGGGAGCTCATCTTCTTTCGAACCGGCTCCCGGCGGTGCAGGCCGTTCGCGCCACAGCCGCGGTGCCTTGTTAGACCGCACGCGCGGGTACCATACTGCGGCGATCGATCTTTTGCTCGCGCTCTCGCTTTCGTTTTCGCGCTTTTGTGCTGTGCGTACGTGCACACGTTTGTGTGCGTGCGTGCAGGCGCCCACTCGGTTTACCTCGGACGTTGTAGCGAAGTCCTCGCCATCTTTAGAAGGGAAGCTTGCTGCGTGAAGACCTAAATACATAAGCCCCAAACTGGGGAGTGGGCGTAGGACTCGGTCACTTTAACATATCGTCTGCTAATCGAAAAATACGTCTTTTCTTGTAAATAATCTAAGAAATAGGGCCGAAATTCAGGTAGCTTTGCTTCTGCATAAGGTGCCGTCCTGGACTGGACATGTTCTCATTAGCGCGCCGGTCTCTTTCAGGGGTGGTTGGAGCCCGAACATCTGCAAATGCGGAAATGCTTCTGCTAGAGAAGTTACGTAAATACAGGACAATGTACATCTAATACTTCAAGATACGAGTTTTTACCTGCTGACAAAGCGCGAGCGAAGGGACAAACATTGCATCACAACAACGGAAATGGGTTTTTGATGCCGTGGTGCTGCTACACATGACTTTGTTCCTGGACAGCATGACCAGGTGCTAAGAGCAATGCAATAATTCACTGAAGTACCCAGCAGGGCTCTATAAATACAAACGAGAAAACATCTAGGCGATGGAATGTATACAGACCACAATGACCGTTTAAACGAGGCTTCCACCCATTATCATATTGTGAAAGTATCAGCGAGCTATCTTCTAAGCGATCTCGCTCGTATCATAGGTCCACTCGTCATTCCATTATTCCAACATAGTCCAATTCCCACGCCCTCCAACTATACAGGAGGCCGCGAAGCGGAATCCTATGTATTGCTACCCACAACGTTTGCTGGCCTGGCTATTGACGGTGTTGACGATGACAACTGTGATAACACAAGCTGCAACGACGACGGCAATCTCGATAGTGGTTTTCCCTGTACCTACACGGTTCTATACTGTTCCTTACTATTTCATATTTGTTTTATTTCCTTATTAAAATTACTCATCCCCCGATTCCCGAACCCCATTACCATCCCGCTCCATGAGCCATCCCTCTTTCAATAAAGCTGTGCCATACCATTAAAATTACATCCTTACCCTGAGGACATGGCGGTGATAATTACTCGCGCTATGTGTCTGCGAACACATCGACAGACAAATGGACCCACAGAATCTGCCTGTAAGAGTAGTAGAACGAGGGAGAGCTTCGGGCCACTAAAAAATGTCTTCCTTTCCCCGGCGGTCTACACTGAGAGTGATTACATAGAGCCTAATCTATCACTTAGCACAGGTAGAGAAAATAAAACGGTGATTTTAATTTTTAAATACATTTCCTCGAGGAAGTTACGCGCCACGTGATACCAATTGCAAACGCCGCCCTGTAGCGCCGATTACATTACACTTCCTGCCACTTTCTGTCCACCCGCCTAAACTGAAAAGCGAATTGACGCCGGATGGCTGCTCTCAATTGCAATCAAGGTTCGGAGATTACTCCAGCAGTGCGAACAGAGCGAGACACAAATCGGGGACACCTTGCGAGGCGCTGGAACTCTGCGGCCGTTCCCACAGAAAAGCAGGCTCGTTTCTGATCGCATCTTGCACGCCTTGACATGTTCTGTGCCTTAGATTTCGATGAACATGAGCTTTCACGACAAACACAGCCGGTACAATAGATTACGGTTGCACAAGTCACTTTTCCAGTACGAAGGAATAAAAACGGGAAGTCGTCGCTCCCTTGTTATACCCGGATGGATTCGCCCTCAAATTGAGAACGTTTGTGTCCCGATAACGAAAGTTATCAATCCTGCAACAAAAGCGCCTGAGTGATGCATAACTTACAAGGCAGAGACCCATTTACGTGGCTCAGTCAGAGTTTCGGCGGGGGAAAAGAAAACTCAAGGCGCCGGAGTACTCTGTAGAAAACCGGCTAAGTAGTTTGCTTCGTTAAAAGGGGCACTTAATACGCTCTTCCAACAATAAGTGTGTGACAGAGGTGAGAGATAAGGAAGCAAGAGTTACAATCCCTTTGTCATAAGGTCTACTGGGAGACTTGCCTTCGCAATAAGATGCTTGGCGGTCGACTGTACCAACTTCCCGGAACGTGAATGTATATACATGCGTTTTTAGTGCATAAGTACCATGCCAAGCCCTTCAGGGTAGGTTTTTAATACAGCTTCTCAGTCTCTTTATGTCTACTGTTCGCAATTATAAGTGATCATATGTGCTATTAAGGCGAGAAAGCCTAAGATGGCTCATGGGTGGAAAAATTGGCCGTCCGCCGTTGTGGCACCAAATTTCAAGCCTTTATCAATAATAATAATAATAATAATAATAATAATAATAATAATAATAATAATAATAATAATAATAATAATAATAATAATAAAATAGCTCCATTATCTCGTTTCGCGTTGAACGTGCACCATTGTAAATAATCGGTGTTGCCACAAAAGTGTCTGCGTGTGGTTTTCCAGGTTTTTTTCTTTGCCTAGCAATATACACGTGTCGTATGATGTTTTGAGGAGTACAAGTACGCCTGCGAGAACTGTAAATAAATCTGTTGTTGAAAGTTAGCGCTGTGTGTTTCTCTAATTTGCCTTCCCGTGCCCTCTCATTCTGTCTGCGCTACAAGAAAGTAGAAAGCACCATATATACAAGCCCCTATACAAGTCTCCGTGGACTGGAATGCTAAAATAATTTAAAAAGTTATTTATTAAACCTGTGTGTGTGTGTCTTAATGGTCTTCGTAGATTTTCCACGGCCGTTCTAACGTGCCATTAACCACGCGGGACCAATGGTGACGTCTAGGCGACCGAAAAAGAGAATAAGTAAAGTGAAAAAAAGAAATAAGATGTAACAACGCATTCGAATGGGAATATCGAAATAATTGAATGAATGCCTCGTGAGCTCTCAGGTTTTCGTTTCTATCCTCTTTAGCGTATGCTGAAGTGACTGCCAACTTTTACGTACTGTTATTGTTTGTTTATGCTCTCTATATTTGATCGTTCTACAAGGTCTTTGTTGTAACTTTCCGGTTGCTTTTTCCATTCTTTCTGTTTTTATCCTCTCCTTGTTCGTCGGACATTCACTGAAAAGTGAGACTGTCACGATGCCCGCAGCCTTTCACTTTTCTTTCGTAATGAGAATAAGTTACTACTAGCAGTAATATTAATAATATTACTTTCACCACAATTACTACCGTATAGCTACGCGTCGACTTATCATACCAAATTATTAGCCAGTGAAGAGCCGTAGAAAGGTCATTTGACATCAATACCTGAATGGCAACTGCTAGCTGGCCATGATTTTTTTCCTCCAATAAGGGGCGCAGCGACGAGCGTAACCGACCAAGTTGCCAGCTGTAGTAAATTCTTTACGCATGCAATATAACGTGGGAGCGGCCCGCAGCGCGCTGAGTCGCGTACCTCAGGACCTTTATTAAAGTTTTGCATCCATCCATCCATGCAATATACTTTCCTTGACCATTAATTTCTGCTCCATGAGCTGGAAACGTTGTGTACATGCAGATCTGTGGCAAATCCGTGGCCAGTTCTTTACATATGTTCAGAGGGAGTTCTTTCCACTGCGCTGAGAACATTAGCAAATAAAAATCAGTGCCCGACCTCCGACACACGTTGCCCGTTTTACAGATTAAGATAGTCGTGCGACAACGTGAACGTGAGCGCCAGCGAAATTGAAAGAGCTGTCGATACACACGGTCACCGTTTCCTAATATTTTATTTTATTGCGATAGCAATTATATGGACACTACATGCGCATTTCTGCCGTCGCCATCGCCGTGAGATTCCGTATAAGGTCCAAGGGTGATAAAAAGAATTGTTGCCGCGCGCGGTATGCTGTATGTGCAAGTGCAAGCGTGTGAGGGTGAGCAGGCGATCGCGGCTGAATCTCGCGTATACGCAAGGGAGGAAAGCGGGCAGCAAGCGCGCCGTTTTCCGTCGCGCGCGAACTCGGCTCCGGATTAATTTTTACCACCTGGGGATCTTTGAGGTGCCCCCAATTCACGGGACACGGGTGTTTTTTGCATTCCACCCCCACCGAAATGCGGCCGCTACGACCGGAATTCGATCCCGCGACCTCGTGCTTAGCCCCGCGCTTCCTCCTTCCAGCGTTTTGACAGCGAGTTTCCGCGGTGATCGAGTGCGATCGAGTGTTTGCTTGTGCACGCATGACACCATGCTTACTAACTTAGTTGTGTGCCTTTGTTTACAAGCTTATGCGGCTGATAAAACTACTAACCTTAGTTCGTACAGTTGTCCACTATATTTGCTAGCGCAATTGACGCTTCGCTTTTCGGCCCAAACTGCGACCTTTGTTGCCTGACATTAGCTACGAGGAAGGGTCGCGTTTTTTTTCTTAGCCAACGCGAATTTGTCGCAGATTAAAAATAGGACCTCGAAGAAACGGAAATCTCCCTGGGCTTTCACTTTTCTCTGTGGAACCTTCGGGCTCAAGGGGAAGTTGCTTGGAGTAGTGCGGCAAGACACGTGACGTGCACGACGTGTAAACGCGATCAGATGTATTCCACTCTGTCCGCCGCCGCTTTTCTGCGCCCAAGGGGGAGTTCGTGTATCCGCCGCACTTCCGAGTGGCGGTGAATGAGTCGCAATTCAAGAAGAACGCCACACGATGCCCGAGTCTTCCTTAGCCCGCCTATATATATGAGCCATTGGATGATGCCGCGGCAAAACGTTCCGTGAATGCCACTCGTGTGAACACGCCGCTACCGACCTGTCCGGTCGGGCATCTCCGATTTGGCCGCTGATGTGAACCGAAAGAGGAAAAGGCAAGGAAAAATAAAACGAACCACGAACAAGTGGCGACAAAAACGGAAAGCTCGGAGGGATCTATAACCCGCAAGCACGTACACCCATCGAACGTATCAGAGTTACGTTTCTTTTTTCATTGGCGTTCTTCTTCTTCCTCTGCCGCTTTCTCTTTGAATCGGAGGATCGTGCGTTATACGAAAGTTGTTGTGGCGTGCGCTAAGAATATTCATTCCGCCGCATCGCCGTGGCGTATCGCGCAGGCGGCGGGATCCGCCACGCGGTAGCTCCCGCGCGCGAGGAAATCGGTGCGGTGGCTGGCGCGGCACGTCCTGCCCTCGCGATAGATTTCGGTTCTCATATACGCTGTGATACGCCTGTCGTGATCGGCCGTGATCATTTTCTATTATTTGTCCATTTGCGTATAGGGTTGCGCTTCATCCTGCTGCGATTAGATTTGTGCCTCTTCTCGCGCGGCTATTTCTGGTGGCGAAGAGCGTTTTCTTTTTCTTCTTTTTTCTTTTCTTTTTTCCTCCGTGGCCTCTCGCCCTCTTGCAAGAGAACTTTCACGCGTATCGTCGGGTATTCGCGCGCGTGACAATTTTTTTTTTCCCGGCTTCCTCTACACCCTCGGACCGCTGCGTCACCTCGTGGCATGTGAGGTCTGATAGAAATAGATAAAGAAAAAAATTACGAATGTCAGGGAGGGGATAACACAACGATTGTAAATTGCAAGTTTGCTTTTCGCGTTTAATCAGTGAGCCCAACAAACCTCCGCCTGTAGGCTGTCACCTGAATAAACCGGTCGTGAGCGGCGAATGACGAGAAGGGAATAGAACTGAGCAAACAAAATCGTTACATTACACCGTACATCATGTCAATAACAAAAAAAAAACAATGACTCTACATCCTTTTTACATTGATTCTGGGGCGCTATAACGTAAAACTATTCCATACTTTTTTATTCCAATTCTGCTATCAGCCCTCCACGATTGGTCAAAAACTTTTTTCGACCACGCCTACTTCCCCTGTCTGTCACGCGACGTTACAAAAACCGTGATACCTCCCCATCTGATATGATGTGTACACACTGATTATGCATGATTTGACAGAAAAAAAAATAGTTGTTCCTGATTCGACCCCTTTTCGCCATTAGCCCTCGGCTATTGGTAAAAAGTTTTCGGGCTGCACCCACTTCACCTGCCTGTCACGCGACGTCACAAAACCGCACAAACTCACCGCGTCAAAGGGACGTGTACGCGATAAAGATGCATTAATATGCCGAACAAAACTGAATTTTCTTCGGAATAGCCGAAGGCTGCCCCGTTGCGAAAGGAATAAAAGATGGCTGCCGCCGATCGCTGAGACGCTGGCTACTCGCACCTGCCGGAGAGCATGGGTGTATTTGCGTATAATAAAGCTTCTTGTTTGGCCGTGTAAAGTTTTCGAGGCCTTCCGGCACGTTTAGCACCTCATTCTGCCAACTCTTCTTTGCTGAGTGTCAGTTTTAGCGTCATTCTTAAGCTTCCGTTGCATGCCGCCGTGATTTTCGACCAGCCACCACAAGCTAAGTAAGGGAAAGCCGACCAATAGCAGACGGCAGCACCACCCTCTTCATCCGGTTATCGATTTTCAGTGCACTGGTTCTGCCCCAGTGAATCCCTCTCCACTTGAGCGTTCTCCTCGCCTGTTGTCAGCCAATTAGATACGACAAGCCGCTCAGTGTAGACAATGTTATTCGTTTTTCAAGCAAACAAAAGTGACCTCCTATGAACGAGGAGAGCATTTGATTGGTCTGTTCAGACAACTGTTTGGATCCGACTGCTGGTACGATCTGTTGGGAACTCGGCGCTGACGCCCGTGGTTGTACCTGGGTCGCAAGCCCCAAGGGTAGCGTTGGCCTGGCGGCCTGGGGTACAACTGCAAGCATCCGAAGGTCCCGGCAAAGCATGAGTCGACTGGTAACAACGAAACAACTTGTTTATTTTAACATCGCAAAGAGTTGTCGGTCAGGTTTGACCGAAGCAGAGAGACGGGAGAGCACTTCACTCAACAGAAGAAATCGGAGCCCTCCTTTTGGCGTCCGGGGGCAGCTGTTTTTATACTCTCGCAGTTGAGGGCAAGAAGGAACCCCTCAAAAGACGAGCACGTGAATGTACAATGGGCTAATGGTGACGCACACTGTCGTGGCGCTGCGCACGATCTCGTAGCACCCTGTCGTGGCGCTGCGCACGATCTCGTAGCACCTGGTCGTGGCGCTGCGCACGATCTCGTAGCACCCTGTCGTGGCGCTGCCGGTCGGACACAATGACTGTAATGAGAGGATGGTCCCTGCCTTGGCATCGCCTGTTTCGGGCACAATGACTGGAACGAGATCCCTGCTTTGGCATCGCCTGTTTCGGGCCCAATAACTGGAATGAGATCCCTGCTTTGGCATCGCCTGTTTCGGGCACAATGACTGGAATTCGAGGAGGATCCCTAGGCGGTCGCATCGCCGCAGACGCGCCTGGAAACACCTGGCGATGAGTGTTGCGGCGACGACGATCGGGCCAAAATGTCTGCCGCCCCGCCGCAGTCGCGCCGGCAAAACCACGTGTCGCAGGCGAAACGCAACAGACCGCCCCGCCGGGGGAAGGAGATCCCGATGGACAGGGGACTGCATCCGCTGTCCGGAGGGATGTCGCTCGATGATGCTCATAACCGAAGTCGGGCGTCCCTTGACGTTTCTTGAGCGCAGCGCACAGAGAAGGCCTCGTTCTCTCGTTCAGGTTCGCACGGGACACTGCAAAGTGACTTCGGGAGAGTTCACATTTTTGTTCTCGTTCCCGGCAAGCGTTAGAACTACGCTGAAAACTCAACCGCTCAGTCAGCAAGCACGGCACAACCCTCACTAAGCCCTGCCAGGCTCTTTCCCCTTTTTATACCACTGCCTAGTTCCTTACAGTAGTCTAGCATCACTCAGAACGCGTCCACAAATTGAAAAATTGCACTAGAAAGCATATCATCACTTTGAAACACTAAACAAAAGCATTATGTTAAAAAAAATCCTGCCTCAGGAAGAAAAACATCAGTAACAAACAATTTTGAGGCTGATTCCTACGTTAGGGGCTTCGACTTAAGCCATCGGCGTTACCGTTGAGACTCCCCTTTTTGTAACGCACCTCAAAGGAATATTGTTGTAAAGCGAGGCTCCAGCGCAGGAGGCGGCCATTTTTGGGAGAGATGGTCTGCAGCCATTGGAGAGGGCAGTGATCCGTCTCAATGATAAACCTCGAGCTGGCTAGATAGCATGACAATTTCTGAACGGCCCACACGAGACACGCACACTCTTTCTCGGTGGCGCTATACGCCTGCTCACGACTGGTCAGCTTACGACTAGCATACAGGACGGGGTGTTCTACTTCTCCATTTTCCCGTTGGCACAGTACAACGCCCATGCCTCGCTCACTAGCATCGCACTGAACAATGAACCCTTTTGTATAGTCTGGCGATCGTAGCACAGGCTGGCTTGTTAGGGCACTCTTTAGGGCGCTAAAAGCTCTTTCCTTGGTCTCGTCCCAGACGACTGTTTGAGGCTCTGTTTTTCTTAGAGCATCCGTCAGGGGAGCCGCGATATCAGAGTACCTAGGGATGTACCTCTGATAGTAGCCGGCGACACCCAAGAACGACCGAATATCGGTCTTTGTGCGCGGTTGCGGAAAGTCTCGCACAGCGGCCACTTTTATTTTAGAGGGGCGGCGACGACCCTGACCAATCATGTGACCGAGGTAGACAACCTCGGCCTGTGCTAACTGGCACTTAGGAGCCTTGACTGTCAAGCCCGCTTCGCGCAGGCGGGTTAGCACTGCCCGCAAGTGTGTCATATGCTCCGACCAGGATGCGGAGAATATCGCTGCGTCGTCTAGATACGGTAAAGCGAATTCTTGCTGTCCCCGCAACACTTTATCCATGAGGCTTGAAAAACAGTATGGCGCGTTCTTCAAACCAAAACTCAACACTTTAGGACGGAATGTTCCCATTGGTGAAATGAACGCCGCATACCTACTAGCCTCTTCTGTAAGTGGAACCTGCCAATAACCCCTGACAAGATCTAGGGTGGAAATAAACTGAGCGCTACTAACTTTCTCAAGGCGCTCCTCGATGTTAGGGATCGGATAAATTTGATCCTTAGTGATGGAATTAAGCCTGCGGTAGTCGACGCAAGGACGAGGTTCCTTGCCCGGTACCTCAACTAAAATCAAAGGGGAGGTATAATCACTCTCACCTGCCTCAATAACACCGAGCTGTAGCATTTTCTTTACCTCAGCCTCCATAATATCGCTCTGGCGGGGTGACACCCGATACGCCTTGGATCGTACTGGCTCTGTGGAGGTAAGTTCTATATCATGAGTAAGTACAGAAGTCCTACCAGGCCTCTCAGAGAACAGACCTTGAAACTCTTGTAATAGCTGGTGTAGTTCGGTTTTCTGCTCAGGCGACAGCGGTGCTTTACTGATAAGGTCACCAATGACTTGACCGGTGTCTTCCCTGTTCGTCACTGAGCCTAGTCCCGGAAGCTCGACTGGAAGCTCTTCAGGAACGTTTATCATCATGCACACCACTGCTTCCCTTTGTCTATAAGGTTTGAGCAGATTACAGTGGTAAACTTGCTGTGCTTTCCGCTTTCCTGGCAGACTTACCACGTAGTTAACGTCCGACAGTTTCTGAACAATTCGTGCTGGGCCCTCCCACTGCACGTCTAGTTTGTTGTTTAGCGATGTGCGCAATATCATGACCTCATCGCCAACCTCAAAACGACGGGCCCTGGCTGTCCGATCATAATAAACCTTGGCCCTCTGCTGGGCCTTTGTCATTGCTTCACCTGACAACTCCTGTGCCCTTCTTAAGCGTTCGAGGAGCTTAAGCACGTACTCCACCACGACTGGGTCGTCGCCCCTACCTTCCCATGATTCTCGAAGCATGCGAAGCGGAGATCGAAGCGAGCGACCGTACACCAGTTCAGCTGGCGAAAACCCCGTAGCCGCATGCGGCGCGGTCCTTAAAGCAAACATCACCCCAGGCAGACACAGCTCCCAGTCAGTTCGATGTTCAAAACACAACGCTCTCAACACGCGCTTCATGACGGAGTGGAGCTTCTCAACGGAATTCGACTGTGGGTGGTACACTGAGCTGTGTAACAGCTTTACCCCACACCTTTCGAGAAAAGTTGTCGTCAAAGCGCTAGTAAACACTGTGCCCTGATCTGATTGAATTTCTGCAGGAAAACCAACTCGCGCAAATATGGACAGTAGTGCATTAACTATCTCAACTGAGCTGAGTTCTTTAAGCGGCACTGCTTCAGGGAACTTTGTCGCTGGGCAGATCACAGTCAAAATGTGTCTGTACCCCGTGGCTGTTACCGGCAGAGGTCCCACTGTATCAATAACGAGCCGTCTAAAAGGCTCCGTTATGATAGGTACCAATTTCAACGGCGCCCTTGATTTGTCCCCTGGTTTGCCCACCCGCTGACAAGTGTCACATGTCCTCACGAAATGGTCTGCGTCCCGAAAACACCCTGGCCAATAGTACTCTTGCAAGAGACGGTCCTTAGTTTTCTTAACTCCTAGGTGTCCGGACCACGAACCCCCATGTGACAAGCGCAACAGATCCTGACGATAGCATTGAGGCACGACCAGCTGATCGAACTCCACTCCTCGGCGGTCTAGATACTTCCGGTACAGGACTCCACCTCTTTCCACAAAACGCGCAGTTTTCCTGGCGATACCTTCTTTGACATTGCAGCGCACGTTTTCCAGGCTGCCATCCTTTTTTTGCTCGGCTATCAAAGCCGACCGGCTGACTTTTAGCAACCTATCAAGTCCGTCTGACGTAGGCGCGATGAGCAAATCAGTAGATAGCTCTTCTAACTTTCCCGCGTCGGGCGTTTCCTCTCCAGTATCTGGCGCCTTTAACGTTACAGACTCAAGTCTATTCAGTTCGGGCGTGCTCTGAATATCAGCTTGCTGCGCCTCTGACCCTTTTTCGTTGTTTGATAACGTCGGCCCCGCAACTACCGCCTTTGCAGCGAGCTCCCGAACCTTCGATCTGGTTAAGGCCTGAACACTAGCTTCACCAAACAAAAGCCCCTTCTCGCGCAGGAGGTGATCGGACCTGTTTGAAAATAGGTACGGGTACTGGGGTGGCAGCATAGATGACACTGCCGCCTCTGTCTCAAGCGCTCCGAAAGGTCCTTCAATAAGCACCTTTGCTACTGGCAGACACACGCTATGAGCTTCCACGGCTTGCTTGATCCACGCGCACTCGCCCGTGAACATATGGGGTTCTACGTAAGATGGGTGAACTACATCCATCGTAGCTGCGGAATCGCGAAGCACTCGGCACTCTTTCCCGTTCACGAGGAGGTCTCGCATGTAAGGCTCGAGAAGCTTCATGTTCTCGTCCGTGCTGCCTATTGAAAAAAACACAACTTTTGGTGTTGTTTCCGGACACTGCGCCGAAAAGTGACCCGGCTTCTGGCACGTATAACAAACGCCCGCTCGCCTCATCTCGAACCGCTTTCTGCGTTCGGCTTCGGCTGCCGTCTCTTTACGTTTGGTCGGATTGCTTTCACTCGCATCCTCACTACGCGTGTCCCCCTTAAATCTCATGGGCGTGAACCTTGGCCTCTCAGACTTGGAGCCAAATTCACCCTTTTGACCGTCCTTAGCTCCGCGAGCTCGACGCGTCACAAACTCCTCGGCTAGCTCAGCGGCTTTAGCCACCGTACAAACGTCTGGCCTATCCAAGACCCAGTATCGCACGTTCTCCGGTAACCGATTATAAAACTGTTCTAGCCCGAAACACTGCAGAACTTTATCGTGGTCACCAAACGCTTTCTCTTCTTTGAGCCACTCCTGCATGTTCGACATAAGCCTATACGCAAACTCTGTATATGACTCACTTTTGCCTTTCTCATTTTCCCGAAACTTCCGACGGAACGCCTCCGCAGACAGCCGGTACTTTTTTAGAAGACTCGATTTCACTATGTCGAAATCCTCTGCCTCCTCTCTATCCAAGCGAGCGACTACGTCGGCCGCCTCGCCGGGTAACAAAGTGAGCAAGCGCTGTGGCCACGTTTCCCGAGAGAACCCCTGCTTCTCGCACGTTCGCTCAAAGTTAACCAGGAACAAACCAATGTCCTCTCCAAGCTTAAACGGCCGCATCAGGTCCGTCATTTTGAACAATACGCGTTCTCCTGCACCGTGTGCCTGACTTCCATTACGAGCGCGTTCCATCTCTACCTCAAGACGCTTCATTTCCAAAGCGTGTTGACGGTCACGCTCTTGTTGCTCTCGCTCTTTCTGTTCTTTAAGTTCGCGCTCCTGTTTCTCTTTTTGCTCTTTAAGTTCGCGCTCCTGTTTCTCTTTTTGCTCTTTAAGTTCGCGCTCCTGTCTTTTTGACCTCTCCTCAATAGTCTCAAGGCATTCCGACAGCTCGTCATCCTCAGCCTCTAACTCAAGAATAGCCTTTAGCAGTTCAGGTTTTCTTAGTTTGTCTGAGACATCCAGACCCAACTCTCTTGCAAGCTCCAACAATTTCGGTTTGCGCAACGACTTCAAATCCATGGCTGCTCTGAATGCTGCTTTCTCTACTGCTTACTATTGTCTTGCCGCAAACTAACCCGGCAGGAACGACAACCACAATTACCAGCTCTGTTTCTAACACTAACAAAAGCCTGGCAAAGCTCAGAAGAAGAAAGTCCCGCACTCACCAAACCTCGCAGGCAGGAATTCCGCGCAGTCGTTCCGCTGCAGGCAACCAGTCGTCACACAGGGCTCGTTGCACTGCTCCCGGATCGTCGTTGAGCTGCTCAGCATACAGTCAACTGCATCTCTTCGCTGCTGGCCTCCGTTGTCGCGATCTCATCGCTGGCAGACAGTTGTTTGGAGTCGGAGGCGATCTCACCGCTGCCAACCAGATGTTTGGATCCGACTGCTGGTACGATCTGTTGGGAACTCGGCGCTGACGCCCGTGGTTGTACCTGGGTCGCAAGCCCCAAGGGTAGCGTTGGCCTGGCGGCCTGGGGTACAACTGCAAGCATCCGAAGGTCCCGGCAAAGCATGAGTCGACTGGTAACAACGAAACAACTTGTTTATTTTAACATCGCAAAGAGTTGTCGGTCAGGTTTGACCGAAGCAGAGAGACGGGAGAGCACTTCACTCAACAGAAGAAATCGGAGCCCTCCTTTTGGCGTCCGGGGGCAGCTGTTTTTATACTCTCGCAGTTGAGGGCAAGAAGGAACCCCTCAAAAGACGAGCACGTGAATGTACAATGGGCTAATGGTGACGCACACTGTCGTGGCGCTGCGCACGATCTCGTAGCACCCTGTCGTGGCGCTGCGCACGATCTCGTAGCACCTGGTCGTGGCGCTGCGCACGATCTCGTAGCACCCTGTCGTGGCGCTGCGCACGATCTCGTAGCACCTGGTCGTGGCGCTGCGCACGATCTCGTAGCACCCTGTCGTGGCGCTGCCGGTCGGACACAATGACTGTAATGAGAGGATGGTCCCTGCCTTGGCATCGCCTGTTTCGGGCACAATGACTGGAACGAGATCCCTGCTTTGGCATCGCCTGTTTCGGGCCCAATAACTGGAATGAGATCCCTGCTTTGGCATCGCCTGTTTCGGGCACAATGACTGGAATGCGAGGAGGATCCCTAGGCGGTCGCATCGCCGCAGACGCGCCTGGAAACACCTGGCGATGAGTGTTGCGGCGACGACGATCGGGCCAAAATGTCTGCCGCCCCGCCGCAGTCGCGCCGGCAAAACCACGTGTCGCAGGCGAAACGCAACACAACCCTGCTGGTGACCGCCCGGTGCTTGCGTCGGTGGTTACGCAAATTTGACGTCAGGAGATTGGAATAGAAACATATTGGAATAGTTTTACGTTATAGGGCCCCTTGTTATTGAAGCAGAGCCACCATTAGTTCGTAGTCCAGGAGATTTCGTGGGAAGTGACACCCCCCCCCCCCCCTCGATCAATGTTTAATTCAACCCGAGTGGCAGCATCGACTACGAAGTAAGCACCATTACGAATCTGAAAATTTTGACCACTTTGCGTACTAAAATACCAAAAAGTACTAATGTTGATTAACAACCGCTTTTGATGGTAAAGGTTGATGGTTCTACTAAGCACTTAGTTTAACGGTTAACGAAAAAAAGATGTTTTTCTTTTTCGCGTTTCTTTCATCATAGCGTGCCGCAACTTCAGCAAGCGTATATAGGAGCACACCTCGCAAGGCTAACAAGCAACAGCGTCCTGGTTGAGGTTCCGATTGGCAACAGTAGACAGCATTAGCGATATCATAGTTCTAACTCCTATTTTCAAGATTTGGTGAAATCAAGCTTCAGAGCTAAGTTTGCGAGGAAGTCGGAGGCGACGTAATACATACGGTACTTGTATACAGTTGTCTGCTTGTTATAAATAACGCTTATTCTCGGTAACGTTTCGTCGAAACTACTGGGCACACACAGACGGTGCTTCGCTATACTGCATTCGCGATGCCTCTTGTTCATTGCGTTCTGGTATACACGTGCATTAAGAGCGCTTTGCTAGGAACTCTTATGCGGACGGGTAGATAACGGATCATTATATATCTCACTTTCTCGAGAGTTGTCATTCGCGCTTTGAAAGTGTTCGTGCATGGTCAAAGGGAACGTCATCTGTTGTACGGGCATAGGAGGTTGGGGGAAGGTAGAGGGGGTGCAACAACTATCCAATGCAGTGCAGGCGCGTCGAAAACACAAGCAGCGGCGTCGCGTGCGAACGCTGTTCGCGTCTAGGAACGCATGCAACGCGTTCCTGTGCACTTCGACCCCGTGGAAGCGTCGTCGCTGCCAGGGAGTGCAGCAGGCGCAGAACGTTCCGCGCAGTGACACTGCACTGCAGGTCGTCGCACCGCAGCCATGCCGCAGCCGTCGTGACCGAGAAATGCCTATAAAGCTCGCTGCCCTGATTGTACCGTTATCGAGCCTGGCAGGTACCTTTTGTCAAAACACGCCTGGGTCGCATTCATCACACTCCCGTGCCGTCTCATTAACTTCATGTCCTCTGCCGAAGTGGTTCTCCATACTTTATTCCCGCAAGATGTGTGCAGCGTCTTTGTTACGCTTGAGTTGGCCTCAGCAAGTGAGGAGCCAAATGATCAGAGCCTTTCGCGTTGTAACAGCACGTGTTTCGCCGGCGCTTTGGCAAGCTTATGCTTTCCTGTAATGACCATAAGTAGACAAAGGGCACTGACCAATCGGCAATGTTATTTGCAAGCAGTTTTGTAAAGTCTTCCTGGTGGTTAGTTCTGGGCTGCTACAGTGCTGCATGCTTCTGGCGAAAGCGGTCCGTGGGAGAAAGGAACAGCTCCTGGTGGTGGTGCCGCCGCCTGATAAGGACGTTGTATTTCACAGATATCCGACGCGCGTTCGCGTGCATAATACTCCCCCCCTCCGAGCTCGCGTGTTGGTGGCCCCAGCGCCCGCTAGACGCGACGCGCAAGCAGCGCCAACCCTTCGACCCAGTGACCCCACCCGCGGAATTCTCCAATAAACCAGTCACTCGCTGCTGAGCGCGCCGCCGGCGCAACTCCTCAGCCCAACGCGTGACAAAGCAACGTCTTCGGGCACAGCGGGAGCCCAGCGCACCTTGCTGACACCCTCGTCATTTTGGGGTAGCCTTCTCTCCAACGTGAGAGCGCAACTGAGGCAATGCCGAAAAGTTGCACGTAGTTATGCCGACGAACATCTCTGGCTCATAGGCATCGCGGCCCATGTATGCGTGTTTTCAACAAGGGACGTTCTTTCCTGACCTCGTAAGTGGCGCAGCGTGTTGACCTGTGGAAACAGCAGCGTAGTAAGTGCGCGGCTTGTATACGGGCTATAGCTCAGATGCAGGTACATGCGCAATAATTAGTTTTAAATTTTCGTCTGGCCCTTAGGCATATATGTCATGTGCCAGATTTAGTGATTTTTTTTTTTTTTGCGCATAGCGTGACCGAACGTCATCCAACAACAGCTATACAGGACCCATCATGAAAGTAATGTGCATGATTTTATTATGACGTGGCTATCCAAGGCAGCGCGGTGAAACCGATCGGGAAATGTGGCGAGGGTTCTGCCCTGCCAACGCAGCCGGTCGCCAGTTTACTCCGAGTGGCCGATAGTGACCGAGGATTTGCAAATGCGCAAGGTCTGCACGAAGCTCGTGCCGAAAGTGTTGACGGAAGATCACAAAGAACTTCGAGTCTTGCGCTGTCAAGAATCGTTGGATTTGATTCAAAATGAACCCGACTTTCTTAACTCTGTATTAACCCGAGACGAATCCTGGATGTTCGAGTACGAGCCAGAATCGAAAAGGCAGAGCAGCGAGTGGCTCACCAAATCATCCCCTCGCCCCAAGAAAGCGCGAATGAGCAAGTCTCGCATCAAAACGGTGCTCATTGTCTTCTTTGACGCCCGAGGAATCGTCCATTTTGAGTTTGTACCGCAAGGAGAAACTGTCAACTCAGCCTTTTCCCTGGAGGTGCTCAAAAGGTTGAAACGCCGGGTCGCGCGCATGAGGGCTGACATCAAAGGCACGGTCAAGCTTCACCAGGACAATGCTTCCCGCCACACGTCCATCATCGTTAGCAACTTCCCGGCCCGGAGCAACACTCCGGTGGTCCCCCATCCACTTTACATTCCCGACTTGGCTCTGTGCAACCTTTCTTTTTTTTTTCCCCCCGACTGAAGAGAGCGCTGAAACTAAACCATCAGGCGACCGTGGAAAACATCCAAAAGCATGTTACAGCGCTCCTGAGTGACATTCCCGTCAAGGACTTTCAGGGTGCCTTGCAGGCGTGGCAGACACGTCTCAGCAAGTGTATTGACGCAGAGGGAGAGTATTTTGAAGAATTTGACCCATTTGGACAGGTCCGGTCAATAAATATATTTTTCCCAGAAAATGCGCATTACTTTCATAATGGACCCTTAGGGTAATTCTGGACTATCTGAACCGTTTTGGAAGGTTAGTAACAGAGCGCTAATGAGGAATGATGGTGAAAAACACAAGAGTCGCTGTGTTGTGCATTTCACTGTCCGCGCGCTTATAACGCTGTCGCTATAACCTCCCAAAATGTACCGACTCCGCAACTCTCGATTGTTCAGCAGTAATTGAACCAAGTGGCAACAACGAGCATGCTACGCCTATTCAGACGGTGCTTAGCCCGTACTCGATACACTAAATGCAGCGCTCGATAACCATCAAATTGAGGAATACTCCACAAGCTACCTTCATATTTTTTTTTTGCTCAGAAGAGGCAACACAAGAAGGGTCTCAACAATTGTCAATACAGAAGATGATGCACTCCCTTTGAACAGTTGGGCAGTGCGAAAAACTACATCTCAGCATGCTTTAAGAGCGCAGCTCTTGGGCGACGTTCTTTCGTTTTGCGTCGGCATCGTTCCTCCGAGTCCGCCCTTGGCGTAATCGAGTGAACGAGCACAGCAAAAGATTAAAGAGCGAACGCGGATATCAGTCGGAGATGAAAGACGGCGACATTGGAGAAAGCGCGAGGAGGAAAGCGGAGGAGGTGGGTGTTGCGGCATCGTGAGACGGAACGCGGAGGAGGAGGATATGGCGAAAGCGTGAGAGGAAAAGCATAGCGCCACGCGGGACGGGCTCTGCGGCAACGACCGCTACGAGATGGCGCCAGAGTCGTAGTCTCTTCACCGATGGTATGCGGCGAGCGCGTCGACCGATGGCATATATGGAAACAAAGCGCTGTATGAGCGGAGGTCTGTGTGCGGCGGCGGCTGCTGTGAATCGCGCCCACACGTCACCCAGGCGCTGCCTCTCGCGATCTCCCGATTAGCGAGGCAGTCGCGCCCCTCTTCGCTCCGTTTGCAATGCGCCTAGCGAGACACATTGTCCGTGACAGCCAATATATCGCGAAGTGAAAACACGTATAGAGCCGCCCTCGAATTTCGCATTTGGAAGTATCGTAATCGTCAGTGAAGTTTTTGTTTCGCCTCTGTGATTTGTTCGCACTGATACTGTTGTATTCTCTTTACCATCTATTTTCTTTTTTTTTTCCCTACCCACTGCAAGGCAGTAAAGTGGATGGGCCCGTCTGGTAAACATCCTCGGGTTTCCTTTATCATTTCTTCTCTGTGGACTATTTGCCGAGATTGAAGTCGAGGCTTTAGGAAAACCACCACTTATGTTGTCGTTTTATATGTGCATCCATGCCATCATAATCTTTCAATACACATACGTTTTGGTGCCCTTTAATCCTCCTCCCAGAGTAACAGGCCAAGGCATACTATAGTTTAGGCCTACCCCCTGCGTTTCTTATAATAAATCGTCTCTCCACTGGCGCAGGTAGTGACACATTCTTTGGGCGGCCGGCAATACGTTTTCTTGCGTGGGTAAGCAAACCTCCAGAAACCTTTCGAACGATGTAGACTGAACGCCGCAGCTGCTTCGAACAGTGTACGACATATCTTTATTGTGCATTTGTGTCGCTGTGCGTCTAGGTGCTGTTTGTGTGCTTAAATGATCAGCATGCATGCATGCCATGATTATCACCCAGCACCTGGAGTATATAGCATGCCAGATGATCAGCCAGGCTAGCATATCCAGTTTCTAATTAAAAAGTCTATCTCTCCCTCTCCATACCTCTTTGCAGATGTGTATCGTTAGACCTTTTCATCATTCCTGTGTCCGACGGATGTAACGTCACACACTATTCAAATACCTGACTATGCTTTGTATGACATTAATTAGACCATAAGTGGAAGGGGCACCAAGCGTAAGCACATAGCACTGGTACCGGGCGCTTCCTCACACCCTCATTAGGCGTGCATAGACTGCCTATTTACAGCCTCGAAAAGAGTAGAGCGCCAGTGCGGAAATGATTGAGCGACCACATCCCGTTTTATTTTCTTCCTGGTACTTCCTTCTTGGCCTGAGCGTCGAACCTTCTACGTTATCACCATAACCGTGCGTCCGCAAGATAGTATTCAAATAGGGCCGAACACACAGAATCGTTTAATTGCCCCGGCCCAGCGCAGGCTTCGCAGCATCCACTATAAGCACCATTGGCGTTGGAACGGAGCACAGTTCTGCCTGAGTCCCGGTGCAGTAACCTTTCCATTGCTTTATGTTATACCACTACACTGAGATGCAGCGAAGCAACTCTTCGTCCAGGGCCAGACAGAACAAACGCCTGCCGGTCCGTCAGGCCACGACATTGACGAATTACAAACAAATAAATAAACGCACACGCACACACACAATGGTACGAATCGCATTCGATTGGCGCTGCAAGCGCAGTGACGCTGACTGTGATCGTCGAATGCAGCCTGCGCGGGGTGTGGTTCAGGGTGGTCGACCCCTCTTCTCACGCAGAGAAAGCGTCGTTTCTTTCGAGTTCTCGAGAGATGCTTCCCGTACGCAAATGCGCGGGCCGCGCGGGCAGACGCTTGCCGCACGGAGCAGCCGCCCTTGTGCCGCATAGCGAAAGCAATGCGCGATCGAAACGCGTCGTCGTGCTCGTCATCCAGCAACCTGTCACGCTGTCTCTGTGGGCGGCGCCGTATAGGGTAAGAAACGGCGAATCGCGCTTCTGGGCCCTTGGCGTGTTGCCTGCGTGTGGCGTGATGCGTGCCTTCACAAAGTCCAGAAGTCGCATTTGCCGCGAACAGCGGAACATCGTCAACGTTTTATTTTTATTTCAGCAGTATCGTTAAGTTGCAATGTGTTATAACTGATTATCTTCAGGCATCATGCAGGGTAATATTCAGTGTATATCTGCCAACGGACGCTGTGCAATATACCCTCTTAAACGAGGCTTCACAAGTTCAGTAAACGTATTAGAGCGTTCGGGACAAGGACAAGTATGTGTAAGCTTTTTTATTCGTTCCTTCTTGTACGCGACGCGCTGCTGTTACTGCTTTAATGAATCACCGAGAACCCCACAAGCAAAATTACTCTCCTAGCTTTTTCAGCTCAAAACGACCAAACCCAACAGAGAATAAATTTCCGGTACAACGTTTCTGTCGAGGATTGCATTGCGAATTAAGACGTTCAAGTAATTAGCGCGAAGGCCAAATGTACATATATCATTCGACTGTCATGGAGATAAGTGTACGCTTGCATTTTTATTTGGTGTGCCGCGAAACACGGCTTGAATGCTACAAGGAAGGCGCAAAGTGCTGCGAAGATAACAGGATTCTCGATTTTTTTCTACACTGCTACATCATCCATCATTGGACTCAGTCCTCGGAATTTTCCCATTGACTAGGCAATCTGCTGCGCCGTCCACTAACCTTCACACTTTTTTGATCGGGCTTACTCTAAATTCTAAGAAGTTGCCGTCAGCGCATCCAATGCCAGACAAGGCTCGGGTTATCGCATTGCATCACCACACGCGCCAAAGGCAACTGCGAAAAAATCGAGCTGCGGTCATCTGTCATCTCCTTTTGAAAGCCTTGCTGCGGCTCATTGCCACACCATGACAGCAAGTTCAACGAAACCTGACAGCAGGATCGACGAATGCGATGTGTGGGCATAGGCTTAACGTCAGAAAGAGAGAGAGAGAGAGAGAGAGAGAGAGAGAGAGAGATCTGGAACTGAAGGTTCGAGCAATATCACTACAAAGAAGAATGACACCAGGCTTGTTTCTTCCTTTAGCAGGATGCCTGAAATTTTAATCTGTTTGTAGAATTACGTTTACAACGAGGACTACAGTACTAGTTAAATAAAAAAAAACGGCATACGTACGTAACGCAACTAACGACCGTTTGTTAAAGAAGGTAGGAAAATGTTTTCAAACGCATACGCACGGAGAACGAAACAAACAAAGATCTCAAAGCATTCACTTTATACTATTTACCTCCAATCTGGCTCTTGCGTTGGTGGTAGCATGTAGGCAGATATACGCTAGTTAATCACTCTGCTTTTCAATAAAGAGCTTTCTGTCTCTCTCTTTCGTTGCTAAAAAGACGTGAATGATAGTGCCTGCCACTGAGTGATAATTGCTTACTACCAGGCTTCTGGTATTGTGTGGAAGGAAATAGAGCGGATACAACTGTTTGAACGTTTAAATATAGAGAAATCGTTAGGCAATGAAGCTGTTTTGTGATAGAGCCTCCACACGCACCATGTCTAGCAGACCCATAAATTTGACGAGGAAGATGGTAAAACGGTACAGATTGTAGCCGGTGTGCGTAAGGTCTTACACAATCAATCATTGCTTTCACTCCACATATCCGTGTGAATTTCTTGAACAGGAACGCCTGGAATGCGTACTTTATAATGTAATTCTAGTCCATGCGGGTCTGGCTTATTAGCCCCAACTCTCTTACCTGACTCCTCCCGGGTCACTTGCCCCGAAAATCGTGGCAGCATAACATTAAATCGCATTTTTCTTTCGGCTAGGCAGGGGTAAGCGAATTGCCTCAAAACGGGCCTGTGAACAGAGTATACCTATAGTTTAATGGCATACCTGCTTGCTTTCATTATTGTTGTCTTCAGAAGTCTGAAATCGTGAACTGTAACGGAATTATAGTCTTTTAGAGAGGAACAGGAGGACTGAAAAAGAATGGCAGTTTTGCTCAAAGTGCGGAGCATTCAAAACGATAGCAAGCCGGTTGTTCCGGCTCCGGAACAGCTCCCATGAATATATTCCGGGGAACACGCACCCATGGAAAGGGTGCGTGTTCTTGGAGCTCCGAGTAGCCGGGACGGGTGGCAAAGAGGGGGACTGACGCGTCTCATTCGTTTTTTCGTTCCTTCGGGCAATCCGCTTACATTACCAATCATTGTCGATGGTTTCTGCAATTGCAATAATAATTGCCTGTGTGCCCGTTAACTCGCTGATCTCACCACGCCACCTATAGTCATTCGTACAGTCTTCAATATTGCAATATACGGACACCTCAGGCGTACGTATTTTTGCTGTCGCCGTCACTGTGATGTTTCGTCAAAGTCCAAGGGCGATAACACCGTCGCCGCGCACCGTATGCTTTGTGTGCGAGTAAAAACACCCGAAGGGAGAACACCCGAAGGCTCAATATGGCGCGCGCCAGGGAGGAAGGCGGAGAGCAAACGCGCCGTCTTGGCACGTTTGGCCCAGAATGGAATTGGCCCCTGGTGAGATAGTGAGGCAGTCAACATACCTACGAATATCACGACTGCATCGAATGCTGGTCAAGCGAGCTATTGAAGCAAAGGAAAAAGCCAAAACGATCAAGACCGAGAAGCTCTCATTAGCCGACATAATAATATAATATAATATTTGGGGTTTTACGTGCCAAAACCACTTTCTGATTATGAGGCACGCCGTAGTGGAGGACTCCGGAAATTTTGACCACCTGGGGTTCTTTCTAAATCTAAGCACACGGGTGTTTTCGCATTTCGCCCCCATCGAAATGCGGCCGCCGTGGCCGGGATTCGATCCCGCGACCTCGTGCTCAGCAGCCCAACACCACAGCCACTGAGCAACCACGGCGGGTTCATTAGTCGACAGGAACGAACCTTTCGATCACTGGCCACACCCCACCCACAGCCAGACTTCCTGTCAGCCGCTTCGGTCGGCGTCAAGCAAGTTGCCGGTGACTCCGAAGCGTCGTCTTCGCTCAAATCTCACGCACTGTCCACTAGCAGGACCGGCTCTCGCGTTAGAAATTACATCAAACTTTGTTCCCATGCTCTGCACCGAAGCGTGCGCCCCGGTCACACGCAGCGAAGATGACGCGGAAAAGAACGTGATGCGGGGAGTGTGCGTGTATTTGTGTGCGGACGTTAGTTTGTCGGTGCTCGCGCGTCTGAGCGCGCGTTATCTGGTGTATGTGCGCATACATGCCTGCGCGTTTGAGCGTATGTATATGCGCGCGCGTGCGCATTCTGTCAGTGATCGAAGCAGCGCGCGCTGCCAGCCTGTCGCCCGTTGTTCCTCCCCGCCGCGATCTATGGCGAAACCTTGAGCGACGCCGCGGCGGCGTCAAAGGGAGGCGGCCCTGCTCCGTCGCCCGACTCGGATCTCGGGCGGCTGACTTCATCTGTCTTGCGCGTGCGGACGGGGAGGCTTGCACGCCGCCTCCGTTTCTTCGCAGCTACCCTTCTTTCTTCGTTGACGCGCGCGCGGAAGGAATCTGTCTCGTCCACGCAAGCAGCGAACGGAACGGGGCAACGGACCGATGCGTCAGATGCAGCGTTTGGATGCGTGCCCGTCCGAACGCTGGTTGCCGGCGATGACCGAGGGGTCGCGAGTGATTTCGCGGACGATGTAATCGACCGTCCGGCCACGTTTATGCGCGACGAGCTCACGTCGTTGTATTTGAATAAATTTGACGATGCATGAGGGAAGTCATGCGGGTGCGAGAACCTGAAATTGATCGACGCGACTGCCAAAGGTCCACTCTGTTGAGGCGCCTCAGTTACGAGCAGCATTCAGGTTGGATGGAAAAAGTGTACAGATTAAGGTTTTCTGTAACGTCAAGGAGATACCAGGCCTTATTTCGAAGACTACAACTGAGGGGACAGTTGAAAGGTGAAGTGCATGCATTGAGAAGCCAAAATGGGCGACAATAGTGCAGCCAGGAGACGTGCTGCGTAAAGTGAAAGCAACCCCGACGAAGCAATCCAGCTATCAAGGGATCCAACTGGTGCAAATTAGGATGCCGACATGTATGTGTGAAGTAGCCAGCAGCACATGTTCGGCAGAATCTCCAACATGAGCCGCAATCAAAAGCTTGAGGAGCGGTTAATTCCAAGACTTCATGATCGCTGTTACATAAGGAGATGATATCGCGTGAGTTAAAACTGCTTCGCTCCATTAATGAACAATCATGAACAACATTTTATGTTTCGAGGCTGGTTTATGGCCCCATACGAAGGACACTGCAGCGGAAGGCTATCAATAATTTTAATTACAAGGAATTATGTAAAGTGCACAGACACACCACTACACAAGTGGTTTTTGCGTTCTGACACCGTCGGAATGCGAAATGTCACGGCAACGTAAGGAGGCGGACGCGTTCCTGGATTGCGATGAGTACTCTTCTTCAAGCTGTGTGCCAAAGTACTGCGACAACAAGTGTTCTTATGTAGCTGGGCTTCAACAACACGAGGGAACGACTCATTTAGGTGCTCTTCGATGTCGTTATGACTTACCAATGAACAAATAAATATTTATCTGCAGAAATGATACAGTTCGGGCACAATCAACGCGTTGCGTTCGCTTTAAGGAGCTATTCTTTTAGACGAAGAGTTAAAATTGTTGACACGTTATATCAATGTATCCTGCACGGCAAAAGTTACAAAGGTCAACATCGATACCACTAATATCGCGCACTTTATTATTTTTGTATGCCACGCATATGCGGCCATGTGTACACAACGCGCCGTGATCGGCGACATCCTGCTGAACACATAATCGGTACTCGAGCAAAGATTACTTACTGCACGACTTACTCGTTAAAACGGGCAGCTCTGCTGTCGAATAATCCGTTTATATTATAATTATTATTAATTGAAAGACACAAGTTCTATATATATATATATATATATATATATATATAGAGAGAGAGAGAGAGAGAGAGAGAGAGGAATATATATATATATATATATATATATATATATATATATATATATATATATATATATATAGAGAGAGAGAGAGAGAGAGAGAGAGAGAGAGAGGGGAATAAAGAACACGTCACGTCACACGCAGAGTACCAGCATTGCAGACGAGAGTCTAGCCCCGGGGTGACATACTTTGTTCATTTTAAGGCAAGGGAGAGGGTTCTTTATAGTCAATATACACGTTTTCTATTCTATTTGTAACCATTTATATGTAATTTATAATAGCTTACGAGACGCATAAAAATGTATTTGAGTGCATGTTGTCCGCACAACGAGAAGTCGTGAATCGAAGTTTACTAATACCTCTGCAAAGGAACGAACACAGGCCAGTGCGATCTAGCAATACTAGCTTGTCAGGCTGATATTTGGCAGAAAACTGAGAAACTTGAGACGAAGGTGCATGAGCGCTCAGAGCGCGAGCGGAAAACGATCGGCGTAGTTTAGGGGACAGGAAGACTGAGATATACGATTTACAAAGCATGCGAGGTGCCGATTTATTCGGCTAGATTTATAAGATGAAGTAGAGCTGGCCAGGTTATTTTTGTACGATAGAATGGATTTAGACAGGTTAGATTTGTAAGATGAAGCTAAGTTGGCCAGGTTAGATTTATAAGATATAACCAGTGGACTATTTGTGTAACAGATATTCACCAAGAGAAGGGAAACGAAATTGAAGACGGTACAAATGACTGTAGTTGGCGTGGTGAGATCAGCTAGTTAACGGGCACACAGGGGTAATTGGAGATCACTGCTACAAGCCTTGGACCAGCGGTGCACGTAAAGTAGGCTGATGCTGACGATGATAATAACGATTCAATATCAGCTGTTCCCATTTACAATATAGCCCGGATCTACGAGGTTACTTCCATTTATTTGTTTTAATGACGTTGAAGAACGCGTGCAATGATTGCCACGGGTTTTTTTCTGGGCGACAGCTTTGAATACAATTGCAGCTTTACTAGGCTAAACCGTATCATTACAAAATAGTGAAGGTGCACCTGAACTTGCAGTAAAAAGGACGCTTAATTAGCCCCGTCATGGCCACAGTATATGCGTGACGTAGGCACTCAAATGACAGGGTAATTACTGAAAACCAATTACAGCGCAGAGGCAGCAAGGTCATACGCGCACACGTAAAGCTGGAAAGCCTGTAGACTAAAACGAAGTACGGGAATGTGCTGATTACATCAAATTAAAAAAAAAAAACTCCTAACTTAACCGAGGGCCTTCAAGTAAGGCAGCTAAATTCGCTGTTATAATGCCAAATTATGCTCGATAAACAAAGCAGTTATGAACCCGCAAAGCATTACTTCGCAAGTAATGCCGAATAATGCCCATGAACGGTTTTTTTTTAATTATCACGCGCATCAATGAGAGCGATTCAAGGCTATATAAGCCATGCCTGATTCTGGCCTGTAGAATATGCTGATTGTGGCGGTCATAGAAAATGCTGCGCGTTCAGTCAATATTCACTGCAGTCACGACAAGGCAGATTCGCGACTATGATTTGACAACGAGGCTGGTCAGCGTTTATAAGAACCAGACTATACAACGGCGACCGCTATTATAATTAAGGTTAGCCCCCAAGTAGTAAATTGGGAACTGCAGGTTCGAATTTAGGCCGTGACTGCATAGGAGGCTTCTAGCAATTCCTTAAAGTAAAACCGCTCACTCATATTGCCTTGTGTTGAAACACCGATACTTGTGTTGAAAATGAACTTTACAGACATGGCTCATGCGCGTTCGCAAGAAATATGCAGAGTTTTGTGCGACGTTTTTCAACTAACCTTTCACTTGAAATGGGCACGAGATCGGGTATTCTGTCCACCGCAGCTAGATGTACTGGCCCGGTTACTCGCAGCAGTCATCTAGTCGCAGCCCTGAATCCGTCATTGGGAAGCTGTGAGCTCCACGGGCTGCTATTTATAGAATTTCCATTAGCTATAGACTCAGTTATGAAGTTTCGGAGGTGTAAACGAGATATGTGAAATTTATCTAAGAAATTAAATGCATGTATCACAGGTGTACCCCTTAATTTCGCTTTTGATTTCAGATGCAACAAATATAATTGAAGTTGGTTTTCAACGGTTGCGTTTCGCCGCTGTTAATTTATTATTGTTTATACAGTTACGAAAATACTCCAAGTCCTGTACTAGTTAGGCCATAGCAGGTCAGTCGCACAATGTATGGATAGTAGAAAAATCAGTTCGGGAAACAACAGAGCGAGAGCAAGGATTTTGAAATGCGGATAATGAACGTACAACAAAACATTACTAACTGGACAGTTGCTAATTGTAAACACAAATGTACAATTGCAAAACAATTGGGCATTTGAAAAATGGAAAAATAAAGAAACAGTTCGAAAAGCAGGGAGTTTCAAGTATAGAACTTTCCCCAGGCCGTGTCGATATGAAGGACCATATGGGAGAATAAAGCTTGCACATAAATGAGCACGTGTGCCAGAATATCAGCCGACCTCAGGAAGGCTGTGTACATATCGTCTGACGGGGCTGTTTGTTGGGCGTCCTTGTTATATCGCCCTATATGCTTAACGTTCGCATTGCCCTCAAGAACTAGCGGACTACCGCTCCCGAGGTTCTAGTTCGCCAGCTGCGCCTACTCTAAAGAAATAACGCTCTATTTCTCAGCGTAAGAAGAAAAAAAGAATACACGAGGTATCTGTAAGACAGATGTGCCCAACTGCAGGTGGCGACCCGATATCTTCACGCGCTTCTTGAATCGCAGCCTCCACTCTTGATGATTTCTACCACCACTCAGCTAACGAGCCAAGTACGTACCTTGAGCTGCAAAGTCCCTTTGTTACAGGTTTCATTTTTCTTTCTTTCAGCGTAGAAATGAGCAGCATGGCATCGCGCGAGACGACCGCGATTGTCCTTCGCACGAGCAATTTACACGTCTCTTGCACCAACCCGGTGGCAGTACGTATACAGACGCACGCGCCGTTCAAAGAGAAAAGTGCTCGCCGACAGCCGCTCGAGCGGCCATCACATCGGGAACTGACGCGAACCACTTTCCCAGGAGACTCGCTCGCAACTCGCCTATCGTTCAAATTCAGCGCGGCCAACTTCCGAATACTGCCGGAGAAACAAAAAACGAAATGGTGCGCCCTCGTCGTGAAAATGATGTTGGCGATGGACCGCGGCATGTGTGAATACCACTTCTCTCCTTCCGTCCTTTTCCGCCCGTCACGAGGTCGTTCAAGCAGCGGCGAATCGCAAGAGAACAAAGGTACGGGGACATCCCATGGAAGAAACATTAAAACGTGTAGTACATACGCATGTACGCGTGCGCTGAAATGCGAACGATGGAACTATAGCAGTGGAGGAAAGATAGGGGCGGTGGACGGGGGCAGGCGAAACACATTAAATGCGACTCGGCGTGCTATTTAGTTGGCCGACCCGGAGGCGCGTTTGACATCTTAAATGGCCCTTTCGTCGAAGTAGCGGTCACCTCGAATGAACGGCAGTTTCTCGCAAGGGAGCTTGGAATGCGTCAAAGCCGTCGGTTCGCGTCACTTTGCCCGGCTATTAACGGGGATTATCGGAGGGTGCAACCTCGTTTTCTCGCTTCAGAGGTGTTGTTGCTCAACGGCTGCTAGCTGCACCGTAGACTGCCGTGTTCGTAGGTGCGAAGGGGACCTCAGGCTACATATTAAATATTTTCTTCCTCTTCAGGACGTCGGTGTCCGGTAGGCCCTGTCAAAATATATCTCTGTTCTATTTTTTTTCTTCTCAGAATCATAGATTGAAATAGCGCAAGTCGGCTGAAGGACACTTGCTCTCATGCGCTCCTTGTGTTAGCTACCGTGGCTTACAATACCAAACCTCGGCTGACTAAAATTTGCCATTGTAGCTGGACGCGTTACCTAAGCGACCACTAACGTATAGGAAGAAACTTGTTATTTTAGGTGCAGATTCGTACCGTCTTCTCTTCGTTATTCATTTGTAAGAAAGCGTTGTCTAACTTAGAGAGAAAAACACATTTTTATCGCAATTTCAATAGGAACGTTACCTATTACTGGTAATAAAGATTATTATTTATGGGAAAGTAGTAGGCAGTAACCAAATCATTCTGGGTAGAGAAAAAGGTGGCAGATCCCACGCCCTATGGGGAATCGGTGCCATGCGAAGCAGTGTGCGGGGAGGCTACCAAGTTAACGAAACGACCTTGAGAGCCCGAAGACGTAGGCGTCTATTTCATGACCTGTATGACACGCATGTCATGATATTCATGTCATGACCTATCATTTATGTTCGTCATACACTCTTGTCATATCATGCCCATTGTGGTACCTACCAAGTTAACTAAACGACCATGAGAGTACCAAGACGCAGGCGGCTGTTTCATGACACACATGTCATGATATTCATGTCAAAGCCGATCATTTATGTTCGTCATACACCACGCCGTCTCTATTGTCATATATACTACGCCAATTTTAGTACATACCAAGTTAACAAAACGACCATGAGAGCACCAAGACGTAGACGGCTAGATAGATAGATAGACAAATGCTGTCAAAGTGTCAAATGTTGGCCAAGAAATGCTTCGATTTCAAAATGTACTTTATATTTAGTAGGACTTCAATATTAACGCAACCATTTGGGGAGTATTCACAAAGCGCGCACTTCTGGGCCTCCCTTACTTTTCAGTTAACAAATGGCGAAGAAACAGCCAACAGTCTTTGAGCTGGAGTTGAATATGCTGGCAAACAATGTAATTGGCACATGCCAACCCGTTTTATCTACTGTAATTTGTTTTTGTACCGTTCGCGACATGACGGTTACAGAGCCATGAATGGGCTGAAGCGTTTCTTGAGATCAATCGGTCTATACGAGCGCCTATGACTGACGGAACAATGAATGTTTGTGCACGTGTGTGCGTGAATACTGCGAAATTTTCTTATTGCCTTCTTCGGCGCAGGGCAGATAACCAGGCTAATCCTAGTTAATTAACGACTCTGCCTTTTCCTTATCACTTGTACATTTCTCTCTCACCCGAAACACTATGTGATAAACTGGCACTTGTTGCAAATTGTGTGTGGAGGTTCCGTTCTAAGGTATGGATGTATTGGCAGAAAAGAGTATTTATCGGCACTAGCGCATTGATACTTCGCAGTCATGAAGTTTCTGCTTATAACGTGAAGGAATATTGCAGGTCATTATTGGTCATTATTGATCATTATCGGTCATAACTGCAGGTCATTTTCAAAGAAACATCTGGGGCCGATCCCGCAATGCATCTCGTTCGTAAATGCTGTTTGACGCAGGCTGGCCACCTTCGCAGTTATTATGTCCGACAACACGATTGAATAGCACCTTCTCTTACGACCTTCTTCGTGAATACGAGCCCTGGTCTCGTAGGGGTTCGTAAGTTGCAGTTTTTTGTAAGGAGACGCGCATTCCAGAAGAGAGAGAGAGAGAGATAATGTTTAATGGCAGGAGAGGTCGGCCTGAGTGAAGTGCCTCTATCCTGCTACTCCACGCTGGGGAAGGGGTTTGGTGAATGACAGAGGTGGGATGAGAAGAGGAAAGAGGGTGGTGGTACGGCAAATGCGATGAGGGCTGCACATCATTACTGTATCTGGGCATTGTGTACGTGTACACTTCACACCACAGCACAGTCATCTTAGCAAGCAGAGTTGGAAGTTACTGCAATGTAGCCAGGAGACTGTCTATAGCGTTCATAATTTTAACCGCTGTTAGCGCCACTGGCGTATTTAAAGCGGACAGTAGCAGCCGCACGGCGGCCATTATTTGTCGCAGTATGGTTTTGATAACAGAGCCCGATGGTGCCATCTGATTGTACTGTCGACAAGAAAGTTACTGTTATAATGAAGGTGGCCGGCTGATGTCAAACATTTCTTATGAACAAGAAGCATTTGTAAATTCCACCCCTGTTTCAGAAACTTCACGTAATAAATGGTCAGATCAGAATTAAGGATGGCTCTACCAGCGCAAATGTAAAGGCGAAACCATGAAAATTGCCATAAAGCTACGTGAGCCTACTCAGAAAGCGCTTGACTGTAGCACTCACGATGCACGATACATTAAAGATTGCGCCCAGTACATTCTCAACTTGTACACCTGATCTGATTCTCATAGAAATAAGATCCGTGTAGAATGCCGATGCTATCACAAATCCCAACTTCGGCCTGCTGGTGCTGTCGCCAACCTTGTGCACGCAGGTACATAAGACAATGACATCGACAAGTAAAAAAAGAAAAAAAAACGAAATAAAAGTCACAAAGCAGGTCAGAAGTATGCATAAAGCGTCCTCCCATACTCTCGTGTCTGTGCGCACGTCTCCAATTATACTTGAAGCCAGGATTATTCTTAGACACAACCAGACCTCAGAGCTAGGGCGAGAAAATACACGCCAATAAACATAAACACAGCGTGATCGGCCAGTGCTCGCCATAAAAGGAAGCACGAAGTGGGCGGCGATGCAAATTTTATTACCCGGCACAATAAGCGAGGCGGCGACACGACACGCTTCCTAATGTGCCCGCCCTGTAATCCTCGTCCTCAATCATGCGTTATACGGCCCGGCGGTCGAGCGGGCGGGTGTCTCACGGCGCACGCTCGGCGACCTGGGCAGACCGACCGCTCGGCCATGCTGTGTGTCTCTGCATCCAACACGCGCAGTTGTCGACGCCGCCTTATCGCGTCGTCGGCCAATTTGGTAATTACCCGGACCCCCCCCCCCTCCCGCACCCAACCCCAAGTGCCCGTTTCCTGAAATTCTCGCGCCCCGCGTCGACCCCCCCCCCCCCCCTTTCCAACATTGCGCTGCGTTAACACACGCATCGCGTGAGCGCCTGCGTGTCTTCCGGAACGAGCTATAGGGACCAACTACGGAACGCTGGCTCCTCACGCGTCATCAAGATTCCTATCGGGCAGCACGTAAGGGTGCCAATGAGGTGCTATTGGTTTGGGTGCTAGTGGGTGCTGGTACCAGTATGGCCGAACGACTGCCGCGCCCCAAGCTCGTAGAAACTGCATTTATCTAAGGGGGACGCCGCGTACAACTACTTCACCAATTTACAACGCCCCGTTCCTTCCCCTTCCCCCCCTCCAACTCCATAACGGCTAACGCGGGTGACCTGGAGCCTCACCGCGCCTAGCATGTTACGCTCGTAAAGTAAATCAGCGACGGTGATGACGTTTATTGTGGGGCCGTAAGGAAAAGCGATCGGAGATGGGAAACACGAAAGCCGTCCGGGCGGCTTGTATACAACGCCCGGTCGGTTGAGGTTATGCCCTACCAGGGCTGGCACTACTAACGCGCACAGCCTAAGCGAGCTCGTTATTCGTGTGAAGTATTTACATAGGCACTTTATCAACATACGTTTACGAGCCCCTTGGAAGCAGTATACTTCGGTGAATCTGGCAACCGAAGTTCCAAGGACGGAAAAGCAGTGAGCTCTTCGACTCGTGCCATCTTGATTTTTATCTGCAGCGGAACGTTTAAGCCAACTATGTTCGGCGTAGTAACGGAACACACAGAGTCTTTCGTTAAATTTGAAGCTGTCCTCAAAGACTTGCACAGCGGTTATGGGCAATACGAGAACAAGGTGAAAGCAGGAGCCAACATTTCGAAAAGTGGACTCGTATTCTTCGAGACAAGTCGCCTTGAAGAAGACAAGTCCACTTGTCGAAATGTTGGCTCCTGCTTTCACCTTGTTCTCGTTTTGCTCATCGTCTTGAATTTCCATCTCCCGCCTTCCTCCTGCTTTCCCTGGATTGCATAACGGTTATATGTTTGTCGAAATTTTTTTAAAGGAAAGACCGCCCAAGATGAGCTTAAATTTCTTTAATTGCGTGGATTTTGCTGTCGTTAGGGAAAAACAATTCTCATAGTCACCTTAAGAAGAGCCAGAGCTTTCGGGTGCGAGACCAATAGTGAATTTCTGCTCTTAGAACGCAAAGTTTTCGATTTCCGCACCTGTCGTATTGCGGTGTGGCTTCTTGTACGTGAAAGTTGGTACTGTCGCGTGACTTTCTCTCCTGTTTTAAACTCTGCGCCTGTTTATTCCTACCCCGGTGGGGTAGACGACCGGACGCTTCTCTGGTTGACCTTCCTATCTTTCCCTATATTTCTTTCTCTCCCTTTGTGTGCGTCTTCTGCTAACGTTTTAAAAAAAAGCCTTTGAGGAGAACCACACCATTCTAAAGGGGCGTGCACCCTTAAGGCTTAAGATCGGGACCCACCTGTTTAATGAACTTCCACTTTATCCGCTTCTGGTCAAGATAAGATGTTCCTCTTCACGTGTTATTCTTCAAAAAAGAAAAAAAAGAAAACTATCACAATGATTTCTTTGAAAGCACTCATCACCTTCACTGCTCGTGGAAGTGCACGCTTAAGACGTGTTGCAGCTTGCGCCTATCCTATACCTGTTAAATAAATCTGCGGTTTACGTGCGAAAGTCACGATCGTATTAAGAGGCGCAACGTATAACGAGGGACTCCGAATAAATTTTGGCCACTGAGAATTTTCGTTTTTGTTTTGTTTAACACGCACCCATACCTAAGTACATGGGCAATTTTACATTTCGCCCCCATCGAAAAGCAGGCGCCGCGGCTGGGACCGCACCCGCAACCCCGAACTCTGCAGCAGCACAACCCCATATAGGCACTAAACCACCGCGGCGGATGCCTATCATATGTATGCTAAAGTGACTGGCATTCATTGAACTACCCCCTCGTCCGTAACCCCCCTATCTGTTTTTTTGTTCTATGTATATTGCTTAGAGCATCGTGATCAATAAACATTGTCAGACAGACTTCGGTGTTCATTTGTGAAAGCCGCGGGTGCTTTCCCTGTCGGATCACCTGGCAGCCTATTCCGGGTGACAGTGATGACGCATAAAATGACGCTTATTCACAAAGGACATCGCAGTCGCGCAACGCACACTGAGATTTGCTCTGGAAGCCTCCCTTATTAATGTTCTGAAACTTCCTGGCAAGGGAAACGAGGACAACTTGCCAGAAGTGGATGTTTATGTCGAGCTTTTGTCGAATGGCACGTGCCCGTGCCCGATATTGTCCATACAATGAGAAGGGTAGAAATGCAACAAATGCGAAATTTAACAACAACAACAACAACAACAACAACGACAACAACAAGGAAAGGTATTTCATTTCATTTATTTGTTGTTTGAGACATACAGCTGTCTCAGGTGCTGCAGCAAAAGGCAGTATTCTTGCCTGACAAAGGCTGCAGCACCCAAAGCATGTTGACACTCTGAAGCAAACAACAGCACAACAAGTGTTAGAATTTTCGAAATATGATAACATATCAAAAACGATTAACAATTCGAATCTCAATCAGAACATGTTAAAAAGGAAAACAAAACAATGGCGTTGTGGTACATAAGGAAGTTATACAATAAAGCAACGAAGAAAATACGTTTTAACAGATTTCTTGAACCTCAAGCTTGATTTCGAGGTTTGTAATTGTTCCAGGATTGTGGGATTATTGTTTAGTAAGGCTGATATTTGAAAGTGTAATGCCTGTTTCCCGTAGTTCGTGCGAGTAAGCGGTATAGGGATTGGGTCATGTCTGAGATTATACGGAGTTTCTTTGGTGGCGAAGGTCTGATTAAACTGTATGTGATCAGCTTGAGGGAGACGGAACGCCTCGAACGATAGTTTATGCAAAAATAGGTGGTCTATATGGAGTATGCCAAGCTTATCAAAAAACGGTTTAGTGTGTGCAAGAACAGGTAGGTTGCAAACTGCCCTTAAGGCTTTTTTTTTTTTTTTTGCAGCCTATGTAGTGACATAAGGTTAGTTATGGTAGTATTGGTATGATTTGGTAGGAAATCACGATAACACCAATATACAATTAAATTATCCCGTCGTGAAAATATAGAGAGTAAATAAACACGAATGGTTGTAGAGAAAGAGTTAGAGCCGTTCACAGCACGCTTCACCGAACAGAAGAATAGAGGCAAGCTCGATTGATTTATATGTTTCGGCGCGTCTGAGAACGTCGGCAGCTGTTTTGTTGCCAGCTTCCCGCAAACTATTCAATGCGCAATGAACAAAGGCTGACACTACGGAGAGAAATGAGGGTTCTCCATCAATAAACAAGTTTTCTCAACGTTCGTATACCGTCAATCGAACATACGAAAAAAAAAAAAGGTTTGAGAAATACAGCAACAAAACGACATTTCCAGCAGCAGTTCCTGCAATGCGGCGCAAGTCACTACTAAGGGTGTTGCTTCGCCTGTGACGCGGTTCATCAACTCTCGAACACTTTTTCGACAATTTTCCCGCATTCGCGCCGCGACCTGCGTACACTTCTAGGTGAACCCAGTGACCCAGGTCCACGCGACAGCCCTTGGCCCTTGGCGACGCCTTTGGTTGCGACACCAGCGTCGCTGCATAGGCGTGTGCCATAAAGGAGTCATATTATCTCCGTGTTATCTGCCGGCCGCGATGCACAAGCGACCGCTCCTAGCGGGAACACGTCAATTAATTCTCCAAATGGGAGGCCGATCAGGAAACGGCGACCGATGAGAGGATAGCACGCGGACAGGTGTTAATTGCGACTGATTACAGCGGGTCGTTACTTGACGGCTTTTGCAGTTAAGCGTTTTTTTTTCTCTCTCTTTTGCACGCGCTCGGAGCCCAAACTGACGTTTTCTTCTCTCTTTATTTCGCCTGCGAAGAAGCTGCCACCCCCCCCCCCCCCCGGTTCTGCGGGTAGCGGGAAAACAAGACCACGAAATGAAGAAAGACCGCGCTACATATTTGTCCCTGTCGCTTGACGATAGAGAGACGTATCTCTGAGGTAATAACACGCTACGGTGAACAAAAAATTAAGGACTACCCGCTCCAGAAAGCGCCGAAGGAATCTGTGCTGCGGGCGGAATTTAGTCATTAAACGGGGACAATTACCTCTAGAGCGAAAAAAGAAAGATAGAGAGAGAGAACGAGGGAGAGAGAGAGAGAGACGCTGCTTACATCACACCTCAGAAGCCTGTAAGAACGAACGGTATCCGCTAGTATATTATACATTATACATACTTATTAAAGGCAACGTGTCTTTATAAATGACACAGGAAGTAGGCCTGCCAAAAAAGACCCCCTCGATAACGCTCGCGGAATGACGGCTTATTCTAATCAGTTTCGAAGGCCTCGCAGATCTACTCTAAATGGGTCAAAGATGGCCTCACTGTACGCGTCTGCCCTGCGATCCAGTGCACGTCAAGTATTTAGCGAATGCCAAAATTTCCGGTTTTAGGTTTCTTCGGAGGAGACGCTTCTATTTCGGTCAGATTGCTGATAAGAAGTACAACGGCGGTGATTATACGGGCTGCATCCGGTAAAGCGGAAACCGTTAGTGATAACGCTGGAAGTGCGAAATTTAAATGCGCTTTCTTCCTCCCTTGCCTCTATAGCTGCGACTCGGGGAAAATACAATGCGGCGCTGATATCACTCGGTGCCGGCAGGTATCGTATAGGTGGGAAAGCCGGCACCACGAAAGCGGCACGCTATCAACAATGAATGCGTCGCTTCTTTTCAAGAACCTGCGTGATTCACATCAAGGGCCTGCGCGTTATTGCACGAGGTTTATTAAGCGACAAATCTTCGACAAAGCAGGTTACAAAAAATGCGGGGCCCAAATTCACAGGGACTCTTTTTATTTGTGTAGGGCTCTTTGCTATAGTGGCCGGCCGCTTTTGCTAATAATAGGTACATCACAATCGGCTCGCGCGCGCCTTTCTTTCTTTCTTTCTTTCTTTCTTTCTTTCTTTCTTTCTTTCTTTCTTTCTTTCTTTCTTTCTTTTTCTGTGTTATTGACACGGTAGAAGTAGGTGATGTTGGCCACAGATAACGCTGGTTACTCTTTAGGTGTTTCTTGAACAAATAGTTACACTAATTACTTGGTGCGTTTGGGCACCTATAGTTTGTGCACTTTGTACATAGTTTGTAGAATAACGAGCAGAAGAACGCACAGACAACGATTTTCCAGCATGACAGCCATATAGTCCCACAGTGGCAGGAGCTGTCAAAGCAACAATGCAAACAAAACGACAAAATCACATATAGCACAGGCGGCAACAGTCACACAAGACAGCAACCGTCTTCTGAACAAAACGTTTTGTGCATACGTTAGTAGCACTCAAAAGAAACGTTTTTAATGCTACTAAAGTGGCCCTTTTGACTCCTACCGGCCACGAGGGCAATAATTGGTCGACTTAAAGGGGTTATCGCATGATATTTTCAAATATTCATTTCGTGAGCGAATTAAACGTCCTAGGCATATAATCCTTAAAAATCTAGTATATTAAGTTAATTACGACGCTATGAGGCTTGTCACTATTTCTTTTCTGGGATACAGTAGTCTAGCTACAGTAGCAGCTTATTTTAAATGTACGAATCCTTGCGTATTGTTAATTGGCATACTTCGTGTTCCAGCAGAGCTGAACAAAACGATCGTTAAATAAGCGCAGTGGGGACTTATCAAAGCGGTAGCTGCCATCAGAAGTTACTGTGGTACAAGCTGATACGGATTATTAGACTCAAACTAAATAATTACCTTCATTTAAGCAATCGTTTTTCTTTTTTTGGTTGTTGTTGTTGTTGTTGTTGTTGTTGTTGTTGTTGTTGTTGTTGTTGTTGTTGTTGTTGTTGTTGTTGTTGTTGTTGTTGTCGTTGTCGTCGTCGTCGTCGTCGTCGTCGTCGTCGTCGTCGCCGCCGCCGCCGCCGCCGCCGATTTAGCAAAGCGAATTCACGATTTAAAACTGCAGTTAGTTTCATAGAGCGCAAGTTGATGTTGAAACACGCATTTCTCCATTGGTCAACAGCCTCAACCCAGAGCAGAGTTGCCCCCGACCACCAGCGGGCCACACCTTTCCGTTTCTCAGTTGTTTATGCAAATGCGACCTGGCCTTGACAGTTGATAACAAGCGCTGCCGCAGACCGCAGCACAGCAGCCGCGATGCGAAGCCGGCTGTTGGTAGCACCGCTGGTTAGATCTCTCAAGGCTGCGCCGCGTATGCATAAACGCGAACGAAATTAGACGAGGGCTGGAGGCCGCGGTAGTTTAATCGGTATGGGGCGCTACGCCATATACCGACGCTGGTTGCGCGAGGCATGATGGCCACAATGGAAAATTGAGGTGTTAGCCTGGCCACAGGTCGGTGCAAGCTGCGTGCACAACACAAGAAAGATATATGGTGGTTGAGGTGACGCACAAGTCTGGAATTCGCGCACAGAAGGGGCACATACGCGAATGCGCATTCAAGGCTGTAATTAGAAACTTTCACTCACGGTCACGTGCACCATGAGAGGTCATAAGCGCATTCGGAACGCACATCGCGAAGCGTTGAGTTGAGTTGAGTGGTTGTAGGCTACTGGTGGGATTAGCCTTGCAGTTGCTGCCGGCAATTGCTCCACCGTAGCGACACTTAAATAAATCACATAAATCAGTCACAGACTTCACAATTACAAATAGTCACTCCTAAGGTCACCATGTGGAGGCCAAATCCGTGTCCTGCAGGTAATTTAAAAGAAGGCGAGAAACCTCTTTCCTACACAACTCGTTTCCGCGCGGGAAAACAACGTCCTGAAGAGAACTGTGAGTGACTCCTGTCTTCTTGAGGGACCCGAATAACACACTCCTTTCCGCGTTATACAGAGTACAGCACGCCCTGAGAGTGTGCCACTGCTCACGGCATGATTCGAAATCCAAGAATACCGCCAAGCTCAACCACTGAAAATAAGCAAAGAAGTACGTTTCACGTGATTAAACTTTAGCGATAACCAAGTGAGACGCACTCTTGCGACTTATATTCGGCGTCTGGTCACCGGCGGCGTCATCTCGTTCAATTAACCTTGTGCGATAACCACGTATAATTGTGATGCCGGAATAGTACTACAGAGTATTAGCTTATAAAAACAGTTCTACGAGGCATAGAGTGAGATGATTCGGTGGAGATATAGCAGTAAATGCGAGAGAAATGCATTGGCATTACGTCGCACCTCTTTGATGTATCGGACCCGATTTTGACACCGCGTTCACCACAATGCAAAGTGTTGTTCAGGAAATCACTCGACGCACGTTATATATATATATATATATATACACGTGTGTGTGTGTGTGTGTGTGTGTGTGTGTGTGTGTGTGTGTGTGTGTGTGTGTGTGTGTGTGTGTGTGTGTGTGTGTGTGTGTGTGTGTGTGTGTGTGTGTGTGTGTGTGTGTGTGTGTGTGTGTGTGTGTGTGTGTGTGTGTGTGTGTGTGTGTGTGTGTGTGTGTGTGTGTGTGTGTGTGTGTGTGTGTGTGTGTGTACCCGCCGTGGTTGCTCAGTGGCTATGGTGTTAGGCTGCTGAGCACGAGGTCGCGGGATCGAATCCCGGCCACGGCGGCCGCATTTCGATGGGGGCGAAATGCGAAAACACCCGTGTACTTAGATTTAGGTGCACGTTAAAGAACCCCAGGTGGTCAAAATTTCCGGAGTCCTCCACTACGGCGTGCCACATAATTAGAAAGTGGTTTTGGCACGTAAAACCCAATAATTTAATTTTTATGTATGACTCACTGCAGTACCGGAAGGCACTGACTCTAGTCGATGAAGCGCCAAAAATAGGTGATAAACGTGTTTTTTATGGTTACAGGTCCCAGACAGACGGTGCAGACAGAACGAGTACCACATATTTTCTCTAAAACCATTAATATTGGGAACATTAGCGCATCCAAAAGCTGATTGTTACTTCATCTTCCGGCGTGTCCATGTCGCCTTATACCACAGTGCACATGTGCGCCCTTCAGTTATGTTTTTACATGAAACAAACGTAATCTAGTTGGTATTGGTTGACGAAAGGACATTGCGTGAGTAAAAAAAAAGAAGTAAGAGACTACGATTTCACTTCTTCGCTGACCACTTCTTCGAACATGCTGCTTTGCAAACTAACTTTTGAAAAGTTGGCCACCCGTAAAAAAAAAGCATCGCCAAGGCAGAAAATTCAGCCCTGCAGTAGTGCTGGTCAAATTTTTTTTTGCCCGCTCTGAAATGAAGGGCCTTTATTCTGAATGTGATGGCAGCGCCGTCCTGCCTATACATGTGTCGTTACGTTACGCAGCTTATCATTGCGTTTGGTGACTGTTGACGCCTGTCACTCACGCGCACAACCTGTGATGTTCTCATGAAAGCTGCATATTTTTGAACTGGTTACAATTCAAGTGCGACGTTATTTCATACACCCCACCTAGCCTCGTCACCAACTGTGGAGCTCACAGCGATTATTGTTGCACTGAAATACGTGCAAGAGGAGTTAACCGCATCGAAGATTGTCATCTTTGCGGACTCCCGTGCTGCCCTTAGCAGATTACAAGGCAGTCAGAGTGATTGTCCAATTGTACGTAGCATTACTGACTCTCTCAACAGAATTGCATCACGTGAGGTATCTCTCGTTGCCCAGGCGATACCTTCACACAGAGGAATCGCCAGAAATGAAGAGGCTGATCGGCTGGCTTCAATTTGCGCTCATAACGACTGTGTCTGCCCTGAAATTTTCTGCAAGCTCGATGACGCTTGGCTCCTGATTCGTCACCACCTACTTAAGCAGCATCCAGACCAGCGCCTCGCGAATGGTTCTCGACCCGTGTTCGCGGTCGAGGCTTGCCTGGTCGCGTTAGAGCACAACTACTCAAGCTAAGCATTTGCTGTGTGAACGTGTGCGGACGTGAGGAAACATTTATACCGAAAAGGACGTGTGGCCAGTCCATCGTGTATGTTTTGCGGTTGCTGCGAGACACTCCAGCACCTGATACTAGAGTGTCCCGCTTTAACTGCGCAGCGCACGTCGCTCGTAAGGGACTGTCATCTTCTTGCATTGCGGTGTACGACACGGGACGAATGTTTGTATATCCCAGTGGTTATTTGCCTCGAGGCACCAGACTCATCGCACTGTCTTTACTTTTCTAGACGTAACTAACTTAGATTTACTTGTAGCATTTTTTCTGTTTTTAAATGACAACATCTCGGACACTATATTTTTCTATTTTAACATCCTTCAGTAGCGTGGCCTGCAGTGACCGGCCCCACTGCGTGTGACCTGTACAGTGCGAGTTCTGCTTTATTCTTTGACATCTGTCATCTTGCTCTTTCTTTACTATTTCATCTCCTTCTTCCTATCTTCCATTCCTATCCTTCTGTCTTCTCCTTTCTGAAGAGTAGGCAGAAGTTGTGCCCCTTCCGATGGCAGTTGCCAGCCTGCTCCTCGCTTTCTCTTTCCTTGCTAGTGTACATGTGTCTTCGAATCAAAGAATGATAATAATAAATTTCGTTTTTAGAACGACACAACCTGATATTCGTAATGAACTTCAAGAATGTGTGTGATGATATAGTTAGCTTGAAGTAATAAAACTGGTGTACATTGCGCAAGCCTCCTGTGAAGAAAGGGCAGGCAAATATAAGCCGTAATTCTCAAACGAATTTGGCGAGTTCTCACGAGCGCATAATGGCACCACAGCGCTATACAAAGACTCAACATAAACGGTTTGCTATTCCGGCGTCGTGTCATCCGCTCCTCTCCTTGTATATTTTGTTTCTTTGTGCTGTTTTTCATCACACCGTGTAAATGTGTCAAGTATATGTGCATACACTGAAAAAGCACACAGTGCAGGATACTGCGATGGAGTAGCTCTCGGGCAACTGGTCAAAGCAGTGCGGCCACAAAACACCTATAGTTAAGTATTCTGCACTGTGCTGTATTTGGAGAAGCCAAAACATTTCCAGGAAAAATTTACGGGCGTGCTTTCCAACCCAAGCAAAATGTGGTCATTAGTTAATCCGAGGAGAGATCGTAAATAGAAAAAAAAATAAAGTGATAGAACTGATTTCTATGCCCTTTAACGTTCCATCATTGTTGTTACCTAACCAATTTAACTCGTTTTTTGCTTCGACAAGAAACATTGCTTCAATATCTGCGCGAATATTTGCGAATATCTAGGTTATTCCAGGTGGCTCAAAGCAGGCCTTAGGCTTTCAACTTTATAAAAATTAGCCGACGATTCCGACATTCCCAAATGCGAAATTTGAGCGCAGCTTTATACGAGTTTTCATTTCGCGGTTTATTGGCTGGCGCGGACAATCTGTGCCGTGCGCGACGTTGCAAACGGAGCGAAGTGTGGCACCACTGCTTTGCTAATCGGGAGATCGCGAGAGGCAGCGCGTGGGTGACGCGTGGACGCGATTCACAACAGGCAGCGCAGACGATGCGTGCTACTCTGGCGCCATCTCGTAGCGACTGTCGCTGCACTACGCGTCTTACGCTTTCGCCATAACCTCCTCCACCGCCTTCCGCCTCATGGTCCTGCTGCAGCGTCCTCCTCCACTTTCCGCCTCCCGTCTTTCATCCCCCGCTGAGCTCCGCGTTCGCTCTTTCATGCTTCGCTGGGTTCGTTCACTCGGTTACGCCGACGCCGACACCGACGTTCGCAGCAAGAACGGGCGCCTGAGAGCTGCGCTCTAAAATGTCGCCAAGAACAGAGTTCAAAATTGGTTGGAAGCTACCGTGCAATATCAATACTTCCAACTATTGCTTTGAGTTTGGAAGTACATATTCAAATAGTGTTGGTTAGCTTTCTTAACACCCATAATGTGTCCTCTTTTAAACAGTTTGGTTTTATATGCGGCTACAGTACTCAAGCAGCACTCGATGAAGTCCGCAATAAAAAAAAGATATGGATTCGCACGTGCGCTGTTTATTGATGTGACGAAAGCATTTGACATGATTAGTTACGACGTACTATGAAAAGATGTGTATTGATACAGAGTTAGCTCTCATTTTTTCTATTAACTTATATGGTCGATCACAAACTGTAGCGCTTGGGCAAATTCATAGCGGTTGTTTTCAGCTTCACATTGGCGTACCTCTTAGCTATCTCTTCTTTACCTTTTACGTACACAAATGATTTAGAGTAATAACTTTCGCATTGTCAAGTGTGTGCCGACCACACTCTGCTCATATCTAAATAATCTAACTATAAGGACGCTTTGGTCAACCCACAAGATGATTCTCAACAAGTTGTAAATTGGTTTCGCAATAACATGCTTAATGTAAACAGCAGTAAGACGAAGGTGGTATGTTTTCGTAACCCTCTTAAACGAATTCGTATCAATGTTTCGTGCGGCACGTCGCAAACGGAGTGAAGTGTGGCACGACTGCTTTGCTAATCTGGAGATCGCGAGAGTTTGGAAATACACTCAAACAGTAATTATTAGCTTTCTTAACACCCATAATGTGTTCTCTTTTAAACAGTTTGGTTTTATATGCGGCTGCAGTACTAAACTAGGCACAAATGCGACACGTAGTTGTCGCAATTGTGCCTGTCTGCCCATCAAACTTGTATCTTCTGTGAAGCACTCGGGAGATTTTCTTTTGTGCTTATATGTCTTGGGACCCTCACGTGGAAAGTGTTCGCTCTGACATTCGAAAAATTGCTTCTGTTTTGTGATTCCACCTAGTCATTGTTACCACTGGAAGTACGAAGACAGACATTTTACTCTTTCGCAGACAGTGTGAAGTTGTTTGTTATATCTTGATTTTATATTTGGTTCCAATGCTGGGCCAAATAAGGTTGCCTATTTTAAAAAAGTATGTTAAAATATCTGTTATGCATGACCAGCACAAGGACCATGACCAGAGCGTATTTTCATACCTGAAAGTGCCTAATTCTTATCTATTGTTTAAAGAAACAATTGTATTAAAGTACATCTGGAGTTTTGCCTTGCTTAGAGGTCTGACTGAGCAGCTCTGTTCACACATGCGTTTTCTTGTGCTTAGTTTGCGCACCAGGTACGGGAAGCCGTATTTGCGAATATTATATTTCGCTCGTTTTTAACAATTTACCTGTAGTGATGTCCCCCATGAAGTGACGGAAAGTGGCGAATAAATTTTAGAATGTTATTGCATTTAAGTCTGTTATTTACCAATTTTCATTCAGCGGGTTCTTATGTTTCAACCCCCTCAAGCCTTCGTTTGGCTTCGTCAGATGCGCTTTTTTCTGCTGCTGTTGGATTCTAACAAACATTATAATAAACATTATTGTTATTATTCCTTTGCTAGAAACACCCTTGCAAGTCCTCTTATGCTGAGCGCATTGGCGGTGCGTTGTTTGCTTTCGAATTTTTGTCACAACGCCGAAATTCCCATCCCGCAGCACCCGTTTGCATATGCGGAATTAAGAAAAAATAGTCGCAGAGGGCTAAATTCGGCAAGTAGGGGGTGTGTGCCAGCAGAGTGATGAATCCGTGTACCAAAAACGCAACATCGATGCAGGCTGTGCCGCGGCATTATCGTGGAGGAGAATCGAGCGCCCTTCTTTCGAGAAGTTTGATCGCACACGGCGCACACGATTTCACCGATGCTTCTGAACCTCAAAGCATAAAGTTGCCTCGATAGCGTGACCTCCCGTCACAGATTCGCGGTACACGATTACACTACCGTCAAAAAGAACAAACAAAAAGACTCATGCTTTGTTCTGTGGTGCTTTTGTTTTTCTTCTTTTCACGTATTCCTTTTACCACTATATGCTCTGCGACTTCAGCATGCACTCGACGTCGTATTAGTTAATTTAAGTTTCATCGCTGATGACGACCGTCTGGAAGAATTTATCGCTGTCGTTAGAAGTTTTCCAATTAACGACACGTTTCGTTTTCGTGGCAACTTTTGCTCAGGAGTCAGCAGTTTCGACTGTTCGCCGATCTCCATTTCGACAGATACTGCTGCAATACTGCTGAAAATGCTGCCTCATGCAGCGGTCCGTAGCGTACCAGAGTGGGAGAAGGGATGATTGTAAAAGGAAGAGGCGTTATTTTCTGCTACTCTTTAGGGAGCACGGCTCAGCGCCTTTGAGAAGGGAAAGACGAGAGAGAAGTCGTGTGTGACCGTGTTTTTTATTTCTTTGTTTTTTCGAGCAGCCAACGCGGCACCGCTGCAACCTCTCCCCTTTTTTTGCGAGCTCACTGCATGAATTTTTGGGACAGACCTTGTACGTATGTACATGTGCTGTAATAGTTCGAGATGGCGAATAAACAGATATGCCCAATCCCAGGAACAGGACTAAGAACCTGACGCATGTAGTTCCGACCGCAATTGGAGCCAATGTTTCGCATCTCATGGCTGCAAGTTGTCTTCCCGTGAGCGGACGACTCTTTGCAACCTTTCTCGTCGAAATTTTTTAATATGACTTTTAGAATTTGCAGCAGCCTTTGCAATAAAGAAAGGTTGCGGAAGTATTTCGTGTAAGAAATAGGTCTTTTATTTAAACACATTGAACGATTTTCACTTTTTTTAGAAGAGCTTAACTTTGTAGTAAAAATCATACATAACCTTCCGCAGTTATGACCGGGAGACTCCAAATTGCTTGTGTGTTCGTTCACTCGTTCGTTCGTTCGTTCGTTCGTTCGTTCGTTCGTTCGTTCGTTCGTTCGTTCGTTCGTTCGTTCGTTCGTTCGTTCGTTCGTTCGTTTATCTGTCTGTTTGTTCGGTTGATTGATTGATTGATTGATTGATTGATTGATTGATTGATTGATTGATTGATTGATTGATTGATTGATTGATTGATTGATTGATTGATTGATTGATTGATTGATTGATTGATTGATTGATTGATTGATTGCATTTTCTGCTCTTCCTGCCGCTTGCGCTATCAGCCACATTTTTGTTTCTTTTTTAGGACTCTCCCGTTTTTCTGACTCAATGCATGAACTTTTGGGACAGCCCTCCTAGATCTGTCTGCGTCACGTAAAAGTAGAAATAAACCTTTTTTGCGAAAGCATGAATAGGTGGGCTAGTTGGTAATGCATACGTGTGAAAAAAATACATATCTAGAAAATGAACGCATCACGCATATCAATACGAGGCACAAAGTAAGTATATATCCAAGGCACTTGTTAACATCAATAAATAAAGTTGAATACTTTGTCATGCATTATAACGATGCTTGGCTTACACACAGTGTGGCGCTCTTGGTGATTTGATAGGCTTTCGAGATTTCTCGTGTGGTTTGGTTAGGTTAGGTTAGGTTAGGTTTTCGCAGATGGGTTTACAAGGACGCGAATTACAATTTGAAGCAAGATGAGAGAGGATGGCGCGCCGTTTAATGAATTTCTGTGCTCTCTGAGGTGTACGTTGGCAAATCGGCCTGTTTGGCTAATGCACATATGACCACAGCTTGGGGGAATTTTGTATACTGCTCTTGATACACAATCGTCACAACTAACATGCTTCTGGCTGAATTTCCTATCACCGATTGACGTGGCCTGTGCCCTTCTGTGCACAATTGAGCAAACGTTACTAAGCCTATGTGGCGCAGAAAATGCTACTCGAACGCCATAACGCTGTGCCACATAAACGCACACTTCCTGTGTGTTGATAGGGCTCTAAGTTTTCACAGTAAATTGTTTTTCGCTCTAATAAATTCGCGGCTGAGGCTGGGACAAGTGGTTCTCTAAAGCACTTCATTCTTATTTCTGAACTGTTAGGAGCCCATATCGCATATGCACTGGTTCAAACCGGTTCGAACAATTATATTTTTTGCTTTAGAGCTGTACCTGAACCTTCCGGTAAATATCCAGAAGCCTGAAGCCGAACCCGAACCGATCCCGAACCAGAAAACTGCTGTTCGATACCCTGATGTCCAGAGACTAAGCTTTCATTCCTTAATATCGAGAACCAATATCAAGAAGACCGCCGAGATGTAACACCCAAAGTTTGTTGCCGAGGGGAGAGAAAGCAAAGGGAAATTCTACAACAGCATTCACTTCCCGTGAACGGGGCAGGCGGGTCAAAAACGGCTGCCCGCTCGCCCTAAAGAGGGCCAGGTGCCGCCAGGTCCGGCGATTACGTAGTTTTCGTTGCATCCGCAAGTCTGTGGCAAACTTTGAAAAAAATTGCGTCTGCGGTGTAAAGAACCGTACACTATAGGACTGTTCATAGGAGCAAAAGCCAGACAATGCTGGGATGCTGGACATTTCATTAACGAAGGAAGCCGGTCGATGGCGACTTTCGTATGAAAAACTTTGTGAATTCGGCCGGAGCTGGCTGTTTGCATTTTATAACGCTCGTCGGCCGCCTTTCGCTATTTGATATTAGTTCCAGAGTTCTTCTTTTCACGTCCGGCATTCAATCTCTCCTACATGTACCCGTTGTGGAGGCTCATTGGCTATGGCGTTTTGCTGCAGAGAAGTAAGCCGCAGGTTTCACTCCTAATCGCGTAGTCCGCATGACTCAAGTGCACGTTAAAGATTTCAACGCAATCTATCCAGAGTTCCAGCCTACTATGGTGTCTCTCGTAGCCCAAACATTTCTTTAGGACGTGACACACCGTCCGTCCGTGTTTCTTCTTTAAATTACCTCGTTATACTGCCTACCACCTTTCTATATCCACTTTCCAATTCGATGCGGTATAGTGCCGCAGCGTAAGCCATTCTCTAGTTCTTCTTTTTCTCACAGCCACGCTGCTCTCGCAAGGCGTACACGTGCGAACACGCTTGGCCAGGTGTGGCTTGCGACGACTCGAACACACAGTGCAGGAACAACACGGAAGCGCGTTCTCCCTCGTCCTTAATCTGCGAAGGGAAGCCGCAACGCGGTAAATGTGCGCTTGTCTCGAGAAGACAGCGAGCAGCAAAGCGGGCAGCGGCAAACAATGCCCGCCGCGAACGAGCGGCACGTTGCCCTCGGAGGCCCGACGAAACCGCGCGACCTTTTCGCCAAACATTTGTCCGTTGCACACGTACGCGGTAGTTTCGCTTCCCTGTGCCTTTCTCTCTTACGTTTCTTTTTTTTTAATTTTTTATTTTTTGCTCACTGCTCTCAGCACGTTGCGTGGAAACCGTAGCATGTTCCGCACTATCTGTTAAAAGGGCGCCGACAGTTTGAGAAAGCAGTCGACGCCATGTTGGATCGCAGGAGGTCTGAGTTCGGCTGTCGACACGGGTGGCCAGGGGTTAAAGAACGAGTCTCTATATAGATATTGCTTTTTCCTCGTGTGTGTGGGCACATTGTTCAGCTGACAGCACTAGAGAAGTGCTCTCGGCGCTGCCCTCTTCGCAACCCCTTGCCGCAGTTGGCAACTTGTCGGATCAAGTGAGCTTAAAGTGAAAGCGGGATCGCCGTGCGCTGGGAAGCTAGCGCTTCGGGATTTCAGTCCTGTTTTCGATTCTTTCTGTAGCGAAGGAACGTGCTGCGCCGTTCATCTAACCCCAACTTCCCGTCGAAATTTGCAAAAAAACTGACGTCATTGGTGCTATACATGTGAATTAGGAGGGTAAATATAAAGAAAAGTATATAGGGTCTCCTACAAATTGGTAATTCAACTGTTTACAAGTTTGAATGATTTTTCCACAATGGAGCCTAATCTTTGCCAAAAAAAAATATATATATATATATATAGAAAGAACGCTCATTTCTTATATATCGTTTCAGTTCCTGCAGCTCGCGACAGGAGCATCCGTTGAGCTTATCCGGCGATTTCTCCCAGCTAATTAATTCACTTAAATACATCATTTATGAAACTACAGGGGGCGTATTCTGCGACGATCGCTTCGGCGATGCTATCGCCTTCGCGTGACGTAGTGCTCAACGAGCCAATGAGCTCATCCGATTTCGCTCAACCAGCCAATCAGCGCTCGCCTCGCGGCGATACTATCGCCGAGGTGATACTGTCGCCGAAAGTGATCGTCGCAGAATACGTCTCCAACCTACGGCCTTTACATCTCCTCCGGATGTGACAAGCTACTTTTTCTACACCACCGCAGGAAGATTAATGTAGCGATATAAGTTATGCCGGGGCAATTTTCTCCTTATAGCTTTAGCTTCATCTGTTTTTTACCATTCGTTTATTGCTGTGTCCGTGCTGTCTACGCTCTGTTTATTCGATAATGTGATCCGCTTAAGTGTATATGCCAGTCTGCTTCCCTTATCATTGTGCTTTCATTTTAGTCTTGATGGAACGTTAGGCAAGAAGCTTCATCGGGTGACATTGCGACACGGCTCATTCTAGGAACCGCGCTAAATCTAATGCGCGCCCCTCTTGTGAGTAGCGGTATTTATAGGCATCACCGCCTGAGAGAATGACCCTGCGAGTTTCGCAAAGTGGTGGAACGTGGATGGCGTCGCCGCTGATGGAAACAGCAGCCGATAGAAGGCGCTGCCCATTTAAGCGCTCGCATTGTGCGTGCTTCTAAAACTCGCTGTGGTTCCACGGCGCGGTAGCACAACTGGTGTCAACAGGGAAACTGAAACCGCCTGAAAGACATATGGGACCTTATCCGCACTGCAAGAAGCAATAAAGCCTCACTTCGATTTCATTCGTGCATTATGTTGGATGGTAGCTCAGTTCCTGGTTGTGTGCTCTCCGTACATACGTCACTGCACAAGACGTTTGATTTTGGATGGTTCGCGCCTGGACTAGTTGGGGGTTCATGGGACAATAGCGGATATAAGCATTGTGTATAACGGCGGGATTGTGGAGTAAACATGGAATTGCCAACTTGGCGTTAAAATAATGCGTAATTCATCGCCAAAATGCAAGTTTAATCTCTGTGCTAAATTTGAGCACGAAAGAGGCAGACGTCTTTCCGAAAACAAGCACGAAAAGGGCGCTCACTACAAGATAACTGACATAGATTGACACAGTGCTCGTTGCCTAACATAGCTTGTTTACAAGAACTTGGCTAGAGAGAAAGAGAGGCAGAGGAAAGGGGAAAGGCAGGGAGGTTAACCAGAGAGGGAGATCCGGTTTGCTACCCTACGCTGGAGAGGGAGGGGGAGGAGAGGTAAAGTGATAACAAAGTAGAGATAAAGAAAGAAAGGAGCGTAGACATACAGTCACAGTCGGTCACTGTCGCCGTATAATGTCACAGCATAACACAGTAGCACTTGCAGCACTATAAACATCTATCTGTTCAGGCTACAGCCGCTTGTCCAATTCTGTTGCCTTTAAAAACTGCAACAGTACCCTCGTCGCCCTCTGCTGCGATGGCATCTTGGCTAAATTAGTATTACGGTAGCTGGAAGAGGCATTTATTCTGGAAGGCAAGTTGCATCACATAGCTTCGACTAGACAAGCAGCTATGAAAGAAGATAAGGCAGACAGCCTAATGTGTAAACGAACAGCAGCTGTATTCACACTGTCCTATTATTCTTAAACTTGTTCTCATCTATCAAGAACCAACCGGCATTTGCATAATTTTTCATTAAGCCAAATACGCATACCGGTCTCTCTTATCCCCACAAAACGAACTTCGACGAAAGGAACATGAAACCAGAACAAACAATGCACACAAGAGAACTTGCCTTCGACTAGGCGATGCATTGGCACCACTATATGCTCCGCTCTTGTACTGCTCCATTTTTTTTTAATGCGATAGCAATTATAGGGACACTCCAGGCGCATTTATTCCGTCGGCTTCGTCGTGATGTTATGTATAAAGTCCAAGGACGATAACACCGTCTCCGCGCGGCGTATGCTCTACGTGCGAGTGAAAGCGTCCGATGGGAGCCGACGATCGCGGCTCAATCTCGCGAGCGCAAGGCAGGAAAGCGGGAAGGAAGCGCGCCTTCTTCCGTCGCGCGCTAGGTTACGGGGGAGGTGATCGAAGGGGTCGCCGCTGAACTGCGTTCTCCGAGGACGCGTGCGCCATATCTTGAAAGTGATCTGCGTTGAGGGCGGAGCCTATATAGGCGCTTCGACGGCTCACACCTTTGTGTGCACTGCGTTCTCGCCGCTCAGTTTGTGTTGAAGCGATGGACAACACAAAGGTCACTTTGCTCAATTCGCGCTTCCTCACGCCAACGTTTTTACAGCGAGTGTCCGCGCTCATCGAGTGTGATGTGTTCATGTTTACCTTTGCGCGCTGACATCATGCTTGTTAATTTATTTAGTAAGCGAATGTTTGCAAGTTTACACGCCCAATAAACATCGATTGCGAAGCATCGCAATCGATGCTTCGCCGTTGGTGCGAAACAGCGAGTTTTTTTTTTTTTTTTTACTTCCCTCAAAGTTAGGATTGCCTATTCGTTTGAATTTCAGTGCTCAGATTATTAAGGGTACAGAAAAAAAATGAGAAGGCCGGCGTGATAGCCAGAAAGGCGTCTGGTTGGCTTCCCTACGCATGAGGAAGGTATTAGAGGAATAGAAAGAAGAAAGACAGAAATGGTGGTGAATGTTTACACGTGTGCGGAGAGCACAATGCAAGGACACTCGCTCGAATTAAGCCATGGAGTCGTTTTCAAAAAGCCCAAAAAGCCCTTCCCTGCTTTCTGGGCCGCCTATCGGTGGGGACGGTGTTCCAGTAGCATCTGCACGGACAGTGGACGATCATCTAGGCGCCGCATTACATTGGACATCAATTATCTCTGTTATACATATTAAAGACAGTGGCACAATAAACTTTATATTTTCTCTTTCGCGCCTCATAATCAAATCGTGGATTTGCCACGTAAAACCGCAGAATTCATTCATTCATTCATTCATTCATTCATTCATTCATTCATTCATTCATTCATTCATTCATTCATTCATGTTCTCTTCTTAGCGGCAGACATCGCACGCTGCACTGTCGGTCACTCCAATTAGTCTAGTAGAAATGAAAGGGCGTGTTGAAGAAAAAGGAAGCGCTATGAAAAGCATCGCGTAATTTAATCAGGCATCCTGTTTCGGACGGGCTGGCACTTAGTTCAAGCAAAGGCGACGTGTTCTAGATTCATCGCGCGGGCACTTGAGAGTGGGCGAGCAAGGCAGGTTCTAGACGGTGATTAAACAAGCACCCTTGATATATGTACGCTCGCACGCGCTCATTAGCATATAGAGCGACCAAACAGCAACGGCCTCGCGGTTCTTTTCCCCCTGCAAACTGACCCCGTGTTGGGTGTCCACGCTCCCGCCCCCTTGTCCCACTCAGGCCTGGCATCGGCCATTGCTGTCAGCGAGCTCGCTAAACGATAACACTGGTTGCGCAGCCCTCACTCTGAAAGCATCAAAGCCCTTTAAGCAATGAGAGCAGACGTCGGAGATGAGTCTGGTCAGAGTTATTCTTGTAGAGCTGTCATCTTTGTTTCCTGAGGCATTTTGTTTCCTGTGGCTTCATTTAAGAAGCCATCCCAAACGCGTTCGCGAATTCCTGATGGAATGTATGTGTTAAAAAAACAATTCAGTTGTGATACTAGTGAAAGCAAACTGTCATATTTGGCACCTAAGGCAAAAAAAGAAAGGAAGGAAGAAGGACAGAAAGAAAGAAAAGATAAAAGTCAGCCAGAAGGCGGCAAGGTTGTCTAAACAAAAGTGGCGGTTATTCGTTGCGCGCTTTCATAAGAGGGTGTATTACAGAAGCTAGAAGAGAAGTGGCAGTAATGAGTTTTCAGGCACAGTCGAGTGACTACGCTCATATAGCTGCGTAGTCTCCGACGTCTCTTCGCTGTAGCTGAGTGATTGAAATAAGGGAAAATTCGGCAGAGCCCATCTCCCGATGAATGTTGACGTTAATGCGATTAGTATTGGCGCAATGTAGCGACGCAGAAAATTGTCACCGCTGAAACGCGTCATGTACGAGGCGTGTATGCAGCCAGACAGACTCGTTGTTTTCCCTTTCGAGCTGTAGTTGCTGCTTGTGGCAGTACGTGGCCAGTTTGGCCAGTGTACACTTAGTATACATCTGAGCAGAATCTCGTAGATTACTTCCGGGGCGCAGCTACATGCATGCGCCGACGTGTAATGCCAGCCGCATTAACGCCGATTGTAATCTTTTTTTTCCTTGAGCTCCCACTGCTGCTTGCGGACGAAAACAAAAGTGACCTAAGTTGGCTTCAAAGAGGTTCAATAAAGCACAACACAACCCAGTGTTATATATCCAGTGACTCAAATTGGTCCGACGATTGGCTTCGAACAAGGTTCCCTCATAAAAGCACCCTGATGCCCTACCTATTAGACCATGGAATATACCCAGTGACCCAATGGGCGGGAAAATGGTTAGCCAAGGACAAAGGGCCAAACAGAAATACAGACAGACAGGCCGCAAACTGTGGGAAGTTCTCAAATAATTCGAATAGCAATAAAATATAACTGATGCGTTTTACCTTGCTTTCGCAATTTATTATTATTTATTTGATGGCGAATGGAAAATAAAGGCAGTAGCCAGGGTGTCTTGTACTTGAGTCTTTCCGCAGCGACACACTCATAGCTCATGGCGTAATTTACTCATAGCCGAGCACATGTATTCTGCGGGTGCCGAATGAGAAAGCTGCGGCAGGTAAATATCTGAAAAGGGCTGTTAAAGAGGAGTCGCATATACTTCAGTAGATCGGTCAATCGCTCGGCCGTCGAAAGGAACTCGTGCATGAAGGGGTTGACTCACGTTCTATAGTGCCCCCAACATTGCCTTGTCCAGCGTCCGTGGTAACAAGAACAAGGAACTCGAGAATAGTTATAAAGTGTGCACGCGGAATGTGCTTAAAAGTCCCAAGGAGTTTTGTGAATATCTCGCACGGGCATTGGAGCATGAGTCAACACGAACGGTCAGACTGAAGAGGTTTGTTTGTTTACTTGCTTGCTCGCTTGCGTTCTTGCTTGTCTTCGAGAGTGGCTCATACCCACAGTGGGGGATTCTTTAGATCGCGTGCACTTCCACTAGGAAGTTCGCGTGCTCGGGGCGCGCATGCTAATGCGTCGTGACGTCATGTCCAGGAAGGGCGTCATATTTCAAGACGTTCACTCGAGAGCCACCCTCGTAATCGAACTTCGCGTGCCCCTTCGCGTGCCCTTTCACGACGTCTGCTCGCAAGCGCGATTCTCAAGAAGGCTCCCTCTAAAGAGGGCATGCACCGGAAACAATGAGTCCGGCTGTTCGCCGAAGCATGCGAGGCGCGTGCTGATTAGCGAGAGATTAATTCGCGCATCGCGGCGATCACAATGCGTGGAACGCCCCCGCGATTCCGGAAGTCAATGTGGGAGCCATTGTTATCGTTGCTACTAAACAGAAAGAAAAGGCGGAGCTCGGTTTACTTTCCTTTTTTTCCCGGTTCGCGAACTCTCCTTGCGTGCGAGGCTAGCGTGAAAACGCGCTGGCACGCGACTGGAGCTTTCTATAGCGCGAAAACTTTATTTCTTGGGTGGCTTGAGTATCAGGCTATATACGTATATGTACAGCTGTGGTGCTCCTACGCACTTCCGGTGATTTGATAGCTCGGTTCGCGAAGTTGGAATGGGTAGCAGGATTGTGATTGCTTGCTGGAGGCGTGGTGCTCCGTAATTATGACCGACGACGCGGGACGAGAATCGGTTTTGGCACACCGCTGAACGTGTGTGGCGTGCTGAATGAGACTTAGCCGTATATAAATAGTGAGAAGTGCGACGCCGCACGGTGACCTACAACCTGCCTGATTTGACGCAAAGATTTAATTTGCAACTGTAAGGTACGCTCGTAACTGACTATGCGAGTGCATGCGTTTCACAGACACCCTGACGTGCGTAGGACGCTTGTTTTGCCGTATACGCTTTGATGTGTGCGATTCAGGGTTCATATCTAAGCTGAGAACCTGGGCGGTTTTCTTTCTATTCCGAGCGCTAGAAATGAGTCGTCGAGTTGTTTAACAGTGGTTTTAGAGGTTCGGAGTTGTCCGTCGTTGCTTAAAAAGCGAGCAACTTATGATCCCGAATAAAAACTTAGGTCTTGCGAGGCAGGGATGTCTGTGGTAGTCAACCTGAATTTTGAGTTCCACTGCCAGGTTAAGCTTGGGCGCGGCTGTCAGGGCATCATTTCCTTTTACTTCTCAATGCTACAGGCGCTGTTTTTTCCTCTTATACCTTTGATAGCGCGGAGTGAAACTCTGTTTCATGACCATCTGGACATAATTCGGCTGCTTCTTGGCTATCTTTCTGGACTCCGGTGGTTAGCTTTTGGTTAAATTAAGTGAATTCTTGGCCGTAACTTGTGCTCGGACCTAGAAACAGTGCTTCCTGCTTACTTCTCAGGTGACAAGAGTTGCATCGAGACGCACAGAATCGACGAAGAATGGCGACAGGTACATATATATGGTAAACAAGCTCTTTTTCCAGCGTTCGTCGGACTGCCAAGACCCCTGAATTCCAGCATATATATACGCGTTCTTTACTCACGAACATAGTATTGCGACGCTGCAGTTTCTCTCCTTTCCAGAACGCGCTTCTCAAATGGTAACATAGAAAAAATGCCCGCAGCTACCTCGATGCTAATCCCAACGCATGGATCAGTTCTCTGTGGCCGCTTACGTAAATTGCGCACGTTTGAATTTCGTGCAGCATACGGAAAGGACCTGTGGAAGTGTCATTGCCACTGAAAAAACAATCTGCAGACACTTTGCAGGCTATTCGTCATGCTAGTTGGAGAATGCGACGAGAAAGAAAGATATACGAGCGTATAATGTCAGAGTTTCTTGTCGGAGAAATGTGTTGTAAGGAGAGCCGCACACATTGCGAATCCATATACAAAACCAAACAACATTGAAAGCATGGCGTACACGACGAATACACAAAGGGCTCCCGCGAATGTCACCACCTTCCTTTCGAGCGCATAACGCGTCCTGCTGGCACACGCAACTTACATAAACACGACAACAGCAAAGCACAATGTCTAGGCATTTTCCTCTATTCACACACAGCGCGAAATCACAGAGGCACCGAATACTGCGAATACAAAACACACTGAGTACAGTCCAACGGCCCGACAGCGACGCTTCCTTGAAAGCGTCGCGGGCGAAGTCACGACAAATAAAAGCGCCCCCCGTGACCAACGCCGTAAAGCGAAATATAAAGCCACCTTCTTCTGGCGGGGGCTTGCCGATTTCGTCAAGTCCAGCCTTTCTCTAGCGATAGTCACTCCCGAGAGTTCACCTTGAAAGCGATTGCGACGTCTCTCTTTCCTTCGCCGCTTTCATTTTTTCTTCCTTCTCGTCGACAAAGCGTCGCCGTCCCCCGACGGATCTCTCAAACAAAAGATCGGCGCGAGCCACGACACAACAAAGCAATGCGCAGGACACCGCCTTTGTCGGCGACGACGACGTCCCTCCCTTCGTTACGCTGCACGCTAGTTCCACCACGCCACGGCGAAAAGGCAATGGCGTGAGCATACACGTCGCCGCGCGATAGAGTCCCGTTCGCCGCGACAAAAGACAGTCGTTGTCGAAAGCTTCGCCCGCTTCGCAGGCGGGTGGCTGCACTGAGGCAGCAAAGACAGTCGCGCGGCAATATGTCTGTGGCCCTGGCCTGCGACCGAGCTACCAGCGAAGCCGACGACGTCGCCTTCTTCATTTTCCTACGGACCTCGACTCAATTGCTTATTGTCCCCCGCCCGGCTTTGCAAGTTGCGTACGGGGGCGCTCTAGATTGAGACGGCCTGGATTGATTCCCCTCTAAATGGATCCGTGTGCCTCGACCTGTTGTCGAGTAGGGCCCCCGTGGGCTGAGCAGTCGTTTCGAAGTTGCGATCATGCCGGCAGTCATATTGACATTTCAAATGGCGCTGTGCGGAGAAGGACAGCTTCGTAGGCGGTAACAATATTAGCATTCGGTTTTGTATAGTGCATATGCATTTGCTACTTTAGCGAAGTGGCTGGTCGCAGTGTAATTTCGCTGCTTACGAAACGGATGATTGCTTCCGTGCAGACAGGTTGTTCAAGGGCGGAAAAACGGGCTAAATTAACGTGCAACTGTATTTACTGTAGTTTGGGTTTTGTTGCACGAGGTAAATCCAGCTTAATGGCGCTAAACGATAAAGAGAACGATAAGAGAAAAGCCTCAGTCGTTTATGCTTGGGAGGTCTATCGCGCAATCTTCGGAGAAGGGCGTTTCCGGAGACATACTCGCAGAGACCAAGGAGCTTAGTCAGCGGTGGCTGAAAACTAACCGGGGAAGTGGCAGAAGAATAGATATTTTAACGCACTTTCGAGATTCAAGGTGGTTGTGAGACGCCAAAAGCCAAATTGAGACTTTCCATGCAGACGCTTCGATAAAGATGTCAGCGGTAATTGATTGACAACAGACCCGACTGGCAACAAGCGCAGTATACAACACAGATAAATGATATATCCATTTCACGCCATGCGGTGAACTAACAAATATTGGTCTATTGTGAAGCTCTAACAGCTAGATTTAGCAGCTTTGTTATACCTGTTTTTGATGCAGAGTAACAGCGACGCTAACTGCTTGATTACATATTTAATGTATTCATCGTTTAAATTAACTTACCAATTTCTGGGAATGCTCATGAAGCATTTGATATAATAAGCATATTTCATCTTTCGTAAATGATGAAAACTTGGTTCAAATCGTGTCGGCGATTCTTGAACGAGAGCATTTCTACATTTCACGTGCATTTGAAAAGGGAGCTCAAAAACAGAAAGATAGAGAGAGAGAAATTAAGGAACGAAAGAAAGTTTAACTAGAGAGTATCTCCGGTTGGCAACCCTCTACTTGAAAAAAAAAATTGTATGAAAGATGAGCTAACGCTTCCCCTTAAGGTAAAGACGCGATGTACCGCGCTTCCTTCTCGCCGTGCTGCGCAGGGGCACTCGATATGAAGTTGTGAACAAGCAATGATGAGAGACAAGTTAAGCAAGAGTGGCAGCTCCTCGCTGTCTACGATTGACAGATAGACGGAGGAAACATTATTGGAAAAATAAATCACAATTACAGTAGCCAACGCATTTGCAGGCACCGACAGTTCCACAGAACTTCCCAAGTTACTTTCGCACATACTTCCGTAGCAGTTTGTCGACCTTTTTATTTGTTACAAAAAAAAAACAAGAAAAAAAGTATGCCGTCGTGAGGATTTTTATTGAAGTCCTTAAAGAGCTAATTTACTTTTCTGTCGGTCTTGTTTAAGATTGATATTCGTCCGGTCAGATTAAACTCAGTGTTGCCTAGAAAATTTCCCGGAAGGGACTCTGGCGCTGAGACTGTTCAGCTATTACGGGAATGATGGTCAGTACACGGATATGCTTAAGCTTTGAGCTAGCGGTTTCAAGAATTCATGTGGCACTGTTTAATAGGCTTTATTATAAGCTATGGCATTCGTCTAAATGTGCGAAGGTACCAGGTTCCCACGCACACGGATAACCATTGCAACTTGGTGCAGTTGTAACGCAGTATTTTGCTAAAAGTGATCCTTTTGCAAAGCCACAAAGTCCTTTTAAACTATAGAAGGATGAAGTTTAAAGGCAAATCCATATACTACTTACCGTGCCTATGCTGGCTGAACCATCATCCTTGCAGTTCTTTCAAACACCGGCACCATGTGCCCTATGATGTAAACTATTCCAATCTACTTTTATTCCAATTTCTTGACGTTAAATTTACATAAGCATCCGGCAGTAACCAGCAGTGTTGGTAGAAAAGCCCGATCAAATGCGCTTCTCGTTTATAGGATGTCAATTTCTTTTGCTTTCAAAGCGAATAACATTGCCTACATTGAGCAGTTTTTCTCACCTAACTCGCAGAGAGGAGGCGAGGAGCACACTCAAATGAAGAGTTCCGATAGGCCCGACCAGCACACAGTGAAAATAGATAACCGGATGTGCAGGGTGCTGCCGGCGTCTGCGATTGGTCTGCTTCCCCTTACTTAGCTTGCGCTGGCTGGTCGAAAATCGCGGCGACATGCAACGGAAGGTTAAAAATGCCGCTAAAACTGATACGCATCAAAGTAGAGCTGGCAGAGCAACGTCGCATACGTGCTGAAAGGTCTCGATAACGTTATACAGCTACACAAGATCTTTTATTATACGCAAATAAAACCATACTCCCCAGCAGCTCCGAGTAGCAATGCCACAGCAATCGGCGGGCAGCCATCTTATATTCCTTTCGGAACGCGGCAGTGCCCGGCTATTCAGAAAAACTTTCAGTTTTGTTCAGTATATTAATATGTGTGTGCCCGTCACTTTGACGCGATGAGTTCTTGCGGTTTTGTGACGTCGCCTGAGAGACAGGCAAAGTGGCTGCAGCCCGAAAAGGTTTGACCAATAGAAATTGGTCAAACAACGCCTTTCTTTCTCCAATGGTGAGAAAGGCGTCGAATCAGAAATTATTATCTTTATTTCGTTCGGTCTAATCATGCATAATCAGCGAGCACATATTATTTCAAATGGGGCGTTTTTGCGGTTTTCGTGACGTCGCGTGACAGACAAACGCATAGGTAGTGGCCTCAAAATTCTTTTACCAATCGTGAAGGGCTGATTGCAGAATTGGAATAGAAAAGTTTGGAATGGCTTTACGTTATAGCGACCCAGATGTATGTTTTTTTCCTAATAATATTTGTAAGAAACTTTGTTGTTCGAACGTCAATGTGGCCCCAGACGTCCGCAAGCACACGCGAACACTCGCTCTCACAGACGGATGCTGGCCTTTCGCATTCTTTGCTGTCTTCCTTCTTTCTTTTTGTCTTTCTTTTGTGTGTCTATGTGTGAATGCGCGTCAGAGTGACTTGTAGCTCCCGTATACCGGGCAGCAGACGAAAACCGGCGAAGAAATAGATGAGCCCCGTAGCCACACGGCAAGAACAGCGCAAGGTACCGGCACCACTACCACCGGCGGGTGCTTGTGTAGGAGGACCCCGAGCAACGAATGACCGGCGAAATGATGAAAAAGAAAGCGGGCCTCGGGACAGCATAGCAGATCGTTAGACGGCTGCTTATCCATCAGCTGTTTTATGGACATCGGAGGCCTTCTCGAGAAGTAGGAAACGGAGATAGTGGAATGATACTTGGCAGTGATAATGGGACCGAACGTGCCTGGCAGCCATTGTCCGGTATTTGCCTGTGTGGTGGAGAAACCGCTCAGTTACGGGAGTTTACGCCGTGCTACGGAAGCTCTCTGTACGATCGTTACACGCACTGCTGTTAGGCGTTGCCGCCTGTGCCGCGATGGGGTTCGATAAGGAAACGGCGACACGGTTTCCGAGAAAGAATGAGCACGCACGCATTGGATTGTGTGACACGGTGTAATTCGGAAAGGTCTCGGTGCCCTGTGCTTGCTCGGGAAGCTAATTTCAACTCTGCTTTATTTATATAACAAAAAGAAATAACGTATACTCAAGGAGGTTGACGTAAAGGCTGACAAAGATATTTTTTCTTGATAATCCCCTGAGGCCTTAAAGAACCCGTACAAAAGCTGCATTCGCCCGAGCCCCACGTCTTCAATTGCACGTATAAGCTATGGTTATGAGGTAACGTAACATATCATTATGAGGTACTTAAGATGTGATTATGAGGCGCGCCGTAGTGGTGGACTCCGGATTAATTCTGACCCCCTGTGGTTCTTTAACGTGCATCAAATGAATGATAGACGGCCGTTTTTCCATTTTGCCTCATCGAAATGCGGCCACTGCAGCCGGTATTTAACCCCCTCCCCTCTCCCCACCAATACGCCAACACCAATGTTCCAGTCTTTAAAGGGTTCAGGCTTTCGTTCATGGGCACAAAATTGGCGAGTACATGTCTGTACACACAGTTCACATGCGCTGGCCTGTGCATACTAGTACACGTGATCAAACCTGAAGCAGTTGACACTATATCAAGCAACGAAGAACTACTGCGACAGTCCAGACCTGCTCCACTTTTCGCACATTCATGCAGTATCACTGGACCGGCGTTGCTGACACCCATGTAGCCGACACGGCACACTAACTCCGGGACCATATCCACCTGCTTCTCTTACTTTAACTTGGCGCTTTAGTTTCGAGAGGGCAAAAAGCGGCGAATACACCACAGTGCGGCCGCAACATCCGAGCTCCCAAGGTTCGTACGGGTCACTCATGAAATTATCGAGCTATTACGCGCGAGTTACCTCAGCGTCTGTGACTGTCGGCCTTCGAGTGGCATCACTATGCACTGAATATTTCGCAAACTTAGAGCTACGGGAATCATAGCCGCATTGCTTCCTGATCGACAGCTCTTAGCACTGTTAGGATGAGCGAACCTAACCCACCGCCAAGAAGCGATTTAATCGTACCCTATCACGTGGCAATCAAATTATTCAATGTGCCCAATACGACAGGCCTCAATCATATCTTGCTTCTCGCTTCAATACACGCCTTACGAGAACGTATCGGAAATAGGCACAACATTCTATAATCGTCCGCGTGACTTCCTCTTCACAACAGGAAAGACGCCAAAGAGTCCGCGAGTCCGTATATGACCTGTAGGATTTACCGCTTTCTTTTTCGGCATTTCCTCCAGAAGAAAGCCGAAGACAAGAAACGGAACTCTTACCTAATGGTCCGTTATGTACACGTCTCCCCGAAACGGTCATTACAGGAATGAGGAAAGAAAGTCGGCACATATGTGGAGGTACTCGTATGCGCGTATATCGGCCCTCGGAAGGTCACCGTTTCACTTACGGGCCTAACTATTTTCATCCTTGAAGCATTTTAGGTAATGGTTTCAGTGATTCATGGTGCATCCGAGCATAACGGAGGCATGAGCAAGTAATGAGAAGACATATATGCTTCGGCGTAGACCGTTTGCAAGTAGGACACGCGTTATAACCATATGGATTCCACATCGGGTAAGTCATGCCTTCCCGCTTTCCATTCTTTTCCTTTTCTTGCGTACGTGTCGTACCGAGGCTCATTATAATTAACATTTACGGCAACAGTAAAGGGCCAGTATTACTAGCGCGCTGGCAGACGCGGAAAGCTACGCACTTCGCACCTGCAGGAATGAGCTGCAATTTTTATTTAAATGCACATGCATTCACTTGGTGCAATTCTACGACATTTATTGTGTCAATATATATATATATATATATATATATATATATATATATATATATATATATATATATATATATATATATATATATGTATATATATCAACACCGAGCATAGTGACACAGGCGTAAGGGTTACACTCGGTAACATGGTTACACGGGTAACATGTTCCTTTGTTTCTTGCCGCGATCGTTCTGTGACGCCGTGCGTATACTAAGGCGCTGTATTCTTGCTTACATAACTAGTTTATAAAGCCGACTCGGGCAACGTACTGCCCCATACTTTTCCTGGGAATGCATCGCATTCTCACTGGGCCAGTAGTGTGTAGGTTCTGAGTGCTACATTTGCCAGTGTCTGGTTATTGGCGGTCGTATCATTTTCTTTTCTCTCGGAGCTGGTTGCCTGCCGCTCCTATTCGCTAATTCAACTTGCCCAAATGGATCGATATGCCATGTTTAGCTCTGTGGCAGAGTCCCAGAATTGGCCCGCAGTGCAGGGCCGGTTGTGCAGAATATCGCACTGCCTCGTTTGGTTTGCGCTCCTTTCGGAGCCCCCATAAGTTGACTCTACGCAGAAGGCTATATTTGTACTGCTCGAATTCCCGAGCTCCACGGGCTTACATAATTGCTTTTAGAAACGCTGCTTTCCATCACTGGATTGTATTTTGCCTTTGCCTCCTACTAAATTTATGCTCACATATATTTGCACAATACCGTGTACAGCGGTCCCTTTCAAGGCTGGCCTCTGTGGACTCGTGTGACCGTCGGCGGACTGCCAACACCGTGCGCACAATACCGACTTCCCGGAATCGGCACTCGCCCTCCTGGCGCCTGCCGCGACGCGTCACCCAACACCGCGCGGTGCCTGTGACCCCACATAACACAGCACCTGTTGCCCCGCTGACATGGGGGGAAGTGAACCCCCTCTTTATACACAAAGCACGTGGCCGATTCGTGACACTTAAGAACACGAACAATCAGAGCGACCTTACATTTATCTTTTTATGCTCCCCCCTCCCTGTCCAGGGTAGCCAACCAAAGCTATCTCTGGTTAAACTCTGCGTTTTTATGCAACCTTTCTCGGTTTCTATAGCGAGGCTTGATGAATTCCAACAGAATGTTTTGATGAGCGCTGCATGCACTGTTTATTTACTTCTCACAGTGCCTCTGTCAACTAGTACACGAGGAATTCGGCGAACCAAGACAACACCTTTGCCGATCTACGGTGAAATCAAAACATCCGCAAATAAAAATAATTTAAAAAAAAAAACGTGTCACGCCTTTCGAGGACACTAACCGTAAGTCTACATTTGGTGGTTCGTGCGGAACGCGCAGGGAAAACAACGAACAAACGTTCTTTTTTCTTATTTTTCCCCTTTTTTTCATTTAGTGAGCGTTAACGTATCCTCAGCCGGCGTGACAACGCGTGACGTGGGCGCCCTTGCCGCCTCAACACGGACGGCGCCCCGTCGCGAGCTGCGTGCGAATCGTAACAGCCAGCAGTGTTTACCCCGAAACACGTGAACCCATTGTTTCAATGCGGGCAGAGAAAACGCAGTGGGCGGAGCAGGCGCACTCGCGACACTCCGAGAAAAATGGGCGGGAAAGGCAACAAAAAAAAAAGTCCCAAGTTGCGAAGGAAATGCAAGGGCAGCATCTTAACGGGACACCCGGCGGGGCGCGCGCTATGCACAGCTTGCGTTTCGGTCAGTGCGGCGTGGGATCAACTGCGGCCGTTCGAGTGCGTGCCAGAGTCATTTTCGGTTTCACGCTCGCGGGGAGCCTTCAGTGTGATCGAACTTCACTCGGCCACTCGTGTTCCCACCGAGCATGGCGCGCCTGTCGCATACCGTGTTGATACCCTACAATGGCGACGTTGGCTGAACGCGCACGGTGGCGTGAATTCTCACGCGCACAACCTGTACGAAAGTTGTCCCTGTACTCGTCCACTTGACGTATAGCTGTAAGCCGCAGCGTCGATTTCTTCTCTGGCTTTCCTCGTAGTCTGCTGTGTCTGCACGGGTGTCTCTTGTGGTGCGCGGACGACGCGTGACTGTTCTTTCTTTCGCGTCCTTCTTGCGTAGTAACAAAGAAAAACAAAAGAAGCGAACAGTCGGGCTTGTAATCCAGGCAGCGAACTGATGTCAAGCTCGAAAGTGATCGTAGCTTCAGCCAGAAAAAAAAAGGTGAGAGAGGGTTGGGTGCCAAAACAGCTTACTGGACAGAAACTCCAATTATAACTGGAAAGCTAAGCCCATACACGCAGGTGTACCTTGCTATTACGAGCGTCATGCATACTGAGATGTGAAAGAGAACGAGAGAAAAAAAAAGCGCGCACGCACGCCTACAAAAACACACTGGAAGCGCACGAGCACGTGCGCTCGTGAAGTTTACGGAGTCTGATCGAGGCCTATATTCCGCAGGAATGGCACAACAGAGACAGGTAACTACCATGTTCTACGGACGTCGCGCATAACACGTCTGTGTCGTAAATAATACGAGAAGGCAGAGAGCACCCTGCGAGAGTGTTGTTGCACATTTTCCCCCAAGTCAATCCCCAGCTACGCTGGTGCACTGAGTGCTGCGCGGTAGACAAGCAGGTAGACACAGGTAGAAAACAAACAGGGAAACACGGACCTCACTTCAGAATTTAAAGAAATCGTTCAAAGGACGACTTCCCTACCCTAGGCAGGTTCTATCTTCTACCAAAGCTGCATAAAAAGGTCATACGAGCCGACCCATTCATTGTCTCTGGGATTGGAACCATAACAAAAAAAATTATAGTTACGTAGATGGCTTAATTAGAGGAATTCTGCTCTATTTCGGTTCTTATTTAAAAGACACCACTCACTTTCCATCCGAAATAATTTGTATCCTTTGTATCCCCATGGGCAGCCTGTTAATGACTTTGGACGGTGTATCCCCGTATCCAAATATACCACATGTAGATAACATTTGCGTAGTTGTACATGCGTTTTCAGAGTCGTTTGAGAATCCCAGTGATGATACACTTCTAATCCTACTAAAATTGGCATTAGAACTACATAATGTTGAATTTAATGGAAAGCACTTCGTGCAAGTCAACCGCACATCGGTGAGAACTAAAATAGGTACTAATTACGCCAACACATTCATGGGCATGCTGGAATCAGGGTTTCTTGAGAGCTTCACGCTAAAACCAATGTTTTAGAAAAGGTTCATGGACTACGTATTCCTAATATGGTCCCAAGGCTAGGAAGAGTTATTGAAGTTGATTTCTCAGTTCAATAGAGTTCATCCAATCATCTCATTCTCCCATACATGTTCGGTTCCCTCAATCACCTTTCTGGATGTTAGTGCAAGTGTGCACAACAAGCTTGTCACACAGGTTTAGGGAAAACCAACCGATAAGTAACAATACTTACATTTTCATAGTAGCCATGTAAAACATTGTAAAACAGCAATAACGTATCGCCATTTTTTTTTTGAGGCGGATATGCACTGAAAACAGTCATGATCCATTCCACTTTGTGAAGGTGGGTGACCAGCGAAGCTGTTTACCATACAACACAGAGGTGACATAGAATTTTGAACAAAGCCATGAAAATATTTATTGTCCTGATCGGTGGTCATCTCGTATCACCTCTGTAATTAAATGCGTCCGTCACGTAAGACAATGAATGGCTCATACCCCCTTAAGCAATGGTTCATACCACCGTAAAAAAAAAATAAATAACGCAGTCTCCCCATAACGACGACAAAAGAGAAATGAAATTCTACGCTGGAATGATGAGCGGCAGCGGAGCCAGCAGTGGAAGAAGACGATGATGCTCGAGTCGTTGCTGCTGATGATACTAACGAGGATGGTTAGGAGGGGAAGAACGATAGATTCCTCTTGCCAATGAATGCCCCTTTAAGCAATGAGCGGCAACTGAGCCAGCTGTAGAAGGAGACGACGACGACGAACGCGTGAGCAGAAGCACAAGCGCGTTCGCGCGGTTGGGCCGAGGGGCGCCAACGAGCTAGTTCGTGGGTTGTTCGGTGATGGCGGAAATGCCCTAGCTATATATACAGCTTCGCTATCAAAGAGGACTTTGCATTGAACTGTGAACAACTGCGCAACGACTTCCTACACCAGCGCAGTCATCCCTCCGTTATCAGCGACGCGATTTAAAAAAAGAAGACAACGTTAATCGTCATGCGCTCATCAACTGCAAACCAGCTCGCCCAGATTCGCGGACTAACCTTATCCTCAGGTACTCCGCATCAACTGCTAACACATATCGTATCCTCCGGGAACATCATATCATACTCTTACAGAGCGAGCAAATGCGTCAAATTGTTCCTGAACCTCCGCGGGTGGTACATACGGACGGGCCACCAACCTCAGAGATGATGTCACGCCATCAAAAATTAACTCAGCTGATTTCGACAGCTGTGCCCCATGCGGGAAACTTCGATGCAAACTCTACCCCATGATGAGTACCGCTAATGTTACCAAGAGCACCACGTCTTCATTTTCATGCAAAACCCAATGGGAGTACAACTGCGCCATTTGTAACGTTGTGTGTCTCCTCGAATGCGCCATTTGCCGCGCACAATGCATCAGACAAACGGAAACCCTTTTAGGCTACGCTTTAATAATCACAAATCACATATAAAATCTGTACCGCAGCTCCCCCTCGCCAAAGATATGAACCCACTAGGCCACCTTTCTAAAGAATTAAGGCCACTATTTTGAAATCAAGATTCTCCACTCACTACGACAGATGAAATTGCGAGTCATCTCTAATACACAAGTGCAGCACACTTTCTACGAAAATTAATGAAAGCTTAGGTAGGCTCTAGGTTGGCGTGTATGCCCAACTAGCAAGAGACACGTTTCCTAGATTGCCGATATATTTGGTGCACTAAAAAATATTTGTCCTGTCTGTTTTATGCATTTAGCGACGGTTATATATTGTACATATTATATCGCATTTTTATAAAGCTATATGCATATTTGAACATAATTTACTGGAGATTCCCCTTGCCCTTCTGTTATGTCGATGTTTATTGCTTCACTTTCACATGTATCTCTTCATATATTCTTTCTTTTATTTTTCATATACGCATTGACTCTGTATAACAAAGAGTTTTCCCGCAATCCCAAAAGATGCCATCTGTGCAAAGAATGCAATGGAATGCTGCTCGCGAAACACAGAGATTAGTGGAGGTCACAGTATGGGTGTCATATAACAAGTAGGGGTGTACTGAGTGTCTTTGTGGACTCACAAAAGTAGCAATAACTTCAACCAAACAAGCGGAACGCCCTTCTGGCAGTTTCCACCGCTCGCGTGCTCAATTTAACATGTAAGCCATCTCCCCTGCATTTCACTGGCTGCGTCTTTCCATCTGATATTTATCACCTCGGCCGAAACGTCGAAATTAAATGTTTGTTTGTTGCTTTTCTACCGTGCGCCTGCACTTCTTTCACTTTACTAAACAGTGGATCCGAAGAACTACATCCTTCACACACACACTAGATCTAGCCTTTCGAGTAGCACCAACCTTGGCTGTAGCCGAATGCAGCTAGGCACAAAACCTGTGAATACTGTTGTGCACATTCATCTCTACCGTCTTGACAGGAAGTCGTCGGGAGACCTATAGGCGTGTTTTATTTTAGAATAACGTACAACGCGCGCGCGCGTGTGTGTGTGTTTGTGTGTGTGTGTGTGTGTGTGTGTGTGTGTGTGTGTGTGTGTGTGTGTGTGTGTGTGTGTGTGTGTGTGTGTGTGTGTGTGCGTGCGTGCGTGCGTGTGTGCGTGTGCGTGTGTGTGTGTGTGTGTGTGTGTGGCCCCCCCCCCATTGTACGTTATCCTAAAATAAAACACGGCTAGGTCTCCCAACGGCTTCCTGACAAGACGGCAGAGATGAATGTGCACAACAGTATTCACAGGTTTTGTACCTATAGCTGCATACGGCTACAGCCAAGGTTGCCACTACTCAAAACGCTAGATCTCGCACTTAACTCAAGATTCACTGTCAAGCAACACGTTCATATATCAGTAGAAACCACCAGTACATGACAATATGCAGCGTATGAAAGGGAACCACTGGCTCGCATTTCAACAATCACCAGTGTTTTTTTTTTTTTTTTTAACTTCGTGGACTTGAATTATTACGGGGTGCATCGATCGAGCGCTCATCAACATGTTGCTACAGAGTTCCATAACTTTACCCTGAACAAGCCCGCGGTATTGACATCCCGAGCTTCCTGCGTGTTAAGTAAGCTTGACTTAAGGAATATGGTCGGTCGCTGTATACATACTTCTATTGCTATTCGCATTAACGTCGACAGTCATCGTGAGATGAGTTCTGCTGCATTTTTTTTTTGTCATACAGTCTATTCTGAATGCGGAAGCCAGCGCTGCGCACTCTCGCCTCCTTTTTGATACCATGCGTCTTTGATGCCAGCCGCGTACGGTCTTACCACTGACTACCCCATCAGCGGCTAAAGGTAAATAAATAAATAAATGAGGAAACGCTGCTCAATATGAGACATAATCGCCAACAGTTCGCTGGCTTGCCCAAGAACTACATTCAACATCTTCAAACAGTAGCGAGCGGACCCTCTTCCGCGACTCACATCTGAGAGAGCGGCGGTCTTGTCAAAGGCCGTAATATCGTCGTAACGGGGATCATCGAACGGCACGTACGCGGTTCTATCAGTTCATCGCGCATTCCGAAGCGATCTCGCCGCCATAAATACCACTACCTCACCCCCTCCCCCCCCCCCCCCCAGCAACCATCAAACACCGTCCACCACGCGGATTCACGGCGTTTATAACTTTCACGTCGGCAACGATCAGAACGCCATATGACCCAAACGTTCGTACGTGCAATCGCTTACGATGTGTGAAGAAAACGGAACCATAAATCTTCGGCACATGTGACGCTGGGACGCATATCGCGGGATTCGCCCACAAAAGATTGTCACGCATCGCGGAAACCGCGATAGTATTCGCTCGGGTGCGCGCGCAGGCGAGAGATAGCAGCACGCAACGCTCGCGCGGCGGCACGTGATATATCGTCGGCGAGCTGGCGGCGATTTCATCTTTCACACATTTCCCAGCGGGAAGCTCCTTTTGTTGGCCCTCCGTGAGCGCCGTCCGTACACACACCAACGCTCGCCACGGGGTGCGTGCTGTGCGTGAGCGCTAGGCTTCAAAAATAGCCCAACGTACACACACACATACTCCTGCCAGGCTATACGCTCCCCACGATGCGAGCTGCGATTCGCGTCCGGCGAGACCCACGGCACGCTCCACTGTACCATTGAAACGTCGCAGGAGCAGGAGGAGGGGTGGTCCTCCCTCACAGAAGAAAAAAAAAAAACAGGTAAAGTAACCTACCGGGTATTCCTCTGGGCAGTGTGTGGTGCAACCGGTCATTTCGGAAGCCACACACGGCGACAAGCTTCTTCCCATAGAGCCGCACTCAGCAGATCCGAGCCTTCCCGGAAGGCGAGCTGTGCCGTATATATGAACGGGAGGGGATGTCGGAGTGGCAGCCGTACGGTTTGCACACTCTGGCCAGGTGGAAGTTATCGAAGAACACCTAGAGGCATAATACGTGCGGCGATGTAGCAGTCACCCATCTTCATTGGGTTTTGCTCCGCGCTGCTAAGCCCGAGGGCGCGGGATTCAGTCGAAGTTGCCGCAGCCGCATTTCGTTGCGGGCGAAATGGCAAAAAGCGTCCGTGTACAGTGCATTCGGTGCACGTTGTGGAGCTTCAGGTGGTCAAAATTAACCCGCCGTCCCCCACTACGGCGTGCTTCGTAATCTTATCTGTGTTTTAGTACATAAAACCGCAGAATTCAATTAACGTAGCAGTCGCCTGGTTGGCCTACTGCGACTGCACGAAATTATATATATAAACAACTATAAGCATGATACTCCAGGCTATGGGCAACCGTCTGATTTTTTGCACTGCGTAGATACGAAAGTTACAACAGCTGTAAGCGCGAGCAGGTATATACCCCATGTGTGAAGTAAGCTTCTGCTTAGTTTAGCAAACTTTCACCATGCGCTGTTGTAGAACCTCGCACACATCACCAATCTTGGAAAACGCCGCCAACGGCCATTTATGCCTTCTGGTCAGATGAAACCGAAGAACCAGCTACCCTCCTTTTTCGTTATGACTTGATAGACCCTGCTTCGAACACTAGCTTTCACTTCGTCTTATCCTATTTCGAAAGGGATCTCTATGGGTTTATATTCAGCCTATAATACTTTGCCGGCACTATCACCAGGAAATAATGTCAAGCAACGACAAATCCTGCGATACACAAAGTTGTTTAGTTTAGCTCCGCAAAAGCAAAGTTCAGAATTTCACCTGCGCAAATGCTCAATATTGTCTTCAAAGTAAGCAACGGGAAACTTAAAGGTAGGAAACAACAAAATACGACTATAGTTATGGGCCCTCGCGTACAAGAAAGCCCACTACTCACTAAATACTTGACAAGGACCCTCATTTCTTTAAAGAACGGACAGAAAGAAAGAAAGAAAGAAGGAAGGAAGGAAGGAAGGAAGGAAAGAAATAAAGGTCCCCACACAAAACTCAAGTGTGATTACGTTGCATAATAGGAAACTTTAAAGTAAACAACAAAGTAAGAACCTACTTATGCAATTTGACTGTCAGAGTGGTCCACGATAACGAAAACAGTTCGATGCCCACGTGTAGCCTCTGAGCATGTGACAAACGAAGAACATCATCATATAAGCGTACCCTAGAGAATACTGAATTAACGTTCACCTTCACATCTACACGAACCCTAAAGTTGCGGATGATTCAAAGGCATAAAACCTTGAACTTCCCAGAAGGTCGACGACCTTTTCTAACGGCTCGTTTTGGACTCTTCGTTGAGACTACGTAACATTGACCTCTGAATCTTGCTCGTGTAATGACACTTGCTCCAGAAAACGCAGGAATCGTTTAATGAAATCAGTTTTTCTGAACTTCGTGTCATCATTGGTGCTGTTTATTTTTGATAGAAAGATGAGACTGAAGCTTTTTATGCCTGGCAGATAAGGAAGAAATACTAAACTTAAAGGCGCACTGATGTGTGTCAAACCCCTTTTTGTTCGGAAGCTGTAAACCCAAGCCTAGAAGATTCCTTACAACTTCTCTCTTCTTTATTATTTTTATTTTGGTTCACATTGCTGTAACTATAAGGTCCGGCATACATGACTTGCCCTTGAGTAGGTCAGTGAATACGAGGCACACAAGAAAACTCCCATTGGGAGAAGAATGAAAAGACAAGAGAGAAAAGCTGGCAAATGGTTACACGAGAACCGATGAATTACATTAAATGCGAAATAAGCTGGCACTGTCGTTACTAAAAAAAAAACTATGAGAAAAATAAAACAAGACGGCACTGGCATGGTGATAGTTTGCGAATGACAGAGCGATTCTACATGAACAATAGCTTTAAGAATCCGCAACTGTGAAACCACAGGTGAGCATTGGTTCACTAATGTGGTTCTCACTGGTACGTGCTGCTCGCCTTGAAATCACAGCATTGGGACGTGCGCTTTTCAATAATTCGACAGAATTAATTTGTGAGAGTTGGCATGCGTGCATATATGTGACAACTGTAAGAAAAAAATTATTTGAGCTCTTTCAACATGTGTGCTTACCCCCCCCCCCTCTCTCTCTCTCTCTCTCTCTCTCTCTCTCTCTCTCTCTCTCTCTCTCTCTCTCTCTCTCTCTCTCTCTCTTTCTCTTTCTCTCTTTCTCTCTCTCTCTCTCTATTACATTTCACGGCGTCAGCTATCCTTTTGGATGCATCTAAGCTTTCTCGGTTGATCGCGTCATTGCATATTCATTTGCATTCGCACGTATCGCACAAAAACAAACAATAAGCGGCTATAAGGTAACAGAGCCTTCTGATGGATAAGTTCCGGATGCGTTCTCGTCCCATGTTTTCAATGCACGCAGCAAGCGGATGTTATAGTCCTCAGATCGGTGGAATCCAGCATCCGGCCCGCCTATGTACAAAATTGCCCCTTCACAAACTGCATCTTCGACCAATGATATCATGGGGGTTAGCCGTTCACATCTTCAATAATAACCGTGTGCAGCTTTTTTCGTTCTGTTTAGTTCAAGGTAAGAACGCACTACAAGTAATCCAAATTGATGGAATTGAAAAAATCGGAGATGACAGGGACAATCCATAAAAGAGCAGCTCGTGAAGGATTTACACCGCGTCATGGCTAATAATAATCTCGCAGCGCACACGTAAGGCGTGCGTGGGCCAATAAAGAAGCTTAACGGCCGCGTAATAGGATTACGCGCGAAGATGATCGATCGGGTCACGCGAGAGATCCTTGACGATAAAAGGACGCCGCCCAAGAGGCGGTCAGACGACGCAGCAAGTTTAGATTCATTTGAAAGAGCAACGCTGGAAACTGGAAGGCGAGTATAGATGGCATACCACGCTGGGCCTTCGTCACGCATATCGTGTTCCGTGCATGCCCCATTCGTGATCCGTATATAAAACACAAAAGTGGCATGTATTCCTTCTTCGCGTTGAGTTAGTACGCTTTTCACAGTAATGTATTGTAATTACTCTTCTTTGGAAGAACAAATTCTTCTTTGGAACTAATTCCCGCGAATTCTTGTGGAGCTAACTTGCACGTGATAACTTCGACCGCGATCCCACTCAGCTCATGATTCGCTCGTGGCACTTTCCAACTATGAACCGATAGCGCGCCGTCTGCTAAACGACAGTTGAAAGGATGAAAAATAATGAAAAAGGTAGATTGAACTGTAGTTCACATTTCTACGTAATCCAAAACATGCATGATTTGTCGAGAACGGTTATATGAATAATGTCACTGTTGCGCAGCGAAGTGAACGGTTATGAATATATTATAAGATGTAGCGTTTATATTTTTGAATAAGTAAGACAACGTTCGCAATGGCAAGCTAAAAGATTGCAAGAAAACTCAAACCCAGTGAAACATATCCAGTCACGCCAGTGGCACATACAGGGACACTCAGTATTGGTGACATGGGAAGAGCCAGTCAGCAATCCCCCGTCTGCATTAGGGCAGAGTATACTTAGTAGACGCCCCACACTCCTTCCGTCGCTTTCGTATGTAGTTGTGCTGTAACGGGAGCAAAACACGATTCTAGCATACAGACACGACAAGAGACAGACGCTGGCTCTAAGCACTTTTAAGTACAGCATTTCTTTTTTTCAGCTCGTACTGATGGAAAAAAAAACTAGCGTAATCGAACGACAAATATAAAAATGGCGTTATCTCTTGCTATATAGGCTGATTAGAAAACTTAAAATAATAGCCCGGCCGCAGGTAGGGGGTGATAATATCGAAACAAAATGTGCAAATAACTTCGGACTTTCCGCACGTTCCACAATTTGATGTCAATAGTGCTTGAATTTTTGTCAGTGCTGCCAACTCAGAGGATTTTTCCTGATATAGGCATTTTGGATGTGGTCTGCGTACACACATTTTTTACATATCGACCACACTTCAAAACTGTTTCGCGGGCTTACTGCTGCTGTCATTGTGGTGAAAGCGATCCGATCGAGGAACAGCCATTTCAGCGGAAAGTTCACAAGGATAACGAGATTTAGTTTAGTGCCGAAGCTACCTGTACGTCCAATACAGCACCTAGATCTCATATTCTTTTGTACTCAACCACTACTACTCTGAATCTGTTGCTTGAGTGGAGCACATGCGACTTGTCGAATGCCCCACTCAATGTCTCAATATATCTTATCAGCTGAAAGAGTGAGAAACGGAGCACTCGTAGATAACATAGGCTAATTATTATCACTATCTGAGCCTATACTCGAGTTGAGAGTGTGGTGAACAAGCTGACAAGTGGAGCACCTTTTCATCAGTTTCTCATGCCGTAAAAGCAGCAGCCAGCTAGAGGCTGATACTTCTGATGGTACTGTACGAGATAACGCGGTCACGTGCGACCAATCACGTAGTTTTCAGTGTTTGTGCGCCAAGATCATCGCAAGGTAAACGATTTTTTTCTTAATTGACACCAGAGAGTGACACCGGTGTCTACATAACCGCGCGCTTGTATTATTCCCTGGTTAGAGAGAGTGGTCTGATACAAGTACGCCCTATAGGAGAAGTAGGAGGGTATGAAAAAGGTCAGAATGAGGTGCGCCATGAAATTACTTATTTCCTACATTTCAATTTCAACCATTAATTACCCTTGTGCTTTCCTTAGCTTCGTTGTCTGCTGGCTTTATATGGTCGTGATTAACAAAACTGAAGCCCCCTTTGTTTTCCTTCTCCTCGTTTACTTATTGTGCGATAGTAGCACATACAAAAAGGAGGGAGACGGAGAGGCCCTGCGAGCGAAAATATCTTCATTTTTTCGCCCAAGCCAACGTCCCAAAGGAATGAGAGTAGCAAAACCTCACGACGATATAAGGGGGACGATGGTGACGACATCTGCGACAGACGCCGCGAAAATTAACCGAAGCAACCTCAACAGGTAGCGGTGTTAAATACTGACCCCGTCAATTCGCTGTGCTCCGCGGAGGGGTCCTTCGCGTCGGAGTCAAACTGGCAGTGTGTGTGTCAACACCCTCGACAAAACGTGGTGTACTCACACTATATAACTCTAACAAAGCGAACTGAGCGGGCAGTGTTGCGGGTATACTGCCGACTTCCGACACACGCACGCTGCGCCGTGCGCAGGGCGTTTAAAGGGCGTTGGTCCAGAAAGGCTTGGTCCAGCTGGGACAGTAGCGGCGTTAGCCGGTGTGCGGTCACTTATCTCTTCAGGAAAGCCCGCAGCCGCGGCTCGTCTGCAACTCACGCGCGAGACGATGTGGGCCGTTTCGGGTCTCCTTCTCACCCGTCGACGCTCCTTTTTGCTATCGCACATTCGCGCTTTGTTCCTGGCGCTGTCCTTTTTCGACATTTCACACTTTTTTTTTTGTCTTCGCGTCGCATTAGTATTACTATTTGTTGTGAAAAACATATACACTCGAAAGAGAGGAAAGGGAAAGCAAAGACCAGTCTGGCAACTGCCACTGGAAGTGTCACAACGCCCATGCCTACGCAACCCATGCGATGCGTGCAATATACACAGTCACGCGTCAGGCAAGAGGAAAGGAACTGCTGGTGTCGCAGCCGAGATCGATGTGGGATCTAGCGACGCGCAGCTTGGGCATAGATAGGGAGAAGCATTACGCTGTGACACGAAGTTAGCGGGGACGTGGTTTCACCGTGCCTCGACGTTCCCCATCTCTGTGACGTCAGCTCCCAAGCTATATGGTCGTTTAACCACGCAATGTCCAAATTGTTATTTTTGATACGTTGAGTTTCGTACCTCAACATGCTGATCGAAGCCTTGGAAACTTGATGTGAAACCATGCATAAGCCTTTTTGACGCGCTCAATGGAAGTTTCCATCGTGCACGTCTCAACTAACCAATTACTAATTATTAATAAATAAATAAGTTACTATCAATAAATACTAATTAAAGACACTTGTTTTCTTATTAATTTTTGCATGTGCGTGCGAATGTACTCTCCATGATCAGAACTAAAGGTGAACAAGTACAAATTTTCTTTAGTGTGGATTGGTATACGGACTTTGCGGGCTCAGCAGTTTGGGCCAGTACATTAGCGTGCTGCACCAGCATTACAATGCTGGTTTAGTGGCTCTCCTCGTCGGTTTTACGCCTATATCATCGGCATGCTACGTCCTCTTTCAGCGGTGCATTTTTCCGCTGTGCTTCCACAAAGCCCTGGGACAAAGTAAAGAATGATTGGCGGCAGTGGTAATCGAGCCCACTCTGCAGGGAGAGGTGGAAAAGCAGGAAGTGAAAGATGACAGCTTTGCATAGAAACGACTTTATAGCACATCACAAAACAATAGAACAGTCTTTAGTGCCTCGTAAACCTACGAAAAGTTCCATTTAAAGCATTTCCTTTATTAACAGACAGCAGCTATTATTCAATCCTCTTAACGCTTTTGGTGCGCGTTGTAGCTAGAAAAAAAAGAAGAAAAAGGCATACCGACGCTTTTGTGATATACGCAAAATGAAGCGTAGCAGTAAGACAGATTACGTAACGATTCTATCCATTTTTCATTCCTTTTGCCCTTCGTCAGCTGCATTCTCGCACGACGCCACGCCAATACGCCTATGCGTCACCGTCGGTATCGGTCGCTCGTTCCGATGGGTACTAAGAAAACTTCTAGAATCTGCGGGAAGAAAGCCTTACATAATATGACCCAAAGTAACTTTACGGGAGCGATTAGATTTCCCTGCAAAACGTCGAAATGCTGAGGGGTCATATTGCGAGAGTTTTTACTCATAGGGAATAATTTCCTATTGAGAAGGCAGGAATCCTCTGGTGGATTCACTCTTTCACTCCAACAGGAATGGCGCCGATGTTCTCTCGTACAAAGATTTTTCTTTTTAATTTATCTCCCTCATAAAGCTTTTTTCTTTTTCGTACATTTAGTGCCTAGCTCAAACTGTAAACAACAATTTGGGTCTTTAGACGCAAAATAAAGACTTGAGGACACAGAAGGTTGGTATGCATCTGAGAGACATCATCTCTGGCAAGTGAAATCGGGGCCACCATCAAAACAGGTTGGTCAGTGGCCTCTTCGCAGCTTCAGATTATCGGCACATATTCTTCCGTTTCTACGCATCCGAATGACGACGGCGCTTTGTAAAGCATTGGTTGGCCACACGCAAACGAATGGGCGTAAATTAGACGCCGGAAGATAGTAACTAAGGCAGTATTTTTTCGCCCGGTCTCCAAGCTGACAGCGCAAAAACACAGACTCGCGGATCCGGAAACGGAGCTTCTCCTCGCGCGTCCGGGTAAGTAGACGGAACGGAACCCAGGCAGCAAATTAAACTCGTCCGTGGCGAGCAGCAGGGCACGTGATCGGCGCGCAAGGCTGCGCGACGGTTGCCGCGAAGACGTGCTTCGCATTGAAAACACATTTTTTTCCCCCCTCTTTTTCTTTATCGGCGAAAACCTAAACAAAGGTCCACGCAGAAATAAAATACCTAAACGAGAGAGAGAGTTCGAAAATACGCGGCGGCGTTTGTATACGACACCTGCGGCAGCCCCACACTCTCGGTATGGAGCGCGTCCTGCTGTCGACTCGGCGGTATGTGTACTACGTGTGGCGTACGGACACGGCCGAGTATCAACGAGGCACCCCCCCTCTCCTCTTCGCGGAAATAGATAGCGAAGCGGTTTTCGCGACGCCCGATTCCCTGAGAACGGCCACCGTCGGCCACACCGCGCGTCCGCTCGATCGTCCAATCGGGTATTTGGCTCCAGGCGGTTCACGAAGGCACCAACCAAGTTCGCGCGTACACGTATGTGGCGCATATACCACGAAGGCGCTTGGGGCGTGGGGTGCAACATATGAGGAAAACGTAGAGCCTCAAGACTGGAAGCTTTGCAGTCGTTTAACCCTACGGGTGATGTCTGGACGCAGTTCCACAACATAGAAAGTAACAGAAAAGTACGATAACTTCTTCCCTTCTTTTTGTGGAGGTGAATAAAATGGCAGCAATAAAATGGCGTTTGAGTTACAACTGAATTAGTGCATGAAAATATTGATTATTAATTGGTTTGCTGAGCTACCAATAAATTACGGCTTGCTTCACCGCATTAAATATGCTACTATATAGGTTACGACTCAACGCAGTAGCATGAGCAATACGTAGAGCATTGCAGGGTTAAATTTAAAGACACTAGCGAAATTCATTAAATCAGTTTAGACTGGTAAAATATTCTTTCAAATTCATTAAGTCCTTACCCCATTGGTTGCTGCTTGTTCTTTCGTTACTGACGAACCCCAGCCAGCCGTAGCCCCCTTCATCTCCAGACACGTGCATTAAATCTGCGGTGCTCGGTTGCCATATCTATATTGGCTTGTGCATGAAAGAGGAGGTTCATTTGAATGTCGCACTAACGTGTCGCATCGCGGAAAGGTTAGAGGCACCAAAATGACCCTGATCAACCAATCCAACCGACCGGCTCTTGTCCCTTTTGTCATTATAGAGTGATGAGCCGATGGTCGCACCACGCCGGCTATGGACTTGCCAGGCAACCAACATTACTCGGCGTTCCCAAGGTGCACATGTCAGGAACAGCACCCGAGATAAATGTGAACAGCGAGAATGGAACGTCTTAGTAAATCATTATTACTAACCTTCGCGAACAGCTTCGTGTGCAAAATATTTACGTAACTCTCTTCACCCGCGTGTACGCTATACACCATGTCAGGTGCCCAATCAAGGTCTTCATTAGACGAAGTTTAGTTGCCCGGCAGACCTCACTGTGTTGTTATCACGACTGCACGGCGCCTGTTTTTACAAACCACAATAGCGTACGAGAAGCTTTCTGAATCTGTGCCTTTGGGCCATATTCACGAAGCTTTCTTTTACGCAAGCGACACCCGCGATTGGCCGTTGCCAATCATTAGAGCTAATCGTTAAACTCAGCATCTCTCTCGTTCCGACGAGACCGGTCGACATCGTTAGTGACAGTTGCCCGAATTCCAGTCTATAGGTGGAAATGTTCTTACGTAAGAGAAGTTTTGTGAGCACGGGCTCCTCGGGCCGCATTCACAAAGCAGTATGTACACAAGAACGGTTCGTAAGAGCAAGGTACCGACTTGATACAGAAGGCGCTGCTATAGTGACAGCAGCCGGCTTCATGAAAATCCTTGTTCATTCGCTTCATACCTCCGAAAGTTTTTGTTTTTGTTTTTAAGAAATAAATGCCAGTGGCCTGCCACTTATTCTTTAGCATTATCTTCGGTATCGCGTCGTTGCCGTATTCTTGTCAAACCAGCCCGTGATGTTGGTACGCGACAACTGTTCGTGAGAACAGATGTCAATCGCGATGACAAAGATGAAGGAGGAAAAGGTGATATAAAGAGGAAGAAAGGCAGGGACGTCCATCAGTCAAGTATTATTGCGCAAAAAAAGAAAAAGACACGGACGTAAGAAAAGGCGCACCAAGCGCAAGAAACATAACTCTCTTCTCTTACGTCCGTGTTTTTTTGTTTTTTTTTGCGCAATAATACTTGAGTAATGGATTACCAACTTGGCCCGGAATGCTGCTCTCATTACGTCCATCAGACGTTTGCCTGGTTTGCTACCCTACACCCATTATTACACTACATTATTAGTGAAGGCGGTAACGGTAATGGAAGGCGGCCAACGATAAACAGCACTCCCCAACAACAACAAAAAAAGTGAAATCGACCCCGTTTCAACGCGCGAACAGCCTTGTGCATATGGGAATTTTTTTTCTTTTTTTTTAATGGAATACTACCGGCAGTTTGTTCTCAATATCTGCTGCAACTTGAGCACTGAGAGCACGTACAGTCAGGTATATATATATGCTAGCGAAACAAAACTGTGCGGAGCATAGCTGTGTCCATGCAGCGTTGTCACGGCTGGAGCGATGACGCACGATTGCTTGTATACCTACGTGTGAACTCCCTGTACACTCTAAAAACAGTTGCACCCTTTGGGGTGTATATTTGTCCCACAAGGATAATTGTCATCTGTCTTGCCCGCGTTTCCTTTCTTTAACGCTGCGAGCCCGGTACTTCCCAGTCACGAACGGCATGCGCGTTATCAGTGTGACGCAGCATTCTCGACAGGAAAGTAGCGAACGCCGAGTTTTCAAGAAAGGAAACGCAAGCAATGCAGATGACGATTATTGTTGTGGGACAAATATACACCCCAAAGGGTGCAAACTGTTTTTAGAGTGTACATACCGCGAGTGTCTGCGCGCCACATAGGCCACGCTCTACGGCCTCAGGCGAGCACGTACGTGGACAGAGAAGCGGTTTTCTTCCGCCCGTGCGCGAGCACGAGCAGCCGCCGATTGTGCGCAGATACTAGCGAATAAATATGGAAGAGCGCCGTCGCCTGCGGCAGGTATCAGTGCAGTCAATGGGCGCGTTCTGAATTTATTGCCGCTCTATTGTGTCGTATCTCCAGTTGCGGGGAATATCTACTTCGGAGGGGTTCTAGGCAAAAGCATTAAGTTTAGATCTGTTAGATTACTTCGTTTGGGTAGCCAGCTTAGACGCCTAAAAGGCTGCGTGCGGTCGGCCTCATCGAGCGAAGAGGATTAGTGTTTAGAAAAACAACGTGAAAATAAAATAGCGGTGGCGACGTTACCGTCAAGTTCCCGAAACTGCTCCCTGCGACCTCGTAGATAGTGACTAAGAGAAAACGCGCACCATTCTCTGTTCTTTGTAAGAAAAGAAATGACGTCTCATTTTTTTTTCTTTTTGCCTGCAGAAGCATGGGGACCCCTGTACGCGGAAATGCCGTCAATTGGGTACGTCACATACAATACCTCAATGTTACTTTAGTTTCATAGCGAGAGAAACTGATGAAAGTAGATTCGGAATGAAATCGAGATATTCTCCACAATACGAACTAACCCGGTATTTTTTCTTCGAGTTATTGTGGAAAGGTTTAGGGAAATGGTCTAGCCTGCTATTGCGTCACAAGCGAGTAATTATTATTATTATTATTATTATTATTATTATTATTATTATTATTATTATTATTATTATTATTATTATTATTATTATTATTATTATTATTATTATTATTATTATTATTATTATTTGAAAAGCCGCACGAGAAACCACGACTGTTGTCGAGGGTCGAACTAAACATCTGATAGTTTCCGCAGCACGTTAAATATTTATTAATTTCCCTGATATCTAATGGTCACGCTATAACCTTGTGAGATGGGAGCCATGAAGATTATACCAGCGTAAAATTGTGGTCAAAAAGAAATTGCTTCAATCTCTACTATCACGCTGCCAATATTCACATAAACAATTTGAAGAAAGAAAGAGGAGAAGACGCGCAGACAGATTGATCGCCGGCAGCAGAAAGATTGTTCGTAACTGAACACAGCGCGAAGGGACTGATCAGCACGACGACTACGAGCGACGGTTCACGAACAATGAATTTTATGAATCGCTGTTGCATTATCTGCGTGAAACTGGCCGCCAAGCTTGCGCATAATTGTATGTCACGTGGCAACCCACGCTAATAAAGACGAACGCGTCATAAACTAAAAAAGAAAGTTACACGATCGTAAAATCCACTGAAATGTTCGAAACTGGCAGCCCACTCCCCTCCTCCTTGTGCCCTACATCAGTAATCTGCAACGCTGCCTGCGCCTGAATGCAAGCCCACACCGGCAGATTCGTATCATCGCTACGTAGCACTAACCGTATCGGCCGTTGTTGCAAAGAGAGCTGCCGCAGTTCGGCATTACGGCTGCGATGGCCGAGCGGTCCTGAAATAGACCAACGCAACAACACTTCCGACACGCCTTGCTTCGCCGACGACTTTGCAGGACGCCGACAGGTGACCATGGCGCGTCATCGTGAAGAGGGAGGGATTCCCGCCTGCATCCGTTGACAACGGCGACGCCGAGCTGAGTGGACAAGCAGTGCGCTTTTTTTTTTTCTTTGCCAGCGTCGCCGAAGGAGTTAAATATAGCTGCAGCAACTACAGGCTTGCATGGGGCTGTGCGAAGCTGCTGCACGACCTGTTTTCGATCCCTTTTAATCAACAAACACCACTTTAATTGCGATACCGAGCTTATTCGGGCTTGTTATCTCACTTTTACGCCACCGGGCTCTCGCCGGCAAAGTGATTTCCGCCGTCGATATCGAGGCGTGAAGTGAAAAGAAATGTAAACGAAAAACACTATTAAAATATCCTACAATTAAGAATTGAAATTCAACACCGTATAGGGTTACACTACGTTAACAATGACACTGCAGCGCAAGGCTACGAATTAGTTTCAACCACCTGGATTTCTTCGACGGGCGGAGACACGCTCTCGCATTCCAATTCCCTTTCCGGCCATTTCCGGCCAATCCGACCAAAGAATGTTTTTTTTCCTGGAGAGACGGAAACCGAGTGTTTCATCGATGCTGGAGACCTCCGCAGGGTACCTAGCCTGGTACTGGTGACACCAGTGATTTCTGAAATGGTGTACACGTGCAAAGAGCCCGCACGCGCAGCACGTGCACAACCACGTGCAGTGCTGAATCATAAACTATAGTAGAGAATGCAGTTGACCCATCGTCAATGCCAGTGGCCCGAAGGCAATCACGAATTAATCCATCAGCCGGCCGAGTTCGAAGTGCTTATCGGGATGCAGACTTTGTAAATACCTTATTCCGTTCGTATCTTTACTGTCTGTCCTACACCACGGACTTGAACGCTGCAGCGTTCCGCCTGCATGGAATGCGAGAACCGGACACGCTAACATCCGGACCGTTAATTGCACGTGTGCTTTTTGCTGGGCTCTGTGAAACAAGGAGACATACGACTGATCACGGTGACGTAAACAAAATGTGGTAGGCTAACTGCAGTTGACGTCTACGCAATGTGAAGCATTCATGATTTTAACAGAGGAGAACGGTTGTTTGAATAATGTAAATGTTACGTAGTGAACGGTTATGTATGTTACGTGCTATAGGTGCTGATATTTAAAACAAGTAGGTCATAACGTTCCTAATGACAATATAAACGACAAACGAACAAACACGCACAGTGTAGTGAGCGTGCACGCAAATCCGCAATCGTGATTGAGTGCGTCAAGGCATTCAGAATAAGCGACACAGCAAATGATCTAAAAGAATGCACGACATAATATGTCAAATGGTTTATTCGGCGATAAGGGAATCAGTTTTTGCACACATTTGTGTTTAGTTCTACGCGCTAGAACCATTCTTTCTGTGAATTCTTCGCCAGTGAAGTATTCGCACGGTGACGAAAATGGCAGGGTGCACTAAGCAGTAAAACCTAAGGAGATTGTGCAGTATACTGATAGCACTAATAAAAGATATAAAACGAGGACCAAATGTAGCGCATTACGACCGTATTTTCAGCGTCGGGCCGTCCGGCATCGGCGCGTTAATTTCGCCTAGCGCGAGAACGATGTTGACTTCCCAATTAAAGTGCGTGCCATCAACATCCACCTTAACCGGTAGTATTGCACGGGTATAACAGTGCAGTCACTACGAAGCGCAATATCAACTCGCCAACGCCACGTGTGACACTACGCCGAAAAATGCTTCGAAAAAGCAATGTGTTGCATGTGTCTGCTGCTTTATAATACGTCCTTACCAATCAAGCTAGACGCTTCTTCTATGAAGATACAAACACACACGCGTCCGTGCAGTTTATGCATGCGACGGGGTATACGCGAGTGTTCTTTCTGCTGCGTGTGTAAGTCCGTAAACAGCGGCTAAAAAAAAAAGAAAGAAATGTGCCGCGGGCATCGGAATCGGACGCAGAAAGAACAATAACAAGAATCCGAATCTACTACAGCGTGGCACTGCTTTGTGGAGCGTGCGGTGACGCAACGACTTCGACAGATCCCTCAGGAGGGCCGGCAGACTGTGCCTGTGCGTGTGACTGTTGGCATGCGCCGGTTTGCATTTCTCTTCCTGCGGGTGCGCGCTAGTGATTGCAGAGATCTGCTCGCCTCGAAGCAGCGCCACGCATGAGTGCGCAAGCGCCCTCTATTAGCGCTTCGAACTTCCGCTCGCTTGACTGACAGGCGTCAGAGTGGCGGAACACCGAGTGTCTCTGGTTCGGTTGAGCGATGCCCATCGCGCTTCGATTCGAGCTCGCCGCGCGCGCTCTGCCGGCATCACAAAACCGTGCGCACACTTATGCGACGGCCAAAAGACAAAACAAGAGCTGTGTTCGCGCTCGATGTGGGCGTTTCCTCGAGCGTGCGACAGGGCCCGCAACGTTGCGTGAGGCGATAAAGATTCGCAGCAGGACATTCGGAGGGACTGCGGGCTTAACTTTGTGCGCTTCAATGCGTTGTGTAGCGTCGCAGTATTGAGAATTGTACTGTGTTCCAGGCGCTTTTGCACACTGAGGAGTGAATGAGAGTTCTTTCCCTCTGTAAACGTGTACCATCCATACTACGAATGAATGAATCAATCAACCAATCAATTATTAGACCAATATACCTATCTATTATGCAGAACCACACAACAGATAACACCTCCGCGCAGTGACTACAACGTGGGTGGGCTCAAACAATTAGTTGGTAGACAAAGAAATAAACGTGGTGTAATGCAGGTAATAGACTCTGTTCACTGCGGTGTTACGCGCTTATGGAGTATCATTTTGCGAAGGAGGGAAAGTCCACGGATTAGTATGCAAACAAGCGAGCGGTCTTCATAGCACGTTCTGATCAGTTGAAACTTGCACCGTAAAATTTATAGTGGAGGAATGAAACTTGGCGAAGTAGCTATGGTGTGCTAAAAGGAATTGTATACTTACATCCTATCTCTTTCTGTATTCCGAATTTTCGACCACAACCCTGTTCATGTCACGTACTGCAGCTAAGTTACTATTAATGAAAGGACGAGGGAGGAGAAGTAATTCTCTTTTACCAAGGCTGTTAGCAGCCTTCTTGTTTCGTCGGGCATTCGTGCAATTTGTCAGCGCAAGATTTCACTGGAGCTTCGAGAAAGACGTAGGAAGTGCATAGATAACTTTATAACTTCATGTTATTATAAGATTTTAAATGCAGAGGCAAGAAAAGAGCTATCAAACATAAACGGGATATGTGCACACGCCAGCATGGCATTTAAGGCAAGAAGTGCCCTGTATCAAATTTGTTCGTAATAGTACCTCGCTGAAACGGGCATTTACCTCGGCAGCTTACAATAGAAAGTCCTTTTACATGCGTTCTTACAACACCCAGGCCCGTATTCACAAAAAGTTAATTATGAAGGTAGAAGTATCTGTAAAACAAAATTCCGACCAAATATGATATCGGAGACATTTTTAGCGAAGGCGGCTGACGAATGGAAATTCGGTCGCACTTACAAACAAAAAAATCTTTGCGGATTCAGCCGCTAGTGTTTATAAAAGAGCTTCATTGTAGCCCGCAAGACAGTTTCATGGTCGCTTTCTAGTATTTAGATGGCACTAATTCGTTCGGCCAATGGCCCCCCGTCGTCAGTGGCTGGTGAGCACGTAATTGAGGCGGCAGTCAGACCTGCTACGCGGCAGAGAGTGCTAAGAATATCTTTGATCCGGACAGGCCACCACTGGTGCAACTGAATCTGGTGTAATGAAGCAAACGCGCCTCGTGTTTTCAGTGGCAGTTTGAAGACGACGACGATCGACGACCCTTGCGGTGATTGTAAGAGAGCTCGTGCTGTTCGCTGCTGCTAGGCTGCTGCTAGAGAGCGTAAACTTTTATTTTCAAATCAACAAGATTCGAGTCCGGCGTCTTTTTAGTGGGTCTGGGAACCCGCCGCGGACGCGGTTCCGAGACCTTGTCTCGAAGCGGCTTCCTCGGCTCGCTGGACGGCCCAGAGTTGTGCTATCAAGCTATACTGATTTGTAATTAAATCTCAGTACACTGATAACATTCAACACTCGAACCCTCTCGAGTGAGGCTAGCTTAGCAGGGCTCTTCGAGGAATTATCAGGCATTATCTGGCATATTATCTAGTGAAGTTAGAAAAACTGGTGAGGCTTATGCAGTGCTGACTAACGGCCAGGTCTTCTGCTACAAAGGTCTACCAGATAGGAGACAATACGAGATAGGATTACTAACTCATAGAGACATATCCGGCAACATTGATTAATTCTACAGCGTTAATGAGAGTAGGAGTCGTCGTAATAACGATTAACATAGAATAAAGGTAGTAAAAGCCTTCGCTCCAACCTCCAGCCACGAAGATGAAGAAATAGAAGAATTTTGTGAAGTTGCTGAATTAGCGATGAGAAAGGCACAAGCTCAGTATACTGTATTCGTGGGCGACTTCAAAGCAAAAGTGGGAAAACAGCGGGCTGGGGAAGAAGCAATTGGCAACTACGGCATCGATTCTAGGAACACTAGAGGATAAAAGTTGGTAGACTTCGCGGAAAGGAAAAGGCTCCAAATAATGAATACTTTGTTCAGGAAGCGCAGTAACAGGAAGTGGACCCCGAAAAGCCCTAATAGAGACATGAGAAATGAAACAGATTTCATGCTCTCTGTCCATCCCAGCATAGTGCAGGATGCAGAAGTGTTCGGTAGGGTAAAATGCAGTGACCATAGGTTTGTGAGGGCTAGGATTTCTGTCAACTCGAAGAGAGAAAGCGTAAAATTAGCTATCAAGAAACAGACGAACCTAGACGCAGTAAAGGTAAAAGCAGACGAATTCAGGCTGGTGTTCGTAAGCAAATATGCAGCTTTATAACAGAAAGACGAAGATAACATAGAGGTAATGAATGAAACCGTAAGAAGGATGGTTCCAGAAGCAGCAATTGAAGTGGGAGGTAAGGCACCAAAACAGCCAGTAGGTAAGTTCTCCTAAGTAACAAAGAACTTAATAAAGAAACCACCAAGCAGGAAATTTTTCAACTTAAGAGATCAATAGAATTCGCTGAACTGTTAAAAGTGATCGACAATAAGAAAGTAAGGGATATTAGAAATTATAACGTCGAAGAGATTGCGGAAGAAAAAATGGCCCCAGCATGAAATCAGAGAGAAGAAAACTTGGCATAGGCATGTATGCACTGAAAGATAAGGGTAATGTCACCAGCAATTTCGATTATATAGTAAACGCAGCAGAATAATTCTTTACTGACCTGTGCAGCAATCCGAGCAGCCACGCTACCTTCATTCAAAGCAGCGATAAAACAGGATACAGAGGCTCCTTCTATAGCTAGCGATGAAATTAGAAGGGCCTTGCAAGACATGACCCGGGGAAAAGCGGTATAAGAAAATGGAATAATAGTAGATTTCATCAAAGATGGAGGAGACATCATTCTTGAAAGGCCTGAGGCCCTTTATACGCAATGCCTCGCGACTTCAAGTGTACCAGAGAGCTGGAATAATGCCAACATTATACTTATAAGAAGGGAGACGTTAAAGAATTGAAGAATTATAAGCCCATTAGTTTGCTTTCAATGTTGTATAAGATATTCAACAAGATAATTTCCAATACAATCAGGGAAACACTTGACTTCAATCAACCAAGAGAAGAGGCTGGTTTCTGGAAGAGATATTCTACAGTGGATCTCATTCATGTCATAAATCAGGTAATCGAGATATATGTGGTGTACAATCAACCTCTCTATTTGGAAGGGCATTTGATTCAGTTGAGACACCAGCAGTTGTACGGCCATTGCGTAATCAAGAAGTACAGGAGGCATACGTGAATATCTTAGAACATATCTGCAAAGATTACAGAGCTGCCTTCGTTCTCCACAAGAACGCTAGAAAGTTACCTATCGAGAGTGGGGTCAGGCAAAGACACCGAATCTTTCCAATGCTATTCACTGCATGTTTAGAAGAAATATTCAAGCTATTAGGCTGGGAATGCTTAGGGGCGAAGATGGACGGTGAATATCTCAGCAACTTTCGATTTGCAGATAACATTGTCCTGTTCGGATACAGTGGGGACGAATTACAATAGATGGTTAAGGACCTTAACTTAAAAAGTAGAAGAGTGGGGCTGAAGATTAATATGCAGAAGACAAAAATAACGTACAATAGCCTGGCAAGGAAATAAGAATTTGTGATCTCCAGTAGCATCTGGAGTCTTACAGTATTACGTTTATATAGGTCAATTACTCACATGGGACTCTGGTAATAAGAAGGAAACTTACTGAAGAATAAAAATGGCTTGGAGTGCATACGGCAGGCATAACCAAATCCTGACTGTGAGCTTCCCACTGTCATTGAAGAGAGTACAATCATTGCATTCTACCGGTACTAACATATGGGGCAGAAACTTGGAGGTTAACAAAGCAGCTCGAGAACAATTTAAGGGCCGCGAAAATAGCCATTGAACGAAACAGGTTACGCGTAACGTTAAGAGACAGGAAGAGAGCGGTGTGGCTTAGAGAGCAAAAGTGGATACCCGATATTCTAGTTGACATTAAAAAAAATGGAGCTGGGCAGGCCATGTAATGCGTAGGGCAGATAACCAGTGGACCATTAGAGTAACGGAATGGATGCCAAGGCAAGGAAATCGCAGTCGAGGCCGGCAGGAAACTAAATTGGGCGATGAAATTAGGAAAGTTGCAGGCGCAAGTTCGAATTAGCTATAGCGCAAGACAGGGGTAATTGCAGATCGCAGGGAGAGAGGCCTTCGTCCTGCAGTGGACGTAAAGGATCGGCTGATAATGATGAATTCGTTCGATGTATCGTGATGTGTTTGACTAACATTACAACAGATCCTTAGGTGAAGCCATTGTCAGCTGTCGATCGCCATGTTGTAGCTACACCCACTCTCCTGCCCTCCCCCCTCCCCCACTTTCACCATCACCATCCACACTTAGAAACACCCTCTTTGCTTAGCAAGCTTGCGAAAGCCACTCGTATACGTGTGTGTACAGCGTTTTCGCCTTAAACACACATTGTATCAAATAACCACAAGCTCGCTTTTCCTTAAGTGCAGCCTCCTCGGTCGTCAACAAGTCATCTTCTCCAGCGACAGTGAAGGCCTCGTTGGTTGAACATTACCGGGCCCACCCGTACCGGTTGTGAGCCGCTTTCCTAATGCCTTCGGCGTAATTCGTTTCGAACACGCGTGAAGCAACCTCGACGAAGCGGGCACCAGCCTGTTCCTGGAATGCGCCATTATAGACACCGTCAAGACGACGTCGCATCGGTCCGTCGTCGTTGACTTTTACCTAGGCTCGGTAACATCCGTTAGACCCACTCCAAACGACTGCGGGAATAGCAAAGTCGACTCGGAGGATATATTGCTGCTATGCTATACGCATTCCTCTGTGAGAAGAGCATGAGAGTATACTTTTCAGATTGAGCTGTTATGTACGTATAGGATGCGCGGAAATTTTCTCGCCAGGTCGCTCCTAAACCAATCTGCTTAGAATATATGTCGCAATGAAAGAAAATCGTGATGTTTTTGTGACTGATTATTGAAGTAATTCCATCATTTTTTTCCTTCCATTTGTTAGCATTCTTTTAAACGTTCGATCCGCAGCAATGTATTTGTGTTTCTACTACCGTACTCTAATCTTTAATCATTGCTTCTCTTTACCTTTTGTAATATGTCCTATCTTCTACCGATCTTCCATTTATACGTCTCTGTCCCCTCATTCCTGAAGAGTAGGATTCCTGAAGAGTAGGAAGGTACTGTGCCCCTTCAGGTGGCAGTTGACAGCCTGCACTTCCCCATCCTTTCAATCTACTTCAGGATAGTTCAAAATGGCTAAGTATTATTTCACAACCTGGGCGAAAGACAAAAAGTTTACAATTTCGAGATTAAAAATGGAAACGAAGTTCGAAAAGTGAATTGTTACGCCATGCGAAATTCCGTGAGTTGTCCAGTGAGCCTTTGTCCGCGTCTCTGACACAAATAGTGAGCTGCTGACCGGTCACCCAAAAAGACGTAATCTTACAAAGAGTTGTCGCCAATTTCACACTTTATTTCTTTTCTTTCAGTTGTAGCTCAGCTTTCAGTTGTAGCTTTCAGTTGTAGCTCAACGCAAAATTCACATCAAGAGTGCCGTATCCCACAGAATGCCCAGCCAACTAGCCCACCATGTTGTGCAAGGCCAGTTCAGTTCTGTACTTTCAATATGGCCGCATCAAACGCTGTATATGGTTGCATTTACGGAATTACAATGTCTGTTTCCGTTTTAGAACTATAAGATTACAAATTCGACGGCCTAGTTTAAAAAGGAAATTGATTGTGTTAATCCCATGATATTTTAACCCAATTTGGAGGCACAGCTAGTCATAACAAAAAGTGACTTCTATCCACGTTTAAAGGAGTTAATTCAGTTCGCTTCGGCGGTTGGTTATTTAGAGCATTTCTGCGTTTCGAAAGTGTTAGAATAGGAAGTGACAGAAGTACCGGAGCTCTACAGCTTCGTCTTTAACGTCGGCATTTTCTTTCTTTTTTCATGTCGCTGCAGCTCTTAGAGTAAACAAACTTATCCACCAATTACTGAACACCCTAGAAATATGTCACAAGTTTGCCCCTACGCAACAAGAAATTAGATGCTTGGCTGGTCTGGCTCAGACGCAAACGACATACAAATAGAAAAGATCAATAAGGAGGTCGCAGAAAAAAGTTCAATAGACATTTGTTACACATATTTCTACACATACACTTCCGCATTGGCTTCCTTTTCTATCCTCTCCAAGGGGGGCAGTTTTATGACGGAAAATTATCGTTGTTCAAGCAGTTTGGCTATATCGGTATCGTGACGAAGGGTTTACGAGAAAATAAAAAAAGAAGTTACGGCAGTCCAACAAAGGAATGGATGTATTCAGCCTGGCTATTTTTCAACTCGGCAACCTACGTATATCAGAAGAGGCTATTTTCTTACGTCCTACAAGCAGCGCTTTGTACGACCCTAGCGTCCTTAACGCGGCAAGTAGCGAACACCTGTAATCGCTAACCAAACAAGGGCACGTGCCAGAAACACGATCGTGGTTCTCGTATCACTGCACGCACAGCAGCGTTGTCAAAAGACCCAGAAGCGTGGCACCTCCTCGAAAGGAGGGGCCCTTTCCCCTTACCACGTTCTTCTTTCTTTCTTTCTTTCTTTCTTTCTTTCTTTCTTTCTTTCTTTCTTTCTTTCTTTCTTTCTTTCTTTCTTTCACTCGTACACGTTTTTGTTGCGAGTGAAGAAAGCGAGATGAAACGAAAACTACAGTCCCGCGTCACTCTTTTCAAGACTGTGCGACCTCGCAGGCTTTTATTTTACGTTAAGCGGGAGGGGTGATTTCGTGCGTCGTCGCGGCCGCCATGCTGGTGAACAATTAGGACGCCGAAATCATTAATCCAATACGCTCATTTCCGGCTTATATTCAGTACATATTCTGAAACGTGGAACCAACAGTGGCCCTGTAAGATCCCATGCAAGTCATCTATGCGCTGGAATCTATTAATGGTTCATGAATATGGCGTCTATGATATGTCAATATACAAAGCATGGGTATATCACATGTGTGTAATTCTTCTGGCCGCTTTCAAATTCCGACACATTGTCAACTTTGCCATCTTGTCTTGTCTTATTGACCCACAGGGCTACTACGGCGTCGCCGATCGGTTCAAAACGCCAACATGGCAGCATTTGGAAGTGTCCAGAATAGTACCTCATTTATACGACCACTGCGCTGGAGCTCGAAAATTGTTCACCAAGATGGCGTCTATGACGTCATGTGCAAGCAATCTGTACCAATATATGCGTGGAAACTGTGAACAGCTCACCAATATGGCATCTAATATATCACGTGCAAATGGAGCCTATTAAGTGGTTATCGATATTTCACCATGCTATAATGGCCCACCAGCATGGCGGCCGCAATGACGTCAGTACAAACAATCTGTAGACACAATGGAATACACGACCGCAGCGAAGAAAGGGCGACGCCGTAGCCACGTGCACTTTCAGCGTGGACAGAAATATTTTCGATAAATCCTACTGCCGTTTGTTCACTTAAGAGACAGTTATTTCTTACCGGTAACTTCCTAAACGATAGGTGGAAAATATCGCTGCCCAAAGTGGCTAACAACTAATAACCGCTGTGTTCAATGTACTATCGAACGCTTCTTACACTATGCATCATACGTCGTCACCTCATTTTATTTACAAACATGCAAAGAAGAGCATGATTTTATGAAGGTGTAGCGTAGCTGGAACCACTTTCTGCGTAAGCTGTCATGGCACGAGTTGGCTGAATTTTACTGCTCATTCATGCAATGAGTGCTAATTAAGTGACTCATTCCAAGGCTGCGGAGACAGTATTCTCGAAATGGGAGATGCATGCGTCAAAGGGGAAACATTTAAACAGATTTGTCTGAAATCATGCTCCAAAGCAGCTCCATAGGTTTCTATACCTTTATATTAACGTATAGATTTATGAGCACTTACCGTATTGTTAGTTTCTTGCAGAATGTAATCGTCATGCAGTGTGCTCGGAGCTGTGGAATTTAGTAGTTAAGGGCGCGATATATCGGCGCGTTGTCGGGCTTTTAGTTGCCTTGTTTGCCATCCCCTCTTAGTAAACCATCATGTATATCTTGTATGCTGAATAAATGAAAGAATGAATGAGAGAGCTCGGCGTAAAAGAAATAACAAAGCTCGGCGTAAAAGAAATAACAAACAATGTTCGTAAGTGAATGAAAACTTGGGAAGTAGTTCGGGGCTCCGGTATGCAAAAAGCTCACTGACCATCTTGAACTTACTAAAATGGGTTTCCGCGTGGCTAACGGTGAACAAACAGCACTACAAAAACGTGTTCTTGTGGGCGCTCTCTTATTAGCAGTCACCGCAGTGGCAGGTCGCGCTAGCGATGACGAGCTGGCCGCTCATTCACGAGGTCGTCGGGGCGCACCGCTCCTCCGCTTGAACGCACTTGAATCATTGCGTGTGGAGGGCGACCGACGAGCGTACTCACACGGCCACGCCGAAGTTCGTCAAGGCGACGCACGAAAGAGGGCAAAGAGAATACGAAGACACGCGAAAGTATCACGAACGCCTTGTCAGTGTCAGCGTGTGTACCTCATGACCCGGCATTGAGACCGGAACAAGCAGCTGCGACCGCACAAGAAGCACGATTCCCGACACTCGACGAAAGGTTACGCGCGTGCGTTGTGTACGTTCGCCGTCAACGTCGAATGGTGTCGGAAATGCGAGCTGAGCAAAGCAAGCACAAGCGTAAGAAGCATTCATTTTGTCCTTCGTATTCTGCAGTTTAACTGTGGCTGGAAACGGAGATGTGGGTCTCGTGTGCTGCCCAAAACGAAGAAACATATCAATTAACTATCAGTGTATCATGTATCCAAAAGTAAGGAACGAAGGTACCGAATAAATGTCGTTATCATGAGGAAGAATGAGAAAGGATGGAGAAAGATGTGAACCGTGTCCGGTTTTCTACCCTGTTACAAGAACGGACGGACGGACGGACGGACGGACGGACGGACGGATGGACGGACGGAAGCTATGAACATCCCATTTCGAACGGGGCGGTGGGTTGCGCCAACTTGGTGGCGCAACCAGCTTTACTGGTTGCGCCACCAAGTTCTTGTTACTATATTGCCTAATGTCCTGCCTATGTTTAAAAATAGCAAAAAAAAGCACGAAGAATTCTCATCACCAAACTTCCTGGACCCCTATTCTGGACTTCCTGGACCAAATTCTTTTTCAATGATGACACGCTGACATCATATGGATACGTTGAATGGATGAACCTTATGGCACGGTTTTGCACCGATTCAAGTGCGTTGATTAGATATGCTTCATGAGCATATGTCATCGATGCATACGGCCTTGATGTCATTGGACGCATACGGCCTTATCACACGGACCAGCGAACGAATGGGAAAGGTACAGCCCGAGTCACAAACGGAATTCTCATTCGCTTTTATCCCAACAGCCGCTGAACGGGTTTCTTTACAGCTTTAGCCTCGTCCTATCAGTGCACAATATGCGCATTTAGCCACCCAACGGACAATAGATCTTACTGCGTGTATGTTGTAGGACGCTATGTGATATGCTGCAATATGAGTCACCGCGCGGCGTTGCCTATAAAGGCCCATTCACACTTGCGAGTTGCAGAGGTCGTGCGACCATTCTGGTCGAAAAGTGACATTCGCAAATAGAAGTAGAACGCTGGACGCTGCTAATTTCCCCGTAACTAGCTTCCTTCGTCAGAAAAGAGGGGCCACGAAGGGTAGAAAGAGTTGCCACTCCGGGGGAGGCCGAGACGACGCGAAGGGTTCTTGGACATTTTCGGCAAAAAAGTTGCCACGAACTGGTGCCTGCCCTATACTGGGAAGCAGCGGAGAAGACCAGTTGGGAGTAAAATATCTCGTCTCCCATTTCCACGGCCAGGCTTTCTCTCCGCTTTTGCACCGGCTGGAACTTTGTAGGGTAGCCGATCCGATATTCCGTCTGCGACAGTGTTGTGTGTGCTTCCTGATTGGCTGTCACCCTGGTGGGATGTGACCTGTGTGTAAATGGCTACCGCCAGAACAGAGGTGTTATAATGACGATGCGGAGAGAAAACAAGCTGCTCTGGAAACGAGGCTCTCTCAGACAGTCGTTGCTAAGCACTTGACTTTTTTTTCTGTTTTTCCTATTCAACGGTGCAAATAAGTTTTGTTCAAGTGCCAGTAAACCTGTTGGTTATCGGTTTCCCAGCTTCCGTGCTTTTGATTTCTTCATCCCGAAACCTCCGCCCCATTACTATATTGAGCCGCGTTCGAGACACAATGACCTAGCGGCGCAGAACTTTGTAAACATAATAGAAAATACTTACACGCGAAACGAAAGCATGTAAAGAGTTGCGCTCAAATTTCGCATTAGGGAGTATCGTAATCGCCGGTGAATTTTTTTGACTTGTTTTTGCCCTTCGTGCCATAAGCCAAATTTTTCCAACCATCACTTGATCAGACCGTTTTTTGTGCCTCACGGGACATATAATGCTTTCGCGTTAATAATAATAATAAGCTCAACCTCCACATCCCATTACCCTTTCTCGATTTTTATTAGTAGAAAGCATTTGTATAGAGTACAGTTTGAGATATAAATATATAGGTATATAAAAGATATGACGGAAGCCCGAATAATATTGTCATTACTTCTTTATATTCGAGGCGCCCGCAGTGCTTGTCAGATATTCAGACGAAATATTTATACTAGCCGGAGCAAGCACGGAGGCTTCTAAAGCTGGCGTATATGTTAACTGCGCAGGCATGCATTTAGCTTCACATATCGCTTCCCTTTCTGCAAATAAATCTCTCTCTCTCTCTTTAGTTTCATAGGCAATGTGGTATACGATGGTGCCATGGAAAGCAAGTCTGGCAATAATTACGTATATTAAAGCGAAAGCTTTACTGGCCGCGAACTTGCGATTTCGCCGTGGCGGTGCTCCGAGGAGGCACATGACGTCACAACGCGCGCCCCCTCGCCGCGGATATTTCTCACTCGCTCGTTCCCGTCACTATGGCGTATGCGCCACTAGTAGCAACGAGCCATAGGTGTTCCGCCGCTGCGCAGCGCCGCGCCTTTCCGCCGCCGCCGTTTGGTATGACGTGACACCGCGTTTCTCGTGGTTGCGCTCGCCTCCGCTCGCTTCGCCAGCTGCGTCGCATGCCTGATAACATTCGGAGGATTGGAAATGAGAGCTCGCGTGCGCCGCAACCACAGTTGAGGCGGCAGTATGGACGGCGACAATCCTGATAAACAGGAGGAGGCCTGGAATCGACATCGGAACGAGATGAAGAGGAAACGAGTCGCCCAGGAAACAGACGAACAGCGCGCCGAACGACTGGCTAAACGCCGCAACATAGCTAGACAACAAGACTAACCTGGACTTGCAATCAAGATTAACCAAGGCCAACCATGCTATGCCTTAGCTTTCGCTACATATATCCTGGCATATCCGAGCTAAGCCACTGCCAATTTTTTACCTTTGCTGCAAACATGACAATTGCTGGCCATTTCATTTTATTGCAATAGCAGACGCTTCAGACGCATACGCGCCGTCGGCACCGGAACCGTCATGCTTTTCACGCATAGAGTTTTTCAATAAATACCCTAGAGGGAAAAGTGGTTCTAGTGTCTACTGTGGTGCTAGTGGTGCTCCTGAGTGTTGCCTTAACCTACATGGGAATGATGGGAAGTACAGGCTTCGGATTGACTTCGATCTTTAGACTAGCGGCGTTTACTTGCGGCGCAGTAAACGAAGCTATTCTCAAATATTATCGGGTAAAATCTGATTTTATTTCTGCAGTATCTTATATAATGCACAACACATTACATAAGCTTTGTATGACTTCGAGACTGAAGCACGGTTTGCCACCAGGGCACACCAGGGTATGCATTCTTCTGCAGTTCTGTTCCCGATTTAGCGCCAGAGAATATTTTAAGATTTCTTTTACAACAACAATAACAACCGTGCATGTACTCATATAAAAATACTCGTCAAGTATTTATGGAAACAAAAATTTTGTATTGCGAGAAAGTGTTGCGCCGTTGAGAGGAATGCTACATTTGTCGCCTACTTCAATGCGTGCTCGCTGCGAACGCGATATTTTTCTCGCAGAGGACAGGCACTTGCGAACTCTCCCTCTTTCGAAAGACTGAAAGTCTTTCGTTGCTTTTAAGTACTGTAAGTACTTTAAGTACTGTAAGTACTTAAGGTACTTTAAATACGCTTAAAAGTACTTTTAAAAGTACTTTTAAGCGCGTCTGCTGCAGTGCTAGCTAGGACGATTGAGGCCTCATACGAGTATGCTTCATTATATTTTATATTGACGTACCGCTTCTGAAGCGGCCGCCAGCAGCTGTGATGACGTGGCTTTGCACTTACCCATTTTGTGACAGCAGACTAGAGCCAGGAAGCAGCAACCTATAATACCACAAGTAAGCTTTTGTTTCAAAGTCCTAAAACACACATTTAAATGAACACATAAACGAGCAATGCGTAATGAAGCGGTCAATAAAGTTTGATTGTCAAGGCACTGGAAGTACAACTGTCTATGTCTTGTATCAGTAGCGCCTTCCTTTCGCTGTTCTGAAGTTTCATAAAGCACGTAACGCTACAGCGCCAACCTAACACACTTAACAAACCAAGGTCAAAATGGTCAAAACACGTTCTTTCAACGCTTACGATGCCGTCGCTTTCTCGTCAGGGCTTCGACGCCATGCGCCCGTGGCGTAATTGTTATAATGTCGGGTTTGTGTGCCAGAGGTCTTGTGTTCCAATTCTGCCTGGTGGTGATTTTAATAATGTTTCTTTAATTGTTCATTACACAGTACTTCGTTGACAATGACGAATTTACAATGTCGAAGAGACGTTTAAATCCAGAAGAATGAAGTTTAGGCAAATCCATGTACTGAAACGCCCTGTTGCAGCTACTGTAAGGGGCTTTAAGCTCCTGCATACACTAGCGCCAGAGTTTTCTCTAGCAATTATTGTTTTAAACTATGTATCAGGTGGTTTACTATGTACTAGGTGTCAGCGCATGTCCTACTGGTTTGCTTTGCCTCCACATAGAGGGCACGGGCGCTTTGAAGCACGAACATTGTAAATGTATGGGAGGGTAGACCTATACAGGTCGGCTGTAAAACTCTATCGTTCCTGCTGAACGGCTGTGGGCGTACCACACCGTGGTGCGTGCACTGGTCTTAGGCGAATGGACAAACAACTTCAAGCTACGAACGCCGACGGTTTCCCTTCGGTCTCACCTCGTGCGCCAACGCCTGCAACACTTCGCTCATCACTCCAGCGATCTTATTTCGTTATCACGAAGGCATACGCATCGGATTCCACTAATCGCAGGAAGCGCCACCCTGCCATGCAAATTTGGCTGTAGCACCATCCGTTGTTGGGCGGGAAAAATGACGTCAAGAAATCTAGCCGGCGAAATTGGCTGCACCAGCTCAGCTGTGAAAATCCATCGCCCCTTTTCTATTCCATTGCAACACTGCTGTTCGGAAAATATGCGCTGAAGCTTTTACATGAGAGACACTGAGTGTAAGCTACGTTGCGCAAAGGTTGTACTTCATCACTACTTGCTATACTGCATCACACAGAAGCATTACTAGCTCTGACTATTCGGGATTAGAAAAGAAAGATTAAACTAGAGCGGACGTCCGGAAACGCAATCATTCTTAACTGAGCACCGCGCACCGTTGAAAGTTAATCCCCCCGTTCCGTATCTGCCTTAACAAGCATCGCGAGCAGGATATTACTGGAAGTGCGATCAGTTTGCAAGCTCGCTCGCGCCACGAAGAATTCTATGGATCAGGAGGGGTGAGGGAGGGAGGGGGGAGATCACGCTCAAAGAGGAAGTTTGTTTTGCATAGAACGACCATCTAGGCCGGACGCCCGAGAAAGACGAACTGATGCTCAGCTCTCACGCACATGTGTGAATGCCTATTTCCGTACGTGCGCTTTGCCTTTGCGCAAGTCTGAGTCAGCAGCGCAACTCTAACAACATTTCTATAATTTTATCTGCGTTTATTTGTCACAGGGCATATTACGAAAACATGTTCACCGAGACGTTCGTAGCCGAGCGATTCGTAAACGCATGCCTCTCCCAAGTGCAATACTATAAGGATGCCGTAGCACGAAAGCAAGCGGCATAACAAACAATACACAGAACGTCGGTTCATTCCCGTTTTCTTCCCTTCTTTCTTCTCGTTTTCTTTTTCTTTTTCTTTTTATTTACTTTTTTTTCGTTCGTACAAAGATGAAAAGCGACATCAAGAGAGCCTTGCATTTCGAGTATATTGGAAACCGAAGAGGCTGCGTGCTGTACTGTCCGTGATTCGAGTACATTATGGCTTGGATTCTATATATCGCTCCACGTATATACGCTCCGGCGGCCACGCCGTACGCGAATCCTCCTCTCCAACCTCTTCGCAGACCCGGATGCGCGCACTGGAGGATTTTGTTCTCAGCGGGACGGCCGCAGCGCGACGCAAGGTTCGATCGTGCCAGATGAAAAAGGCCTCCGCGCCGACAAGTAAGAGGATGTCCTCGCCGTTTCCCGCTTTTTTTTCGCAACGATTCAATAAGGAAGGCTGGCGTTGGTGCAGCAGCGGACCAATCAGAGAAGAGGAGAATCCGCGGAGGGAGGCTCGAAAAGCAACCGATTTTCCTTTTCTTTCTTTTTCTTTGTTATTTCGTTCTGGCATGTGGTTCTTGCTTTACAAAGTACGTACAAAGAGCGCCGCCCGCTTCCGTGTCGTGCGAACGAAAAAGAAAGCTAAAAAAAAAATAAGGAAATGCAGCTGAGAGTCATCGCAGGGGCGCTTGCACACAAACTTAAGGCGGTCTGTATTAGCGCGCCGCGTGAGGCGGTCTTCCTTTCACCGTTCTGTCGAAAGCTCCGCGGCTTACTCCTCGAGAGTGTTGTCTCTATACGAACACGCGTAGACTCACGTAAAGGAATGAAGACGCGAGGAAAACCAAACTTCCTCGCTTCCGCTTAGGTTTCTTTCATGCCAACAAAAAGCTCGTGCTTTCACATCGCAGCAATAATAATCGGCACATGCCGCACGTCAGTCCTGATCACAAGAGCCGCAGGTTTGCTATGGGCACACAAGGCACCCTTGATTGGAATTGGGATTCGCGGTCGACGGAAAACAGAGAAAGAACACTGGAGAGCGAAGAGTCTGCCGAAACGTCGCCGATGCAACCGCCATGCGCCGGAAGGGCGGCGAATCAGGCCTAACAGCATTTTAATGAAGATGAACATTTTTGTTAAAACAATGCTGCGAAGACGTCTTTTTTTTTCGAACAAACATGCATATTGCAGCGGTGGCGCAGAGCTCATGATTACATCTGACGTTCGCTGATTAAGTGAATAAATTAATGAATAGGGCTGTGCGACTATTCGGAATGTTTGAGTAGCAAATCGAATAGCCACTATTCGCACATGTTTCCTGCAAAATGTTCGCCAAAAAATTCTTTCGTTCCAAAAACTAGCACTGACTGGAATGGCCTCACAGCCTCCATAGCTTCCATCACCGATGTTGATGCTATCAAGACTTCTGTTTCTGATCATTTTATGTAAGCTTGTTTCGTTTGCCAGTAACTTGTATTGCGTGCACTTTACTGTTTTTTATATATTTATGTGTTTTTGCAACCGCAGATCCTCTTCTGTAATGCTCCGGCCTCGAGAGCAAATAAACGAAATGAAATTAAATCATGGAGGGCTAATGGCAGAGATGGAATAGAAACAGGTGGGTATAGTTTTACGTTATAGCGCCCCTGGTGTGCGTCGCGCATGAGTGTCCCCGTATATGGCGCACGCGTGGGGACCCTGAGTGGCTCCGAAGTCCGCCATCTCGGGCTCCAATGTTAAGCCGGAAAGCCTCTCCTCGCAGGCGCAGGAGCCGCGCTGGCTCTGGTGGGGCTATCAGCAGCGCATTTGTTTTAAAGATTGTGTCTTTGCTAGCGACTTTCCCGTCATTTTTCTCTATCGGGTATGTTTCTAGCTTTTTTCGTGGGCCGATCCCGAAGACGAAGCAGTCTAAAAACGTAGGCGGATATGTACCCCTGGGACCACAGGTCGCTGTCATGTTCGCAATATGCATTTATATATACAAGTATAACTTGCCTTGCAGCGGGATTCGAACAAAGGGCCCCTAGTACAAGCGGTCGATACGGTAGCCATTACGCATGGGGTGCTTTTCGCCTTCTATGGCGAGTCTCATAATCACATCGTAATTTTGGCGTGTACAACCCCTAGAATTTATTTTAAAATATTTAATACTAATTTAACAATTCAGCATCCCGAAGATCACGCAGTAAAAAAAAAAATTGAGGCATTCCGACGCGCCTCCTACTCGCAACACGTACGTCAGGGATAACGCGACAGAGCGCCGGGCTTAGTGACTCTGCCGCATTCTCACTGCGAGCTTGCTCAGGAAGACACTGCATTTGACCGTCTTCAACTGGAGCTTGAATCGCCTTCCAATTTCATTATTTACGGAACGCTTTGATACATTTCGTAAGTTGCTATATGTGCCGTAAAGTCCATGAATACTTTGTTTAACGCAAAACAACAGACACAAGAAAGACGACAGGACAAGGGCGCCTTGTCCTGTCGTCTTTCTTGTGTGTGTTGTTTTGCGTTAAACAAGGTATTCATGGATTCGCACCAACTAGCCCGCCAACGCTTTGTGCCGTAAAGTAATTAAGTAAGAAGTTAATTAGTGAAATTGTCTTAATTCGTTGAATACGTGTTTCGATTTCTCGTGTTAGTAATGTCCGCCTCTTCGAGTTATACTGCTCAAGGAGAAGAATTATGCAATCTGCCGCAGGCAATCTTTAAAGATCCCCTAAAGCTTAAAAATTATCACCCTGCACACACAGCTTGTAAATTCACTGTTTATTCACCACCTGTAAGGACCCTATAGGCAAACCGTGAAACGCTCTGTATATGATTTACGCCACGTAAGCTATAGTGCTCCAATACCCCTATACGTTACCCAGAAATTACTCAAAATTCTGGTAACAAGTTTAATTACTTTGCAAGAAGACTTAGCAGAAATTTAGCGATTTCGTTCGCTTTAGCGATGCGCTCAAAAACAATTTAGCAACACGGCTACGTATCCATCGACCTAACGCAATGTGCCTCAAATGAGACAATGAATGCTTCGTATTAAAGCGCTTGCATTTAGGCTCCCTAGCGGCGAGTACATAAAAAACACAAACTGCCACGCTCTAAAACGAAAGGTTTAAGTGTATTATACATGGAGCTTCTTGTACAAAAAGTCGGAAAAATACAACGTGCGTTTCACAAACAGACACTAAAATGCTGTGATACAACACTTCCGATCTGTGAGCGCACAGAACTTGTAAAGACACTAAAAACATATACAAAGGGAGAGTCAGTTAGAGACGGTGAAGGTGTACTACTACTGAGGTAATATACTTCTTTAATGGCGACGTAAACACTTTCTTACGTGTATATGGTATCTGTGAATGCCCTGGCAAGCTTCGTGGCGCTTACATACGTAGTTATCTATAATGGATTTGTTGGCTCTGAAGCATAACAACCTAGAGAGAAGTAATTTGTTTGCAGTACTCATCTTTTAATGTATATCACCCTCAGTATGAATAAATATTGCAGAACACGCCAATCTCGGCTCAAGTTCGGAGGTAACTTCTGTTGGGAGCGAGGCGTGAAAAGTTGTTTCCATTGTTCTTGTTTTTTGTTTCCTTCTTTTCTTTTTGGGGGAAAAAGGGGGGGGGGGTGTTCGAAGAGCACTGTACCTTTCACATAACAATAACGTGACTGGTTTATACAGCTACGTGTAAACATAATTTAAAAAATGCATTTTCGATGTAAAGGCTAACTGCAACGAAATTTCGGACCACGTTAAAAACCGTTGGTTAAGGTAGCCTAGATATACTGGAGCCTCCACGCAAATTTCGACGTTTTATATAAGAGTAGAGGCGTCGCGAAAAGCTCGTAAAAACAACCGTTTTACAGCGAAGCTGTTAGCCTCTCGTTGGTCCGTATTTTTCGTGGCATGCTCACCCCCCCCCCCCCCCCCCCCCCCCCCTATATAAAGAAATAAGGCAGCTGGGAAAGGGATTTGTGTTTGAGTTTCCGCGTAACAAAATTATGCTTTCTCGCGTATTCGAATCACAAACCGATGCTATCGTGCCTGTAAGTCGTCTGTAAGTCTGACCCATTTTACTTTGAGAAATTAAATTAGTTCAGTAATGCACTTGCGCCAGGCGGAGGGCTTGCAAGAACGAGGATGTATGCTGCACTTCCGCACACGTGCGCGCGAGCGTGTGACGTACATCGTTTGTGGGGGTGGTGGTACTTGTCTAACGTCCGCACCGGTTTCGCTGCACACCCACTTTCACATGGTAGAGAGAAGGCGGACTTTTTTTATGCGAAAACTGGAGAAAAAGTTGGAAGGCGATCCAACCGCCAATTGAAGTCAAGGAAGGACTGTTTTCCTGAGCGAGTAGGGGGGTGAGACAGGGGCGCAGTCATTGCGCACCACACTTTATTGCGTCGCTCCTCGCGTGAGGGCAGTAGGAGGAGCGTCGGACTCGAATATTTATGTTTTTACTGCACTATCTTCGGGATCGATCCACAGTTTGACGTACGACGACGTGTTAATTTATTTTAAATAATTTCCGAGATTTAACATTTCCAAACTACGATCCTATTATGAGGCACGCCGTTATGGGGGAAGAGTGTCCGTGAAGTATGGGTCCAATTTTATTGAATGATTTATTTAAGATAAATCACGATTACGTCAGAAGGGCTAAACGATGAATTTCATAGGAACACGTTAGAATATTACAAGAAGTAAAGCTTCTAGCTTTAGTAGCAGTGGGAATTGCACTAAACATAATCTGGCTAAGTAAACACACATGGCGCGACGTGCGCAGTCACATATGGACAGAAAGAACCTTGTCCGTGAGAAACATGGGTTAGAGCTTGTCGACGTCGTCGCCTTGCGTCGACCTCGCGGTCCTGTAGTGCGACATGCTCAATTTGCGCCCGCTTCGCGCTTTTGAACTACAGAAGCTTTGTCGACGTTGTCGCTTAGCGTCGGCCTCCTGTTGCCGCGGCGCCCTTGAGCTGTACCGCACACGCAGCAGCACGCTGTTCCTGCATCTGAACCACGTGGTCCAGAGGCAGGAACAACGTGCTGTGTAATTATGTAAAGGAACAACCACGTGTAATTATAAACGACGGGGAAATATCGATCGGAATGTTGGTATAATTGGTATTGCAATGCAAAACGCGTCAAGCGCCTAAGCGCGTTGGCTTTCACGCGGGAAATGCTTAGGGATATTG